>NC_133330.1:74935615-76140615 GCF_042186555.1 Aquarana catesbeiana | reverse complement strand
GAAAAAAGGAAAGAAAGTCATCACTCAGTGCAAGGAGTGAGCAGATGGGAGCTATTGCCCGTGGCAACAAAAGGTAAATCTGTGCTGCAGACTTCATACGGTCTATGTTGCCATTTGAACATGTGGAGGACTTTTTGGATGAGTTTGCGATGATTGCTTCCTACAGGGGGTGGCCCAGAGGTCGCTGGGTTGAATTGGTGCAACCTTTTCTGACAGAGGAGTACCAAGGTTTGTAACAATGGAGCACAGCAAAACAGATGAGTAATATTGAGTGTCAGAGTGACAGTGTAATGAGGAAGGACTTGGAAAGGCTCTGTGTTGCTGAAAATGAGAGGATGAGTATAACACATTTGTTTTACAGTGCTCAAGGGGAGGCGCAAGAGATGGAGGTCTCCTTAAGTGTCTCGGCCTCTGGAACCTTAGCAAATGAGCCCCTCCACATCGCTAGTGGGGGAAGAGTCCTTAGATTTCTATGTTTAGATGTGGGATGTTTAGAAATAACTGAGATGTTGTTGGAATTGGTGAAAACCCTTTCACTGTGCACCTGCGTGTATCCACCGCAGATGGGCGGCCTGGTACTGCGTAGTACCAATCAGTGGATGCAGATGGTACAGGCAATGGTAAGCAATGTTGATAAACATTGGTTACTGCAATGTTGGTTACTTTTGTGGAAAGTGGTCTCACAGTTCTCTGAAAAAGTGCTTCCGGTGGCAGTTGTGTGCGGAAGGTGCTCAGGGGAACTGCTAGAGGAATCAGAAATGACAGACATGGTGGAAGTCTCTCTGTATGTTGGATTGATGAGGTGCATTCCTGCTGGTGCGGTCCGAGGTGCGGCTGAGCAGTGGTTGGTACATGGCTTGTGTACTGTCTCAAGCGCTAGACCTCATGTGAAGGAAGGGCCCGGAACAGATGCGGCAATAGTGGGAATTCTGTCCATCACTCGAAAAGAGGTGCAGTTTGAGGTACCCAGAGACACTCTGACGGGAAATAACAGTGTGGGTAACTGTAACAGGGAAAAACCGGTGTAAACACATGTTGAATTCTGTCTCACGATGTGCTGGGTTGTTCTAGAGCACTCTAGAGCACTGTTGGACAGCTAAGAGGTATTGGTTGAGGTACCAATGGACATAGAAATGGTTAAAGAGATTGGCGTGCAAAAATGTGGCGAAAAATGTTCATTGCTAGGACAGTCGCTATTGGATTGTTTCACAACAGGGGGAGATGTGAAACTGTGGGAAGGTCCCATGGGGAATAACTGCTTGCCTGTAGGTGGTCCCTCCACAGACACTGTCCTAACAAACCAGGGGACAAGAGGTCCTGGTGACACTGACAATATTGAGTTGAGTAATCCATTGTGGAAAGTTGCTATTGAAGTTAAATAGAAGGATGTGGTGTTACTCTCATATGGTTGGGTTGCCAAGGGTAACCACACAGAGGTTAGTGAACCTGAGAAATAGATGATATTGGTTAGTGTTGAGTCAGGTAGTGAGAGAGGTCAGGCCCTGACAGGTGTCATGGAAGTGGGTCCCCAACAGTCCTGGGAGAGTAAGTCTGGGGAAGGTAAAAAGAAATGGAGGATCCCAAGGCCAGAAGGTAGAAAGAATAGTGGAGAGATTAGTGAGAGCCCATGGTTCAGGAAGAGATGCTTGTGGAAGCACACCCGGAAGAAGATGTGGGTGGAGTGCCCCTTTAGAAAGAAGGTTGGGCAGGTTAGGACTCCTGCTGATGATAGTTGGTACAGCGATGCCAAGGTGAAGTGTTGGTGGAAACATACCCGGAAACAGAGGTGTCCCATGCATAGTGATGGTTTTATGTGTTCCTCCCTCCGGTTTGAAACAAAGTAGAGGATATGTAGCAGTGGGACCCTGTGCTACTCAGAAGATTGCTGGTGTACGGCAGATTTTTGGAGAAGCTGGCACGCTGATCGCACAGCTGTGTGCTGGGCTTCTAAATGTGACCTGATTATGACTCAAAGCTCCACCCAATAGACAGAAGGTATGTGCATGGGAGTCAGGTGGACTCCCAACCTTTCCAGGAGTTAGGGCACTTTCACAATGAGCAGCGCTGGGCGTCAGCAGTAAAGGGCCGGATTAAAAGCGTCGCTGCAGCGCTGCTTTGCTGGTGCTTCCGCGGTGCTGCCCATTGATTTGAATGGGCAGGGGAGCTTTAGGAGCGGTGAATACACCGCTCCTACAGCGCCTCAAAGATTCTGCTTGCAGGACTTTTTTGAGCGTCCTGCCAGCGCACCGCTCCAGTGTGAAAGCCCTGCGTAGACTACTGATGCCTTTTACAAGCTTTTCCATTCTTTTAAATAAAAGTTAGCTAACATGCCCTTAAAAATACCATTTGGGACTGGTGCACTCATTGAAAACGCACCTACCGCTTGAGGCTAATGACCCAAATCTAAAAATATATAAATACTGTATATTACTAGGTCCTCCATCATATAGGTTTTATGCAGAAATGGTCTTATTTTGATTATAATAATCTGTACAAAGCGTTACATTGTTCAAACCTTAATTTTTTGACTTTTAGTGCTAGAGAAAAAGCCTGTAGTTATGTTTTTTTCTCTGTTGCTCTGAAGTTGCATTAGTGTTTTAATGTAGTTCATGTCAGTTCTAATCGAGTTATAATACTGTGCACGGCTGACTGTGGCTCACAGAAGGGTCACTTGGAGACAAATTATTCCCACTAAATCAGAATAATTTGCTTTACCTTCTGAAATATTTGATAATTAAACCCTTTTTTTTGTTTTTGAACTGCTACTTTGCATTTATAGTATTCTAGACAAAACATACTTCAACATCTGTATGTTTCACCCTATCACCTGCCATTCTGCAGAAATTCAGAAATATGACTCCACATGACATCTTATCTGTCATGCAAACTAACCTTAAAAGGCAAGTGAAATGTTATTAGCTGTTAGAGGTTGCTCCATTTTACTTGGAGTAAATTGGCCCTATTCCCATATTGGGCTCAAAGCACCATTTCCAATAAGCCCTGTGCTAATCAGCACTTGCTTTTTTTTAAAAACTGGTAAAGAATATAGCTACATTATGACAAGTGATTTTTGACTGTGACCCCAATGAATATGAACATTAAACATCTATATATGCTGCGCTGTACAATGATTTGAGTTTTTTACAGGGTTGGCACAGAATAACTACAGCGAAGAATACTATATATCAGGGCTTTTTTTTCTCAGAGTATAGGTGCAGGAACTCCCCCTTTCTGAGTCACCCCATTTCTCCTCCCCCTACCCACCTCAGAGGACCATTCCTTGGCGCCACCCCCTGCACACCCTCAAGTACTGCCCTTTATAGAGAATACAGAACCTAGTATCATTTTTTGGTGCCAAGTAATTTGTATGGAATTTTTTAATAATAACAAGAAAAGCAGTAAAATAGATTCCTTGCAGCCAGCAACAACAATAGAACCTCCAGCAACGATAGATCTCCCTCCAACAATGATGAAACACCGGCAGCAAAATATCCCCCAGCAAAAAAAGACCCCCAGCAACAATAGACTCCCGGCAGCAAAAACAGATATCTCCACAGCCAGCATCAAAAGACCCTCCAGCAGTCAGCAACTATAGACCCCTCCCTCAACAATAGATTGCTCCCAGCAACAACTGACCCCCCCCAGCAACAATAGATCTCCCACCAGTAACAACAGACTTCCTCAGCAACAATAGACCCCCATGCAAAAATAGATCCCCTTCAGCCAGCATCAGCAGACCCTTCAGCACACCCCAGCATCCCTTGCACATATTCAGTCCTTGAGGTTCCGGAACTGTGTTTTTTCAGCAGAAACTTGGGGAAACACAGTTCCGGAACCTCCAGGACTGAATATGTGTATTACCTTGGAGAGATGCAGACTAGAATCGTGCAATCACTGAGCAGCAAATTATATCACCTGTGATGTATTTCAGTTATCTTGCAAAACTGGCCTGTTAGTGGGCCCTGAGGACAGGGTTGATGACCACTGTTGTAGACTTTTGCGCAAGCCAATCAATATACGCTTATTATGATTTTTTTTTTTAATTTTTTACCAAAAATATGTAGAAGAATACATAATGGCCTAAACTGATGATGACATTTTTTGGGGGATATTTATTACAGCAAAAAGTAAAAAATATTGCTTTTTTTTCAAAATTGTCTGTCTTTTTTTGTTTATAGTGCAAAAAATAAAATTCGCAGAGGTGATCAAATACCAGTTAAATGTCAGTTAAAGCGAAGCAGTGCTGTATCGCAAAAACTGTACTGGTTATTAACCTCCCTGGCGGTATTCCCAAGTCTGGCTCGGGGTGGAATTTCAGAACCAAAAGCGGTAACCCTGAGCCAGATTGGGATCGCATCGCAGGATCCAGGAAGAGCTTACTTACCTTGTCCCCTGGATACTGCGATGTCTCTCCGCAGTGTGAGTGGCTCGTCCTCCACTCGATTCATCACAGAGCCGATCTCCGTTCCCTGCAAGCGTTGCGATGCACGGGGATGGAGAACGGCGCCAAATTCAAAAAGTGAAACACACACTATACATACAGTACACTGTAATCTTAAAGATTACATTACTGTATGAAATTATTTCACCTCCCTTTTGTCCCTAGTGGTTTCTCCAGTGCCCTGCATGCAGTTTTATATTATAAAAACTGTTCTTTCTGCCTGGAAACTGGAGATTGTCCATAGCAACCAAAACCGTCCCTTTACATCAAAAGTGGTTTTAGACCAGCTAGAAAACAGCGATAATAAATTAGAATCACTCGCAGAATTGAGCAATAGTGATTTGTGGGGAGATCCGTTATCAAACACTGAAAAGTAATGACAGCGACAATTCTGCAACTGAGCAAATTTCAGTGTTTTTGATTTGATTACATTATTGAATAATGTGTATTATTATTATTATATTATTATTTGTTATAATTATTTATTATATTATAATTTATGATTTGTGTTCCAAACGTTATCATACCCGGGATGTCTACTAGACTCTTGTTTGGGCAGATTTAAGTGAGTTATTCCTAAGAATTACAGGCCTACAACATAAAACGCCAAATTCCCATGCAAAATAATGGTACCACTTTCAGCATCAAAAATATGAAATAATCATACCGCCAGGGAGGTTAAGGGGGCAAATCCTTCCAGTCCTAAGGCTCCATTCACACTAGCGCGTTTTTTGATGCATTTTGCATTTTGCAGAAATGCATGGGAATTTTTTAACATGGGTTCCTATGGAACATGTTCACATCAATGCTTTTTTGTATCTCTGCGTTTTTGGAAAGGGTCGGGGACTTTTTTTCATGCAAAAAGCAGCGTTTTGCATGTAATGGATTTCAATGGACAAGCATCAAAAACGCAAGTGCACCGTTTTTGCAGCGTTTTTGCAGCGTTTTTGGTGCGTTTTTGGTGCGTTTTTGCCGTTTTTTTTTTTTTTTTTATTATTTTTTTTTTTTTGTAATTTTTTTTTAAGACTGTAAAAAAAAATGAAAAAAAAAAAAAAAAAAAAACGCAAAACGCAAATCGCGGCAAAAACGCGGCAAAAATGCTACAAAAACGCTGCTCAAAAACGTGCCAAGCATGAAAAAAAAACCTCCAAAAACGCTCAAAAGCAACATGCATAGGTGTGAATCGAGCCTTAAGTAGTAATACCTGCTTGGTATAATTGAATAATCATACACCTGGCCTGAATCCTACAAAAAAAAACCTGACTTTGTGCAAAGGGTAGTACAAAGGGTAGTCATACCAAATACTGATGATTTAGATTTTTCTTCTGTTCATTCACTTTGCTTTTTGTAACTTGAAAAATATAAACAATTAAAATATATTTTTTTGGAAGCATTCTTACTTTACATCTGCCTAAATCAAATTTACAGTGTATAAATATTGTATATACATTTATTCCTTGGATGTGTTAGCTTCATTCATTTTTTCATCTTTCTTTTATCCTTCTTCTGTCAACGACAAATCTCTTCATCCCCTGTGGCATTTATAGAAATAGCAAAAGTGTGACCAGATGCCTCTAGTACCATGCCTCTATCCGGACTATATACTATACATAAAAACAAAAATGTTGCCCATGGGACTTTAAATGAGGCATAATAAGTAAATCATAGTTACATAGTTGGTGAGGTTGAAAAAAGACACAAGTCCATCAAGTCCAACCTGTGTGTGTATCATAAAATATCAATTTATTATACAAGAATTTGACACATAAATATACACCCTGTTCAAAATTATTATGCAAATTCTATTTCAGTGTCACAGAGATTAAATATTTTGTTTTTCAGTTTAACTCATGGATGGCATTGTGTCTCAGGGCTCTTTTGATCACTGAAAACAATCTCGGACACCTGTGATAATTAGATTGCCAGGTGGGCCCAATTAAAGGAAAAACTACTAAAGGAGGGTGTTCCACATTATTAAGCAGAGCACCATTTTCAAGCAATATGGGGAAGAAAAAGGATCTCTCCGTTGCCGAAAACAGTGAAATAGTTCAATGCCTTGGACGAGGTATGAAAACAGAGGTGGCTCTCTATTTAGGCAAAGTAGGCGGTTAGCTAAGGCCTCGCCCTTCCAGGGCCTAAAGAACCGCCTCTGGCTATCCTCATACTACATCAGTCCCAGGTACAGTCAGCGGAGCTTTGTGCCGCCTCGTTCAGAGTACAGTCAGTCCACCTCCTCTCTGCTCTGTAACACCCTGTCCCACCAAGGCACTGCCCAGTCTCCACTCCTTTCAAGAAAACTCCACTGGAATAGCAGGTGTCCTTCTTGTCAGAACACCAGCAGACACACACACACAGACCGTCAACTGCCCCGCCCCGCCCGCCAGCCAGCAAATCCTGTCCGTCCTTTCAGCCAATATCTTGTGCAAGGGCACAGCTAGCACCTCAGCACAGGATCGCGGAGTCCACCCTCCTTCCAGGGCGGGGCTTCCGTGGTGGAGGTGGAGCCAATTCCAGTACCTGTAGCCTGTCTGTGTGCAGCCGACTAACTGAGCTGTGAAGGGACAAAGCCTTGCTAAGTGTGAGGTACAATGGCTTGGGGGATGGTACATGTGACTGGGGGGGATTACATGTGACTGGGGGGGTGCAGGTGACTGGGGGGATTACATGTGACTGGGGGTATTACATGTGACTGGGGGGTACATGTGACTGGGGGGTACATGTGACTGGGGGGGACATGTGACTGGGGGGGTGCAGGTGACTGAGGGGGTACAGGTGACTGGGGGTTACATGTGACTGGGGGGTATGCAGGTGACTGGGGGGGTACATGTGACTGGGGGGTGTACATGTGACTGGGGGGGTACAGGTGACTGGGGGGTGTACATGTGACTGGGGGGTGTGCAGGTGACTGGGGGGTGTACATGTGACTGGGGGGTTTACATGTGACTAGGGGGGTACATGTGACTGGGGGGTGCAGGTGACTGGGGATGTGTGCATGCAACTGGGGAGTAGGGATGAGCCGAACACCCCCCGGTTCGGTTCGCACCAGAACCTGCGAACGGACCGAAAATTCGCACGAACGTTAGAACCCCATTGACGTCTATGGGACTCGAACGTTCAAAATCAAAAGTGCTCATTTTAAAGGCAAATTTGCATGGTATTGTCCTAAAAAGGATTTGGGGACCCGGGTTCTACCCAAGGGGACATGTATCAATGCAAAAAAAACTTTTAAAAACGGCTGTTTTTTCGGGAGCAGTGATTTTAATGATGGTTAAAGTAAAAAAAAAAAAGTGAAATATTCCTTTAAATATCGTACCTGGGGGGTGTCTATAGTATTCCTGTAAAGTGGCGCGTGTTTCCCGTGTTTAGAACAGTCCCTGTACCAAATGTCATTTTTAAAGGAAAAAATCTCATTTAAAACTGCTTGCGGGTTTAATGTAATGTCGGGTCCTGGCAATATGGATGAAAATCAGTGAGACAAACGGCATGGGTACCCCCCAGTCCATTACCAGGCCCTTTGGGTCTTGTATGGATATTAAGGGGAACCCCGCACCCAAATTAAAATAAGGAAAGGTGTGGGGCCACAAGGCTCTATATACTCTGAACAGCAGTATACAGGCGGTGCAAACAAGACAGGGACTGTAGGTTTGTTGTTAAGTAGAATCTGTTTGTCATTTTGAACGGGTACATTTTTAACGTGTTTAGCTCCAGCCAAAAAATCTTTTTTAAGCTTTTTGGAAAACATAGGGAAGGGTTATCACCCCTGTGACATTTGTTTTGCTGTCTTTCCTCCTCTTTAGAAGATTTCACCTCACTTTTTGTCCCAATGACAAATGTTTTTTGAAAATTTGGGTTTTTTTGTGGAACAAGGATTGGAAAGCATCAGTGGAAAGGAGAAATGTTTTTCCCATATTAACTCTTACAGGAGGGAATTTCCCTTCCTAGGGGTAGATTTCATCTCACTTCCTGTTGTCTCCTTCCGTTTGCAAGTAGGAGTCGTCTGTAAGTTAGATGTTTGAAAGTAGGGGCCTGTCCTATATACTCAGCATAAATTTGGCCCTTAGGTGTTGTTGTGGCCACAACAACGTAAGCCCTCACAGGGCCCTGCTGTGAAATATTAGATCAAGAATTGTAATTACATGCCCCTGTTGAACAGGGGCAGAAAAACTGGGCCTTTGGTGGTGGTGGTGCTGGTGCCACAACACTGTAAGTCCTCACTCGCTCTTGGTGGGTGCAGAAATGGGCCCTGCTGTGAAATATTAGATCAAGAATTGTAATTACATGCCCCTGTTGAACAGGGGCAGAAAAATTGGGCCTTTGGTGGTGGTGGTGGTGGTGGTGCTGGTGCCACAACACTGCAACCCCTCACAGACACTCTAGTTGGAACGCAGGAACGAGCCCTGCTGCAAAGTATTGCATCAAAAATTGTAATTACACGCCCCTGTTAAACAGGGGCAGAAAAATTGGGCCTTAGGCACTGGTGCTGGTGCTACAACACTGCAACCCCTCACAGACACTTTAGTTGGAACGCAGGAACGAGCCCTGCTGCAAAGTATTGCATCAAAAATTGTAATTACACGCCCCTGTTAAACAGGGGCAGAAAAATTGGGCCTTAGGCACTGGTGCTGGTGCTACAACACTGCAACCCCTCACAGACACTCTAGTTGGAACGCAGGAACGAGCCCTGCTGCAAAGTATTGCATCAAAAATTGTAATTACACGCCCCTGTTAAACAGGGGCAGAAAAATTGGGCCTTAGGCACTGGTGCTGGTGCCACAACACTGCAACCCCTCACAGACACTCTAGTTGGAACGCAGGAACGAGCCCTGCTGCAAAGTATTGCATCAAAAATTGTAATCACACGCCCCTGTTAAACAGGGGCTGAAAAATTGTGCCCTTAGGCATTGGTGGTGGCGCCCAGAACCAAAAATGTTCTTTCAAGCTATCAGCGTGATGATTGAGGGGGAAGAGGATAATTACTCAGGGATAGTCACTCAGCATCAGCATAGGCAGTCTTTGAAGGGATCTGAGATTTAAAAAAAAATTATTCGGTTACATCAGCATCAGGTGCTTGGTAGCTGGTGGTGATCCAAGACTGATTCATTTTTATGAAGGTCAGTCGATCGACCGAGTCGGTGGACAGACGCACCCTGTGATCGGTTACAAAGCCTCCAGCAGCACTGAATGTGCGTTCCGAAAGAACGCTGGATGCAGGACAGGCCAGTAGCTCAATTGCATACTGTGCAAGCTCTGGCCAGTGATCCATCCTCAAGACCCAGTAACCCAGAGGATTTTCGGTGGGAAAGGTGTCCAAGTCTGATCTTGCCCCTAGGTATTCCTGCACCATGTAAAACAGACGCTGGCGATGGTTGCTGGAACCGATCATACCTTGGGGCTGCGGACCAAAAAATTGTCTGAACGCATCGGTCAGACGGCCACCTTCTCCACCGCTCCTTCTTTGACTGACCGAAGCCTCAGCAACACGTTGTCCAGAAACAGGAGTTTGTAACCTCCCAGTCTCTGGGAACGCGTTGCACAGACCTTTCTGCAAGGCCTCCCGAAGATGTTTCATCCTCTGCTCCCTCTGCGATGGCAAGATAAGGTCTGCAACCTTACCCTTGTAACGTGGATCAAGGAGGGTTGCCAGCCAGTATTGGTCCTTCTCCTTGATACCACGAATACGAGGATCCTTACGCAGGCTTTGCAGGATCAGGGAGGCCATGCAGCGTAGGTTTGCTGAGGCATTCGGTCCGGAGTCCTCTGGGTCACTAAGGACGACATGGTCCGCAGCCACCTCCTCCCAGCCATGTACAAGTCCATGTGTTTCTTGGGACTGATCCCTTAAAGACTGCTGCTGATGCTGAGTGCCAGGCTCCACCTCCATACTGACACAATCTTCCTCCTCCTCCTCCTCCTCTTCCTGTGTGATCGGCGGGCATGCAGAAACACTGTCTGGATAAAGGGGGCCTTGAGAGCTAAGGAAGTCCTCCTCTTCCTGCCTCTGTTCTGCCTCAAGTGCCCTGTCCATTATTCCACGCAGCGTGTGCTCCAACAGGTGGACAAGGGGGACAGTGTCACTGATGCATGCACTGTCACTGCTCACCATCCTCGTGGCCTCCTCAAATGGTGACAGGACAGTGCATGCATCCCTGATCATGGCCCACTGGCGTGGGGAAAAAAAACCAAGCTCCCCTGACCCTGTCCTGGTGCCATAGTCGCACAGGTACTCATTGATGGCCCTCTGCTGCGTGTGCAGCCGCTGCAGCATGGCCAACGTTGAGTTCCACCTGGTGGGCATGTCACAGATTAGGCGGTTCTTGAGCAGGTTAAACTCCTTTTGGAGGTCCGTCAGCCGAGCACTGGCATTATATGACCGGCGGAAATGCACACAGACTTTCCTGGCCTGCCTCAGGACATCCTGTAAGCCCGGGTACCTGCCCAAGAACCGCTGCACCACCAAGTTAAGGACGTGAGCCAAACAGGGCACATGGGTCATTTGTCCCTGTCGGAGGGCAGAGAGGAGGTTGGTGCCATTGTCGCAAACCACCATTCCTGCCTTAAGTTGGCGTGGCGTCAACCACCTCTGAACCTGCCCCTGCAGAGCTGACAGAACCTCTGCCCCAGTGTGGCTCCTGTCCCCCAAGCACACCAGCTCAAGCACCGCATGGCATCTTTTGGCCTGCGTACTTGCGTAGCCCCTTGAATGGCTACGGAGCACCGCTGGTTCCGAGGACAAAGCACAGGAAGAGGCCATGGAGGAAGAAGAAGAGGAGGGGGTGGAGGAGAGAGGTGTGTCACAATCATTAGCATTTTGGAGGCGTGGTGGCGGAACAACCTCCAACACTACTGCACCTTGTCCTGCATCCTTCCCAGCTGCCAGCAGAGTCACCCAATGCGCCGTGAAACTTAAGTAACGTCCCTGTCCATGCCTGCTGGACCATGAGTCAGCGGTAATATGCACCTTACCGCTGACTGCCCTGTCCAGCAAGGCATGGACATTGCCTTCCACATGCCGGTAGAGAGCCGGAATCACCTTCCGTGAGAAAAAGTGGCGTTTAGGTACCTGCCACTGAGGAACCGCACATTCCACAAACTCACGGAAGGGGGCAGAGTCTACCAACTGAAAAGGCAGCAGTTGAAGTGCTAGCAATTTTGCCAAGCTAGCATTCAACCGCTGCGCATGTGGATGGCTGGGAGCAAACTTCTTTCGGCGGTGCAGCAGCTGGGGCAGGGAAATTTGCCTGGTACAATCTGACGTTGGTGTACCAAAAGCAGATTGCCCACAAGTACTTGGCTGTGACACACCTAATTCTACACCTTCATTCCTCTCAGTGCAGGTCTCAGAGAGGACTGAAGGTATAGTGGGGTTGGAGATCTCAGCTGATGAGGAACAAGGAGAGGTCCTCTTTGTTCTTTGGTGTGGGTCTTTTAGATACGCTTGCCAACGAACTGCATGGCAGGTCAACATATGTCTGGTCAAGCATGTGGTACCCAAGTGGGAGATGTTTTGGCCACACGAGATACGCTTGAGACATATGTTGCAAATAGCAGCGGTGCGATCTGATGCACTCGTCTCAAAAAAGGCCCACACCAAAGAACTTTTTGAATAACGCACAGAGACTGCAGCGCCCTGCACATGTGGAGCTTTGGGGTGTGATGCAGTCAATGTGCTGCCCTTAGGCTGGCCCCTCATTGGTGATGTGCCTCCTCCTCCTCCTCTCTCCTATCAGGCACCCACGTTGAGTCAGTGACCTCATCATCCCCTCCCTCCTCATCACTGGAGCAAACCTGGCAGTATGCTGCAGCAGGGGGAGCATGACTGCCAGATTGCTGTCCTTCTTGGGCACCCCCTCTGTCTGCGCTCATGTTACTGCCTTCATCGAGCTCAGTATCATCATCAGAGCCTTCCAAACGCTGGGCATCCTCCTGGAGCATGTGCCCAACACTGTGGTCAAACAGTTCGAGGGACTCCTCAGGAGGACATGGTGGGGCTAGGGAAGGAGTCACTGATGACATTGAGCCGAGGGAAGAGGCCGCTGCTTTGCCAGACAAAGTACCCTGGGCATGGGTGAGAGAGGATGAGGAGGATGAGGACGGCTTGGTCATCCACTCGATCAAGTCTTCCGCATGTTGTGGCTCAACACGGCCAGCTGCTGAAAAAAGCCCAAGCGTGTCCCACGGCCACATGCTGATGAGGATGCACCGTCTCCATGACCAGCACTAGACACAGAGCCTGCTTGCCCTCTCTTATTGGCTTGTGACTGTCTGCCTCTCCTTCTTGGCCTTCCAGACAAACTAATGGCCTGTAGCTGCACTAAGCTGGGATATATATATATATATATATATATATATATATATGTACTGATACTGCAGCTAGCAAAATCAACTGCCTGCCTGTAGTATGAGAACACCACCAACCTTCTACAGGTAGCTTTAGCTGAACACTGTGAGGTGGACGCACCCCACTAACTTGTAGGTTTAGCTGAACACTGTGAGCAGGACGCACCCCACTAACTTGTAGGTTTAGCTGAACACTGTGAGGTGGACGCACCACACTAACTTGTAGGTTTAGCTGAACACTGTGAGGTGGACGCACCACACTAACTTGTAGGTTTAGCTGAACACTGTGAGCAGGACGCACCCCACTAACTTGTAGGTTTAGCTGAACACTGTGAGCAGGAGGCACCCCACTAACTTGTAGGTTTAGCTGAACACTGTGAGTAGGACGCACTGCACTAACTGTAAATAGTCTAGCTGCCTGACTGTGGTACTAATAAGATCAAAAGAACACCATTAATTTTCTTCAGGTAGCTGTATATACTGTAACAAGACAAGCCTGCCTGTAAGTAAGAAGATAACAGGAACGGATCTAGCTGAAAACTGTGAGCAGGACGCACTGCACTAACTTGTAGATTTAGCTGAACACTGTGAGGTGGACGCACCACACTAACTTGTAGGTTTAGCTGAACACTGTGAGCAGGACGCACCCCACTAACTTGTAGGTTTAGCTGAACACTGTGAGCAGGACGCACCGCACTAACTTGAAGGTTTAGCTGAACACTGAGCAGGACGCACCCCACTAACTTTTGTAGGTTTAGTTGAACACTGTGAGCAGGACGCACTGCACTAACTGTAAATAGTCTAGCTGCCTGACTGTGGTACTAATAGGATCAAAAGAACACCAGTAAATTTCTTCAGGTAGCTGTATATACTGTAACAAGACAAGCCTGCCTGTCAGTAAGAAGATAACAGGAACGGATCTAGCTGAACACTGTGAGCAGGGCGCACCGCACTAACTTGAAGGTTTAGCTGAACACTGAGCAGGACGCACCCCACTAACTTCTGTAGGTTTAGCTGAACACTGTGAGCAGGACGGACTGCACTAACTGTAAATAGTCTAGCTGCCTAACTGTGGTACTAATAGGATCAAAAGAACACCAGTAATTTTCTTCAGGTAGCTGTATATACTGTAACAAGACAAGCCTGCCTGTCAGTAGGAAGATAACAGGAACAGATCTAGCTGAACACTGTGAGCAGGACGCACTGCACTAACTTGTAGGTTTAGCTGAACACTGTGAGGTGGACACACCACACTAACTTGTAGGTTTAGCTGAACACTGTGAGCAGGAGGCACCCCACTAACTTGTAGGTTTAGCTGAACACTGTGAGCAGGACGCACTGCACTAACTGTAAATAGTCTAGCTGCCTGACTGTGGTGCTAATAGGATCAAAAGAACACCAGTAATTTTCTTCAGGTAGCTGTATATACTGTAACAAGACAAGCCTGCCTGTCAGTAAGAAGATAACAGGAACGGATCTAGCTGAACACTGTGAGGTGGACGCACCACACTAACTTGTAGGTTTAGCTGAACACTGTGAGCAGGACACACTGCACTAACTGTAAATAGTCTAGCTGCCTGACTGTGGTACTAATAGGATCAAAAGAACACCAGTCATTTTCTTCAGGTAGCTGTATATACTGTAACAAGACAAGCCTGCCTGTCAGTAAGAAGATAACAGGAACAGATCTAGCTGAACACTGTGAGCAGGACGCACTGCACTAACTGTAAATAGTCTAGCTGCCTGACTGTGGTACTAATAGGATCAAAGGAACACCAGTAATTTTCTTCAGGTAGCTGTAAATACTGTAACAAGACAAGCCTGCCTGTCAGTAGGAAGATAACAAGAACGGATCTAGCTAAACTGAATACAGTGTATATATATATATATATATATATATGCAACACCTGGGATGCATATATATACACAATACACTGTAAGTGCAGCTAACTGACTGACTGTTCTGCCTAATCTATCTAACTCAAATCAAATGTCACTGTCTGTCTCTCTCTCTCTCTCTCAATGAACGCCGGAACACACACTACACAGGGCCGCCGTGCAGGCGGCCTTATATAGTGTGGGGCGTGTACTAAATCCCCTGAGCCATAATTGGCCAAAGCCTCCTTGGCTTTGGCCAATTACGGCTCTCTGTTCAGGCGGCGCTGTGATTGGCCAAGCATGCAGGTCATAGTGCATGCTTGGCCAATCATCAGCCAGCAATGCACTGCGATGCCGCAGTGAATTATGGGCCGTGACGCGCCACACGAATTTGGCGCGAACGGCCCATATTGTTCGCAATTCGACGAACGATCGAACAGCCGATGTTCGAGTCGAACATGGGTTCGACTCGAACACGAAGCTCATCCCTACTGGGGAGTTGAGAGCACTGACACCAGTGCACAGTGTTAATTAAAATGAATTGCATATATTAAGAGCACTGGTGTCAGTGTGCTCTCAGTGCTGGTGTCAGTGTGCTCTCAGTGCTGGTGTCAGTGTGCTCTATCTCAGTGCTGGTGTCAGTGTTTTCTCAGTGCTGGTGTCAGTGTTCTCTCAGTGCTGGTGTCAGTGTTCTCTCAGTGCTGTTGTCAGTGTGCTCTCAGCGCTGGTGTCAGTGTGCTCTCAGCGCTGGTGTCAGTGTGCCTCAGCGCTGGTGTCAGTGTGCTCTATCTTAGCGCTGGTGTCAGTGTGCTATCAGCGCTGGTGTCAGTGTGCTCTATCTTAGCGCTGGTGTCAGTGTGCTCTCAGCGCTGGTGTCAGTGTGCTCTCAGCGCTGGTGTCAGTGTGCTCTCAGCGCTGGTGTCAGTGTGCTCTATCTTAGCGCTGGTGTCAGTGTGCTCTCAGCGCTGGTGTCAGTGTGCTCTATCTTAGCGCTGGTGTCAGTGTGCTCTCAGCGCTGGTGTCAGTGTGCTCTCAGCGCTGGTGTCAGTGTGCTCTCAGCGCTGGTGTCAGTGTGCTCTCAGCCCTGGTGTCAGTGTGCTCTCAGCCCTGGTGTCAGTGTACTCTCAGCGCTGGTGTCAGTGTGCTCTCAGCGCTGGTGTCAGTGTGCTCTCAGCGCTGGTGTCAGTGTGCTCTCAGCGCTGATGTCAGTGTGCTCTATCTTAGCGCTGGTGTCAGTGTGCTCTCAGCCCTGGTGTCAGTGTGCTCTCAGCGCTGGTGTCAGTGTGCTCTCAGCGCTGGTGTCAGTGTGCTCTCAGCGCTGGTGTCAGTGTGCTCTCAGCGCTGGTGTCAGTGTGCTCTATCTCAGTGCTGGTGTCAGTGTGCTCTCAGCCTTGGTGTCAGTGTGCTCTCAGCCTTGGTGTCAGTGTGCTCTCAGCGCTGGTGTCAGTGTGCTCTATCTCAGTGCTGGTGTCAGTATGCTCTATCTCAGTGCTGGTGTCAGTGTGCTCTCAGCGCTGGTGTCAGTGTGCTCTCAGCGCTGGTGTCAGTGTGCTCTCAGCGCTGGTGTCAGTGTGCTCTCAGCACTGGTGTCAGTGTGCTTTTAGCCCTGGTGTCAGTGTGCTCTCAGTGCTGGTGTCAGTGTGCTCTTAGCGCTGGTGTCAGTGTGCTCTCAGCGCTGGTGTCAGTGTGCTTTTAGCCCTGGTGTCAGTGTGCTCTCAGTGCTGGTGTCAGTGTGCTCTTAGCGCTGGTGTCAGTGTGCTCTCAGCGCTGGTGTCAGTGTGCTTTTAGCCTTGGTGTCAGTGTGCTCTCAGTGCTGGTGTCCGTGTGCTCTCAGCCCTGGTGTCTTTGTGCTATCAGCCCTGGTGTCTGTGTGCTCTCAGCCCTGGTGTCAGTGTGCTCTCAGCCCTGGTGTCAGTGTGCTCTCAGCCCTGGTGTCAGTGTGCTCTCAGCCCTGGTGTCAGTGTGCTCTCAGCGCTGGTGTCAGTGTGCTCTATCTCAGTGCTGGTGTCAGTGTGCTCTCAGCCTTGGTGTCAGTGTGCTCTCAGCGCTGGTGTCAGTGTGCTCTATCTCGGTGCTGGTGTCAGTGTGCTCTCAGCGCTGGTGTCAGTGTGCTCTCAGCGCTGGTGTCAGTGTGCTCTCAGCGCTGGTGTCAGTGTGCTCTCAGCCCTGGTGTCAGTGTGCTCTATCTCAGTGCTGGTGTCAGTGTGCTCTATCTCAGTGCTGGTGTCAGTGTGCTCTATCTCAGTGCTGATGTCAGTGTGCTCTCAGCCCTGGTGTCAGTGTGCTCTATCTCAGTGCTGGTGTCAGTGTGCTCTCAGCCCTGGTGTCAGTGTGCTCTATCTCAGTGCTGGTGTCAGTGTGCTCTCAGCCTTGGTGTCAGTGTGCTCTCAGTCTTGGTGTCAGTGTGCTCTCAGTCTTGGTGTCAGTGTGCTCTCAGTCTTGGTGTCAGTGTGCTCTCAGCGCTGGTGTCAGTGTGCTCTCAGCGCTGGTGTCAGTGTGCTCTCAGCGTTGGTGTCAGTGTGCTCTCAGTGCTGGTGTCAGTGTGCTCTTAGCGCTGGTGTCAATGTGCTCTATCTCAGTGCTGGTGTCAGTGTGTTCTCAGTGCTGGTGTCAGTGTGTTCTCAGTGCTGGTGTCAGTGTGCTCTCAGTGCTGGTGTCAGTGTGCTCTTAGCGCTGGTGTGATGGAGCACACTGACACCAGCGCTGAGATAGAGTACTGACACCAGTACTCTTAATATATGCAATTCATTTTTATTGCTTGAATTATAATTTTTTTCCCCATTATAGACGTTAATGGGGCCTCATGTCTAGGTTATGCCTAAGGCCTCACAAAGCCTAGAGCTGCCTCTGTATGAAAACATTAGATATTTCACGAAAACTTAAGCATGATCATCACACTGGTGTCAGTGTTCTTTTAACCCTGGTGTCAGTGTGCTCTCAGTGCTGGTGTCAGTGTGATCTCAGTGCTGGTGTGAGTGTGCTCTTAGCGCTGGTGTCAATGTGCTCTATCTCAGTGCTGGTGTCAGTGTGCTCTCAGCGCTGGTGTCAGTGTGCTTTTAGCCCTGGTGTCAGTGTGCTCTCAGTGCTGGTGTCAGTGTGCTCTCAGTGCTGGTGTCAGTGTGCTCTCAGTGCTGGTGTCAGTGTGCTCTCAGCGCTGGTGTCAGTGTGCTCTCAGCCCTGGTGTCAGTGTGCTCTCAGCGCCGGTGTCAGTGTGCTCTCAGCGCTGGTGTCAGTGTGCTCTCAGCCTTGGTGTCAGTGTGCTCTCAGCCTTGGTGTCAGTGTGCTCTCAGCCCTGGTGTCAGTGTGCTCTCAGCCCTGGTGTCAGTGTGCTCTCAGCGCTGGTGTCAGTGTGCTCTCAGCCTTGGTGTCAGTGTGCTCTCAGCGCTGGTGTCAGTGTGCTCTCAGCGCTGGTGTCAGTGTGCTCTCAGCGCTGGTGTCAGTGTGCTCTTAGCCCTGGTGTCAGTGTGCTCTCAGTGCTGGTGTCAGTGTGCTCTCAGTGCTGGTGTCAGTGTGCTTTCAGTGCTGGTGTGAGTGTGCTCTATCTCAGTGCTGGTGTCAGTGTGTTCTCAGTGCTGGTGTCAGTGTGCTCTTAGCGCTGGTGTGATGGAGCACACTGACACCAGCGCTGAGATAGAGTACTGACACCAGTACTCTTAATATATGCAATTCATTTTTATTGCTTGAATTATTATTTTTTCCCCATTATAGACGTTAATGGGGCCTCATGTCTAGGTTATGCCTAAGGCCTCACAAAGCCTAGAGCTGCCTCTGTATGAAAACATTACATATTTCACGAAAACTTAAGCATGATCATCACACTATTAAGAGATTTGTGGCTGATTCAGAGCACAGATGGGTTTCGTGCAGATTAAGGCATATTGAGGAAGATTTCTGCCAGATCCATGCATCGGATCAAGAGAGCAGCTGCTAAAACACCATTACATAGCAGCAAACAGATGTTTGAAGCTGCTGGTGCCTCTGGAGTCCCACGGACATCAAGGTGTAGAGTCCTCCAGAGTCTTGCAACTGTGTATAAACCTTCCATTCGGCCCCACTAACCAATGCTCACAAGCAGAAACGGCTGCATTGGGCAGAAAAATACATGAAGACTAATTTTCAAACAGTCCTGTTCACTGATGAGTGCCGTGCAACCCTGGATTGTCCAGATGGATGGAGTAGTGGATGGTTGATGGACGGCGACCCTGTTCCAACAAGGCTGCGACATCAGCAAGGCTGTGGTGGAGTCATGTTTTGGGCCGGAATCATGGAAAGACAGCTGGTCGACCCCTTTAGGGTCCCAGAAGGTGTAAAGATGAACTCTGTAAAGTATGTGGAGATCCTGACTGACCACTTCCTTCCCTGGTACGCTTTCTGTCATAAAATCATCTTCATGCATGACAATGCACCATCTCATGCTGCAAAGAATACCTCTGCATCAATGGCTGCTATGAGGATAAAAGGAGAGAAAGTCATGGTGTGGCCTCTATCCTCACCTGACCTCAATCCTATTGAGAACCTTTGGAGCATTCTCAAGCAAAAGATCTGAGGGTGGGAGGGTGGTAAGCTGCTATCAAATAAGGGGTCCTATTTTAAAATGTAACGTGACCTGTTAAAATGTTTAAAAAATTAAAATGTTGTTCAAAGTTTGATTGCAATAGCTTTTGATTTCAGTTAATATGCTGCAAACACAACAAATGACAATTTTCAGTTCTGTACAACCTATAAAGTGTTTTGAAACTTACTGTGCGTAATAATTTGGAACAGTGCATTGTAAGTTTTTTATTTTGAAAAAAACAAAAAAAACTGTTATCATTAGGAGGTTTGTTCAATAAAATTTGAATTGTACTCTTAATAGTTGATAACATGAGAATTATGCTGACTGTTGTTACATAATAATACATCAATTATTTAGGTAAATGAGAAAAATATAATTGGCATAATAATTTGGAACAGGATGTAAAAGTTATTTGACATGTCAAGCCTGTAAGTTACATATGTCAGTAGATAAACATAGGCAGACATGTTTGAAGTCTAGCCTGGGTGGCAAACATGAATCCCTTAATAGATACAGTGGAGGAGAGAGAGTAGCCACACTAGCATGGTAAGTACAGCATGTTATTTACAGGATAACCAGGTGAAAATAAAATTAAAAAAAAAACTGAAAAAAGAAACCTAGGAGGCGCATTCGCGGATGACTCCAAGATGGCTTAAGCCTGGAGCTCCGCACCACCCCAGCCTGACGGCACACAAAGCAACTGACTGCAACTAGCGGGACGGCACCAGACCATGCTATCAGCTAGGGGAATCCACCCGCAGCCGGTACATGTCCATGGGCACGGCCAGAAGAGACCTACGGCCGTGATTTAGCCTGATCCCGGAGCCGCTTGTTTCCAAGATGGCGGCCGCAGCACAGTCCTGTGCTGACGTGGAGGAGGAACGTACCGAGGATTCGGCTCTGGACCCCTTGCAGATACCCCCGGGGCAAGCCTCCACAGAGTCGCTCATAGACCACACCATGGAGGATTACATGCTTTTGCCTATGGGGCCTACTGAGGCCTACTCGGCCTCCCCACACCAGCCTAGGCAAGATACCTCAGAAACCCTCATAAACACTGCTGACCTATTCAACAAGAATTACTTGACAGCGGTCTAACCACCACTGCAGCAAAAATTACAGGGGACATTAAGGCTGATTTTCAGAACCTAGGAGACAGGATGGAAGCCATGGAACACAAGCTAGAAGCCACTGTTGCCAGGGCCAATCAAAACTCTGACCATATGCACATACTGCAGGAACAGCTGGACATTGCTTTGTCCAAGATCGATGATCTCGAAAACAGATCAAGAAGGGGACTCCCGGAGTCTATCACAGACGTCACAGTAGCAATCAAAGACTTCATTACGGACCTTATCCCTGACATTCAGCCACATAAGCTGGAATTGGACAGAGCACACAGAGCTTTGGGCCCCCCAAGAAAGGACAGAGCCCCTAAAGATGTAATGGTGAAGCCTCATTTCTACACGATAAAAGAGAAGATCATGAAAAGATCCCACATGCAAACACCACTCCTATGCCAAAATCATCTAGTCCAGATCTTTGCGGACATTTCTCCTCGACCATTCAAAGGAGGAGGACTCTGAAACCCCTGTTAATGGTTCTTTCACAGAAAGAAATCACGTACTGGTGGGCCTTCCCATTTGCTCTCCAGTTTGCCTTCAAATCCAAAACTTACTCCTTCTCCAGTCTCCAGGAAGGTGAGAAACTTCCGCTGGGACTGAAAATAATCTCACTGGGTCCCCCTCAAACCCCACCAAACTCCCAAACGGGAGCCACGAAACGTCAAACACCATCAAGCCCCATTTCTCCAGTATGGAACAAATCCAATTCTAAGCGATCCAAGGAAGGCAGACCTCCCTCACTTCAGAAGAGGACAGAGTGGACACACACCCCTTTCTGGTCCTATCAAGACATTGGAAAATTATCCCTTCAGCCATGAACATTTCTGAGATACCATCATATTGTCTTTCGTAATTTTTTAGTTTATTTGTTCTGCCTGTTTGAACAGTTGATAACATCATCCAGTCCCCTTCAACGTTACTCTGGAACAAAGACTCCCCATATAGCTATCTAGACCCCAGCTGGGACTCCAAAGTTCTGGGACTGAAATGCACATGATGAACTCTCCCTTTGTGTGGTTTTTCCACACCTTGTAGCGATAAAACATTTTTGATCTTACCCCAACCCCCCTGATCACCCTACCTCACCCCTTCCCCCCACCAGCCTATCCCCCCTATTATGCTTCCGCAATCCCCCCCCCATTACTTCCTCCAACCAATTCAACGTGGGTCGCTTATGATTTTTAATTATTACATTAAATGATTTGTAGTCAGATCTTACAGTTTCAGTTTTCATCTTTTTACAAGTTTTGATGAGTCTAGGCCGGGGTGGTATGTTTATGCACCTCCCCTACCCAGTGGTTATGGTTTTTCTATGCCCATTTGGTGGGACTTTAGACTCTCTAGCAGAGGCTGAATTGACTGTCAGTTGTGTGGACAGCGAGATAGCCTGTTTCTCCTGTCCACTGGAGCTCCTAGAGGGCTCCCTTCTCCTCTCCTTTCTTTTCTTTCTCTTTGCTGATACTTACCTCTTTTCTTTTTTTGCCGACCTCCAGGATCCCCTTGTTGATGCCGCTCCTACCTGGGAACTCAAGCCTTGCTAGAATGAAACCTGTCACTGGCCCACGGGCGTCTCTGAGGTAGGTGACAGTGTAACAGATGAGGGCCGTTTCCACCTGCTCAATTGCTGACGACACTTTACCCTCTCCTCCCCTGCGTGTTGCCTCACATAATACGCAGGGGATGAATTCCCCAGTCAAACACAGAAAAATTTTACAGTCGATGCACTCCCAAAGAATGGATACCTTCCTACTTCAGGAGACCCACTTTCCAAGGCGGTATAGTCCTTCCTTCTTACATGCCAAATTCCCAATGTTGTTCCTTGCAAACACTGAGGATAAAACTAAAGGAATAGCTATCCTAATTTCTAAGAACTGCAAATTCATGCCTCAACTAGAACACAGGGACCCGGAGGGCAGATTCATTCTCATAAAGGGCATAATAGATAACCAATTGTACTCCTTCATCTCTTATTATGTACCCAATCAGGGCCAAGCTGCATTTTTTTAGGCGATGCTCAAAACATTAGGCCCCATGGTGGGTGGGACAGTCATATATGGGGGTGACTCAAATACTGCTCTTGACCAGGGACTACACAAATCCAGACCTCTCCAGAGCCCAGCTTATTTGTCCACCCAAAAGAAGTCTTAAAATAGCTAAATTAATCCTTTAACACGGAACGGCTGATGCTTGGTGGGAACTGAATCCAACTAAAAGGGATTACACCCACTTTTCTCACCCGCATCAGTCCTACGCTAGGATTGATCACATTTTCATCTCCACTTCTAAACTCCCAGACTTGGTCAAGTCCACCATAAGAGACACGGTGTTGTCTGATCATTCCATAGTCCTCCTCTCCCTTAAAAGAAACTCTAGCATCCCACCCTTCTTCAATGGAGGCTCAACGAATCCCTGCTCAGTGACCCAGTTAGGGTTACAGAAGTTGAGAAAGCTATTAAGGAATACTTCCTCCTGAATAAAGCAGAGGAGGCCTCAGCTGAAACTCTTTGGGCTGCTCACAAGGCCACTAATTGGGGCAAATTAATTCAGTTGTCTACTCTATTAAAAAAAAAACACATGATTGATATCAAAAGGCTTGAAAAGGAATTTAAATGCATGAGTCATCTTCATAAACAAGATGTGGCACGCTTATCCCTCAACCTAGCCCTTACATCTAAGGCCGAAAAACATATTCGATGGAGTGGAGTCAAATTCTATCATCAGCGGGACACAATTGGCAGGAAGCTGGCTGCCAAATTATCCCCCCAACCAAGACAGCGTACCCTACCCAAAATTGGAGTTTCGGATAATCACCATACTCTAAGCCCGCAATGCATTATGGAATCTTTTCACCATTTGTATGAGAAACTATATAGCGCAGGGAATAATGACAATGAGTCCCATATGAACTCGTTTTTAGATTCTCTTCCAATCCCTAAACTAGAACCCAGGCACCATGACACACTAGAGCCCCTGATTACAGTGGAGGAAGTACTAAAGCCCCGTACACACGATTTGACTTTCCGATAACAAAACCGTGGAATTTTGTCCGAAGGGTGTTGGCTCAAACTTGTCTTGCATACACATGGTCACACAAATGTTGTCCAACAATTACGAACGTAGTGACGTACTAGATGGTTTTTCAGCTCTTTAGCGCCACCCTTTGGGCTCCTTCTGCTAATTTTGTGTTAGCAGAAGTTTGGCGAGCGTTGATTCGTGCTTTTCTTTTCGCGTTTTCATTTAGCGCTTTTCAGTTTGCGCTTTTCATTTCGTGCTTTTCAGTTCATTTCTGAACAGCCGTTCGTCAACAAAGCCATGTTGCGGAATCGGAGGAGATAACATGTTATTTATTATTGGCCTTGGCGTTATTGCTTTGAAGTTATTTTTTTGGTTGAATAATGATTTGATTTGGTATATTTTCTTTATTTTTTGATGAAAAGAATGAACTTTTTGGTTAAGTTCTATTGGCAGATAGCATGTCTAATTTTTTTTTTTTTAATGCACAATAAAAAAAAATGTGGAGAATAATACTTGGCTATGTGTTTTACTTCAAATGACAGTTTGGGAGCAGGCAGTTACATTTTAAAAAATATAATGTAAAATTGACAAGAGACACCAACATAGTTGTATCTTTGATCTTAAAAACTACTGGATAATGGTGTTGTGGTAACTTGCACATAAAGAAAAAAAAAAAAAAACATAATAATATTATTCTTGATATCACTAGAAAAAAAAAGCCTTTGAAAATGTGTTTGCAATAACTCCATCAGTATCACTAGCAAAGCAGCTTTATTATTATACCATTAAAGAAGAAGAGAATTGTGCACTGCATTTGGAGATTTCATAATTTGCCACGTCACGAATGTTAATTCTCCATTACAAACGCTAGTTTACAAGACCGACCACTTCTGCTTCCGAGCATGCGTGTTTGTACTTTGGACTTTTGTCCGATCGGAAAATCCGACAACACACATTTGCTGGCAGAAAATTTGAAGACATGCTAGCCAACATTTGTTGGCGGAAAGTCCGACAACAATAGTCCAATGGAGCATATACACGGTCGGATTTTCCACCAACAGCCTGACATCCAACATTTCCCGTCGGAAAATCCGATCGTGTGTACGGGGCTTAAGTGTCATTAAAAACCTCAAATGGAGATCTGCCCTTGGACCAGATGGCTTCTCCACACCCTACTACAAGACGTTGCTTCTTTAATTCTAAAATTAATGGGGATCCCCTAGATAAACACCTTAATTCGGCTTACTTCTTCATTATTCCTAAACCACACAAAGATCAAGGAGAGGTGGGGAACTATAGGCCCATATTGCTAATAAATAATGACATGAAAATCTTGACCAAGATCCTAGCGAACTGCATAGCCTATTTTCAATTCTACAATCAGGATGGGTCCAGGGGACTCGTCAGGAAGGGCTACTCCTTTTGCTCGATCTCCAAAAAGCCTTTGTTTCGGTCTCTTGACCCTACCTTTTTATGCACCGCTGGGGCTTTGGTCAAAGGTTCATGGGCCTAATGGCAGCATTATACTCCTGTCGGAAAGCATGAGTATTACTGCAGGGTTATTACTCAGATACCATAAAAATAACCAGAGGGACCAGACAAGGCTGTCCCTTATCACCCCTAATATTTGCGATAGCCATAGAAACTCTGGCGATAGCCATTCGTACCAACCCTGCTATACAAGGGATAACATGCGGTCCACAGACACATAAACGTGCTGTTTGCAGACGATCTAATGCTTCTCTTCACATCACAAGTTTTCAGAGTATAGGGCAGGGAGATTCAAATGATCACTGTGAAGATGCATCATGTCCCTGCCAATCTGGAAGGAAGCATCCAGAAGGTAATTGTGGAGGTGATAAATGTTCAGGAGACCAGAGGACAGGGTTAATTCCTCTTCAAGGAGGGTTCCAGTCTCCCTCGGGTGGGGGGTGTTGTTCCTGGGAAAGAGTTACTGAGCTAATAAATTGCAGTCTAGGCCTCAGCAGTTTCTGGGCTGAGGGCCTGGAGAAGATTGTCATAGGATTTTACTTGCTGGAGGGTAATATTTTTGGTCTAGAGGATTTTTAATCTCCCTCACGTGCCAGTGGGTGACTATATGGACTGCTGCTGTGTGTGCATGGGACTGTACTTGTGTCACCAGCAGCCTCTGGACTACTTAGGGAGAACCTGTCAATTTCTAGAGGCCCCTCTGGGCGTAAGCACTACATGTGTATTCATTCTTTATGGCCTGTATAATTGGGGATGTGTTGGGGTGTGCTATGAGGTGACACTTTATTTACTCTCAAAATGTTGGGAGGGAAGGGATCCTGCTGAATGTATTTAAGTGTAGATTGAGCAGAACTGATGACTTATCAGTGTGCTGCTGCTCCTTTACTGTCCAATAAGTATACTAGGGCAAGTAGATGACATCCAGGGCCAGATTTACATCTGGTGAGCCTATAGGCAGAGAATTCTGAAGCATCATCCTCATCTACAACTTCCCTCTCCATAATTATCCCCATCCCTCAGCCATCCCTCTATTATCACCACATGATCCACCTTCATCCCTCTTTCCATCATCATTCCTCCTGCAGCTGCTATCCATAATCCATAATCACTTATCTTCCTCATCCCCATCATCCTTTTACAATCATCTTCTTCACCCCTGACCCTGTACCTCTCCTCATTCCTTATGAAAGAAGAGACTCTCCTGATGTCAGGGTGTATGACCTGTAGTGTAATGTGGTATGATGTCCGGGCACTGTACAATCAGTCAGAGTCCACGGGCTACACAGCACACTCACCTCCTTCATGTTGCTCTCTGGATGTCTTCACTTCTGAGGCCAACTACACCCCCTCCCCAAAGCTGCCTTATGTTACTGTAGTGGGCCTTGGGCAAAACACTCATACAAACCGGTCAGGCACCCCTCTAGGATGGGCGCCTGTAGGCACATGCTTACAGTGCCTATCGGGAAATCCGGCCCTGATGACACCACTGTGTTTCTTTACTCTAAAATGAAAATTGGTGTCACCCCAAGCAGTTTTTTCAGGCCGAAATGTATTAAACTTTAAAGTAACTGGAAAGAATTACAAATACTTTGGCAGATACAACTATTTACATGTACATTTCAACTGTGTATTTGTCTGGAATTCATTTTTAAGTATATTACAAATTACATCTCCCATCAAACGAAAGGATAACATATAACGAAAAGTTCTCTTTAAATAAGTCCCCAGGTTTAGGTGTACTAGCCTATTAAACTGTAACTTAACTTGTGTGTTTATTACAAAATCTGCTGTGTGCACCTTTAAAATGAACATGAGCAAATTACCGGGATGAGATAGATTTTGAAAGCTGTGTGGTCTTGTTATTTCACTTTCTGGGAGTGCTGTTCTAAAACTGTCTCTAGTATGTTGTTCCATCCCAGCGGCATAAAGGGCTTAGATTTCTCCTGGGAAAAAAATGCTCTGCTAACTGGCTTTTTCATTTATAGCTAAAAACCATGTTCCTCAAGAGCACGTTCTCTCCTGTACAAAGTGAGAAGCAGGGCGATGTGGATTGCTTCAGAATATGTCTGGGGTATTTTATCCATGGAAGCTTTCACACTTTATTTGGAGGCAATATGTCATTTCATGAAAGGAATTCAAAGAAACACAGGAAAGTCAAGACCTGCAAATGAAACACTTCTTTATAAAATGCAAACAACAAATATGTCAAATTCCCATAACATATTCACACAAATAAAATGCTTAAAGCTGAATTGCTCTGTAGGTTAAAAATATAGAAATCAAATCAGGGTATCTATCTGCATTTAAAAATCTAACAGATTCCTCTGTTTACACAAATGAGGCCAATGGAGGAACCCCCTGCCGGGACATTTTGGTGGGTGCCAGTGTTGGAAAACAACAATTACCGACTACAGCCAGTAATCAATAAAATTTTGCAACAGAAGTCAATGAATAAATATACTTCTGTTAAATGGAAATAACCACACACACTGATTGTGATCTCCTACATTAAAGTTTTTTACCTGCCTCTGTGCCCTGTACACTGGGCTGTGCCTGTGTACAAATTTTGGCAATGACAATATGAACTCCAGTGCATGCACCGGAGTGATGTCATCTTGGCTGGGCGAATGAGCCAATCCAACCGCAGATGACAGCGGCCAGCGGGGAGCTCCAGGTCACCGCAGTGGTGGATAGAAGGTGAGTATAGTTCCGCTTTAACAGGTAGTTCTGAGTGGAAAAAGATAGATAAGGGAATAACAGTGAGCACCAGCAATAATACTATAGAGCAGAGAAAATTGTTTGATGAGATAGAAGAATAGTGAATGAGAAATTAGATCGCAAGAATAAAAATTATGGAGCAATTTAGGAGTTTAAAGTGATTCTAAAACCTAAACATTTTTTTGTCTAGATACTACAGCACAAAAGACACAAAGAAGACCACTAGTGGTGCTACTATAAACAAAGTACATACATTGTAATTATATATACCAAGTGCACTGTAAAAAAATGATTGCAAAAAAATGTGTTTAAACATTTAAAGCACCATGTGATTCAAATGTGATTAAATCAAACAACAAAAAATTGTCCATATAATCAAACGTGGATGCTGGGAAACAACATAAAAGTGTCCTCTTGATATCTTTCCACCATACCGCAAGTGTTCAGTGCTCCCACTCCCTTAAGAAACGCACTCACCAACTCCCCATGCCCGCACTTGCGTGCAAGGCTAAATCGCTTTTATACCACACAGATAGGGTATGATCATCAGCCCGATCTTCAACAGTGTGTACGCAAACCGCTCCACATGTAAAATAATAAAGTGCTCCAATAGTGTAAACCAGTAAAACCGCTTTATTAAAACACTACCACTGTCCAAGTGTTCACTCATATTTTACAAACTTTAAAACAGCAAAAATCGGTGCAGCTTCAAATCACAGCAACACAGCAGTTGGATCACACAATACAGTGATGCGGTCACGGCGGACCCGAGGTGTGCAGGCGTCAGCCTTTCAGTTCTCACCCCCTCCTCGGTACCTCGTGAGCAGATCAGATCACCGCTATCTCGTACGGCTAACAGCGTCTTATGTCACAGCCATGCCCCCGACATGTGTCGTCATACATTGACTTATTCATGGGTTTGGGGGGCGTGTCTGTGATGTAAGACAAACGGTGGTCAAACCACACATGTGAGGTATCGCCATGACCGGTAGAGTGAGAGCAATAATTCTAGCCCTAGACCTCCTCTGTAACACCAAACATGCAACCTGTAAAAAATTTTAAATGTCGCCTATGGAGATTTTTGAGGGTAAAAGTTTGACGCCATTCCACGAGCGGGCGCAATTTTGAAGCGTGACATATTGGGTATCAATTTACTGGCGTAACATTATATTTCACAATATAAAAAAATTGGGCTAACTTTACTGTTGTCTTATTTTTTAATTAAAAAAAGTGAATTTTTTCCCAAAAAAGTGCGCTTATAAGACCACTGCGCAAATACGGTGCAAAAAAAAGTATTGCAACGACTGCCATTTTATTCTCTAGGGTGTTAGAAAAAAAAAAACATATATAATGTTTGGGGGTTCTAAGTAATTTTCTAGCAAAAAAAAAAACTGTTTTAAACATGTAAACACCTAAAATCCAAAACGAGGCTGGTTCTTAAGTGGGTAGGTAAGGTAAATTTAATGCTTTAGAGCCCTTGCACACTGGGGTGGGGGGCGGCGTCGGTGGTAAAATGCCGCTATTATTAGCGGCGTTTTACCGTCGGTATGTGGCCGCTAGCGGGGCGATTTTAACCCCCGCTAGCGGCCGAGAAAGGGTTAAATACCACCGCAAAGCGCCTCTGCAGAGGCGCATTGCCGGCGGTATAGCCGCGCCGTCCCATTGATTTCAATGGGCAGGAGCGGTAAAGGAGCGGTATACACACCGCTCCTTCACCGCTCCGAAGATGCTGCTGGCAGGACTTTTTTTTACCGTCCTGCCAGCGCATCGCTCCAGTGTGCAAGCCCTCGGGGCTTGCACACTGGGATGACAGCAGCGGCACTTTCGGGGCGGTTTGCAGGCGCTATTATTAGCGCAATAGCGCCTGCAAACCACCCCAGTGTGCAAGGGCTCTTATAAAAATAACTAAGCTTTACAATCATTTTAATGAAAGGAGAATAATGAGATTTTTGAGCCAAGACAGGGGGAAGGTTATTATGGCATAGCTTGTGTAGCAATATTAAAATTGCACTAGTTCCTATTATTATAAATCACATAGTATATAAACAGAGTACAAAAAAAAAAACACAGAGACCGACATAGAGATATAGAGAAAGAATTATTTGCTTGAAAAGGAACTTAAAGTGGTTTTAAACCTCAGACATGAAATATGTACAAAGCATATCCTTCTATAGTGTGTACTTGTCTCAATTAAGGGCACTAAGTGTCATTTCTGTCTGCTGCTTCATTTCTCTGCTTTCAGCATAAATCACTTATGACAAGTTTTCCTGACACCAAGAGAAAAAAAGGTGACGGGAGGGATCTCCAGCTGATTGACAGCCTCATCTTTGTTCCTGTGTATGGCTCCAATCAGCTCTCAGAGCTCTCCTTACTGAGCTCTGCAGTGTGTAATTTCTCCGCTCCCTTTTTTCTGAACACTCAGACAACCGTTACAAATTCTGGGTTTTGAATAGATGTAGAGAAGGGAAGACTGCAGATAAACAGATACAACCTGTGTAGGAGGATTAACTTATCTCTGTGTATCACCTGAGGCCATTCACGTCACTGGGTATAAGTGAGGGTTTGCAACCAAAAAGTAAAATTTTAGTCTGTACAGTGCTGAACCCATCCACAGATTTTAAAGGAAGAGTATAGCCAAAGCTATTTTGGCTATATTTCTCATATGGATCGCAGGAGTGCAGTTTGTTCTGAACTTCTGTAATCCATTTTCAGCCGACAGCTGATGTCAGAGCCGTTCCAGGCTCTGAAAAACTCCTGCCCATATGTTCGGGATCCGCCCAGAAGCCTGGACGAATTGCTGGCTCAGCCTCTCAGCAATATGCTGAGAGGTTGAACCAGACCCTCTTGCCCCCTCCACAGTCCAGCACTCCAGTGAGCACTGGAGGGGCAGAGCAGAGAGTTGGAGACTGGCTGTCAGAGGCTCTCTGCTCACAGAATGCTGAAAACTAAGCGATCACTGCTCTTTGTTAACTCAGTTCTCAGGGCAGAGGTGGTGGGGACAGATGCAGCATCAGATCGTTGCTGCATCCACCTAGGTGAGTAAAATTTTTTTTTTTTCTAAATAACCCCGTACTTCACTTTTAAGTAATCCTAAGCACACATGACCTGGCCAGGGCTGATACGGAAAAAACATCTGTATTGTTAACTAGGAATGAGCTTGGTTTGGTTCAATGGGGGTTTGACAAATCCTGCTTGAAGTTTGATGAACCCCATTGAAGCCTATAGAAACTGAATCCTGTTAGTAAATGTTTTTAGAAATAATAAGCAAATTACTAAAGAAAAAATAAAAAGACTGGCACTGCCATGGGGGACATGTACCAATGCAAATCTATTTTTTAAAATACCATACAGCGGGGAGAGAGCTCTCTTTTTTTTTGTTAATTTGAAGGCAACATGGAAATACACTAGTTCTTTAAATGTAATGTTTGGAAGATGCCTTTTAGCTGTATGAAGTGTTACAGAATAGTACAATTCTAATGATAGCAACAGCAACATTGTATTTTGGCATCAAATAATTTGCATGTGTAATACTTTTTTTTACGTTTGCATTATTGTTTGGATTTAATAACACAGCAGCAACCCAGTCTGTTTCATTACAACTTGAAAAAAAAATACACACATCCTTAAACTACTTCACTACAGGGCACTTTTACCCCCTTCCTGCCCAGGCCAGTTTTTAGCTTTCAGCGCGGTCGCATTTTGAATGATAATTGTGTGGTCCTGTAACACTGTGAAAAGAATAGTGAACCCGCGCAGTGGAGATGGTAAAGATATGATTATAAACTCTATGGAACTGCTGTAACACTGTACCCAAACAAAATTTTTATCATTTTTTTCACAACAAATAGAGCTTTCGTTTGGTGCCATTTGATCACCACTGAGTTTTTTATTTTTTGCTAAACAAATAAAAAAAGACCAAAAATTTGGGGGAAAAAAAGCGTTTCTTCAGTTCTGTAAAAAATTTTTGTAAATAAGTACATTTTCTCCTTCCCTGATGGTCACTTATGAAGCTGCACTGATTGGCACTGATAAGGCGGCACTGATGATGAGGCACTAATATGCGGCACTGATAGGCAGCACTGATATGCAGCACTGATGGACATTGATATGTGGCACTGATGGGCACTCATAGGTGGCACTGATGGGCACCCACAGGTGGCACTGATGAGCACCCACAGGTGGCACTGGTGGGCACCCATAGGTGGCACTGGTGGGCACTGATGGGTGGCACAGATGGGCAATGATGAGCACTGATGGACAGCACTGAGGGCACTGATAGATGGCACTGATGAGGAGGCACTGACAGGCATTACTGATGAGCACTGATTCTCATCTCTAATGGGCACTGATTGGCATCCTTGGCCACTGAATTGCATCCCTGGTGGGCACGGGTGGGAATCCCTGGTGGGCTCTAGGGGGCATCCCTGGTGGGTCTGCACTAATTATCAGCGCAGACCCCCCCTGTCAGGAGAGCCGCTGATCGGCTCTCCTCTACCCACACATTTTCAGCGAGAATAAAGGAAGAGCCGATAAACGGTACTTCCTGGTTACGATGTGAACAGCTGTGATTGGACACAGCTGATCACATGGTAAAGATCCTACGTTATAGGTTCTCTACAAAGATCGGAGATGTGGTGTGTCAAAGCGACACACCGAACAACCTATGATTGCGCTGCCCACCCTTGTGGGCGCTTGTGAGCGGCTTATGCTGCTGGACGTCATATGACACCCAGGCAGGATTGATTATTTGACCACTCCCAGGCAGGGAGTGGTTAAATAATGTGCTTGGGCGATGCCTTAAAAGCTGAATGTGTTATGGCAGTGGTTCTCAACCCTGTCCTCAAATACCCCCAACAGGCCATGTTTGCAGGTTTTCCTTTATCTTGCATAGGTGCTTTAAATCAGAGTCAATTGCTTGGTATTTTGGACAGCTATTTTATCTAAGAGAAATTCCCAAAACATGGCCTGTTGGGGGTACTTGAGGAAAGGGTTTGAGAACCACTAATTTATGGTACAGTTATTAAAAATAAGGAAAAAATACAGCGTGGATTTCTCCTTCATCCAGACCAGTGGTTCTCAACTCCTGTCCTCAGGACCCACTAACAGGTCAGATTTTAAGTATTACCTTGGGGAGATGCAGACTAGAATACTGCAATTAGGGATGAGCTTCAAGTTCATCGGCTGTTCGCAAGTTCGCCGAACAGCGAACAATTTGGAGTTTTTGCGGCAAATTCGAATGCCGCGGAACACCCTTTAAAAGTCTATGAGAGAAATCAAAAGTGCTAATTTTAAAGGCTTATATTCATGGTATTGTCATAAAAAGTGTTTGGGGACCTGGGTCCTGCCCCAGGGGACATGGATCAATGCAAAAAAAAGTTTTAAAAACGGCCGTTTTTCGGGAGCAGTGATTTTAATAATGCTTAAAGTGAAACAATAAAAGTGTAATATCCCTTTAAATTTTGTACCTGGGGGGGTGTCTATAGTATGCCTGTAAAGGGGCGCATGTTTCCCCTGTTTAGAACAGTCTGACAGCAAAATAACATTTCAAAGGGAACAAAGTAATTTAAACTACCCGCGGCTATTAATGAATTGCCGGTCCGACAATACACATAAAAGTTCATTGATAAAAACGGCATGGGAATTCACCACAGGGGAACCCCGAACCAAAATTTAAAAAAAAAATGACTTTGGGGGTCCCCCTAAATTCCATACAAGGCCCTTCAACTGATATGTATATTAAGGGGAACCACGGCCAAAATTAAAAAAAAAAATAGCATGGGGTCCCCCTAAAAATCCATACCAGACCCTTATCCGAGCACGCAACCTGGCAGGCCGCAGGAAAAGAGGGGGGATGAGAGAGCGCCCCCCCTGAACCGTACCAGGCCACATGCCCTCAACATTGGGAGGGTGCTTTGAGGTAGCCCCCCAAAACACCTTGTCCCCATGTTGATGAGGACAAGGGCCTCATCCCCACAACCCTGGCGGTGGTTGTGGGGGTCTGCGGGCGGGGGGCTTATCGGAATCTGGAAGCCCCCTTTAACAAGGGGACCCCCAGATCCCGGCCCTCCCCCCTGTGTGAAATGGTAAGGGGGTACTTGTACCCCTACCATTTCACTAAAAAAGTGTCAAAAATGTTAAAAATGACAAGAGACAGTTTTTGACAATTCCTTTATTTAAATGCTTCTTCTTTCTTCTATCTTCTTTCTTCTATCTTCCTTCGGTTTCTTCCTCCATCTTCTTCTTCTTGTTCTGGTTCTTCTGGTTCTTCCTCCAGTGTTCTCGTCCGGCATCTTCCTCCGCGGCGTCAGAGTCTTCTTCCCGTCTTCTCCGGGCCACTCCGCATCCATGATGACATGGAGGGAGGCTCCCGCTGTGTGACGCTTCTCCTCTTCTGACCGTTCTTAAATAACGGGGGCGGGGCCACGCGGTGACCCCGCCCCCATCTGACGCACGGGAACTTGACGGGACTTCCCTGTGGCATTCCCCGTGACGCCACAGGGAAGTCCCGTCAAATCACTGTGCGTCAGAGGGGGGCGGGGTCACCGGGTGCCCCCCCCCCCCCCCGTTATTTAAGAACCGTCAGAAGAGGAGAAGCATCACACAGCTGGAGCCTCCCCCCATGCCATCATGGATGCGGAGCGGCCCGAAAAGAAGATGAAGACAAGAAGATGAAGAGAAGACGATGAAGAGAAGAAGATGAAGAGAAGAAGATGAAGAGATCAGCGGGAGCCTCCCTCCATGCCATCATGGATGCGGAGCGGCCCGAGGAGAAGAAAGGAAGAAGACGCCGAACCCACGGAGGAAGATGCTGGACGAGACGGAGGAAGAACCAGAAGAACCAGAAGAAGAAGAAGATGGAGGAAGAAACCGAAAGAAGATAGAAGAAAGAAGAAAGAAGAAGCATTTAAATAAAGGAATTGTCAAAAACTGTCTCTTGTCATTTTTAACATTTTTGACAGTTTTTTTGTGAAATGGTAGGGGTACTACCATTTCACACAGGGGGGAGGCCTGGGATCTGGGGGTCCCCTTGTTAAAGGGGGCTTCCAGATTCCGATAAGCCCCCCGCCCGCAGACCCCCACAACCACCGGCCAGGGTTGTGGGGATGAGGCCCTTGTCCTCATCAACATGGGGACAAGGTGTTTTGGGGGGCTACCCCAAAGCACCCTCCCAATGTTGAGGGCATGTGGTCTGGTACAGTTCAGGAGGGGGGGCCCGCTCTCTCGTCCCCCCCTCTTTTCCTGCGGCCTGCCAGGTTGCGTGCTCGGATAAGGGTCTGGTATGGATTTTTAGGGGGACCCCACGCCATTTTTTAAAAAATTTTGGTGCGGGGTTCCCCTTAAAATCCATACAAGATCTGAAGGGTCTGGTATAGATTTTGAGGGGGACCCCACGCCATTTTTTTTTTTTTTTTTTTTTTTTACATTTTGGCCGGGGTTCCCCTTAATAACCAGGACCTGAAGGGCCTGGTATTGAATTTAGGAGGACCCTCCAACGTCATTTTTTTTTTTTAATTTTGGTTCGGGGTTCTCCTGTGGGGAATTCCCATGCCGTTTTTATCAATGAACTTTTATGTGTATTGTCGGACCGGCAATTCATTTATAGCCGCAAGTAGTTTTAAATGACTTTTTTTCCTTTGAAATATCATTTTGCTGTCAGACTGTTCTAAACACGGGAAACATGTGCCCCTTTACAGGCATACTATAGACACCCCCCAGGTACGAAATTTAAAGGCATATTACACTTTTTTTTTTTCACTTTAAGCATTATTAAAATCACTGCTCCTGAAAAAACGGACGTTTTTAAAACTTTTTTTTGCATTGATCCTCTTCCCCTGAGGCAGGACCCAGGTCTCCAAACACTTTTTTATGACAATAACTTGCATATAAGCCTTTAAAATTACCACTTTTGATTATTCATGTTCGTGTCCCATAGACTTTAACTGTGTTCGCGTGTTCAAACAAATTTTTTGCCTGTTCGCAAGTTCTGGTGCGAACCGAACAGGGGGGTGTTCGGCTCATCCCTAACTGCAATCACTGAACAGCAAATGATATTACCTGTGATGTATTTCAGTTATCTTGCAAACCTGGCCTGTTGGTGGGTCCTGAGGACAGGAGTTAAGAAACACTGATCCAAACCCTTATCCTGGAAATGCACCCTGGTTGTCCAGGAAAATGAGGGCAGCGAGTTTGTGGACCACCCTTTCTGTACCAGACCAGTACACGTGCCTTTCAACATAGGGGTTCCTTGCAAGGGGTGGTAACTAAGCCTCCTCCCTCTCGCAAAATACCCTTGTCCTTGTGTTGAAGGGCAAGGGCCTCTCTTTCTTCCCAGTGGAACACCTTTTAATGAGGGGTACTCAAATAGCCACCCCCTCTTTGGGGAATGAGTACAGGGGTACATAAATTCCTTTTACTAAATTCCGCCTACAGTTAACAGTAAATACACACACACGCTTTAGGAATAAGCACTTTGTGCAAAACCTGTCAAGGACGTCTGTTCACCTGCTCATATCTGTCTTTACAATAAATGTATTCTCAAGAAAAACAAGCAACAGAATGAATTCATTTTACTCTACTGGAATTTTGTTGCGTATACTAGGACAAGGCAAGGTCTGAAAGCCTGGGTCCTTGAAAAGTGAGATATGTAAAGTATGTAAAGTGAGATTCGTAAAGTCGTGAAATATGTACACTCCATTTTGGAATTGTTAAATTATTTGTTGATTTTCTTGCTTTTTGTGTGATGTATACCAATAGAATTCTGAGTATATGGTTCTTGGTTCTTTTAGAAGTGATATATTATTAATAATATTGCCAACAGTACTTGTGTATTCGTGTTGAGAGAGGGAAATTCTCTCCTATTTGTACAGCGTCTATTTGTGAGGTGGACCTGACATTCACCAGGCATTCATTGTAGTTGAATTTTCCTATTGCATGTGTTTTAATTGAGTGATTTACTTGCCAACTTGCCACCAGTGAGTGTCTAGTGGGAGTCACGTTCATTATTTTATAAATATGCCCCATTTGGGTATTTGCTTTGTAAAGCTGTACAGGTAGCATAATAGGGGTGCAACAGTCTGTCATGTGAGTTTTTTGTGTTCACTTTCTGGGGAATCTAATCTTCAGCTGCAGAGAGGAAACTTGGGAAGAAAGGTGCCATTTTTTACATTCTGTGGATGGCAGATTGAATTATATAAACATTCTTCTATTTGTTACTTGTCAACTTGTTGCATGGGTTTGCCGGTGTGTCATGGAGAGGGATGAATGCTAAGACTATTCCTTATACAGTGGAACTAAAGGAATTCATAAATAGCATGTGTAGCAGATACACTATATTACCAAAACTATTGAGACGCCTGCGTTTACACGCACATGAACTTTACAGGCATCTCAGTCTTAGCCCATAGGGTTCAATATTGAGTTGGCCCACCCTTTGCAGCTATAACAGCTTCAACTCTTCTGGGAAGGCTGTCCACAAGGTCTAGGAGTGTGTCTATGGGAATGTTTGACCATTCTTTCAGAAGCGCATTTGTGAGGTCAGGCACTGATGTGGACAAGAAGGCCTGGCTCACAGTCTCCACTCTAATTTATTCCAAAGATGTTCTATCAAGTTGAGGTCAGGACCCTGTGCATGCCAGTCAAGTTCCTCTACCCCAAACTTGCTTATCCATATCTTTATGGACCTTGCTTCGTGCACTGGTGCGCAGTCATGTTGGAACAGGAAGGCGCCATCCCCAAACTGTTCCCACAAAGTTGGGAGCATGAAGTTGTCCAAAATGTCTTGGTATGCTGACGCCTTAAGAGTTCCCATCACTGGAAGTAAGGGGCCAAGCCCAACCCCTGAAAAACAAACCCACACCATAATCCCCCCTCCACCAAATGATTTGGACATATCCCCACATATCCTTCACCACTTTTGCCCAGTAAGACTAGAATGCACCCTCACCAGGCCCAAATGACCCCCCCTACAAAGGGTCAATCTGCATTTCAGTTTATCCAGGACATGTTCTCTTTATGGCTTCACCCCAATTTTTTAGGTCCTTAAGATGTCCTTAAGCTAATGAAGTAATATGAGAATGCCAGAAGAGTAGTTCATAGTGTAGTATTTAGTTACTCATAAAACAATAACAAAGATTAAAAATGCAACTAACATTTTACAGTGCCTCAGAACTTGAACCAGTGTATATGCCATATTTGGTAAATTGCACATCGAAGCGTTTAAGCCGTCACTTCCAGATCGCAACTGAGGCTTGGAACGCACAACAATTTGAGCAAGGCATGCGGGGACTAGATTAAGCCTCTTAAGCTGTATACGCAGGTGCCATTTCTGAGGCATTATAAAATGTGAGTTGCATTTTTAAACGTTGTTATCGTTTTATGAGTAATGAAATACTACACTATGAACTACTCTTCTGTCATTTTTTACATTACTTTGTGAGCTTAAGGACATCTTAAGGACTTCAAAAATCATGATGAAGCCATAAAGAGAGCCTGTCCTGCCAAAAATGCATGTTGGGGAGGATCATTTGGGTCTGGTGAGTGTGCATTCTATCCTTACTGAGCAGAAGTGGTGAAGATATGTGCATATAACACCAAGGACTTGTTCCCTATATTATTTAATGGTGCTTGGGGTCTGCACACCCTAAAGACTATTCTTGTTTGGTACATTTTACTATATGATTGCATTATGGGACTTTGATTTACTTATTTGCAAGCACCGTACCTTTGCCTCTGGCTCTAATCAGGTGCTTTTAAAAAAAAAAACGCCCCTGTAATTCATGTGCCTGATGTCCTGAAAGGGGCCGGATGCATGAATAGGGGGTGGTGGCGGCGATGGAAAGGGGAGGCGGTGCCCGTGCGCCCTAATGGATGGGCTGCCCCTGCTGGAATATAACAATGATGTGCAGCTCACACTGGAGTAAGTGTATGTAGACAGAAAGTGGTCAATAGAGACTGAAGGGGATCAGCAGCCTTGAGATGCAAATAGGTATGAAGAAAAAGTGGAACATTTTTGTATGGGTAAAAAATCCTAAAGTGACACTAAACTTTGGTTTAAATAAATCTTTTAAATTATGTATTATCTCAAAAAGTACCTTTTATAGTGCTATCAGCCTCATCTAAATCTCCAAATTCCATTTATCTTTTTTTTTTTTTTTTTTTTTGCTGCTTACTGTTAGAAGTTGGCTACATTTGTTATCCATGGTCCCACTGTATGTAAGAATATAGCCACCCTCTCTTGCTCACTCCTGAGATGGACTAGTGGCTGTGGTTTATGGGATTTATAGCATGCATACAGCAGGGCACATGACTGCAACTAACATGCACTGCTCATTCCAAATGGAAGTGAGTGGGAAAAAAGATAGGTTCATAAGCACAGAGAAGACATTGCACGGCAGAAAAACATAGTAGGAAATAAAGAAAAAAAATTGATTACAATATGTAGTGGATATATCTGGCTTTTTTTTTTTTTTTAATGGTGAATACAACAATTGTTAAGTGTCAATTTAATTGTTTATTATTTCACAGTGCTTTATTGTCATCCAGTTTGGGGTTAGATCCACTTTAATGTACATAGTACATTGAGGATAATAATAAGAATACTTTATTTGTCATGTCTTCATTAAGGAAAACTATGTATATCCAGTCTATCTGTAATACTGAATTTAAATTCTGATAATCAAAGAAATATACCGTATTTGCAATTAGGGTGAACAAATGTCTCTTGTAACACTTTTATTTTCAAGTCACGACAAAAAAGGATTTGTGGAAGAGTGATGCAAACAGATCAAAAGGAAAACAAGACTGTATCATTCACTACTGAGTACGACTAATTGAGATTCTAATTTGCCTTAGCACAAAGATTCTGTTTGTTTTCATGCTTTGAAACTTTAAAGGCAGAAAGAAACAATCACCCCTTTAAATTTACTTACTGACTAGAAAATTTGCCTGATAAAGTTGTATTTTTTTATAAAAAAAAAAAATCTTTTAAAGTGATACTAAAAGTCTCAGTTTTTTTCATTTGAAAATAACAAACATGTTATACTTACCGTATTTATCGGCGTATAACACGCACCGGTGTATAACACGCACCCCAATTTAGGAGGGAATTTTAAGGAAAAAAAAACTTTTAGGAGGGAAGTTGAAGGCAAAAAAACTTACATTTAAATGCCCATCATTGCAGCCTTCTCAGTGCAGCCTTGCCCCAGTGCAGCCATGTCAGTGCAGCCTTCCCCAGTGCAGCCTTGTCAGTGCAGCCATGTCAGTGCAGCCTTCCCCAGTGCAGCCTTGTCAGTGCAGCCATGTCAGTGCAGCCATGTCAGTGCAGCCTTCCCCAGTGCAGCCTTGTCAGTGCAGCCTTCCCCAGTGCAGCCTTCCCCAGTGCAGCCTTGCCCCAGTGCAGCCTTCGATCAACGGTCCCTGCTTCCTGGGCTTCAAAATCGCCGACCGCGATTTGAAAATGGCGCTGCCGGCGCCGAAATACACAGAGCCGGTCCTCGGCTCCGGCGGCGCCATTTTCAAATCGCGGTCGGCGATTTTGAAATTTTGACAGCTCGGGATCGCAGGATATCGGCGTATAACACGCACCTGCGACTTTCCCCTGAAGGGAAAAAAGTGCGTGTTATACGCCGATAAATACGGTACTTGCTCTGTGCAGTGGTTTTTCAGAGAGCAGCCCGGATGCTTCTCTTCTCGGCTCCCTCACCGGCTCTCCTGTCCCCTCCCTCTTGCCGAGTGCCCCCATAGCGAATAGCTTGCTATGGGAGCAGCCAAGCCACTGCTCTGTGTGTCTATTCAGACATGGAGCTGCGGTTCAGCCCCGCCCCCCTTTCTCTCCTCATAGGGTCACTCACTTTGATTGACAGCAGCGGCAGCCAATGGCACCACACTGCTGTCCTAGCCAATCAGGAGGGAGAGTCCCAGGCAGGCGAGACGCTCCTGCAACATCACTGGATTGAGATCGAGGGCTCGGGTAAGTATTAGGGGGGGCTGATGCACACAGAATTTTTTTTATCTTAATGCATAGAATGCATTAAGATGAAAAAAACCTTCTGCCTTTACAACTCTTTTAAGTTAAACATTTTGTTTAGTTATATTTGTTAGGTTAGAATGATTTGTTTTTGTAATTAGTCATTTGTTTTGTTTTCATTTGTTTAGTTTTTTTGGTTTTGAAATTGAATTTGATTCAAATTGAATATTTAAAATTTTGTTAGGTACTGCTTGTTCATAGTCTGTTTAAATATTTGTGATTTTATCACATAAAAATAAGTTATTACAACATGAAAGCCTCCGATATGGACTTGAATTACTCCATTAAAATTAGTATACTATACAATGCCATTTAAGAATATCCAATGAGTTAAATACTGATAATCATAATGGATTGGATATGTACTGTACACTAGATTCCCATTTTATATTTGGTACAATTTATGCACAGTAGATCCGTTCCACTGCATTTAAAGGCAGCTCACCTTCTCATCATTAAGTAATGTAATCTATGAAAGTAAAGGTGGCAGTCTTACTAGGTAAGTTAGTGCAAGAGTTAAGATGCCAATGGCACTGCACTGCTATCTCAGCCAATCAGGAGGGAGAGTCCCAGGCAGGCGAGACTCCCCTGCCACATTGCTGGATCGATATTGAGGGCTCAGGTAAGTATTAGGGGGCTGATGCACACATAAGGTTTTTTTTATCTTAATGCATAGAATGCATTAAGATAAAAAACCTTCTGACTTTACAATCACTTTAAGGTGATTTGTCTTAAAGTGTTACTAAACCCACAACAGTAAATTCAGTCTGTATATGCAGTAAAGCATGCTTGTTATACTCACTGTGGAACCTAGGGGGTTAATGTGTGTAAAAAGATTGTTTGATCCTGTCTTCTCTGATCCTGCCCTTCTTTTACTGTCCCCAATCCCCAATCCATCTGTTGATAGAACAGAGCCCTAGGAGGCACTCTGCACATGCTCAGTTTGGTGTGTATTGCTAGAGAGTTTTTTGTGGGTGTTTTTGGGCAGGGTTCATGTGATTGGCACAGGGCCAATCAGCACTGTCCAGAAAGAAATATAGGGGTCATGCAGCCTCATAGGACAGCCAGAGGAGAATGAAGACTCCTCCTATGCTTTAACCAGTGCTCGGCTGGACACTGATAGAAGTCACACGACTGCTATATACTGCTGATGATACAAGGTATTAAGCTATTTATATTTACTGAAATAATTCCCCTTTTTGCCTACAACAAACTAATGACATCACCTTTGTATACGCAAAATCACTTGACTGAAGCTTTAATGTTTGTTAGGTCTGTTTGGCTGACTGCTTTGCATTTAAAGTTAAAATTAAAATCATAGATACTGTACTCCCTGTGAAAACCCCTGATGAAGGAGACAACAATTCATCTCTGAGACGTTGGGTTAAGGAAGTTGTATAATTTCTCTTTGCATCAATTTTGTACAATTTTTTTCATCCATGGTTATGTACAATATATGTGTATTGTTTTATTTATGTTACTCCAATAAATATTTTCTATTTTTCTACTTTTTGTCCATGTGGTAGTGCCTTTAAAGTCCCACCCCTAGGGGGTTCCTCTCTTTCCATGTTTCAATTGGGATGTGGCACACCTCTTTGAGTGGTTCCCATTAGTTAACCTTTTTCACAATGGGGATGGTGAGTTCAGGGTGATGTGCAGGTCAAAAAGTTAAATTTTGGTCTCATCTGACCAGAGCAACTTTTTCCACATGTTTGCTGTGCCCCCCACATGGCTTCTCTCAAACTGCAAACAGGACTTCTTATGGCTTTCTTTCAACAAAGGCTTTCTACTTGCTACTTTTGCATAAAGGCCAGATTTGTGGAGTGCACGACTAATACTTGTCCTGTGGACAGATTCTCCCACCTAAGCTGTGGATCTCTGCAGCTCCTCCTGAGTTACCATGGGCCTCTTGGCTGCTTCTCTGATGGATGCTCTCCTTGCCTGGCCATGTCTTGGTAGGTTTGCAGTTGTGCCATACTATTTCCATTTTCGGATGATGGATTGGACAGTGCTCTGTGAAATGCTCAAAGCTTGGGATATTTTTTATAACCCAACCCTGCTTTAAACTCCACAATGTTACTCCTGACCTGTCTGGTGCGTCCCTTGGCCTTCATGATGCTGTTTGCTCACTAAGGTTATCTAACAAACCTCTGAGGGCTTCACAGAACTGCCATATTTATACTGAGATTAAATTACACACAGGTAAACTCTATTTAGTAATTAGGTGGCTTCTGAAGGCAATTGGTTCCACTAGATTTTAGTTAGGGGTATCAGAGTAAAGGGGGCTGAATACAAATGCACGCCACACTTTTCACATATTTATTTGTAAAAAAAATGTATCATTTTGCTTCCACTTCACAATTATGTGCCACTTTGTGTTGGTCTATCACATAAAATCATAATAAAATAAATATACGATTTTGGTTGTAACGTGACAAAATGTGGAGAATTTCAAGGGATATGAATACTTTTTAATCACTGACACTGTATAATCTAAATCAATTAAAGCCCATCTCCCCACATAGAAGGTGGGAGGAAGAACTAAATATTCTACTTCATGTTTAAGGTTTATATTTACTTAAGTTTTTAGCATGGAGGAGAAAAAACGAGCAATAGAATTTTATGATATTAGCTGCTACATATTTAGTGCTTGCAACAGAATTTCGGTCTATTGAAGGTTCAGTGGTGTTTTTTATTTATTTCACACTCTGGGTTCATAACTCAAAGCAAGACGATTGTTATGACATTGTTATGACATGGCACTAATTCTAAGATATCCAAAACCTGAGACAACTCAGAGCCTAAAGAATTGGATATTTTAGATGACTATTTATTTTGAAAGGTAAGAACTGCCTAGATAACAAGGCCCTTGAAAAGCGTACTCTTTTCTTTTAATGTTTAAAAAATGTGTTAGGAATAATAAGAAGTGATGGGGCTGGCAGGAATTACAATTTTTCAGTGCTTTCTGCACTGCTTGGTGACTGTCAAGGATTGTTTTTACACTGGTACTTTTGTACTTACTGGTTTTGTCTTTTTTTTTTTTTTTAAGTGCACAAAGAGAGGAAAATGAAGTGAAAATGTATTTCCTACCAGATCAACTAATATGCTTATTTAATTTGTTTTATGGTTTTAGATATGCAACATTGTTTTTACATTATTACATTGTTCTGACATTTAAAAAAAAGCATCTGCAACACCTCCAGGAAAAAAAAGATATCAATCTGGCACACCAATCATATCACCAATCATATCAGTATCTCCAAAATTATTTGGTGGAAACAAGTCACAACTCACAGGTGATATCAGCTCATTTGTTGAAATCAGACAAATATACCATCCGCATACAAATGACTGTCAAGGGACTGTCACCTCTCAATAGGCATATTAATCATAAAAGATATACATTGAGCTCAATTTACTTTGAAAATATTCTGTAAAATAGGTGGCCCTGACAATATGAAACTTTACTCAAAGCTACATTGTCTACATCACAAAGAAACGCTGTTGGCTACAACCAAGGAACCAGGTACAAAGAGATTGGCATAAATACATTGTCACAAAGACGTGAAGTGAGGGAAAATGCAAAGATCTGAATTGTCATTGGATCAATAGGTGATGAAAAATCCTCAAATGGGGACACCTGTTTCTATGACAGCTCTCTAAGGTGGGACTTTCATTCACTTTGGAGATATTTCTTTTTATCTTCTGCTGGGTCTGCAGGACGGGAAATTAAGGAAAATCTCCCCAGGGGGACACAGACAACAATTTGATAAGGGCTTTAACTCTATTTAAAACAAAGAAAAAGGCTTCAGATTTATGTCTATGGGATGAATAAGCTTGTTTGGTGCTTTATAAGGCCCCATGCACACTAGACACACACAAAATGCTGAAAAAATGCTGGATTAAAATGCTAATGTTTAGCTTTTTTCTTCAGCATTTTTCAGTGTTTAGGAACATTTTCACCAGTGTTTAGGAGCAGTAGCATTTTTGGTAAAGATTGGGCGGCTGCCAGTATCCTTAACAGCCGGTGAATAGCTGGTTGTTAAAGACTGGGCCAGGAAGCCGGCCGCAGCATCCTTAACAGATGACTCATCAGCTTGCACAGGGTTTCCTGCTGACAGCTGAATGTACTGTAAATACAGTAAAACCTTGGTTTGAGAGTAACTTGGTTTGAGAGCATTTTGCAAGACAAGCAAAATTTTTTAATACATTTGAGCTTGATAAACAAGCGATGTCTTGATATACAAGTAGTGTCATGTCACAACTGAGTATAAAAGAGGAGATAGGTGCCTTTAAGTGTAGCAATATGGTTACATTTAATGAAGGTACAACATTTAGCAACTCACATGGTTGCTGATTAAAACAGGCATATCCTAGTATGCAGGAATCCGGGGTAAAGCTGTCCACATAGACCATTCTCCGCACCACCATCTACATCATCCGTTCCACGCTGCACTCCACGATCGCTTCAAGTCTCACTTACAGATTTCTCTACTGCAGCGTAGTCTTCCCAGTCACGATTGCAGACTAACAGCGGTGAGAGGATGGTCTATGTGGACAGTTTTACCCCGGATGCCTGCATACTCAGATGTGTCTATTTTAATCATCAACCATGTGAGTTGCTAAATGTTGTACCTTCAAATAAAAGTATTCATATTGCTACACTTAGAGGCACCTCTCTTCTCTTTTATACTCTGTAGCTACTGCTGGATTTTGCCTCTAATTCCCTTGTGGAGGCTGCCATTTGTGGATGGACATTTTATGGTTACACAACCTATCACATTGTTATAATCTTTTTATATGTATTAAAAACTGAAGGACCTATGAATAAATGGTTGTGGGATGAATCATTTGAGTTTTCATTATTTCTTATGGGGAAATTCGCTTTGATATACGAGTGCTTTGGATTACAAGCATGTTTCCCGAACAAATTATGCTTGTAATCCAAGGTTTTACTGTACTGTACTGCACCCCCCCCCCCCCCCCAAAGCACCTTGTCCCCATGTTGTTCCATAACCGGTGGTCCGGTGATTGTGGGGGTGTGGGCGGTGTGGGGGGGGGGGGGCGACTTATCGGAATCTGAAAGCCCTCTTTAACAAGGGGGCACCCAGATCCTGCCCCCCCCCCCCCATGTGAATACTCATTCTCCAAAAAGTGTCAAAAATTAAATAAAAACCCACACACGTAGTTTTTGACAAGTTCTTTATTTAAAAAAGAACACATTAGTGTCCCTGATGTAGATCCATCATCAGGGACACTACCGGCCCGCACCCGATGAAGGCTCCATTGTTTGAGAGCTCCGCTGCCTCCTAACGCTAAATAAAGAGTGGTGAGGTCACCAGATGACCCCCTCCCTTGTGACTTAATCGACCCAGCATACCCCGGTTGATGATGTCACAATGAGGTGTGGTCACTCAGTGATGTCACTGGGTGGCCCCGCCCCTTAGTTGATTTAGCATTTGGAGGCAGCAGAGCTGTCAAGCGGTGGGAGCCTGAGTAGGGTGCAAATGAATGATGGCATTCATCATGATTGATGATGGATCTACATCAGTGACATTGTTTTGTTTTTTGTTTGTTTTTTATAAAGGGCTGTGTGTGTGTACAAAAAACTGTGTGTGTGTTTTTATTACTTTTTGACACTTTTTTGGTCAATGAGTGAACACCATACTCATTCACATGGGGGGGGGGGTATCTGGGGGTCCAATTGTTAAAGGGGGCTTCCAGATTCGGATAAGTCATTTCCCATACCCCCACAATCCCTGGGCCAGGGTTGGGGGAAAAAGGTCCTTGTCCTCATCAACATGAGGACAAGGTGCTTTGGGGGGAGCACCCCCCATGTTGAGGGCATGTGGCCAGGTATGGTTCAGGGGGGTGCTGTTTGCTCTCCCCTTCCCTTTTCCTGGCCTGCCAGACTGCATACTCAGATAATGGTCTGGTATGCATTTGGGGGGTACCCCACTTCATTTTATTTGTTCACTTTTTTTGTGTTTACATTCAGCTGTCAACTGATATGTCATCCTTTGTTAAGGATGCGGCGGCCGGCTTGCCGGCCTTCTCCTTAACAACCAGCTATATGCTGTTTGCTAAGGGCACCGGTGGGCCGCTGGCTAGAAAAGAAAAACACTTGAAACCGGCTTAGTAGTGGTTAACAGAATTTAGGAGCTTCTAGGAGCTGTCAGCTTTTTTTTCAGTTGGCAAATCGCTCCCAAAAACGAAAAAAAATTGTTTTCCTTCTCCTAGAAGCTGAAGCTGGAAAAATGTTTTTAGCTTGTGTGCATGAACACATAGGGGGTTATTTACGAAAGGCAAATCCACTTTGCACTGCAAGTGCACTTGGAATTGCAGTCGCTCTAAATCTAAGGGGTAGATCTGAAATGAGTGGAAGCTCTGCTGATTTTATCATCCAATCATGTGCAAGCTAAAATGCTTTTTTTTTATTTTCCTTGCATGTCACCCTCAGATCTGCAGCAACTTTACTTCCAATTGCACTTTCAGTGCTCTTTCAAGTGCACTTGCAGTGCAAAGTGGATTTGCCTTTAGTAAATAACCCCCATAGAATAGCACTATTTGCTTCTAGGGGCAGAAAAAAAACCATTCAAACTAGCTGCTAGGAGCCTAAAAATAAACTAGTCGCATGGAATCTAAATGAAACCGTTTGGGTTCCAATTCACCAAAAACACTTAAGTAAAATGAGTTACAAAAGAATTCAATTACTTATTTCAGACCTCAAACAGGTGCTGGATCTGGGTGAAATAAGTCAAATTTAGAAGTGAACAGACTACATCAGAAAAAGTAATGACATTCGACAGATCTATTCACCTCTTTGTAAATTGTTCATTGAGATACCTTTAATGCCGCTTACACGCGGTCAGACTTTTCGACCGGACTTGTCCGACGGACGCCGACGGACCAAATCCGGCGGACAATCCGATCGTGTGTGGGCTTCACCGGACCTTCAGCTGACTTTTCCAGTTGAAAATCTGACGGACTTTAGATTTGAAACATGCTTCAAATCTTTACATTGTAACTCCGCTGGACCCAGAAATCCGCTCGTCTGTATGCTAGTCCGACGGACAAAAACCAACGCTAGGGCAGCTATTGGCTACTGGCTATCAACTTCCTTATTTTAGTCCGGTCGTACGTCATCACGTACGAATCCGTCGGACTTTTGTGTGATCGTGTGTAGGCAAGTCCGGTCATTAGAATGTCTGTTGAAAGTCCGCCAAAAGTCAGTCGAAAGTCTGTCGAAAGTCTGTCGGACGGGCTGTCGGACTTTTGTAGCTGAAAAGTCCGACCGTGTGTACGCGCCATAATTGTTATAACACAGAACACTTCTATCCACCTAACAAAAAACTGAAATAATATTTTACCTGTAACTAAAAATGCGAGTTTTACTATTACCATTGCTCATTAAATTTCTTTTCACATCAATAACGTAGATTTGAATGGACATATAATATTAATAATATTGTTTTGGACAAAAGTGGATTAGTTAATCGAAATCTCTGAACAAAACCAGGCAAAAGTATGCATATAATACAGCATGTCTAACAACAGGACACTATCTGTAACAAGACAGCATCTCCTTTACATGGTATAACATACAAAATACAATTTTTTCGTAAGATAGACAGTAAAGTTGATGCTCAATTCCTGACCAATAGCAGACACAATAGTTGTCATTTAGAATTTCAGTAGGTTGTTTTTTTTTTTTTTTTTTTTTGTGTTCTGTTTTTTTTTGCAAGCAATGGATAGCACATGATGAATACCTGTTCAAAATTTTGTAAAATGAAAGATTGTGTTTTTATCTTTGTATACATTATTTAATTTTCTTATGATATCACAAAATGAGATTCAAAAATATACTGTATAAAGTATATTTTGTATAGTCGGGTTATATTACTTCATATTAAGAGACATGTATTTTCATTTTCAGGCAATAGGTTCAGAATCCTTTAAACATGGTTTCCAGTTTCTGCTTACCTCCTGTTGGGAAAGGTTTGCTGTTTACAGAGTTCAATAACTCAAGCTAATAATTACACACATAAGTGAATGTCAGGGTTATGAATCACTCCCCTTTTCTCCATAAAGTGCTATCTGAGGTTTCAGTTATAGAAAGTATATTTGAAAGATAACTACTTGTTGTACGCTCTCTTTTGAGGACTCATAGTACAAATTAATAATGAAGATTAGGGATGGGCTCGATGTTTGAGTCAAACGTAAGTTCGACTTGAACATCAGTTGTTCGTAGAACAAACATATGGGGCGCGCGCGACAAGTTCGCCTGCCGCAGATCGCCCCATAATGCACTGTGAGATTGCAGTGCATTGACGGCTGCTGATTGGCCAAAGCATGCACCTGACCTGCATGCTTTGGCCAATCACAGCGCGATGTGCTGTGAGAGCATTGATTGGTCAAAAGCAGGGTGCCTTTGGCCAATCATAGCTCAGGGACTAAGTCCACGCCCCACACTATATAAGGCTGCTGCTTACACGGCAGCCGTATATAGTGAATGAATGGAGATTAGGCAGGTAGTTAGTGTAGATAAACATATATCAAGGGCGCTCAGAATGTCAGGATCAGGCAGATAGTGTCTATATTGGGCAGATGATGTGATCTTCAAACACTTAGGGCTGCACTCGAGGAGAGGAACAATCTCTAATAGAAAACAGATAAAAGAAAAAAAGGCGCCTCTAAGTGCAGAAATAAAATTTTTTAATATCCCCAAGAAGGATTAAAAACACTTACAGGATCAAGAAAAGAAAGAAGCATATCATGGATATATGAAGCAGGTGATCCAGCATCAGGAAGTCCCAGTGTATCACAATTTCCCAGGAATAACGATATGCAGCGACAGGAGGTCCCAAGATATCCATTCGTCTTGACTTTTTTTTGTGTGCGGGCTGCATCCTGCGCTGTCTTTATGTCTTTATGTTTACTGTGTAGCTCTGTGCCCATGGATCACACTACTTCCTGGGTTACTACAGCATTTTGTTTTCTCCCTTACCACCGCTCATAGCCCCACCCACAGCTCCGTCCATAGACCATAAGAAGCTCAGCTTCTACCTACCTGTTGTCATTGGCTTAAAGAAGGAACCAATCAGTAGTTCCGAAACGCGTCCCTTTTTGATGACATACTTCCTGTTTGCGGTCCATGATGGTTGTCGTTCCCTCCTGCTGACGTCCTTTTGGGGATCTATGCTCCATTCTGACTCAGATGGCACAATTGCTTCACTAGTGTTCCCAGAGCCTGGGGTGTTCACCTGCTGGATATCTTGGGACCTCCTGCTGCTGCATATCATGATCCCTGGGAAATTGTGATACACTGGGACTTCCTGATGCCAGATCACTTGCTTCATATATCCATGATATGCTTCTTCCTATTCTTGATCCTGTAAGTGTTTTTAATCCTTCTTGGGGATATTAAAAGTTTTTATTTCTGCACTTAGAGGCGCCTTTTTGTCTTTTTTTCTTTTATCTGTTTTCAGGTAGTTAGTGTAGTGTGCAGTCAGTCAGTGTAGTATATATAATACAGATCAGAGTATATAGTGCAGTTAGTGTAGTATATATAATACAGTTCAGAGTATAAAGTGCAATCTGTAAATTTTGGCGTGGCAATCTGTAATTTTGGCGTGGCGTTCCCCTTAATATCCATACCAGACCCGAAGGGCATGGTATGGACTGGGGGAGGCCCTACGCTGTTCTTTTCCTTGATTTTTCATCTATATTACCGGGAACCGGCAATACATTACACCCGCGAGCAAGTTTGAATGAAATTTTTTCCTTTAGAAATGTCATTATTGCTGACTAAGGGGACCCCCCAGGCATGATATTTAAAGGAATATTTCTTTTTTATTGTTTCACTTTAAGTACTATTAAAATCACTGCTCCTAAAAAAAAACTATTGTTTTAAAAACTTTTTTTTGCATTGATACATGTCCCCCAGGGCAGTACCCGGGTCCCTATACACTTTTTATGGAAATTACTTGCATAAAAGCCTTTAAAATGAGGAATTTTGATTTTTCATGTTTGTGTCCCATAGGCTTTAATAGGGTTTGCATGTTCGCTAGAACTTTTTGCCTGTTCCAGGTGTTCTGGTGGAACCGAGGGGTGTTCGGCCCATTCCTAATGAAGATATGCAGATATGCAAATTGTAAGGTAGCACTCTACTTCCTCAACCACAATCTATGCAAATATAACTATAAAAAATTGAAAAGTCCATATACACAAAAATATCCATAAACACAGCCCCCAACGAGTGATAAATAACAGCATCTTCTCCTTATGTTTTAAAGCACCTTTACAACATGTACATCTAAATTACTACTCACCAATTACAATTAACTTATAGACAGGTCAAACTATGCAGATTCCCCTACTCCCTGGCAGGGGAGAGAGTTTTCCAATCCTCAGTGATGGTGTGGTATTCTATAAAACTCCCAGTATATCATTAATGTTGCAGTTTAAAACTTCCTTTAGGTGTAGATAATCTCAAACAGAATGACGAATACAACTCACATGAGCTGAGTGCATCATTAGCACTATTGCGCTATGTGCACATAGGATCAATAAAAATGTGCCTGCCTCTTCAACTGCAAAATAACCACAAACATGGACACTACATTACTGGTTTATGGGAGCAACAGGCTGCATGTCTACTAGTCTAACTAGCCTAATGACATATATAAATCCAGCCATAGGTGTTTAGTCTTACAACTCATTGGGAGCATTACTTATGGTCTTTTTTGTACATTTATTATATATATTTAATTTGTATCAAATAACAAAATGGAAAATAAATGAACAGAAGAGAAATACAAATCAAATCAATATTTGGCGTGACTGCACTTTGCCTTCAAAACAGCACCAATACTTCTAGGTACTGTACACTGTCTTTCACACAGTTTTTGAAGTAACTCTGCAGTTAGGTTGCTCTAAACATCTTGGAGAACTAGCCATAGATTTTCTGTGAATGTAGGCTGCCTCAAATCCTTTGGTCTCTTCATGTAATCCCAGACAGACTCAATGATGTTGAGATAAGGGCTCTGCTGGGGCCAAAGCATCACTTCCAGGACTCCTTGTTTTTCTTTACACTAAAGATAGTTTCTAATGACATTGGTTTTATGTTTGGGGTCATTGTGCTGCTGCAAAATACATTTGGGGTCAATCACACACCTCCCTGATGGCATGGCACAATGGATAAGTATCTGCCTGTATTTCTCAGCATTGAGGACACTATTGATCGAGCAGCATTGAAGACCATAGACACACAGTGGTCGGCCAAGAAAACTTAATGCAGGAGATGAAAGACAAATCATACCTACTTCCCTATGACATCAGAAGATGTTCAGCAGTGCCATCAGGAAGTGTGTGTATTGTGTGTGTACACACAGCGTATCTAGAAATAATTGATGCTGGTTTGAAGCCAAAGGGTAGTCACCACAAATATTGATTGGATTTAGATATTTCTCTATTTGCTCACTTCGTATTTTGTAAATTGATAAAAAATAAACAGTTAAAATATATATTTTTGGAAGCATTCGTACAGTATTTCTTCACACCCGCCTAAAACTTTTTAACACTAATATAGATACACTATATTTTCAAATGTATTGGGACGCCTGCCTTTACACGCACATAAACTTTAATGGCATCCCAGTCTTAGTCTTTAGGCTTCAATATTGAGTTGGCCCATCCTTTGCAGCTATAACAGCTTCAACTCTTCTGGGAAGGCTGTCCACAAAGTTTAGGAATGTGCCTTTGGGAATGTTTTTTTTTTTTTGTAATTCTTTTATTTTCAAAGAAAGTGCATTTAACAGTCAGAAATAGACAACAGAGATACAAGTTAATAGCACTAACATAAGGAACAGAAGGGGTCGTATAAGGTAATAAGCAGCTTAAACATAGAAAATCAAACATCAAGTATCAAATATATCAAACTTGTCAAATGTATCAAGCATATCAAAAATATCAAACATATCAAATATATCTAAGACCCCGGCAGTACACAATGAGAGAGGCACAATAAGAGAGCAGCACTGAAAGACAATCAGTGTGCGGAGCCGGGGTGGCATCCAAACAATCACTAGCGTGACCCAGAGCTTTATGATAACAAATGCTGAGTTATATCTAACAGAAAACTCGCACAGCTGCTCAGTAGGCCGGGCATCCCAAAGACCAGCTGGGTCCAGACATGGGATACATGACTTGGGTGATGGACAATATGATATTCACAATATCTGATCAAAACAGCCCATGACTGGATAGAAACTATGGGGACAGGATACATACAGAGGGGGAGAGAGGGTGATAGGTAAGGCAACTCTCAGGACGAGAGGGGGTAAGGTCCAGGGGTGGGTGAAGGGGAGGGTAAAGGGGAGTATAGGAAGAAGGAGTAGGGAGGTGAGACAGAAGGGAGTAGAGTAGCACAATGTAGAGTAGCGTCCCTGACCAGGGAGCAAACCAGACCCAATGAATCAATCAGACTGTGCAACCTCACGGAGGTAGTCGTCCTTATATAAAAAGTTTTGCCAAGGTCTCCCGAAAGGCCTCCTCCCTGTTGTGCAAGGTGGTGGTGAGATCTTCCATATCTCTCAATTCATTCACTTTAGAAAACCAAAGGGATTTCGATGGGGGATTCTCTGATCACCAGCAGAGGGGAATGCAAGCCTTGGCAGCATTTAACAGCTGGATGGTGAGGGAGGCTTTGTATTTCTTGATGGGTCGCTCTGTAAGGTGAAGTAGACAGGCCGCAGGGTTCCCCTCCAAAGAAACGTTGGTCAGATGCTCGATCGTGCGGGCCACCTTGAGCCAAAAGGGTCTGAGTTTGGGACAGTCCCAGAAAATGTGTAGCATTGTACCACAGCGTCAACATAGACTTGGGACTTGCGGAAAGAAACGCTGCAGAGTAGTGGGTACCCTATACCAACGGGTCATGATTTTGTAACAAGTCTCTTGGACTCTCGTGGCTATGGAGGACTTCTGGGCCAAGTGGAGAATCTTCTCCCTCTGAGAACCAGTAAAGCGGATGCCGAGAGAAACGGGGGGATGTGTCCTTCCACGGGTTGAATCAGGGAGGAGTAGATTAGGGAAAGACTGTGGCGAACCGGCTCCCCACGGTGACAGATGCGTTCTATTTCAGGAAGCTGAGGGGAAATGTGCCCGGCGACCGCAGGCATCTGCGAAGAAAGTTTTGCAGCTGCAGGCTGCTCCAAAAGTCCAGAGGGGGTCTGTAGCAGACACCCCAGCTGCAGAGGAGGGTTGACCGTCGGGCCCCAAAAAGTCACACAGGCGAGAGCGATTGACCATGACCAGCCACTTGAAATGGGCATTCTGGAAACCAGGTGTGAATTCTGGATTTCCCAGAACTGGTACCATCGGAGAGGGAAGCAGGGAGACTGAGGAGTGCCTGAAGGCATCTCTGACTATCAATAACATGCTGCCTAATGTAGGGTGTTCAACAAGGTCCCTCTGCAAAGGTGCATTGATCCAGGGCCAGCTTTTAGCCATGTCCCCGGAATCCTCAATTTCCATGGCCACCCAGTGCTTTGCCTCTGCATGGCAATGCAAGTCCACTAAACTGTTGAGGTGAGCCACTCTATAATAGGATTTCAGATCCGGGAGGCCAACACCGCCTCTATGTCTCGCGAGATGGAGAAGTTGAAGCCTAATGTGTGGCTTACGGTAAGACCAGACAAAGTCGCGAAACATAGATTCAATCCATTTGAAAAATACCGGGGGGGGAGGCGAATTGGAAGTGCCTGCAACAGATATAAAACCCTGGGTAACAGGGTCATCTTGAGGGCATTGCAACAACCAAACCATGTCAACGTGAGAGAGTTCCACTGGAGGGGGTCTGCCTTAAGGCGGAGAAGTGGGGGGCGAAATTCGCCGAATACAGATCCGAAGGGTCAGAAGTAACGTCGACACCCAGATAACGGATAAGGTTAGTCGCCCATCTCAGAGGAAACTCTGATCTTAGGCGATGAGCAATATCTCTACCCACTGTTATGTTGAGAATGAAGGATTTGGATAGATTAATTTGAAATCGGGAGAGGGCTCCATATTCCTGAAGGGATTGCAGCAGGTTTGGTAGGGATGTGAGCGGTTCTGTCAGGAAAAAGATTAGGTTGTCCGCGAATGCGGCTACCTTGTGGGACCCTGAAGATTTTTGGTAACCCGTGATACCCGCATCCGCCCCTATTCTGCATAAAAAGGGCTCCAAGGAAAGTATAAAGATCAGAGGAGACAGGGGGCAACCCTGCCGTGTGCTGTTGCGGATGTTGAAGAAGTTGGACCTCGTCTCATTGACTTTGACCGCTGCAGTGGGTTGGGAGTAAAGAGATAGTATCCAACTCAGCATAGAGGACCGGAGGCCAATGTGTTCTAAAGTGGCCCAAATGAAGGTCCAATCCACTCGGTCGAAGGCCTTCTCCGCGTCAGTAGACAGCAGAAGAAGGGCCCGCTTAGATTTCCTAGCCGCGTGGATCAAGTTCATGATGGTGTTGTCTCGTGGTTCCCGTTGTGGCACAAAGCCCGCCTGATCTCTGTGGATGAGACTTGGTATATGTGAGAGCAGTCTATTGGCCAATATTTTGGCAAACAGTTTCAAGTCTGTGTTCAGGAGCGCTATCGGGCGATAGTTCCCGCATTGCAGTGGGTCTTTCCTCTCCTTTGGGATAAGGGAAATATAGGCTCTCAGAGTGTCTACCGGGAAATATTTTCTGTGATGGAGTTGAGGGCAGAGACCAGGGGCTGGGAAAGCGTGTCAAAGAAGACCTTATAGTATGTCGGTGTAAGGCCATCAGGTCCGAGGGCCTTCTTTGGTTTGGAATTGGCCAGAGCCACTCCCAGCTCTGCTGCCATGATGGACTCTTCCAGCTCCTCCTGGACAGCAATAGGAAGTGATGGCATACCAGACGCGGCTAGATACGACCAAGGGTTGAAAACACCCGTAGTGGAGGGTTCATCAGTGGAGGGTCTGTCCAAGTTGTAAAGCCCTTCATAGAAGGACCTAAACTCTGTCGCCATGTCAGATGACGTGGTCAGCTTCCGACCAGAGGAGGCCAGGATATAAGAGATGTAAGTCGTCATACGCGGGCCTCTCAGTGCTCTCGCCAGCAGTGCACCAACTTTGTTTGAGAATTTGTACATGGTACGGTGAGCCCATAACAATTTTTGTTTTGTCTTGTGGAATAATAGCGAGCGAAGCTCTTCACGTGCTTTAAGAAGGTCCTGAAAGGTTGAGCGCGCGAGACTAGCCTTGTGCATGCACTCCAGGCTACAGATCAAAGCAAGGAGTTCTTCCATGCAACAGATCCTTTCCCGCTTAAGGCTGGCTCCTATCCTGATCAGAGTCCCCCTGACTACCGTCTTATGAGTCTCCCAGACCAACAAAGGGTTGGATACTGACTCCCCATTGATGGCGAAGTACTCCCGAATGGTGGACATTAACTCAGAATGGATTTCCTCTCATTGAAGCAAAGCTTCGTTCAGTCTCAAAGATGGGGGGTCCGGGTCATCAGTCCCAATTGGAGTTTCAGGTGAACCGGCACATGGTACGAAAAGCCATGACGTCTATGGAGGTGGACACTACCCTGGATAAGTCTTTATGTGACAGCAGTAGATAGTCTAAACGCGAGTACGTGTGGTGAACCTGCAAAAAAAAGTATAGTCTCGGTCCTGCGCATTAAGTAGCCGCCAGGGGTCCACCAGACGTAGAGTGTGTAGATCTGTCTTCATGCGCTTAAGACACGAATAGGAGAGATGGGAGGCACCACGAGAAACATCAAGGGATCCATACCGAAATTTAGGTCCCTCCAAAAACAAGCATTCCCTCAGAAAATTCCAGGAGCTCGGGGAGAAGTCTCTGCAGGAATTGTTGGTGGTCCACATTGGGGAAGTATACATTGGCGAAGGTGACCCGCACGTCAAACACCGTCCCCTTCAGAAGAAGAAAACGGCCCTGTGTGTCCGCTCTTAGAGCCTCAAACGTCCTCAGCACTGATTTACCCAACAGGATGCTGACCCCCTTAGATTTGGAGATCGGAGAGACACTGTGGTATGCCGTCAGGAAGGCCCCATTAGTCAGTTTAGGGATACTATCACCTCGAAAATGCATTTCCTGCAAAAAAGCTACTTGAGTTTTGCCTTTGCGCAAATCAGCTAGGAGCTGAGAGCACTTTTCTGGAACATTTAGGCCATGCATGTTAAGGGAGGTGACCTTGAGGAGACCCATACTTGCGCCTGGCGCAGGGGTGGTAATAATGGGATTCACGAGAGGTCCCCCATCGGGGAGTCCCCCCTGGATGGGGGGCAGTAGGCAGGATGATAGAAAAAGGAGAGAGAGAGAGAGAGAGTGAGAGAGAGAGGGAGGAGGGAGGGAGGGTAGAAAATAATCGGTTTCTAGCGTAGGTATGTTGTGGACCCCCGCAAGCACTAAGGTGCCCGCACAGGGGTCCGCCCTAATGGGGGGGTGGTTGGAGTGGTAGAGCCTGCTCAAGTCGAGTAGCAATAAATAAACAAAGAAAGCAAACAATATAACTGGAGATGCATGGGAGAGAACATTGAGAACCATATTATAAGCAGTGTAAAAGCCAACAAAGCAATATAATAACATTACAAACAATAAACAGTGATTGGAGCTGAAGGGCTGTGTACCAGCATCCGGGACCGTACAGTAATGGTGCGCTGGGTAGGGTGAGTAAATCAGAGGAGCTCTGAGTGGGCGACAGATATGAAAGAATAGAACGCATATAGGGGTACTGCACCATATGCCAGAGAACAAGAACTGAGGATCCACAAGTATACCTGTAATGAAGCGGCATTAAAAAAAAATAAATAAATAACAAAATGCACAGTAGGGGAGACAGAGTTAGCAGCTTTGACATCACCTACATTTACTATAACCTATGGAGAGCCGGCGGGCAGGCCCCAGTAAGCGTTCCCCAATCAGAAAGCAGCAGCAGCATAGGCATGGTGGGGGAGGAAAAAAAAAAGGGGGGGGGAATCCAGCGGGTGTGGAAATCACAAAGGGGACAGAGTCCACTAGGGGCCATGCCAGGGGGGGCCAGTGCAACCACAGCCAGCGATAGTTGGGAGGTGCCTGGACAATTGGGACTTGGTGCCTGCCGCTAGATCTCCAACATTCGCACCCCTCTCCGCTACCGCCCACCCAAGGGCAGACAAGCAGAAGAGAGCGGCGCACCAAACAGTGCAGCACAGTGCCATCCATGGCCTCATGCCATGGTCAGTTAAATAACAGACAAACAAATTCCCCCTAATGTAGTAAAGTAATCTCCCCCATGCACAATAGTCTGAGTGATGTATTATGCACTGGGGTCGTCAGGGGCCGATGCAAGTGCCTATCAAGGCAGCCCCAAAGGGTGAAAGTAGTCGGGATCCAAGTACTTTGGGAGCCCAGAAAACTGGTGGAACAGCCTAGGGAAGGTCCACAGGAACAGCTGCTGTAATGTCTTACCTGTCACCAGAGTAGATGGGTGAGTCAGGCCTTAGAGAACATCGGATGGGATCTGGCAGACTCGCGACTAGGGGCGCGAGAGCGGGGTCGCCGGCCCCGTTGCGGCCTGGCCAAGCTCCTCCAGGGATAGTAGGTAGTCAAACCAATTGGGGACACTCACAGCAGGCTTTTTGATGAAGCTGAACAGGTCTTGGAGTTGGTCTGGTGAGCGGAGATGGAACTTGATCCCCTGCTTCCGCACAATCAGGTGGAAAGGGTGACCCCAGCGGTATATGGCTTTGGCTTCATGTATCACCTCGAGGAGGGGTCGCAAAAGCCCTCTCATGGCTCGTGTTTGCCTGGAGATATCAGGGTAGATCCGGATAAGAGTTCCATCAAAGTCAATTGGCCGTTCGCCCAGGCCAAACGAAGGATCTCCTCCTTTATGGTGAAGAAATGCACCCTGAAAAGGACATCCCGTGGAAGGTCCGTGGCGGCATTGCCCTGAGATGGCAGGGATGAGGCCCGGGGCCCCAGTATACGGTGGACCCTATCCAGCTCTAACTCCGAGGTCAGTGGCTTACCCAGGATCTGGTTCAGGACGGCCTCCACAGTGGCGTGGAGATCTGGCCCCATGGTGGCTTCTGGGATGCCGCGCAGGTTGTTCCACCTGCTCCTGTTTTCCCCATCATCCAGCCGCGGAAGGCCCATTGCTCCATCTCCAGGGAGGTTATGCTTGCATCAGTAGTGGAGGTGGAGGATTCCAGAGCTGTGACCCTCTCCTCCACCGTATCCACCTGCTGGTGTAGATCGTGCAGATGCCTCGTGGGAGCTTTCACAATAGAGGCTGCCATTTCTTGCAGGTCCTGTTTAGAGGGCAGGCCCGCCACTATGTCCTGGAGGGAGCTCTCCGCAGTGTCGCCCGTCCCCCCGTCATGAACAGAACCAGGCTGCGGGTCTGAGTGCGGGATAGCCGGGGACAGTATAGGAGAGAGCGGTCTATCAGACTGTAGGGGCAGATCGTAACAAGACACTGGTCACCGCCCACACCCATAACTGGCCTTCACAGTAAGGAGCACATGGAGGGCATATACATACAAGAAAAAGACAATTCCATAGCTCAACTCACCAACCAGTCTGCTGACCAACCAAATTTACCTGTCTAACTAAACCCCTGCCTTTAACATACGGTTAGACAGGTAAATTTGGTTGGTCAGCAGACTGGTTGGTGAGTTGAGCTATGGAATTGTCTTTTTCTTGTATGTATATGCCCTCCATGTGCTCCTTACTGTGAAGGCCAGTTATGGGTGTGGGCGGTGACCAGTGTCTTGTTACCGTTTGTATATCTGGGTCGGGGACACACTGGACGCCTCTGCTGCTATTGCTGGGTGTCCAGTGTGTGTCCTGTCCCTTTAAGGGGGCTAGGGCGGCCTCCTGGCTCACCTGTCTCACACCTATCCATTCAATGCATGTGCTTCCACTGTGGAGACACTTATAAATTTAGTGTTAGGACTGCAAGTAATACAGGGTGCCTTGACGAGGCCTTGCAGCTTTCACATGCGTTTGCAAATGTGTGCTAACTAAACCCCTGCCTTTAACATACGGTTAGACAGGTAAATTTGGTTGGTCAGCAGACTGGTTGGTGAGTTGAGCTATGGAATTGTCTTTTTCTTGTATGTATATGCCCTCCATGTGCTCCTTACTGTGAAGGCCAGTTATGGGTGTGGGCGGTGACCAGTGTCTTGTTACCGTTTGTATATCTGGGTCGGGGACACACTGGACGCCTCTGCTGCTATTGCTGGGTGTCCAGTGTGTGTCCTGTCCCTTTAAGGGGGCTAGGGCGGCCTCCTGGCTCACCTGTCTCACACCTATCCATTCAATGCATGTGCTTCCACTGTGGAGACACTTATAAATTTAGTGTTAGGACTGCAAGTAATACAGGGTGCCTTGACGAGGCCTTGCAGCTTTCACATGCGTTTGCAAATGTGTGCTAACTAAACCCCTGCCTTTAACATACGGTTAGACAGGTAAATTTGGTTGGTCAGCAGACTGGTTGGTGAGTTGAGCTATGGAATTGTCTTTTTCTTGTATGTAGGGGCAGATCACTGGCTGCAGCAGCCCCCATCTGTGTGCCCTTCTTGCGGTTAGTGGCGGCCCCCGCCGGGTGAACTCGCGGTAGCGCCATCTTGGCCAAAGCAGCAGGGGAGGACAGTATGCTGCCGTAAAAAAAATAGTGGGTAATTTCGGGACCCCTATGGTCCCCCTTAACAAGCGAATGTCCCCTGGCATGTAATTGTGGCTTTCTCCAACAGTTCAGTGGCCGGTTCTCAGGTCTCCCCCATGCAGAGCTCCAGAGGGAACGACTTCACGCCGCCATCGTCAAGCCATGCCCCCCCACAAGGCCGGATTTGACACTCTTCCTGCAGGCCGTAGTAGAGGAGCGTTGTCAAGTGCAACAGGCTGTGGCGGGTGTGTAGGTGCAAGTTGCCGAGCAGGTGGGGAGCCAGACACAGGGCGGTCAGGGATGCTGGCTTCGCGACCAGGGTGGAGCAAGATGGCCACCGCTCCTGGAGATAGGCCGAAGCCGCGATCCTTCCCCTCAGGCGGCCATAAACACAGCGCCGAGATGTTGGCCTCGAGCGGTGACTATGTAGCCTGTAGGGCCGGGTGCTGAGTGAGCAGGGAGTGGCCGGGTGTAGCAAGATGGCCGCTGCTCCCGGGACTAGGCCGGAGCCACGGCCTGTCCCCCAGGCAGCCACAGCTGCTGAGAAATGCCTCAATTCTGGTCCAAGGAAGTGGTCTGGCCTTCTGGGGAGCCCTGGGTGTTGCAGAGGGGACAGGATGAGTCCACTGGAGAAGGGATTCCAAGGGTATTCAGCAGGATGGCAGGAGCTCTCCACAAACACATCCTCTGCCGACTACGCTCAAGCCACGCCCCCTTTGGGAATGTTCAACCATTCTTCCAGAATTGCATTTGTGAGTTCAGGCACCGATGTTGGACAAGAAGGCCTAGCTCGCAGTCTCCACTCGAATTCATCCCAAAAGTATTCTATCGTTTTGAGGTCAGGACTCTGTAGTTCCTCCACCAAAAAACTCACTCATCCATGTCTTTATGGACCTTGGTTTGTGCACCGGTCCAAAATCATTTGGTGGAGGGGGGAATATGGTGTGGGGTTGTTTTTCGTGGGCTTGGCCTTAGTTCCAGTGAAGGGAACTCTTAAAGTGTCAGCATACCAAGACATTGACAATTTCATGCTCCCAACTTTGTGGGAACAGTTTGGGAGTGGCCCCTTTCTGTTACAATATGACCGCGCACCAGTGTACAAACAAGGTCCATAAAGACATAGATGAGCGAGTTTGGGGTGGAGGAACTTGACTGGCCTGCACAGGGTCCTGACCTTAACCCAAACAACATCTTTGGGATAGATTAGAGCGGAGACTGCAAGCCAGGCCTTCTCATCCAACATCATGAACAGAATAGTCAACCATTCCCATAGACACACACCTAAACCTTGTGGACAGCCTTCCTAAAAGAGTTGAAGCTGTTTTAGCTGCAAAGGATGAGCTAGCTGAATAATAAACCCTACGGACTAAGACTGGCATGCCATTAAAGTTCATGTGCATGTAAAGGCAGGTGTCCCAATATTTTTGATAATATAGCCTATATACAGTTAGGCCCATATATATTTGGACACAGGCACAATTTTAGTTTTTTTCAAACATATTCAAGCTATAGTTATACCCCAATCTGTCAGACTATCTCCAAATCTATACTTTTAGGCGATCCCTGAAAACTTTTCTCTTCAGAGAAGCCTACCCTGCCTTCACCTTACAACTGTTCTTTTACTTTCTTCATCAGCTCATCCCCCACAGTTATTACCCTTTCGTATCATTTGACCCTCCCTCCTAGATTGTAAGCTCTAACGAGCAGGGCCCTCTGATTCCTCCTATATTGAATGGTATTGTAATTGTACTGTCTGCCCTACTGTTGTAAAGAGCTGCACAAACTGTCGGGGCTATATAAATCCTGTATATTAATAATAAAAAATAATAATATAATGGTTATGGGCTGAAAGTGCACACTTTCAGGTTTAATTTGAAGGTATGTACATCAAAATCGGAGGAAGGGCTTAGGAATTACAGCTCTTAGACCCCTTTCACACTCAAGGCTTTTTTCAGGCGCTTTAGCGCTAAAAATAGCGCCTGTAAAGCACCTGAAAAATGCCTCATCTGCAGTGCTTTCACACTGGGGCGCTGTGTTGGCAGGACAACAAACAAGTCCTGCAAGCAGCATCTTTGAGGCGCTTTAGGAGTGATGTATCCACTGCTCCTAAAGCGCCCCTCCCCACTGAAATCAATGGGCAGCGCTGCCGAATTGCCTGCAAAGCACCTCGGCGGTGGTGCTTTGCAGGCACTTTTAACCCTTTATTCGGCCGTTAGCGGGGGTTAAAAGCACCCCACTAGCGGCCGAAAAGCGCCTCTAAAACGACGGTAATGCGCTGCTAAAACTAGCGGTACTTTACCGCCGACGCCCCCGTGCTGTCAGTGTGAAAGGGCTCTTAAGAATAGCCATCCCCCTTTTTCAAGGGACTAAAAGAAATTGGACAATTGAATCAAAAGCTGTTTCATGGCCAGGTGTGGGCTTCCGCTTTGTTATTTCTTCATTAATTAAGCAGGTAAAAGGTCTGGAGTTGATTCTAAGTGTGGTATTTGCATTTGGAATCTATTGCTGTAAATCTACAGAATGTGTTCAAAAGAGCTGTCCAAGCAAGTGAAACAGACCATTGTAAGGCTTCAAAAACAAAAAAATCCATCAGAGAGATAGCAGCAATTAGGTAGCTAGTAGATAAAGGGACAGGGGATAATGGCCGTGCTAGGGTCATATAAGGCAAAAAGAAAGAGAGGATTTAAAATGACAAAGTTACAAAATTTTATTAGTAATGTTACAAACATACAGAAATACTAAAATGGTTAACGCCTAAAACAGACTTATAAATTGCGTGCGACCCAAAAATGCAGTAGAATAGGCAAGATGGAAATGGCCATCAAAAATAGGGGCTCGGTTTCCTACATGTTTCGCCAAGACATTGGCTTCCTCAGGGAACAGGAGCTCAAATTGGGTATAGAGAAGTCTGTACATAGGGATACAGAAAACATGATATGAACAAACTATAAACAAACAGGCATATCTGTCAAAGAAATGTTCAATACATAACTGGGTAATAGAACATTGTGGCTGAACAATATCGCGGAGAGGCGGTCCCGATAGCCCCGATGCCGCAAACGTACCTGAAAGACCGACACCCGAGGAGGGCACGAAAAATGTCACCCAAGGGGGAAGGGCAGGCTGCGCCGTGTATTGTGCCTGCAGGGGGCAAGCAGTAGACCTGGCAAAGGAATGCGTTAGAAATAGGTGAGTAGATGTTGAGTATAAATTGAACAAAAAAGAACACAGGAAGTGATGCGATTATATATCGGTTACATGGAGCAAAAAAACGATAAAAAACTCACGCTATTGATTAAAAAGCAGTTGATTAAAGGAGGGAAGAAGCGCCTGTAAGTGAATACACAGACACAGCAGGACGGTTGACAAGGTTGGTAATCAATTGATAAATGACCTATATGGAAAAATGGGTTTGTTTTACAGATAGGCCTGATAGTCATCATAAAAATGGAAGGGAGGATCGCACAGGAAAAAGACTTACCTAATAAAGTGCATTGTAAAGCAAATACCAAACTTTGATGTTTGCATAATTTGTATGCACATGGAAGAATTTTTTTAGGGAAGGCAGCAGTAACAATGAGTCCTGAAGGGGAAAAGATGAATAAGGACTGTGTTAGGAATCAAAGAACTGTGCAATGTGGAGCTAGAAAGCTAATTAAGGAACAGGAAATGGTTTACCTGGTGGGCTGTATAGCGAGATATGTGACTATTAAGAAGTCAATATTGAGGATTGCCAAGGAGATAGATGGTAACTCCAAGATGGTAGATCCTAGAGAAAATAGTTGAAGGCTAAGTAAAGGGTAAGGTTTAAAAAGAATGTTAATAATGTAATGATAATCCTGGAGATAGCAGCAATATTAGGAGTGGCCAAATCAACAGTTTGGTACATTCTGAGGAAAGAACGCACTGGTGATCTCAGTAACATAAAAAGTCCTGGACATCCACGAAAGACAACAGTGGTGGATAATTGCAAGATCCTCTCTATGGTAAAGAAAACCCATTCACAACATCCAAGACAAGTGAAGGACACTCTCCAGGAGGTGGGATGTATCATTGTCAAAGTCTACAATCAAGAGAAGACTTCACAAGAGAAAAAACAGAGGGTTCACCACAATGTGCAAACCATTCATAAGCCTGAAGAATAGGAAAGCCAGATTATATTTTGCCAAAAAACATCTAAAAAAGCCAGACCAGTTCTGGAAAAGCATGCTTTGGATGGATGAAAATAAAATAATCTGTACCAGAATGACAGAAGGATTCAGATTCAGCCAAATACAGCAAAGTTGATTGGACGACACTTCGCAGTACAGATGGACAATGATCCAAAACACACTGCAAAAGCAACCCAGGAGCTTTTGAAGTAAAATAAGTGGAATATTCTGCAATGGCTGAGTCTATCACCTGATCTCAACCCAATTGAGTATGCATTTCTCTTTCTGAATGCAAAACTAAAGGCAGAAAGACCCACAAACAAAGAACAACTGAGGACAGCTGCAGTTAGAGCCTGACAAAGCATCAGAAAGGAGCAAACCCAGCCTTTGGTAATGTCCATGGGTTCCAGACTTCAGGCAGTCATTGCCAATAAAGGATTCTCAACAAAATATTAAAAATGAACATTTTATTTATGATTATATTCATTTGTTCAATTACATTTGAGCCCCTGAAAATTGGGGGGACTAAAAATAGTTGCAGTTCCTAAATTTGTACTTGATATTTATGTTCAAACCCTTGAATTAACCACTTAACCTCCCTGACGGTATTCCCAAGTGTGACTCGGGGTGGATTTTCAGCACCAAAATCGGTAACTCTGAGCCACCACGAACCTCGGGATTGCATGACAGGATCCAGGTACAGCTTACTTACCTTGTCCCCAGGATCCTGCGATGTCTCCCTGCACTGTGTGCTAGCTGTCCTCCACTCGATCTATCATCGAGCCGTGCTCCGTTCCCTGCACGCGTTGCGACACACGGGGACGGAGAACGGCGCCAAATTCAAAAAGTAAAACATACAATACATATACAGTACACTGTAATCTTACAGATTACATTACTGTATCAATTTATTTCACATCCCTTTTGTCCCTAGTGGTCTGTCCAGTGTCCTGCATGCAGTTTTATATTATAAATACTGTTCTTTCTGCCTGGAAACTGGAGATTGTCCATAGCAACCAAAACCGTCCCTTTACATCAAAAGTGGTTTTAGACCAGCTATAATAAATTAGAATCACTTGCAGAATTGAGCGATAGTGATTTTTGGGGAAATCTGTCATCAAACACTGAAAGTAATGACAGCGAGAATTCTGCAACTGAGCAAATTTCAGTGTTTTTGACATTTTTACATTATTGAATAATTTTTTATTATTATTATATTATTAGTTGTTATAATTATTTATAGTTATTTATTATATAATAATTTATGATTTCGTTTTTCAAACTTTATCATACCCGGGATGTCTACTAGACTCTTGTTTGGACAGATTTAAGTGAGCTATTCCTAAGAATTACAGGCCTACAATATAAAACGCCAAATTTTCCATGCAAAATAATTGTACCGCTTTCAGCATCAAAAATCTGAAATAATCATACCGCCAGGGAGGTTAAGGATCGAGCCTCTTTCTGAGATTTGTTGTTTACAAGTTAAAAACTGTTTTTTTTGCTAGAAAATTACTAATAAAATGGCAGTCATTGCAATACTTTCTGTCACACCGTATTTGCGCAGTGGTCTTACAAGCGCACTTTTTTGGGAAAAAAATACACTCCTTTGAATTAAAAAAAAAAGACAACAGTAAAGTTAGCCCAATTTTTTTTTTATATTGTGAAAGATAATGTTACACCGAGTAAATTGATATTGTCCAAATATATATATGGACCTAACTCTATATACTGTATGTATATGTGTGTGTGTATATATATATATATATGTGTGTATATGTATATATATATATATATGTGAGTACACCCCTGACATTTTTGTAAATATTTTATTATATTATTATATCTTTTCATGTGACAACACTGAAGAAATGACACTTTGCTACAATGTAAAGTAGTGAGTGTACAGCTTGTATAACAGCCATTAATGTCTAAACCACTAACAACAAAATCGAGTACATAAATATCAAGTACAATGATAAAACCCAATTTACACTTTGTATATTTTTATTATAAAGTTAGTTTTGGAGAAGTTTAATGTTTGCTTCTGACAACTTTCTCTGTACCTCTTTCCCTGTTCAATTCGTATGCTGAATCTGGCCAGCAATGTCCATAGGTAAACAGAAGAATGAATACAAAATAAGGATAAAATCATCAGTTTGTACATTTTATAGTTTGATTCTACCACTCCTGTCCCCTGACATTGGCACTCAAGTGTTATTATGGTAAATAAATATCTTTATATTTTTACAGGTGTCTGTACTATCTTTGCCAACTCTAACTGCAAACCACAGAAGATTATCGCAGGAGTAATATCTAAATGTCAGTTAAAGACAAAACACTTTTAGAAAGGAGGTTTCCCTAGTGGTAATTAAATATTAATCAGAATCCTAAAGGAACCACAGTTTAATATCACTACTTAAATCAGGGCCAATGCTGGCATGCTCTGCCGATTATCAAAAATATAAATATAAGCCTTTTGGCTCTATTCTCTATGCTCTGGGCATATCTCACAGATTGGCTTGGCTCCATTTCTACACATTAAACAACTGTTCTATCAACCGAGTGCTAGGAGCAAATGTGTTTTTTTTTTCCTGCTACCAGCATCATATGATGTAAAAGGATCAAATAAGCTCAACTGTATTTTGAAAATGACTGCAAAAGATTTAATAACCTAAGATAAATGAGATCCAACCTTCAGCAGGGTAACACATGAGGTTACCTCGGTCTACCTTATACCTGGATCCAAAGGCTCATAAGTCTACTCTATGACCCAGTGCTTTTACACTTTCTTTTGTAGACACCTTAGTCCCTTGGGCATTTCCTATTCAGCTCTTTGAATGTTTCTGATCATCAGTTTATATTTAGAGACTGTTGCTACCTGAAAGTCTTCAAAAAGAATTGCACACAGTAGGGAGATCTGGTAGGTGACCAGCAGTGGGGGATATTAAACTGTGGCAGAATACAGGGGATTTATGGATGTAGAAGATTTAATGAGGTCCAGAGCTGCCAAACTCTAGCTAATGCATAGCCATCTTTTATCTCCTCATCTTGAAACATATATCCACAGCACATACTGTGTGTACTTACATGCAATCATTAATCACAGATCGTCTCTCTGTTCTCTTTGACTCTTTGTTATTTTTACTTTCTTTCTCCCCATTGCTGTCTTTTGCGCTTTCCCAGTTTAGGTAAAGGAGATATTAACTCTAACTAAATGACAGTGCTAAGTAACTGTGCATCATAACCATCTGCTATGTTTTATCTTTGAAAAAAAAATACTTTTTTCAACCCAACCATTGTTGCATCATAGTGCTGCTGATTTTCTGCAGGCCTCCTTGTAGTCATATCTAACATTAAATAGGTCTGCAGAAATACCTTAAAACAAAGTAAAAAGCCACAGTCACACAATTGATCCAGTTCATTTATTCTCCTTTCTCTTTATTTCTTATCCAAGAGAAGTACACATTAAACAAGGGAATACATGCCGCATAACACCTCGTGCCTTTGAATATAGCAAGGAGCTGATAATTAGTATGTGTTAAGTCACTAACCACCACAAAAGAAATCACAATACGAACTACAGTCCCTCACCGAATGTGTGCCCGCTGGCTGCCTGAGCAACAAAAACCTGTAACCCATGTAGTGTGGAAAATTAAAAGGTGGCATTGAAATGATATGCAGTGAAGACGGGAAACAGCTGTGTCACACTAATGCCCTGTACACACGATCGGACATTCTGACAACAAAATCCATTGATTTTTTCCGAAGGATGTTGGCACAAACTTGTCTTGCATACACACGGACACACAAATCTTGTCGGAAATTCCGAACGTCAAGAACGCGGTGACGTACAACACGTATGATGAGCCGAGAAAAATGAAGTTCAATAGCCAGTGCGGCTCTTCTGCTTGATTCCGAGCATGCGTGGAGCTTTGCGGGTCGGAATTGTGTACACACGATCAGAATTTATGACAACGGATTTTGTTGCCGGAAAATTTGAGATCCAGATTTCAAATTTTGCGTGACGGAAATTCCAATGGAAAATGTCCGATGGAGCCTACACACGGTCGGAATTTCTGACAACAAGCTGCCATCAAACATTTTCCGTCGGAAAAGCCGACCGTGTGTACGGGGCATAACTTTAAAGTTTTACTTAAAGCAGAACTCCGGGCAAAATTTTTTTTCCATGTCCTTGTTGCTGATCTACTTTCACCAACTTTGTTATCCATGTTCTTCTGAGCTCTGTAGTTCCTCTGTAATAGGCTGCTGAACTTGCTGAAAAACTGTTATTACAGGTGACTTCCTGTTTGTAAGACCGCTGGCTTCTATCCCTATCCAAAGCTCAGCCAGCAGTCTGACACGCCCCGTCGTATTCCTCTGAAAACAAGCAGGGAGGAAGCAGACATGTTGTGGGCGGACGGGGTCTCACAGCCCCCGGTCTGTGCCACTCATGGAGGCAGTATCCCCCTTCTTTTCTCTCCTTCCTCCTCCCCCTCTGCTCCTGCCTGTCACCGCCACTCCACTCCGTCCCCCGCCACGCTGCACGCCCCCCCTGCACTGCCCCCCCTGCCGCCGGCACCCGCCTGCTATCTCTGTGCAGAGAGGGGATTATCATCAGTAATTACTTGTATGACACAGCGGGGATCTCCCACAGTGTCAGGTATTGTTATATGAGAACACCGATTGCTGATGTCTCAACTCCTGCCTGTATAGGAACAGTGCGCTGTCAATCATAATAACGGCGGGGGACAGGGCATCAGCGATCGGTGTTCTCACACGCAAGACCTAACACAGAGGGAGATCCCCGCTGTGTCATACAAGTGACTTCTGATAATAATCCTGGCTTTACACTGGTGGTCCTTGACATGGTGGTCCCATGGTGGTCCCTGACATGGTGGTTCCATGGTGGTCCCTGACATTATGGTCCCTGACATGGTGGTTCCATGGTGGTCCCTGACATTATGGTCCCTGACATGGTGGTCCCTGACAAGCGGCACTGGTGGTCCCTGACATGGTGGTCCCTGACAAGCGGCACTGGTGGTCTCTGACATGGTGGTCCCTGACATGGTGGTTCCTGACAAGCGGCACTGGTGGTCCCTGACATGGTGGTCCCTGACATGGTGGTTCCTGACGAGCGGCACTGGTGGTCCCTGACATGGTGGTCCCTGACAAGTGGCACTGGTGGTCCCTGACATAGTGGTCCCTGACAAGCAGCACTGGTGGTCCCTGACATGGTGGTCCCTGACAAGTGGTACTAGTGGTCCCTGACATGGTGGTCCCTGACTGGTGGTACTTGACATGCTGCACTGGTGGTCCCTGACATTCGGCACTGGTGGTCCCTGACATGGTGGTCCCTGGCATTCGGCACTGGTGGTTCCTGACATGCCGCATTGGTGGACACTGATAAGCTGCACTGGTGTGCATTTATAGTAAATAAATTACATTTATTAATTTAATTTAAATGTATTTATTAAATACTCAGTTAATATGCATTTATCTTAAAATGCTTAGTATTTATAAGGCTGTAACCTTCTGTTTCCAGATAGTGCTGTGGCCCAACTTCACAATGCAAAAGCAGTGAGCCGGCTGCATGAAAGGCATTTTCTGGATGTCATCCCTGGTACCTCTACCAAAAGATAACCCCAAAGAAGATGTTGTGTCTGAAGAAAACGTGGACATAGGCGTAACACCCGCTATTTTTGTCCCTCCTGTCCTGACCAGCCTAGTCTCTGCATTGGGGAATGTTTCCGTCGCTACCATAGGGTACAGCATGGCACAGTCCTAGGGCACATATTCCACAGGGTCTCGAAAGATGAGGTGGTCATCGCATTTTGAGAGACCCAATCCTGGAACATTTATAGTTACAAATAAAAGTGTATTTTTTAATTTTTTTTTAAACGCTTTTTATTTTCTTTTAAATATAACATAAAAACGCCAAAAATAGTTGTTTTCTTGTTCTTCTCTCTCTATTATTCTGCTCTGTTTTACTGTATTTTATGCTTAACTGTAATGTTTTATTATAAATATATATATATATATATATATATATATATATATATATATATATATGCTGCACTAAAAGGTATGTATAAGAAGGGCACAGTAATTAAATGATCTCAAATAAATAAATAATGAACCAGTGAATTATAAATGTTAATACACATTTATTACTGTGGATATAGTTAAAGTGCCTAGTGCATAACTGTGTATTACAAGCCAAAAAATAAAAAAATATTATATATATATATTAAAAAAGCAGCAATATATCAAAGTGCTTATGTGCTTTTATATAGTGTCCAAATAAGTCAATAATGACCATGCTTTCATACAGTGTCCAAATATGTCAATAGTGACTGTGCTGAAAAACAATGCTGTAAGTGATTTAAATCATATAATAAAGTGCTCATTTGCAAGTAAATAGCGACCAATTGCATCACTAATCCAGTATTGGTAAAGGTCCGTGTAATCCAAAAGCTGTGATCCAAGCCGCGTTAAGGTGTCATTACTCAGGTGCCCTCCTTAGGTAATAAATGCTCACCTTGGAGCGTGCAACTTTGCGATTAAGCTAAGTCAAAACACGCATGTGACCCGTCTCTAGGCTCTATGATGGTATTGGGCTCCTGGATTCTTCAGCATGAACCAACCGGGATATGAAACAGGAAAAAACTTGGATCATGCTACTTTGCGATTAAGCTAAGTCAAAACACGCATGTGACCCGCCTCTGGGCTCTCTGATGGTATTGGGCTCCTGGATTCTTCAGCATGAACTAACCGGGATATGAAACAGGAAAAAACTTGGAGCATGCGACTTTGCGATTAAGCTAAGTTAAAACAAGCATGTGAACCACCTCTGGGCTCTATGATGGTATTGGGCTCCTGGATTCCTCAGCATACACCAATCGGGATATGAAACAGGAAAAACTTGATAGCGCAAGTACAGTTTGAACAGTTTATTAAATAAAGCAAAAAAGATCTCCTTCTGTAATTACACTGATTAGGTGCGCCAGTGCACCACTCTATAGTAAGCCTATACTGGTGTATACCAGTAGTGGTATCGGGATGATGCGGGCATCCTCCTCAGTGCACAAGATGCCTGCCGTGCCATCCAAGGGGAGGGGTCAGGACGTCATGTTCTAAATGGCCATGGAATGGCAAATATACCATGAATAGCTACAGCCAGGATCCCAGATGTTCCAATTTTTGTCAGTTGCTCAGCCTGTTCACCTGAGTGATGGGCTGAAAAGAGCCACTGCTGTTAACATGTATCTGTACATCCAGTGGTCCCCATATTTAAGCTCCAGGGGACAAAGCAAAACAGATTGGGGTGTCCTGGCGGGAACCCGGCTGAGGTCTCTCCCATCACTACTACATTACCATAGGACTCCATGGATATGTGGCACCAGGGATGTTTTTTTCTCTCTTCCCTTCAGTGGCACTCCTGCAGCACATTTGGTATCATCTACATTACTCCCCACATCGATTGAGCCTGAGCGACACACTAGCAAACCGTGGGTCGCAGTGATTACCTGCTGTTAGGGACAAATTTCTGACCTTGGATGCAGAGAGATTTTATCCAAGGGCAAAAATGTATCCCTACCTGCAGGTAATCACTGGATGTGAGGATACATGTGAATACATGTTTACAGTAGCAGACAGCCTTGGCTCTTTTCAGCCCATCAATCAGGTGTACAGGCTGAGCAGAGATTGGAACATCTGAGATCCCGGGTGCAGGTATTTGCAGTATACTTGCTGCACCATGGTCATGTAGGATGTATGAATAAGACCCAAGACTGGATTTTAGCTAATCTTATGCCCCGTACACACGGTCAGATTTTCCAATGGAAAATGTTCGATGGAAGCTTGTTGTCAGAAATTCCGACCATGTGTAGGCTCCATCAGACATTTTCCATCGGAATTTCCATCACACAAAATTTGAGATCTGGATCTCAAATTTTCCGACAACAAAATCCATTGTCGTAAATTCCGATTGTGTGTACACAATTCCGACGTACAAAGTTCCACACATGCTCGGAATCAAACAGAAGAGCCGCACTGGCTACTGAACCTCCTTTTCTCGGCTCGTCGTACGTGTTGTACGTCACAGCGTTCTTGACGTTCGGAATTACTGTGCAAGCTGAGCAGGTGCAACATATTGTGGTAGGCAGTAAATTCAGTCATTTATTTAAACCTTAAAAAAAAAACTGTGTCCTAAGAAATGTTATGAAATATTTTAAGAGATTAAAAAAAAAAAAAAAATATATATATATATATATATATATATATATATATATATATATATATTGTGCACTGCCTACCATAGGATGGTTGTACCTGGTCAATATGGTTGGCTTTTATTTAGTCTTAAACTGTAGTAAACCCAGCTTTTGAATTTGTACAAGTAAGCCTATAATAACGCTTACCGCTGCATGCGATCTGAAGGGACAGCATACCGCTTGGTTGTACTTCTCCTGGGGAGGAGTACAGTTCGTTCTGCACTTTTGTGAGCCATTTTTATCTCACAGCCAGCTATAGCCCGCTGTCAGCTGACATCACTCAGCTGGTCCAAGCTGTGGAAAGATCCTAACTTTAAAGTCAGGATTCACCCAGATGCCTGGACCAGCAGCTCACTCAGCCTCTCAGTGAGCCACTGAGACCCTGAGCCAGCTGTTCCTGCCCCCTCCACAGCCTGGCATTCCAGTGAAGGAGAGGGGCAGAGCCAGGGATTGACAGTCACCACTCTTTGCTCACTGAAGGCTGAGAACTGAGTGATCAGCGGTCTTTGATCACTCTGTTGTTGGTCTTAGAAGCAGCTGGGGACAGATGCAACATTGGATTGATGCTCCATCCACCTAGGTAAGTATAATTTAAAAAAAAAAAACATCTCTTTTAAAGGGAAAAAAATCCCCCTCTCCCTCCTAAGCACCCTCCCTCCCCAAGCAAAGGTTCCCACTGTAAAATATCTCCCTCTCTCAAATATCCCCCCCAAAATTAAACCCTCTGTCTCTAAACCGACTCCCTAAAGCAAAAATAGCTCCCTCAGTCAACACTCTCTCCCCCAGCAAAGATTCCTAATCATGAAGAAATCTCCCTTCATCCAATCAAACTTCCTCCCAGAATCAAATCCCTGCCATTAACCACCCCCTGTAAACTTCTCTACAAGAAATCTCCCCCTTCTCCAAAAGCAAACCCACCCCCTTTCCTTAACCCCCCACCAAAAGAAACCCCCCCCAGGCTGGAATTCTCACTTCCTCATTCCCAAAACAGAAAATTGATGCCTCCCCACTTACCAGACCTCAGATTCAGCATGGCACAGAAGCAGGAAAACTTCTGCCTTCCCCAGTCTCCCTTCGGCTGTGTCATATGATACCTCGAGGAGGAGTCTAGGAGTTCCCTCAACTGTGCACTGTCAATTGTCGGCATCTGAGACCTGGCAGTAATTTCATGCTTTTCAAGGGGACCCCTTATTAAACTGAGGGGATTGGGCACAATAGAAGGGGGGCTGGCTGCTGCACTCCGAAACTCTGATTGCTTCTACTGTGCTGATGCTGAGGCTAAACAGCAGGGACACTGTCTGGGCATTTTGCCAGGATGCTCTGGGGGGGTTTGAACACCCCTGATCCCCCCCCCCCTTATCTACACCCCTGGCAGTGCCATATTGCAAAAAATGGCCTGGTCATGAAGGAGGTCATGTGGTTAAAGATATATACATATGCTTTGGTCCCAGTTTAGCTACATACACTACATTGTCAAAAGTATTGGGACCCGTGCCTTTACAAGCATTTTAAAGTGGATGTAAACTCACTCTCATCATTTCTAAATTATTTCCATAGTGCTGATCTATAAGGATATACAGTACATGTCGACTGCATGTATCCTTACCTGTCAAATATTTCCCATTTAGCTATTTGGAGCCCTGCATTACTCCGAATTCTGTGGGCAGGCCTGTTGTCCAGGGCTCGGTGGGTGGAGTTGTGATGTCAGTAGACTCCTTCCCATCTCTACACTCCCCTTGGCCAGGCATCAATATTTCTTACACTGAACTTCTGCTGGTCTCGTGGATTATGCCCCATGATCACTAACATCAGGCAAAACCCAGGAAAGTCACCACATGACTTCAGCATGCCCAATCATGCTGAGGTGTGGAGCAGCCAATCCTGGGAGAGCTGGAAAAGAAAGGAGGAGGAAAGTGAAGTACACAGAATGCCTCTCTTACACTGCACGAGATAAGGAAATCACCTGTCAGTCACAGTAAAGGGGAAGAAACAGACTCCTATTTCTCTATGTGTCTGTTTTTATCTTAATAAAGAAAGGTAAGAGGATTGCTCAGAGCTGGATTAACTCTTTGTGACAAGACTGGGCACAGATGAAATGACATCCTCTGCTGTAACAGATATGAGTCTTAATTAAAAAAAAAATTTTTGGTTTTACATCCACTTTAACCACTTCCTTCCTTCCCCGCCCATAGTCAAATGACATCTGCAGGAGGGATCTCCCATCCTGGGCGGGCGTCATATGATGTCTGCCCAGGATGGGAGCAAGGTCCATAAAGACATGGATGAGCGAGTTTTGGGTGGAGGAACTTGACTGGACTGAACAGAGTCCTAACCTCAACCCAATAGAACACCTTTGAGATGAGTTAGAGTGGAAACTGAGAGCCAGGCCTTCTCATCCAACATCAGTGCCTGACTTCACAAATGCACTTCTGGAAGAATGGGCAAACATTCCCATTGAAAAAACTACTAAACCTTGTGGACAGCCCAAAGAGTTGAAGCTGTTATAGCTGCAAAGGGTGGGCCAACTCAATATTGAAGCCTACGGACTATGACTGGGATGCCATTAAAGTTCATGTGCGTGTAAAGGCAGGTGTCTCAATACTTTTGAAAATATAGTGTATATCTGATCTCCCAGCTGCTGATTCCTGATACAACCGTTGTGTGCCCCTTACCCAATTTTTAAGGCAAACTGCATGGCTGTCCACTCACAGCATGAACATACAATGTATATATCATTAACTGTGAACAAAGCTATATGCAGGTGGCTTGGTGCTGCCCCTCTTGATTATACTTTCCTAAACCATGGTGTATGTTGGCTATACAGAAATACAGCTCTAGTTGTATGCAATAATATTATTTCACTGGTATCACTTTTCAATCTCCACCTAGTTACCTTGCAAATTGCCTTCAGATGCAAACATATGCATAAATTAGCCTTTGCTTTCATTTTTGTAGACACAACAAGGAGTGAAGGAACATTTCTCCAAAGTAAAGTGAATAACCTCTTAGACAGTTGTCACAAGAACATTTGTTCCTATTGGAAGATCTCTGCTTACCTCCTGCTCTCATGACAATTCAAAATGTTCTACTTATTTTATGTCTTGGTAACAGTGGTCACTAGGATAGGATAAATATATGGGTAAATCTCCCCAGCAGTGACACAAACTGGAATATAACTTGGCAGAAAGTATAACCCCCTCCCCATGCTTTCCAAAACAAAAAAAGTTTCACCTTTACATACACTTTAAATCTCTTTCTGTAACTTTTAGCTCTGTTCTCTACATCTGATTATCAATCATTAAAAAAAATCCTAAGACTACCCTTGCCGAACATCTAAAAGATCTTGTCAGAACCAGGATCTGAACCCACAACCCCTGCTGAGTCCGACAACGTCTCTTCTTGCTGAATCACCTGAGATGCTGGACAGCTCCCTGTCTGATCCTTTGGACTTTCTTGCCTTGTCTCCTTTTTTTGGGGAACATTGAACTCTTTGCTCCTCCCATAAGCTTCCTGATTTAAGCTGATATCTTACTCCTTTGCATACCTACAGCTGTCCTTATTTTCACTACCACTTGTTACAGACCTTTGACTTTTTCCTCAACTACGCTTCTGCTTGATCCAAACCTATAACCACTTGTTGCTGAACTTTTGCTTGTTTGCTGACTACACTTCTGCTTAATCCCTACCTGCTACAGCTGATACTAGGCCCCAGCTTGCTCATCTCCTGGTGGGGCAATCCTGAGGTCCGTGAACTGGTACTAACATGTAGCAAAACCCATCTCCACGATCAGAAGCTCTGGTGAATACAGATTAGTACTTATACCTCACACCTCAGACCAGCCTGCATCATCCACCAGGATGACTTGCTTGTATCATACCAGCCAGTGGGTGCCTCTCTATTGCTACAGCTACTGTTTTTTTGAGCCTGACTCCTCACTGTGACAAATCTCTTCTCATTTCCTGTTCTGTAGATTCTAAAATTCAGGAATGTCCCTTACTTTTAGTCCCAGTGGCAATGGTCACTAGGACAAATAGAAAGAGTGAATATCCCAAAATAACCAGCAATAAAGGCCCAAAAGCGGTTTCACCTTTTAAACCAAGGCAACAAAGTTTTGCCTTTTAGATAAACTTTCAGGTTGGGTAGTGGTATCTGTTAATGTGACATTAGCTTAGCACTTTGGACAGAATATCAAACATAGTAAACACACATGGAGATGTTCTGCCCAAAACATACAGTTGGACTGTAGCTTCCCTTCCCAACACAACTTTGTCTTCCATCGCATCTACTTGACTAACTCTACAGTTTGGTAAGTTTACAATGGGGTAGTATAGATGGCACAGATACTGATCTAAGTCCTCTCTGATGCACTGGCTCAGCAAGAGCTGCAACTTCTGCAATTGTAGTTTCTTTAAATAACATCACTCTAAGAATATTTTTCTGTAGGCTACGGTGAAATTAGCAAACTAACAGATTTAAAAGCTTCTTGGTGAAAGTCAAAAACTGTATGTTGGCTCAGTAACAAGCTGCTCTAAGCCAGACTAGTCAAAGGGATGCACACCATGTCTTACAGAGCAGGATGTCTATTCTAAAACCATATTTTCTCTATCTTTCTGTTTATACTTGAGAAGCTAGTTCTGAACATCATACATTTTGTTTCCCTACTCAGGAGGGGAGGGATTTATATGTTTGATATATATACTGAATTTAATTTTTTTAAATCCAGTAAATTTTTTATTGAGATTTAATACAGTGAACAAAAAAAGAAACATTTCAAAACACAGTACACACAAACTACCCAACTAGAGTCCCAATACACATATCCTCAATAGACCATGAACATCCCTAAAGAAAAAAAAAAACCCAACCAAAATCTTTATACCTTATCCCCCCCCCCCCCCCCTCCCATATTCCAATCTCCCTCTCTATTTCCCTTCTCTTACTATAGGGCTCCTTCCAAATCGGGGCCTAGAGCATCCATCCATTTTCTCCATATAGTCTCAAATTTCCCTTGACAGCCTCGATGCAGATAAATATATTTTTCTTTTAGTAGGGTTTCTTTTTTTTTTGCATTCTCCATTCCTGCATTGTTGGTGGATAAACTGAGATCCATTTTTGTGCTATTAGTTTACGAGCTTAAAACAAACTTCTTACTATTGTAATATAGGTAACATCCGGAATACTAGATTCCTCTTATACTTAACAAACATATGCCAGGTTCTAATGGTAATTTTATTCCAAAGAGACTATTAATAGTCTCGACTATGCCCTGCCAGTATCGGTGGAGTTTAGGACAAAGCATATGTATTAAGTTTGCAGGGGCTCCTCTACAGCGAGGACACAAAGGGTAATCTTTACGATTCCATTTAAATAGTTTCTAAGGAGTATAATATGACCTATGTAAAATGAATAAATGTGTTAGTTTTTGCGTAGTAGACAACGATACACTAGGGACCGCAGACAGAGCCATTGTCCAATGGTTGTCCGTCAATGATCCCAGGTCTTGTTCCCACTGAGCCCTTGAGGGGATATCTACAGAATCCTGAAACCTATTATATAGTACCCCATACAGTTGCGATATAAGACCCTGCTTATGCCCTTTAGCATCTAATAATGATATTATTGTAGAATGATTAACTTTAAATTTAAAGGAACAGGCCTGAGCCTGTATGGCGTGCCTGAGTTAAATACATTGAAAAAACCTTGAAATATATACTGAATTTTATCTTAGAACCTTCATAAAACCATTAGTGTAACAGTTAGCCAAGTTGGAAAAGGTTACAACCCCTGTCATCTGTGTCCCATTGGGACACCTTACTTCTGTCTCATAGATACAACATGAAGTGATAGGAAATCTCTCCAAAGTTAGAAAAATGCTCTCTTAGACAATTGTCCCTGGAAAAATTGTCCCCACTGGAAGATTTCCCTCTATTATTGTTCTAATGACAGCTTAACAATTTGGATGTCAGTCACAGTAACAGTGGTCACTGGGGCACATAAAAAGGCTAGACTTCCCTAAGGCTTGGTTTACACTAGTCAGTCTACTTTCCGCACGTCCAATTCGCATGACAAGAGAGTGTGCCCAACTCTCAATGGAACCGGTTCACACATCTCCCTGGTGGCAACGGAGCAGATTGCACAGGGGTCCTGTGCGTCTTTGGCTCCATTTCAGGTCTGAATTAAGCCAAAAATTCGGACTTGAAATGGTGAACTGGGATGTGCCGGACCCCCTACTGTGCCCCGCGGTCGCACATAGTGTGAACCCAGCCTCATGGACACGGGGGTTCTATCCCCTTAACACCACAGCAACAATGAAAAGAAATGGCTTAAAAAAAACTTGAACACAGGACAAAATACCTTGGCTTATAAAGCAGTAAAAAAATGGAAAAAAACAACAGATATTTCAGTACTAGTACAATTATTTCTCACAAAACCATTCAAAAAAACAAACTGGGAGCAACTAAATAATCAGAAATAGTACTTACTCCCAGAACTCCATCACTGGAGACGTGGCATTGGCAAACATTGAGACACTTCCATTGGTCATGTTAAGTTTTTGAAATTCCACACACTTATCTGCAAACAAAGGTATTTTACATGAGTCCATTGTCAGCATCCTTATTTCTTAAAACTTCTAAGCCAACAACAACATTGTTTATATTGTTCTGGTTTTATAAACAATTTTCATAATTTATCCACATCTTTAACAAACAGCAACTAGTAACTTACACCAGGGCTGGTGGAATCTGGTACGTGCTCTGCACCGCCAGTTCAGAAATGCTACATGATCTGATCATGGGTGGGGAAGAAGCTGCTTGCCTGGAAAGTCATGAGGAGAGAAGCAAGCAAGTAATAGATAGTACTGCCTTAAGGCCACCTCAAGCCTTCCTAGGCAGTTCCACTGTCAGCTCCTAGAGGGCAAAAGTATACACATCACTACACCCCACAGACCTGCTAACAGGTGTAGGCTCGAAAAAGTTAGTTGTGTTGATTGAACTGTCAGCCATGATGAAATTCAAGATGCAGAGAAATGGACTGTTAGTCCGATTTAAAAAAAACAAAAAACTATAGCATATATGGTGGTCCTGCTGCAGGAAATAATAACAAGGTTGGTGACCTGTCAACTAGTTCTTGCAGCCGGACTGAGTCGGGCAACAAAAATCCTGTTGGGCTAAATGCTAACAGAAGCCAGAGGGCTTATTAAGGCAACTAGCATTTTCAAAAGGAGGTCGGCAATGGCATCTTTTTCCAGGTGAGGTTTAGCTTGAAGAACTCAAGTCTTAAAAAAAGCAAGAATAGTAATGATAAGAATGTTTATTCAAACTTGAAAATATACTCTGGGAAATAAAAAAGCAGTATACAGTAAGTCTGTTTCCTAGAGTAATAAGGTTATTACTACTAAGCAATCCTAGGTGAAGTGCAGGTAGTGGCCAAATGCACATATTAGGATAACCTTTTTTAAATGTTTTACATTTGCTTGAAGTTCTTCCTTAATGTAACGTTTATTGTAAAATATCAAATGTATTTTCAAATGTATATCTACAGTCAGTGGTACAATTTCTGATTTAGAAATAGAATGCTACATGCAATGGACCACAAACAAGATGATCGCTGCAGTGGAAAGAGCTGTAGGTTTTCATATTTAATAATGCTAAAATAAATTTCTGCTATTTTGTGTGTATTAACTAGGACATTTTATCTGGTCTAAGCTCCAAAAGTGACATTTTCTATTCCTTGAACTATAAAAAATAATATCTGAAGGTTATTTTGACATTCTTTGTATGGTCCTATTAAGCTGAAAAGCCACAAGGCAAAGGAATCAAGTAGAGCGATACAGACATCTCCCTCTCACCCTAAACACGTCACTATCACATCTAAATATAAATTGCCAAAGAAGTGTTGAAGGAATGTTATAAGTATTATGCATAGATGTCCACCAGCTTTGTAAAGTATATTAAAGTGAGTCTAAAGCGTTGATATATTTTTTAAAATAATAAACATGTCATACTTACCTGCTCTGTGTAATGGTTTTGCACAGAGCAGCCTCGATCCTCCTCTTATGGGGTCCCCCGCCCATGCTCCTGGCTCCTCCTCCCTTCTGAATGCCCCCTTAACAAGCTGCTTGCTCAATCCCTAGCCTGGATGGCTAGGGATTTTATTGACAATAGCAGGATTCAATGGCTCCTGCTGTTTCCTCTATGTCCAGTGAGAAAAGAAAGAGAGAGCAGCACTGTTGTTCTTGGACAGGATTGAGATTGAGCTCAGGTAATTATTTAGGGGAGCTGATCACAGAAGGGTTTTTTTACCGTAATGGAGAGAATGCTTTAGGGTAAAAAACCTTTTGCCTTTACAACCACTTTAAAGTTGTTTAAAAGTAGTAAGTAATTCTTTTCCACCACTAGATGGCTTTAGTCTTCCAGTTTGAATGACGGCCAGCATTGCTTAACCCACTTCCTGTGAGCCCAATCAATAATAGACACAACCCCTAGGATGGTATCATCACACAGTCTGGTCTCAAAGTATTACTACACTAAATAGCACTCAAACACTATTGTGCATATTTTTTTTTTTTTTGGAGGAAGGGTCTTAGATGGAAGGGAGTGTCTGTTTTGTGAATTTAATAATGGCTCCACATAGCACTAAAAATATAATAGAAGCTGTTATGTGAACAATGTGCTCCTAGAAAGCTTTTCCTATTGTCCATAGCAGCCAATCAAAATCTATGTTTTATTTTCCAAATCTGGACTGCATTGGTGATGGCAGCTGATAGTTTAAAACTGGGCAATAAAACATTGTTCCTATAGCTCCCTTTTAATAATTTAGTTTCACCGTGTCAGGTGGAATTTAGAGGACTACAATCCTGACTTCCATCCTGACTTCATCTTTAAGGCCAATATTATATAGATGCAGAGCCCAAAGGGCACTAACCAGGTCTGAAGTTTCTTGTAAAGGGCTACAGATACAAAAGGAATGCTGTCAGAAGAACGGCATGTATATCCATATTTTAAACTTTTACAAAAGGTTTTACAAGGTTTCAGAAACAAATTTGTTGGCAGAGAGGTTTCTGTAGAGAAATGTTACAATCAAGAATTTAAAGTAATCATTCCTCTGTAGTTGACTTCAAGTTTTAGTCTTCCATTGGTTAAATGAAGCATGACCAAACACCGTACTTACTGCCAACATCTCTCAAAGTAGTATACCAAAATTCATATTGTTGGGGAGTTTATGGGGCTTTTCAGGCACATATACTGTATATATTTCAACACCTATTGTATATATTAAAAAAAAAACACCAATCTTTAATTAGTACAAAAGTAAAATAAATATAAATATATAAATAAATATAAAATTCATGGCTGGAAAAATTTGTACTACCTTATATTACCTATAACAAGGTTCTCCATATTTTACATTTTAGATCTTGTGCAAAATTTGCATAAATGAAAAATTACCAACTAATTTTATGGGGGACACTTATATACAGTAGAGGGAAAAAGATTTGAATATTTATAAGCCAATTGTATTTAAAAAAAATCCCAGTTCTTGTATCCCAAAGCGCCCAGACAGGTACCGTATGTGGATGATAGAGTGCACACAAAGACCCAAAGAAGTTCAGACATATGAATAATATCATTGAACGTGAGCACAATAAAGGAATGCCCATCTTCAACAATAGCAGCCTTTAGCTGCTGATGGTAGCCAAAGGAATTTCTATTATTTGCCAATAAATCTTTCTTTATTACTATATCTAGTTGACAGTTTTTTTACATAGGTGATCAAAGTGTGGCAACAAATGGAGCAGAGAGATAACATTTCTCACTCAAAAAAGTTACAGTTTTGTTGATTGGACTGCCAGCCATGATGAAATTCAAGATGGAGAGAAATGGACTGTTCGTCCGATTGAAAAAAAAAAAAGTGATAGGATATGTGGTGGTCTTGCTGCAGGAAATAATAACAGGGTAGGTGACCTTTTAACTATTTCCTGCAGCATGACTGTAACTGGGAGCAAAAATCCTGTTTGGTTAAATGCTAAAAGAAGCTTTGTCTTATAGCTGGTAGCAGACCTGGTAATGAGCCCTAACAAGGGTACTACTGCCCTTTCTTTCCTTGTTCTTGTGCCCTGCTACTGCATGTGTTGCCACGGGTCTGTTTTTTACTAATAATGGTATGCTTAAAGTGTATGTAAAGCCATAATTAAAAATTTGTATGCAGTACATATACAGTACAATTTGCAGTACAACTTTTTCTATGTTTTATCCCTGCCTAGTTGTATTTTGCTAAACTACTCAAACACCCCACCATCCTATTCTTCACAACATAGGCACTAATTTTTGTGTAGTCCAGGATAAGAAGAAGGAGCGGGTATTATACTCCTTGAGATCATACAGGAAGGGTGCACAGGACACAAAACATTGCTGAATTTTGGACATGATCAGCATGTATTTTTTTAATTAAACAGATATAATAAGACACTTCCAATGCTATATGTAACAGACCAGAAGGGAGCAAATAAGATAAGTTAATTGCTAGTGTTTAATCAATCTACTCTTCCCATTGAATAAAATGTTCACAGTAGAATCCTAAACTGTTAATTTACCCTGGTCATTTTCTATGTTTTGTATGTGTTTTCCTGCTCCCTCCATTTAATTCAACCTCTTTTCACAAGAAATTGAAGTTTATATATGCTTTTAAGAAAATTATTGCTTGTAAAAATTTGACTACATAAAATATCACTCAACATTGCATGCTACAAAATGAAATTTAACAAAAAAAGCTTTGCTGTCTAGCATAAAAGTAGCATGTCCTGCAATATTATCTTCTATGAAAGCAATAAAAGTTGTGAAACAAATGAACACTGGAATTGTTCAGGTCCATCAACCTTAATTAATTGTTTTAAATAAATTGGTTTACCTGTATTCCATTTATGTCCACAAGTGGCCCAAGGCAGTTCAGTAGTAAAACAGTTGAATAAATAGAAAATTGCCCATGCTAATATGATGATGTAGTAGATATTTAAATGCGCTTCAATCACCTGAGTAGCATATCCAATACCTAAAAATAAATGTTAAAAAATGTAGTTATAATTACTGAACAAGTACAAGCATAATAACCTATTATTTGTTTGTTTGTTCAAAAGGACTATCTGTATTACTAAAGCAACCAATAAGATTCAATGAGTCCTTTAATAATGTATCTTTAAAAACTGAAACAATCTGATTGTTTGTTCTGGAAATAACATACTGTACATTTTGTATTTAAAAATTTTTATCCATGAAGTAAAATGTGTGTAAAGGTCTGTGTTGGTGGGCTTTGGGTTTGCGTCTAATGCAGCCTCCATTTGAGATCAATTTGAGACACTTCTAAGATCATTCAGATTTTATTGTCCGTATCTACAAGCTTTCAGGGGAACTGTCAATGATCAACAAGGGCACTCATCACCATCCTAATGGTTCAAAGAGAAGTATATGTTTTCTTTTTATTTTATAATCATACTAACCTAGGTGGATGCAGCATCGCCCAATGCTGCATCTGTCCCCCAGTGCCTCTAACACTGAGAACCAAGCGATCTAACACCGTCAATCGCTCGGTTCCCAGAGCTCCCCAAGCAGACAGCTGCTGACTCTCAGCAGCTCTCTGCTCTGCCCCCCCCCTTGGTTGTTTAGGGGGTGGGAGTGGCTGGCTCAGGCTCTCTGTTTTTTGCTGAGGCTGAGCCAGTTGCTGGTCAAGGCATGTGGGTGGATCCTGACCCCATTGTGACATCAGCAGACAGCGGACAGGCCCGCTGTCTGTTGAAAACTGGTCAAAGTAGTGCAGAATGAACAGCACTCCAGTGATCCATAAGAGAAGTACAACCAAACAAGCTTTGGCTGTACTTCTCCTTTCATTCAGGACTACATCTGCCACAGTGGTAGACAAGACTTGTAGTTTCTTCACTCGCAGATCTCTATAAATGAATGACGCAGCTATGCAGGCGGACATCTGGTGGAGCCCTGCAAAGCCACGCCAATTTTAAAATGTAAAAGTGGCTGCGGAGGAGAGCAACCTCTACCCTCAGTCACAGGGAGGGGGGTTGGAACATGTTACATGTAACACGTAACATGCTCTAAATGGTAAACTTAGCTTTTAATATATGACCATACCCTAATATAAAAAACGACCCAAATTTTAAAAACTCTTTTGAAATCTCTTTTGTGTATTAAATGGTATGTACAGCCAAAGCATATTATTTTTTTTATTTACTTATTTTTATTTTGGATAGAATAGGAAAGGGAATTTGGGAATGATTTCCTAAGAATTGCAATAGGAAGTAAGAGGAAATCTCTAACAAGTGAAGTAAATTATACTCTAATGCCCCGTACACATGGTCCAATTTTCCGACGGAAAATGTGTGATAGGACCTTGTTGTCGGAAATTCCGACCGTGTGTAGGCTCCATCACACATTTTCCATCGGATTTTCCGACACACAAAGTTTGAGAGCAGGATATAAAATTTTCCAACAACAAAATCCGTTGTCGGAAATTCCGATCGTGTGTACACAAATCCGATGGACAAAGTGCCACGCATGCTCAGAATAAATAAAGAGATGAAAGCTATTGGCCACTGCCCCATTTATAGTCCCGACGTACGTGTTTTACGTCACCGCATTCAGAATGATCGGATTTTCCGACAACTTTGTGTGACCGTGTGTATGCAAGACAAGTTTGAGCCAACATCCGTCTGAAAAAATCCTAGGATTTTGTTGTCGGAATGTCCGAACAAAGTCCGACCGTGTGTACGGGGCATTAGACAGTTATCACCAGAACAGGTGCTCATTTTGGAAGATTTTCTTCACCTCTTGTTCTGGAGACGACTCAAAAATGTCCGCATTTCCTATTACTTTCTATGTCAGTGACAATGGTCAGTATTCTGAATTAGCCCTCTACATGGGACAAATATAGAGTTTTAATCTAAACCACGAAACTACGAAGCTATAAAAACTTTTATAAAACTTTTAATACCTTCCTTCTCTATTCATAACTACAGAAAGGTTTGGATATAAATTTATATTTTTTTAGAACACACCTTGATGAGTTAGAGAATGTGAGAATTGTATACTGGCATCCGGAACTATAGTCAAGCTTGTCTAGAGTTAATGCATGAACTATGACTAAACGAAATGAAATCGATAGACTATGTTCTTTTTTAGAGCCATAGTATGTTGCTAGAAGTTGATTGATTTATTTTTCAAAAGAACATAATTAAAAAGTTTGTACCCTGTTGTAAATAAATTTTACTGAAAGCCTGCTAAAGCCTGCTTGTAGTATGTTTGAAGTGGCGGTCGGTAATACCATTGTGATCTTTGCTTAGCATGCCTAAACTGGAACTGAAGAGGGCAGTTAATACAGCTAATACAGCTGCTTAAAGCTTTGTAAAACTTGCTTTAAGCTTGTATTTACAAAGCTTTTGAAAACCATGTTCTCATAATTTTATGTTCCAGACAGTATTTATTTGCTCCACATATATACAGAGCTCCAATCTATCCTATCCTACAGTACATAAGCACCTACTTTTATATGACATTTGGAGACATTGCTCCATGGAGGATAAGATTACATTTCACTGTACTTCATGAAAAAAATACTCTGGTGATAAATTAAACAAATTGCTCAGGACCAAAATCAGAAAAAGAAAAAAGCATTGTAATTGTGGGTGACACTTCATGATATAATATTGTACCTTCAAACAAAGGGCACACTTTTCTCCAACATGTTATTCCTCCTTCACTGGTAAATTGCCCAAGTGCTGTCTCAAGGAAAAATACTGGTATGCCGCAGAATAAAAAAAACACCACATATGGGATTAGAAAAGCTCCTGAAAGACAGCAAAACAAATAATAATAATGATTAATTATAATGCACATGGATTTTGTTAGTATTGGTATTGTTTTATTGAAGAAAAAAATATGTTCTCATAGTTAAATAGTAATTTTTATTACAAAAATGTAACCCAACAGATTTACAAGCCTATTCGCTAAGTATTGGAAGACACAGTGTTCACTAACGTTATGGGAATGGTCAAACAGAGATTTACTTATGATGCATAGTACACCCCCTGGGTGGGTTGGCTGACCTTTAAACCTTTTAGGAGAAATCCTATCACACCAACTCTACTAGTTCCATACCCCCTCACATTTGGGTCCTTGTTTTATTCATATGCGTCTTCCCCTATATTCCACAGGGGCATATAGACTGTTTCGGGGTACAAAATGTTTGTATTTCGTGTTCCTTTACCCCACATGTATCAAAGGTGGAATATGTCATGTTTCCTTCTGTATTTTCCTTTCTATATGCTGGAAATGTAAAATTCCTTAATAAAACAAATATGATTGACAAAGAACATGCCCATCCTGTTTATTGTAGAAAAATAATAAATAAATAAATTAATTAAAAATACATTTTTTGAAACTTATTGTACCTGACACCTCTTAGAATTCAGATGATGGCAAAAAATGTAAAAAAAAAATCAATAAAAGTATGTGTACATTTTCTTTAAAAGGGAAACAAAACCTTTCAGATTCACATCTAGGACAAGTCCACCACAATCCAAAGATTACATGTTGCAGAAAAATGAATACAATTATTATTACTCTTCAATAGCTAGTAGTAGTTAGTCATATTCAAATGGTCTTGTTCTGTAATGTTGAAGATGCTTCATATGTGACTAACTACTACTAGCTAGATCATGACATGGATGAATGTGAACCTTTACAGACACATTGGTTTACAAGCCATGAAGCCCCAACCTACTTTCTTTGAATAACAAAATAAAAATGTGAAATTTCTGTAATACATTGGTCAATTGAACTTCTAGGATCCTAAGATACCCGTGCACCTATAGGTTCCCCCTTATGGATATGTTTATGTTTGGCATGTTGTGCCAAGACAATAGGTGAGTGTAGGCAATTTATTGGTGTGGATTTGAGGGTGTAGACAAGAATGCATTACCTCCTACACCAATGTGGCAACTGTAGTACAAACAATATTTCCTACTTCACATGAAACAGTCACTGGGGTTGATTTACTAAAACTGGAGAGTTCAAATTCTGGTGCAGCTGTACATGGTAGGCAATCAACTTCTAACGTCAATGTGTTCAATTAAGCATTGACAAAAAAACCTGGAAGCTAGTTGATTTCTATGGAGAGCTGCACTAGATTTTGCACTCTCCGGTTTTCGTAAATCAACCCCACTGTGTGTTTAAACCAGCCTTTCTGAACCAGGGTACCATGGAACCCTAGGTTTCCTCCAAATGCTGGGGTTCACTGAGCTATTTCTGACAATTTCCTACTGACCATCACACTAATTTACTGTGCTCTCAAAGCGAATGACTCTATATAGGGTGTAATGGTAGGGCACCCCCCATACAAGTAAAGTAATTTTGCAGATGACTTGCTGATCTATGTCACCAACCCTGGGAAGGCATTCCCGTGTATTTTGCAGGAGCTGGAACAATTTGGTCGGCTAAGCAATTTCAAGATTAATGGAATTGGACATTACTAGGTAATGACATTGGAATTCTAATGTCATACCTAGTATTAAAGAATGGGTGCCTGAATTACCATAAATTATATTATGCATAGGGAGGAACTAACTACTAGCATACAAGAGAAATATCTTAAATTTATAACCAAATGGGAGGCTTGGAAGAATTTATGTACCTCTGACATTTTGAGACTCTACCTGTGACCTAGCTTTCCACCATATTTGAACATGAGGAACCGAGATCAAAGTCCGTGAGGAAGGGGACACCCCCTCCTTTTTTTCTCTTCTCTTTTTTTCTTCTTTGTTTTTTTTCCTCTCCCTCTTTTTTGGTGTTTGCTGGTTACTTTAATTGTTTATGGTCTGGGGATGCAAAAGTCTATGCACAAATATAAATTTGAATAGCAAATAGGCTCAGATTCTGATACTGAATTTGTTCATTCAAGTTAAAGGAGAATTTCTGGTGCTAGATCTTTTTATGTGATTAAATAAAGCTTTGAAACCCCAAAAATAAATAAAATAAAAATAAAAAAACATACTGAGAGCAGTAGATAATATAGTAATTAGCATGGGTACCTTGAGACCAGAAAGTTATTTCAAGGGTTCCTCCATGTTAAAAAGTTGAAAAAGGATAGTTTATATTGACTACACGTGTTATATGTAGGGATGGGCTTTATGTTCGGGTCGAACATGAGTTCGACTCGAACATGAGTTCGACTCGAACATTGGCTGTTCGCCCGTTCGCCAAATAGCGAATGGTTTGAGGGGGGCGGCAAATTCGAAAGCCGCGGAACACCTTTTAAAAGTCTATAGGAGAAAACAAAAGTGCTAATTTTATAGGTTAATATGCAAGTTATTGTCATAAAAAGTGTTTGGGGACCTGGGTCCTGGCCCAGGGGACATGTATCAATACAAGAAAAAGTTTTAAAAATGGCCGTTTTTTCAGGAGCAGTGATTTTAATAATGCTTAAAGTGAAACAATAAAAGTGTAATATTTCTTTAAATTTTGTACCTGGGGGGTGTCTATAGTATGCCTGTAAAGTGGCGCATGTTTCCCGTGTTTAAAACGATCTGACAGCAAAATGACATTTCTAATAGAAAAAAAGTCATTTAAAACTACTTGCGGCTATAATGAATTGTCGGTCCGGCAATACACATAAAAGTTCATTGATAAAAACGGCATGGGATTCCCCCACAGGGGAACCCCGAACCAAAATGTAAAAAAAAAATGGCGTCCCCCCCCAAAATCCATACCAGACCCTTATCCGAGCATGCAACCTGGCAGGCCGCAGGAAAAGAGGGGGGACTCTCTTCTTCTTTCCCCGTTTCTTCTTCCATCTTCTTCTGGTCTTCCTTCGGTGTTCTTCTTCTTCCTCCATCTTCTTCTTCCCCCGCTTCTTCCTCTATCTTCCTCCGCTTCTTCCTCCGATCTTCTCTTCTGGCATCTTCCTCCGGCTTCATCTTCCTCCGGCTTCTTCTTCTCCACTTCATCCTCTGGACGATCCGCCTCAATGGGAGTCTGAAGGGTCTGGTATGGATTTTGAGGGGGACCCCACGCCATTTTTTTTTTCCAATTTTGGTTTGGGGTTCCCCTGTGGGGGAATCCCATGCCGTTTTTATCAATGAACCTTTAAGTGTATTGCCGGACCGACAATTCATTATAGCCGCGAGTAGTTTTAAATGAATTTTTTTTCCTTTAGAAATGTCATTTTGCTGTCAGACTGTTCTAAACATGCGCTACTTTACAGGCATACTATAGACACCCCCCAGGTATGAAATTTATAGGAATAATACACTTTTATTTTTTCACTTTAAGCATTATTAAAATCACTGCTCCCAAAAAAACAGCCGTTTTTTTTTTGCATTGATACATGTCCCCTGGGGCAGGACCCAGGTCCCCAAACACTTTTTAAGACAATACCATGCATATAAGCCTTTAAAATTAGCACTTTTGATTTTTCATGTTCGTGTCCCATAGACTTTAATGGTGTTCGCATGTTCTATTTTTTGCCTGTTCGCATGTTCTGGTGCGAACCGAACGGGGGGTGTTCAGCCCATCCCTAGTTATATGCTAGATTTGTGGCACATTTGAGTCCTAAATTATAAAGGGCCAGGCTTGCGCATGAATGTTGTATGTGTTTGAAAAAATAAAAATAGCATGTTGACAATATGGTCTGCTTTACCCAATTTTAAAGTGAAGGGATACATAAAAATATTACTGGTGTTACATTTTAGCTTGAAACATTTCTGAGTGATATCACAGCCTTAAAGTAAAGTAGGGAAGAGTTAAAAATAGTGGCGGCTGGTACTCTATCAGCCGGGGGGCAGATAAACCTGAGACATCTAGCCCCCTGGTCGCTCCAGCCCGCCTCCCCACATCATACCGATCGCTGGCTCACTTGATTGCCGATTGATCAGCACTTGCCCCATTCAGGCCGCGGCTGCGGCCGCGGCCGCTCTATGCTTTTCTTTTAGCTGTTCACTACTTGTTTCCTGTAAGACTTTATATTTCACTACAGGAAAATGTTTCCAAAATTGCAAAAGCAAGGGGCTCATTTGTTTGTTAATCTTCCAGTATCTTTTACAAGAGGCACAGAGATCCATACAAAAATGCATAATCTGCAAACAGTATGAGAACTAACAGCCAGCTTTATGATTATACTGTAGTTATTTTGTCTAAAATGTCAGTATTGTACCAGTTAATAAGGCCCCTTTCACACTGGGGCGGTGGGTGCGTCGGCAGTAAAGCGCCGCTATTTTTAGTGGCGCTTTACCGTCAATTTCGCGGCGTTATTCGGCCGCTATCGGGGTGCTTTTACCCCCTGCTAGCAGCCGAAAAAAGGTTAAAACCACCGCAAAGTGCTGCTGCAGCAGCGCTATGCCGGTGGTATAGCCGCGCTGCTCCATTGTTTTCAATAGGCAGGAGCGGTGAAGGAGGGGTGTATACACCCCTCCTTCACTGCTCCAAAGATGCTGCTAGCAGGACTTTTTTTAGCGTCCTGCAGCGCATCGCTCCAGTGTGAAAGCCCTCGGGGCTTTCACATTGGAGAGACAGCAGCGGCTCTTTCAGGGAACTTTGCAGGCATTATTTAAAGCGCTTTAGCGCCTGCAAAGCGCCCCCAGTGTGAAAGGGGTCTTAGCAATATCAGTGTTAGCAATATCAGGGAACCATGCCAAAGTAGCCTTACTGTAAATCAAATAAGAATTGCAAATTTAATGTCTCTGCAATTCTCAGCTCTTCACAGTCTCAGTCTGTCAGCAAGAATGTAGAGTATTCTGAGTAGCCTGAGCCTTTTTCTGACTACAAATTAACCAACTGTTGCAGCTGTATCTACACTATTACTTTAAGACTACTCATAGTGGCTCTATCCTGCTGCTATCAACAACTATAAATATATAAATTATAATATATACACAAAATCATATCCAAACAAAAAACCAATGGTCAATGGTCAAAAAAAGCATACATTTTATTACATACACTATACTACCAAAAGTATTTTGCCTTTACAGGCACATGAACTTTAATGACATCCCAGTCTTAGTCCGTAGGGTTCAATATTGAGTTGGCCCACCCTTTGCAGCTATAACAGCTTCAACTCTTCTGGGAAGGCTGTCCACAAGGTTTAGGAGTGTGTTTTTGAGAATGTTTGACCATTCTTCCAGAAGCGCATTTGAGAGGTTAGGTGCTGATGTGAACAAGAAGACCTGGCTCGAAGTCTCCGCTCTAATTTATCCCAGAGGTGTTCTATCCAGGTTGGGGTCAGGACCAGTCAAGTTTCTCCACCCCAAACTCGCTCATCCATGTCTTTATGGACCGTGCTTAGTGCACTGGTGTGCAGTCATGTTGGAACAGGAAGGGGCCATCCCCAAACTGTTCCCCCAAAGTTGGGAGCATGAAATTGTCCATAATGTCTTGGTATGCTGACGCCTTAAGTTTTCCCTTCACTGACACTAAGGGGCCAAGTCCAACCCCTGAAAAACAACCCCATGCCATAATCCCCCCTCCACCAAATGATTTGGACCAGTGCACAAAGCAAGGTCCATAAAAACATGGATGAGCGAGTTTGGGGTGGAGGAACTTGACTGCCTTCACAGAGTCCTGGCCTCAACCCGATAGAACACCTTTGGAATGAATTAGAGCTGAGACTGCAAGCCTGGCCTTCTCATCCACATCAGTGCTTGACCTCACAAATGCGCTTCTGGAAGAATGGTCAAACATTCCCATAGGCACACTCCTTAACCTTGTCAAAAGACTTCCCAGAAGAGTTGAAGCTATTATAGCTGCAAAGGGTGGGCCAACTAAATATTGAACCCTACGGACTAAGACTGGGATGCCATTAAAGTTTATGTGCGTGTAAAGGCAGGTGTCTCAATACTTTTGGTAATATAGTGTATAAATGCCTAAAACAATTAAAACTGCACAAACCAATCCTTGTAACCCTGTGACATATATGTGAAAAATAATCCCTAGAGGGCAATAACTAATAATATCCAGGAGTCCTCACATCCTTTCAATAATAAATGTAATGTCAACTAGAGGAACATATGCGCCTAATAGGTTTTGCTTATATAATCCACATACACCAAATGCAAGCTATGCTCAATCATTAGTAATAGAAAACTTAGTATTGTTATGTATGTACTGTATATGACCCACCAATCATGAGTCATATCATGGAGATGTGCACAATCAATGGATTCCAATGGAATATCCCATAATGCAGATGTGCTACTTTCCCACAGATAGGTGCAATCAATTAAAAATGTAAATAAGCCATCAATGCAATACACAGCTACCAAAGATAGGCAAACAAAACCCTGACTTGGTTAAATTGATGATAGGCAACTCCTATCCTCATATTGATTAGTGGTTCCAAATTAATAATAACTACTGCAGTAGGGAACAGACAAAAAAGATACGCTCAGCATCTTTCCAAATAACTGTTCTGCTTTATTATGACGCAATTGAAGGTTTTTATGCACATGATTACGTAGGTATCACATTAATATTACAATTGTACGTTTATGGTAACAAGGGGCGTTACATAGGCAGGCTAATTCTAATCAGGACTCGAAAGAATGTAAACATTTACTGAAAACATTATTAGTGCTGTGTGCACAGTGAGGTCAGTGTGCAATACATACAAAATAGAATACAATTATATACAGAACTTACAAATTTAAATTACAGTCTCCCCTCTTTTGATCAATATTTTGATCACTAACCATACCTGCTATCACCTTTAACCTGGAACCTCCACACGCTTAGGTGGAGGTAGTCCTGGCCAAAGAGGCAAAAAAAACTCCATTGTGGAGAAAATAATAGCTGAGCAACTTTTTCATTACAAAATGACCTTTCATTGTGAAAAACAAATGATTGATAAGACATATTTACAGAGTACTGGCTGTACACTCCTGTGGCCAGAATGGCCTTCTAGCTTAATTGTGAGCATGCTGACTTATCAGCATATGTAAACACAGACAATTCTACATAAAATGGAAAACGTACAAAAGACAAAATATGACTTCAACATGGCTAAACTACTTTTCAAATATATATATCCCTTACAATTAAAGTAATTGAATCAAAAAGTACCCTAGACTGTGATCGCAAGAGGGAAACAAATCAAACACAGAGATTTCTTTAATTAAGTCATTTTTGCTGTGTCTGGTGTGGATCCAGGTGACTTTTCCTTCAAGTTTTGCTAAAACTGTACATGAAATAGATGCTGTATTGAGTCTCCAAACATTTCCTTATATATAAATGTCTCTTAACAATCCAAAAGTCACCTGGCTTTAGTTTTAGATCCTTCCAAACTTTTAGGATCTGGAATTGGGGAGAAAACACATAAATGAGTATGTCAAAAACCTTAAAAGATCAGCAACATTCTCTGTGAGATCCGAATGGAGGACTTCAGCTGCTGAGACAAAATATAAGCAAGTGAGTAACACACTCCCAAACAAAATCCCATAGGGAGAGAGTCCAACATCCCCCTTAGGGGCTTGATAAAATATAAGAAAACATTCAGGAAAAAGTTTTCTAGTTTCTTACTCTACTTTTTCCGCTACATTGTAGACAGTAGGGGGTGTAAAAATAAAACCTCAAAACTTCTAGCAAGGACTCTCCTATAAAAAATGATTTCCCCTGTTACTCTCAGCACTTTCTGGCACTCTGTACTTACAAACTACTTCTGATAACACTTTTTACTGTGGCCTTTGCAGTAGCATTTTCCACTGGACATCTAAAAAACATGTCCATACAGACAAAATGCATACTCATAAGATCCTAACTTGGGCATCTGGATATATCTTTTTGTAACCTCTGGAAGGGATGTTCAGCTTTTGGTAACACCTTTGGTAACAGGTAAAACAAGAAGTGGTATGTTATAAAAACAACTGTTGTCAACCCTGGCTCTATCCCACGCTCATTTACTAAGGCAGCCATAACTGCTTGTGACTGATGACACGGTCCATGTGTCAAGCTGGAGGGAAAAGAGTGGCTGGCAGACATAAATGATCACCTTTCCCAAAGTCCTGTTTCATAAGAAGTTGCCCCCTGTGGACCATTTGTTTTTCTCGTTCTGGGGTCCTTAAAGTTGAATTATTAATCCCAGCTATACTGGGCCAGAACTAGGGTGGAATCTGTGAGTTGCATAGACCCATCAAGTGTCCGGGGCTGTAAATGCAGCATCCTTAGTCACCTGGTCTGCTTCCATGTGTGAAAGTTAATATGGCTACCTCAGCAAGAACCTGGAAGGCTGAAAACAGCCAATCAAATTAACTTGGCATGCTTTATTGGTTTACCTGCCGAAGTAAACACAAACTTCTGTCCCTTCAAATGGAACCAAAAGCTCTCTATATCTCGACTATCTATATAAATATACACTCTTTTTATAGCTCACAGGCTTTGCTAAAACATGGAGCTCTGCTTCTTGAGCTGGGGAAAAAAGATCCAATGACTTTGAATACAGAGTATCCTTCTGGGTGATAAACTGCATACTCAAATCTACAAAAAATGTAATATCTGGGTCTTCAGGGAGTGTGTCCTGCACTGGGCTCACAGCAGCTGATTCCTACGTCATCAATTTAACACGTGTCTTTTCCTTTCTTTTGAATAAATGTACGCATTTTTCATTGTTAGATTTGTACATAAACAAACTCATATTTTAAACCTTTCATTAGACAAACATTTAGTTATCTGTATATTTGCTGCACAGAATGTCGGCCCATTAAATATTAAATGTTTGACCAAATCAATTTCTAACTTTGTCTAATAGCACCTTTGCATAAAAACTGCAGCTCTGATATATCGGGATGAACCCTTCATTACTGGGTGCAGCTTGCATAAATATATTACAATGGCTTGTTTTCTATCATGCTGTTTGTGTAAGTACTCCAGTTTCATGTTTCAAAAGACAACTTTTTCCTGGCAATATTATAATAAATGATAACAATACCCTGCGGTCATGCAGAGATGCCCATAAATCCAAAATATTCTTCTGCTTATACCACTGTACTTACAAGGAAAAGGGGCACATCATTTCACAATCCACACATTCTGCTTTGGATTTCCAAAATAAAAACAAAAGGATCAACAATCTGTATGATGGACCAGAAAGCATCAAAAACTATAAAACAACTGGCTGCAGGTGGCCTCTATCCTAGCAGGGTGTGTGAACTTGATGTGATGGGTCTGTTATATTTAAATTTTTATTTATTATTACTCTCACATCTTGGACCGCACATCAAGTTATTATCAAAAATTTTAAAATTTCATTTTTGTAGAAAAACTTCTTATGTATCCCATCCATCTTGGCTTTGTTAAATATTATGGCAGCTGTATTCCAAATAACAACCTTATCTTAATCTTTTTTTCTCTCAATAAGGGCTTATTGAATAAATGTAAAATTACAAAATTGGTATCTTAATCTAAACTAATCCTATTTTTTCCCCAATAACCTGGATTTCATTTACAACCAAAGGTTGTCTAAACCAGTTTCAATATATCTATATTATTAATAAAATTGTTAAACTCATATTAGAAATTAATACTCATTATTACTTAATTTTACTTAATTTCCCTTTTTTTAAATGCACTGTTTCCACTATCAAAGGATATTCAATTTGTGTAATACACGGTTAAATGTAACCTTCATTTTACCATGTTTGGAAAACAGATTCAAAATAATTGTGATCACATTGTTTATCATTAGATTCGTTAACCCAGCACATTTTGTTTTAAATGTTTTGTCTAAAAAACTGGAATTGGCATGGTGTCCTTCCAGCTAATCACTGACCTCTCATCTCAGCCACATTCTTTCATGAGAGCACAAAGGAGGGGGTCACATCTGCGTACATGACACACACACACAAGCAATAGAACTAAAGGTCCCAGCATTCGCACACACATACACCAATATCTCTCTAAAATCGCTCACATTTTTCCCATTTGTACACAACACATGCATATCATTCTCTCACTTTCTTTTAACTCTCAATAATATTTCCCTGCCTAAATTCTGCTTTCCTTATTGTGTTCAGATATATTTTATATCTAGCATCTATGATCAGACGGGCAGCCAGAGTGCTCATCCCATCTTCCCTCTCTGACAACATATAAAGTATTCTGTTTTACCTCTCATTTCTCTGTTTCTGACTCTAATAGTTGTAGTGCCTGACCCCAAATTCATCCCACAACTTAACATGAAAATGTCCCTTTCTGTCTGGTGTTATTGTCACCCTTGATCCATCCTGCTCACATAGATAGCTGTTTCTGTAGCTGTTTACTCTGCATAATTCTTAGTCCCTGTGGACCTTGGTAACCCAGTTACCCATTGTGGATCCCTGTCCACTTTAACCATTAATCTAGGGGCTCAGTATGGATGGAACTGCACCTTCGGTTTATATATAGCGCTCCTCTTTGTGCTGGGCATTTTTGAGGGTCTCTTACCCTTCATTCCCTTACTTAACTCAATGCCCATAATGACTGGCCAGTCTTCTCTACATGTGCCTATACCCTCTTGCCTCTAAACTACTTTATCTAGCAGATGTACTACATATACCTGTGAACAGCACTATTCTTCCCTTTCTTATCTATAACACTCCGATGCACAATAGACAGGGACAACATAACATATAACCACCAATCAATACAGTTAGATTAAGGGGAGTAAAATAGGTACCCTTTGTCCCGAAAATGCCTTACCGATCAAGGAAGTCTGATAACTCAAATGTAAGCAAAAGGTTTACCTCAGCCGGCTGATTATCAGAAATTCCCGGATCATCTCAAGCTCCTCGTTTCGGATACTCAGGATCACCTGGAATCCCCTCCTAAGGCAAAGCTCGCCATGCTGACTTGGTTAAATTGATGATAGGCAACTCCTATCCTCATATTGATTAGTGGTTCCAAATTAATAATAACTACTGCAGTAGGGAACAGACAAAAAAGATACGCTCAGCATCTTTCCAAATAACTGTTCTGCTTTATTATGACGCAATTGAAGGTTTTTATGCACATGATTACTTAGGTATCACATTAATATTACAATTGTACGTTTATGGTAACAAGGGGCATTACATAGGCAGGCTAATTCTAATCAGGACTCAAAAGAATGTAAACATTTACTGAAAACATTATTAGTGCTGTGTGCACAGTGAGGGCAGTGTGCAATACATACAAAATAGAATACAATTATATACAGAACTTACAAATTTCCATTACAACCCAAAACAAAAAGCATTCTCAAGACCCTGTATATTGATCTCCCTGCCTCAAAAGGGGGTTCATATAGTGTAACAAAATACAAAAATTGAAAAAGCAGGAAATAAAGGTGGAAGAGTCACCGGTACCTATTCAAATATGTGTCCTAAAATGCTAAAAATCTTGCTATGACTCTAAGAACTTCACTTCAAATAATACCTAATACATAATAACCTCCATAAAGAAACACACTAAAGTGCAGGGACTTTTGTATATTATTATTATTTTTATTTTTTAAGGATTTGTATAATGCCAACAGCTTACGCAGCACTTTACAACATAAGGGCAGACAGTACAATTACAATACAATGTAATACAGTGGGAATCAGAGGGCCCTGCTCATTTCAGCTTACAATCTAAAAGGGAGGGTCAGGAGATACAAAAGGAAATGACTTTGGGGAATGAGCTGATGGAGAAAAATAAAATTACAGTTATTAGGTGAGACAGAGTAGGCCTCCCTAAAAAAAAGGGTTTTCAGGGATTGTCGAAAGTGGACAGACTAGAAGATATTCAGATAGATTGGAGTAGAAAGTTCCAGAGGATGGGAGAGTCCAGGAGGCGAGCATGGGAGGAGATGAGAAGGGAGCTAGAAAGCAGGAGGTCTTGGGAGAAACAGAGAAGGATTAGCTTGGTATTTTGAGGCTAGGTTAGTGATGTAGCTGTGGGCAGAGTAGTGGATGGCTTAGCAAGTTGTTTTTAGTATTTTGAATTCAATTTGTTGGGTGAGTGGAGGGATTGGCAGAAAGGCGTACCAAGCACTGAGCGGTTGGTAAGGTGAATGATTCTGGCAGTAGCATTCATGATGGACTAAAGGATGGATAGCCTATGTATAGGTAATCCAATGAGGAGGTATTTGGTGATATTGCATAGGTTGAGGCGGCAAGCTTTGGACAGTGATTGGTTGTGTATATAGAAAAAGAAAATTATTTTATTATCAACATCTTAAGTTAGAACCACTTGTGATATGTGTAAAGAAAAATGCACAATAAATGACTCAAATGATGTTATATAAAGAGGGTTCAACCCAGTCAGAGTATTTTATGTTATATATTCCTCAATACAAATGCTAAACATGTGTAGGTAAATAAATATTGCACAATTTTGACTGAGGCCCACAACACCCCGGTTCATGCACACCAAAACCATATTCCAAAAATCCTCAGATCAAGATTGTTTTTCCCTAATGTTTCTTTATGTGATGTATATATTAACATCATATGTACTATGCTTGTTATGTTATAGATAAATTGGGCTGTTGATTAGTAAAGTCACTTGAACCTGTAGAGGATTGTGTAGGGATAAACTCCCACAATGGCAAAGTACTATGAGTCCACATCACAACCAATGAACTAGCAAGAACACTGGAAAAAACAGGACTGGTTCTGCACCCAGGAAGGAATCCACACTAGTTCATATATCCTGTATTGTTTGGACTCACAATGCCTCTCTGTATGTCATAATCCTATTGGGAGGCACCAAACAGCACATCAAAAGGTATTGGCAGAAATGTGGTATGAACAGCCATTCATTTCATCCATATTTATAAATGGTTTCAAGAGCCAAGGTGAGTGCAGGAAACAAGTAATACTTAACAAGCCACCATGTCCTTGATTCTGCAGAATATCCAATGAAGGAGGTCTATTGACAACAGTTGCAGGAAAATATCTGTGCAATATCAAAGCAAGTGCCACTTGACCTCTCCTGAGTGAGGATCATTTGTGTCTGGTAAGCCCCCACCTTTATACACAGTGATGGTCTGTGTGGTGGTCCTATTGCTGAAAGGCTTTGAGGCTATTGGGATACACATTCTCTGCTTCTTTCTGCCACACATTGAGAAGACAGTTCAAAGCATTTCTGGACTTTCCCTTTGGGACTTTGCAGTTCATAAGTTTTATGCCCTTTATTATATTAATGTTTTATGGTGATGTTTTTTGTATCATGCACGTTTCAATTACTTGGTAGGAGTATTATGTGATTTTCACAAGCGCTGCATGTGCTGTTTTTCCACTTTTTTGTTATTGGTTGCCACTGAAAAACTCCAGAGATTTTTTTTTAAATCTTTCTAACAAAACTGTAGCTCCTTTTTACTTCTGCTTAAAAAATGTTAAAAAAAGGCCTGTCATATACTTTTAACGTCTACATTTGACATCTCTGAAGATTCAAGGGGAATGGAAAAAAAAAAACATTGTAAAAGCATGTGTAAAAATGTAAACGTTTGTAATGCCTACAAGATCATAGAATCCTAACATACTTACACTTCTACACTCTCTAGTTCAATGTTTTTATTGAAGTTTTTCATAACAACAGAACAGGTATAAGAAGAATCTGTCATACAATGAGACATGGTAAGATTAAACAGTCATAGAGAAGTGTATGACATAGCCTGTGAACAGATAACAGATATATGTGAACCATATGAACAATGCTAAATACTATACATAGGTTAGAGAGTGTTGTTCCCTTCCCCCAGACACCCCCTTGGGATCAAACTGTGTCAGAGGTAAGGGAAACAACAAATAAAGAGATAAAGAAAAATAAAAATAAAAATGTATATGTAGATTGGTTGCCAGAGATCGGGAGGTCAGTTGGAGTATATTCACAGTATGTGTGTGTGGATTCGAGAGCATCAAACATCGGATTATGCAGTATACTAATCTCTATTATGCAGGTAGCGTGAGCAATGACAGTACAGGATTTCAGGTGTTTGTATGGTAAGCCTTTCGGTACCAGTTGGTCCATGGTGCCCAGTTGTTGTTGGCAGAGGATAGATGTCCTTCTGCCGTACATACATACAGTACATACATTCGTATGACCCATGTGTGTGTACCAAGCATATTACTTCATCACTATTAATGTGGTTAGGAGATTTCCAGTTGCGGACAATTGTTAGTCTCGCTGCTAGCAGAATGTGAATGGTTACTCAGTGGAGTTGGTGGGGGAGATTATCAATTCCGATGTTAAGCAGGGCTAATTCAGGGGTTGGGGGGGTGGGGATACCTATGACCTCTGATAGTATTTGGAAAAACTTCTTTCCAAAAAATGACATTTTTTGATCATTCCCAAAGTATATGATACAAGGTTCCTGGAAGACCACAATGTCTCCAACATGCGGGTTCTACAGAAGGGTCGTATATGTGAAGTTGAGATGGGGGGATATACCATCTAAGATTGAATTTATAAGTGAGTTCCCATAAGTTGGAGGAGCGTGTTGCTTTGTGGTTGGAGAGTATTGCTGTTTCCCATTAGTGTTCAGTAAAGGAATAGCCTATGTCCCTTTCCCATTTTTACATAGGAGTGAGTTTGTCGAAGATGGATTTGCCTTTTAGTGTGTTGTAAGAGAGAGAGATGCCTTTGGTGGAGGTTGTACTGCTTAATAGGAATCACCACGCTTCTATGGGTATGTCATTGAGGGTTGTGTAGTAGGCAGTGGGTAATTTGGTTAAACTTGAAATAGTCCTTTGTACTAAGAGAGAATGTTTGTTGAAGTGATGAGAATGATTTGAGGAGCTTGTTTGTGTATAGATCAGCAACTTGTGTTATGCCTTTGTTCTGCCAGGAGGCCAGGTGTAAGTTAGGGATTCATAATGTGATAGTATCTAGTGGGAGGGGTATTTTGCATGTTTTTGATCCTTTGTAGGTGTTGGCAAGGAGGTAGTTGAAAGCTGATATGGATGCATGTATGGTTGGGGAAATATTTTTATTGTTTTTCTTCAATTTAGGTGAGCTAAGGAGCCATTTTTGTAGGTTATGTCCAGGAATCTGGAGGTCTTCAATGGTACTCCATGGGCAGTTGGAGTCAGAGTTAAACCATGTTTTGATTTTCGCTAAGATTGTAGCATTATAATAATCTCTAAAATTAACATAACCTGTTCCTCCCGTTGATTTGTGTTTTATGAGGATGGTGTGAGAGCTTCTAGCTTTTTTGTGTTACCAGACAAAATGTCCTAGAATGGATTGCATTTGTGTGAAGAAGGATGTAGGAATGGGGATGGGGAGTGCTCTAAATAGATATAGTAGTTGGGGTAGTTTAAGCATTTTGAATGCTGCCAGTCTGCCAGACCATGAGAGTATCATTTTGGAGGTGTTATCTAATTCCTTAGGGAGGTTGTGTAAGAAGGGATAAAGTTGGCTTGGTAGAGATTGTTGCTTTGGTTAAGGAGATGTTGCTTTGGTTAAGGAGACCCCTAGGTAGGAGAGGGAGTCTGTGGCCCATGCATATGGGTATTTGTTTTTTAATGAGGTTTGTTGCTGTATTGTCATTCCTAGAGGTAGGATATGTGATTTAGATGCATTTACTCTATAATATGAGACACAGCTAAATTCATCTAGTTATTTTTGTACTGAGGCCAGGGAGGAGACCGGATTGGTTAACATAAGGATGACATCGTCCGCAAAGAGGCAGATTTTGTGTTCAGTGGAGCCAATATGGAATCCTGAGATGTCGTGTTGGGACCTAATTTATTCAACCAAGGGTTCCATCATTAAATTAAAAATTAGGGGTGAGAGGGGGCATCCCTGTCTTGTGCCATTGGTTATGTTAAAAGTTGCTGATAGCATAGACGAGCAATATACTTGGGCTGAGGGGCAGGAGTATAAGGCCAGTATTGCGGAGAAAATGTGACCCTGGAAACCAAATTTCTCCAATGTCATAGCTAGGTAAAGCCAGTGGACCCTGTCAAATGCCTTCTCTGCATCCAGAGAGAGAAGCAGAGAAGGGTTGGAGGTTTGACGACCTTTCGTGAATCCTGATTGGTCGGAGTGAATTAGCATTGGCATTAAATCAATCAGTCTGTTTGCTATTACTTTTGCATAAAGTTTCACATCATGATTAAGCAGCGAAATAGGGTGGAAATTTTGGGGTGACATGGGTTCCTTCCCTGGTTTCGATAAAGTGATCATTAAGGCCTTCAGCATTTCTTGAGCAAAGAAGGCTGAGGAAGCAGTGGCATTGAAGAGCAGGGTTATATGGTCAACCAGAATGTGTTTAAATTGTTTGTAATATTCTCCAACAAAACCATCAGGACCTGGAGCTTTGTTATTAGGAAGGGCCTTTATGGCTTTGCCAATCTCCACAGACGTAAATGGGGCATAAAGATCTTCTAATTTTGCTGGAGTTAGACAAGAAAGGTACAGCGAGTCTAGGAAGCACTGGATATGAGAGGATTCGGGTTGGACAGCTGAAGCCACATCTTTTAGGTTGTAAAGGGTACTGCAGTACGTGCTAAATGTGTTTGCTATTTCTTGTGGGTTGGTTTTCTTGGAGTGTGTGGTAGGATGGTAAATAAAGGGGATAGAGGATTTGGTTTGATATTCCTTGATTTGGTGGCGAGCATTTTACCTGCTTTATTACCAGAGGCATAAAATTTCATTTTAACGCATTTCTGGGATTTATCAAAATTCTCTAGTAGTAGAGATCTGAGCTCTAATCTGAGTGAGATTCATTTGGATTTTAGTTCAGGGTTTGATTGTTGTTTATTAAGGGAGTCAGTGGTTTGAATATCAGATAAGAGCAATTCAATGCGCTGTTTCCTCTGCCTTTTGTCTCTAGCTCCCAATTAAATAAAAAGACCCCACATAAATGCCTTGAGTCCTTGTTCTGTGACAGAAAAAGTTCCAGGTTTTTGCGGAGTGATGGAGCGTAGGGTTCAGTTTGCAGAATCTTAGTGTTCATTCTTCATAGATATGAGGGGGTCGTTTTGGGGGTATCTTCTAGAACTATGCTCACTGGGGATGATCGGACCACGTGGTGGGATGGATGGTGGAAGAAGATATTTTTTGCAATGTCCATTGGTCTGATAGGAAAAGATCAATCCTCGAATATGAGTTATGGCAAGGAGAAAAGAATGAATAATCTCTCTCGTCTGCATGTTGGCACCTCCATACATCATATAAACGGATATTTAAGAGAAAAGGTTTTAGAGCTTATCTACCTCTTTTGGGATGAGAGGTGGTATCTATTGCTGGGTCAGGGGTAATATTAAAATCCCCACACCAAATTGTTGCACCTTGTTGTATAGCACTAACTTTTTTATGCAGTTTGCGCAAGAAACGTGCTTGATGAATATTGGTCGCTTAGCGTGTTACGATGGTATAACAGGTATTGTTGATGTTGCAGATCAGGATGAGGTAACGGCCTTCAGGATCCTTTATGCATTGTTGAGATTGAAAAGCGAGGGAGTTATTAACAGCGATTAGAACACCTTTTTTTTTAGAGGGCGCATTGGCTGTAAAGATGTTATTAAAGTTTTTGTTAGTACAAGTGGGTGGGTTATTTTCTTGGAAGTGTGTTTCTTGCGTACACAGGATGTCACAGCGAGTTTGTTTGGCTAGGTTCCACAAGGATGCTCTTTTCACTGGGTGGTTAAGACCTTTGGCGTTAATAGATATTGATTTTGATTGCCATAGCCGATAGGTATTAGGAAATAGTGAGTTAGATGGTTTACACTTACGGTGAGATGAGGTCCGGGTCTTTGTTTGTTGGACGCTGTGTTTGACGTATCTGACGCCGTTGATAGAATGTAACGGTAGTGTAGATGTCGATGGTCTGGACAACCTAATAATTTACATTTTGCTTATTAAAAGAAAAAAATACAAATAAGGAGACTCTTTAGATATTAGCTTGTAGTATTCTGGTGTAACCGTACGTGGAGAGTTGAGCAAGTGAAATAAAGAAAACTGAAACTTGGGCTAGGTCAATACTGAGAAATCGCTTCCTTGTATTGGGCACAACTGGTGCCTAGGAATGCGAGGTAGGGGTTAAAGAGTTTTTGCGACCGAGCGTGGGCAAATGACACAACAGAACACTAGGCTGTAATTTTCCTGAGCTTGTTAGGTGGGAGGGTGATTCCTGTGGCGTCTTTGTGGAAGAGGTTGTGCTATTTTGTGACCCGTGTTGCTTTGGTCCATGGGGACTACATCAGAGGTTTCCGGAATAATGGATCACTCTTGCAAAAGCCTCATCCCATTTTGTATTGAGGTTATCATGTGTTTGGTTCCATTGTAGGTGACAGAAATATTGAATGTGGTTGTTGCAATGCGACTTGGTGATGGTGTTAAGCTGCCTGCGACGGCTCAGGGTATGCTGAGATAGATCAGTGAAAATTTGTAGCTGGCTATAGGGATCAGGTAGGGTTCCCAGTGCTCTTGATTTTTGCATGAATTGTTCTTTCACATGATAGAAATTAATCCTAAGGATTACGTCTCTGGGCACCGAGTCTGCTAGGAATGTGGGTTATGGTAATCTATGGATGCAGTCAATGACCAGCTCTATGCTTTTTGTGTCAGGAAGCACTGCCTTAATCAGATCGTGCATAGGTAGATAGGTCGGCGTGTTGGACGGATTCTGGGATTCCGCGGATTTTGAAATTATTCTGTCTGCACCTGTCTTCTAAATCCGCTATTTTGTCCTTAATCCACTTAGTGTCATGAGCCTGGTCCTCTTGGGTATCGATTATATAATTTACAGTATTGGTAAAGTCACCTATGTTGGCTTCAATGTGTGCAACCCTGGGGAGAGAGAAGCCTCGAGTTGCGAGTGCAGGGAGCCAGCCGCAGCGCCATCTTGACTGTGCCTCGCGGTCGGCTGGTAGACGTAGGCCGTCAGCTTACGGGGCAGTCTATCCTCTTTGTGTTTGAGTGACATGACTCCCGGGAGCTGCGGGAGTCGTTGCTGATCACGGGTCATCGAGTGTCGGCAACGAGAGGCTGGCAGACGCTGATTTCCTCGGGTCATTGTGCGGAGCTCCTTCTTCAAGCGGCCATTAAGCTCACGTGCCAGACACGCCCCCCACTTCTACACTCTCTGAGTACTCTCTAGGGAGAAAAATTGTTTTTGACATGTTCAAGCATGGTTGACATAGCTGAAAGGACTTCGTGACAGAAGGTAGTCACCCTATCAAAGGCCTTTCAATGGTTCTACTGGTGGAATCAACATGTATTTACAGAATGTTCCGGGGGGGGGTACTTAAAACAGGGAGTCTAGGTATACTAGTATGGGTAACCTACCTCACTCAGGTAATTTTTTAGTTTGACCATAGTTCCACTTTAATGACAAATTACCACTACAATCAAAAGAATATTATATATTATACACAGACCAGCCACAATGCCCCCTCTAAAAAAAAATTAAAAAATTAAAAAAACATAATGTACATTGTAAAACAATGGTAAGTATTGAAAATAGATTTACAATCCCAATATCATATGTTTCTAGAAATCACAGTTTTTATTTGATATAGTAACAATAATGATATAAATTGCAATGTGAATGTAGCAGCAAATACTAGTAGAAAATGAAAACAAACCATTATTGCAGGCTAAACATTCCCTTCATCGTATCTCACCTTGATAGTATAATCAGGTAGAAACATACAGTATATCAAGTATTTGCATTTGTGACTATAGCAAGAAAAGGTTTAGTCTGTGTCTCAAAGCCAAAGATGATATAATGAAGGAAATCATTTAATGTTTAATAGCAGGTGTCACATTGCCTAAGACTACTTATTACACTTATCAGTTAAGGTTACATTTCTGATAAATATAACGATGGGCAGCGATGCATTATTGATCCAGTTGTAAAATAACTGAAAATGTTAGACATCTCTAAGTCCAAGGAAAAATAGACATATACCCAGTTGTAATCTCCAAAGAATAATGTGTCTCACTGATAACACCACTTCCATTGACCGGTCAAATGTATCTCCACAGTTAGGCCAACAATAAATCAAACAGTGCAGACACCCAATTCCAGCTGCTTTATATATTTATAACACTTACTTAGCAGAATACATAGGTCTTTGGTCCCTGCACACATTGGTAGTCATGTAGGTACAGCATTCTCCTTAGAAATAACCACTTGCCTGAATCTGTACAGGCACAAACCTAACTCTAAATCTGAACTATGGGATAAGTAAATCTTGTCTAAATAAAAAAGGCATGTGTATTCTTACTTGAATCTTGGTGTGTTCTGTGTATTTCTTCCAGATTTGTGCAATAATCCATTGTGAAAATCTTCCTGCAATAAAGATTAGACACTGCTGCTCTCTCTCCTTATGCATGGTGACTGGTCTTGTATCTGCCCCTCCTAGTTTTCTGCAGGCAGCCTCTAGTGTGTGTGTCCTGCTGGGTTCCTCCTACAGCTCTGCTCTCTGTACAGGCTTTGTGCAGGACAATGATGATGTTGCTACTGCTTTTACAAGGTAATATATAGGTTTGCAAAGGCATTTATTGCATACAAAGTGGATTTATATTGTTGCAAAAGCAAAATAGTGAGAAATATTTCAGTGAAAGTTTTTGTGCCCAAAGTTTAGCTTTAAAATTTATTTTTCATAGAGAATATGATTCTGCTGTCTGTGCAAAATAAGTAGTGGACCATGCAGTAAGAATGTCCCTATAATACAAAATTTGCTAAAGCATTATAAAAATTGTTAATTCAAAACAAGTCTTCCAGAGTAGGGATGGGCCGAACCCCCCCCCCCACGGTTCGGTTCGCATCCAGGAAATGACTCGAACGTGAGAAATCAAAAGTGCAAGTTTTAATAACTAATATGCAAGTTATTGTCCTAAAAAGGGTTTGGGGACCCGGGTGCTGCCCCAGGGGACATGTATCAATGGAAAAACAGTTTTAAAAACGGACGTTTTTTTAGGAGCAGTGATTTTAACCACTTCGCTACCCAGCCATTGTCAAATGACGTCCACAGTTGGGATCTCCCATCCTGGGTGGACGTCATATGACGGCCTGGGCACCCGCGATTGCCGTTAACCGGGCCGGACCGTGGATCTCTGTGTGTAAACACAGAGATCCACGTACTGATCGGTCTCCTCCCCTTGTACGTCCCCGCCTCCTACAGTTAGAATCATTCCCTAGGAAACATAATTAACCCCTTGTGTCCCCCTAGTAGTTAACCCCTTCCCTGCCTGTCACATTTACACAGTAATCAATGCAATTTTATAGCATTAATCGCTGTATAAATGTGAATGGTCCCAAAAATGTGTCAAAAGTGTCCGATGTGTCCGCCATAATGTCACAGTCACGAAAAAAAATCGCGATCGCCGCTATTACTAGTAAAAAAATAAATAAATATTTTTTTTTAAAAATGCCATAAATCTATCCCGTATTTTGTAGACGCTATAACTTTTGCGCAAACCAATCAATATACGCTTATTGCGATTGTTTATACCAAAAATATGTAGAAGAATACGTATCGGCCGAAACTGAGGAAAAAATTTTTTTTTTTTTTTTAAATTGGGATATTTATTATAGCAAAAAGTAAAAAATATTGTGTTTTTTTCAAAATTGTCGCTCTTCTTTTGTTTATAGCGAAAAAAATAAAAACCACAGAGGTGATCAAATACCACCAAAAGAAAGCTCTATTTGTGGTGAAAAAAGGACGTCAATTTTTTTTGGGTACAACGTCGCACGACCGCGCAATTGTCGTTTAAAGTGCGACAGCGCTGAAAACTAAAAATTGGCCTGGGAAGAAAGGGGGTGAAAATGCCCTGTATTGAATTAATGATGCTTAAAATGAAAAAATAAAAGTGAAATATTCCTTTAAATATCGTACCTGGGGGGTGTCAATAGTATGCCTGTAAAGTGACGCATGTTTCCTGTGCTTAGAACAGTCCCTGCACAAAATTACATTTCTAAAGGAATAAAAGTCATTTAAAACTGCTTGAGGCTTTAACCACTTGCTTACCGGGCACTTAAACCCCCCTCCTATCAAGACCAATTTTCAGCTTTCGGCGCTGACGCACTTTGAATGACAATTGCGCGGTCATACAACACTGTACCCAAATGAAATTTTTATCATTTTTTCACCACAAATAGAGCTTTCTTTTGGTGGTATTTGATCACCTCTGCGGTTTTTACTTTTTATTAAAAAAATGTAAAAAACTGATTTTTTTTTTAAAAAAAAGTTTATTTTTTTATATTTTGTTTTAAAAAATTTTAAACGGGTAATTTTTCTCCTTCATTGATGTACGCTGATGAGGCGGCAGTGATGGGCACTGATAGGCGGCAGTGATGGGCATTGATGGGTGGCAGTGATGGGCACTGATGGGTGGCAGTGATGGGTGGCAGTGGCAGGTGGCACTGATTGGCACTACAGGTGGGCATTGATAGGTGGCACTTGTGGGCACTGATAGGTGGCACTTGTGGGCACTGTTAGGTGGCACTGTGGGCACTGTTAGGTGGCACTGTGGGCACTATTAGGTGGCACTGTGGGCACTATTAGGTGGCACTTTTATTGGGCACTGATGAGGCAGATGTGCCTCTTCCACTTGGGGACCGATGTCCCTCACATCCGATCCGGTGATCGGCTTTTTTTTCTACTCGCGCTGTCAGCGTGAGTAAAAAAAAAAACCGATTACCGATCTTTTGTTTACGTCATGTGATCAGCTGTCATTGGCTGACAGCTGATCACATGGTAAGGGGCCGGGACCGGCCCCTTACACAGATCGGTGATCAGCCGAGTCTCAGTGACTCGGTGATCACAACGCGCCCGGCGCGCGCCCTGCAGGGCGCGCGCAGGGAGCGTGCACAGGGGAGGACGTCATATGACGTCCTCCCGGGAATGTAGGTCCGCGCTGTAGCCGTCATTCGGCTATAGCGCGGATGCCAGGTGGTTAATGTAATGTCGGATGCCAGCAATATGGATGAAAATCAGTGAGACAAACGGCATGGGTAACCCCCCCAGCCCATTACTAGGCCCTTTGGGTCTTGTATGGATATTAATGGGAATCCCACACCCAAATTAAAATAAGCAAAGGCGTTGGGCCCCCAGGCCCTATATACTCTGAACAGCGGTGCAAACAAGACAGGGACTGTAGGTTTGTTCTTATGTAGAATCTGTTTGTAATTTGGAACAGGTACATTTTGTAAGTGTAGCTCCAGCAAAAAAATCTATTTTAAAGCTTTTTGGAAAACATAGGGAAGGGTTATCACCCCTGTAACATTTGTTTTGCTGTTTCTGCCCCTGTTCAGAAGATTTCACCTCACTTTCTGTCCCAATGACAATTGGATTTTGAAAATTTTGAGTTTTTAAGGGAAACAAGGATTGGTGATAAATCAGTGGAGGAGACACATTTTTACCATATTAACTCTTACAGGAGAGAATTTCCCTTCCTATGGGTAGATTTCCTCTCACCTCCTGTTGTCTCCCTCCGTTTGTAAGTAGGAGTCGTTTGTAAGCCAGATGTTTGAAAGTAGGGGACCGCCTGTATATACTATACGGTCTGCCCTATACACTCTAAAATTAGGCCTTAGGTGTTGGTGGTACCAGAACACTGTAAGCCCTCACAGTTACTCTTGGTGGGTGCAGGAACAGGCCCTGCTGTGAAATAATATATGAAGAATTGTAATTACATGACCCTGGTAAACAGGGGAAGAAAAATTGGGCCTTAGGCGGTGGTGGTGGTGGCACAACACTGTAAAGCCTCAGAGGTACTTTTGTTGAGCGCAGGAACAGGCCCTACTGTGAAATATTAGATCAAAAATTGTAATTACACGCCCTGTTAAACAGGGGCAGAAAAATTGGGCCTTAGGCAGTGGTGGTGGTGCCACAACACTGCAACCCCTCACAGATACTCTTGTTGAGCGCAGGAACCAGCCCTGCCATTAAATATTTGATCAAAAATTGTAATTACACGCCCCTGGTAAACAGGGGCAGAAAAATTGGGCCTTAGGCAGTGGTGGTGGTGCCACAACACTGCAACCCCTCACAGATGCTCTTGTTGAGCGCAGGAAGGAGCCCTGCTGTTAAATATTTGATCAAAAATTGTAATTACACACCCCTGTTAGACAGGGGCAGAAAAATTGGGCCTTAGGCAGTGGTGGTGGTGCCACAACACTGCAACCCCTCACAGATACTCTTGTTGAGTGCAGGAACGAGCCCTGCTGCAAAATATTACAGCAAAACTTGTTATTACATGCCCCCGTTAAATAGGGCCAGAAAAATTGGGCCTTAGCACTGGTGGTGGTGCCCAGAACCAAAAATGTTCTTAGAAGCTATCAACATGAACATTGAGGAGGAATAGGATAGTTACTCAGCATAACAGGATAGTCACTCAGCATCAGCATAGGCAGTTTTGAAGGGATCTCACATTCATAAAAAAAATTAGCTGGTGATCCAGGACTGATTCATTTTTATGAAAGTGAGCCGATCAACCAAGTCGGTGGACAGATGCACTCTGTGATCGATTACAAAGCCTCCAGCAGCACTGAATGTGCGTTCCGAAAGAACGCTAGATGCAGGACAGGCCAGTAGCTCATTTGCATACTGTGCAAGCTCTGGCCAGTGATCCATCCCCAAGACCCAGTAACCCAGTGGATTTTCGGTTAGAAAGGTCTCCAAGTCTTATCTTGTCCCTAGGTATTCCTGCACCATGTACAACAGACGCTGGCGATGATTTCTGGAAACAATCAGACCTTGGGGCTGTGGACTAAAAAATTTTCTGAATGCATCGGTCAGACAGCCACCTTCTCCACCGCTCCTTCTGTGACTGACCGAAGCCTCAGCAACACATTGTTCAGGAGTACCAGGAAATTGTAACCTCCCAGGCTCTGGAAATGCATTGCACAAACCTTTCTGCAAGGCCTCCCGAAGTTGTTTCATCCTCTGCTCCCTCTGCGATAGCTGGATAAGTTCCGCCACCTTACCCTTGTAACATGGATCAAGAAGGGTTGCAAGCCAGTACTGATCCCTTTCCTTGATACCACAAATCCGAGGGTCCTTTCGCAGGCTTTGCAGGATCAGGGAAGCCATGCAGCATAGGTTTGCTGAGGCATTCGGTCCGGAGTCCTCTGGGTCACTAAGGACGACATGATGCGCAGCCACATTCTGCCAGCCACGTACAAGTCCATGGGTTTCTGGGGACTGGAAACGAGCCCTTGAAGACTGCTGCTGATGCTGAGTGCCAGTCTCCACCTCCATGCTGACACAATCCTCCTCCTCTTCCTGTGTGATAGGCAGGCCTGCAGGAATACTATCTGGATAAAGGGGGCCTTGAGAGGTAAGGAAGTCCTCCTCTTCCTCCCTCTGTTCTGCCTCAAGTGCCCTGTCCATTACGCCACTCAGTGTGTGCTCCAACAGGTAGACAAGAGGGACAGTATGACTGATGCATGCACTGTCACTGCTCACCATCCCTGTTGCCTCCTCAAATGGTGACAGGACAGTGCATGCATCCTTGATCATGAGCCACTGGCGTGGCAAAAAAGAAGCCAAGCTCCCCTGACCCTGTCCTGGTGCCATACTCGCACAGGTACTCATTGATGGCCCTCTGCTGTGTGTGCAGTTGCTGCAGCATTGCCAAGTTGAGTTGCACCTGGTGGGCATGTCACAGATGAGGCAGTTCTTGGGCAGGTTGCATTCCTTTTGGAGGTCAGCCAGCCAAGTGCTGCCATTATATGACCCGCAGACTTTCCTGGCCTGCCTCAGGAGATCCTGAAAGCCTGGGTACCTGCACAAGAACCGCTGCACCACCAAATTTAGGACGTGAGCCAAACATGGGTGAAGTGTCCCTGTCATAGGGTAGAGAGGAGGTTGGTGCCATTGTCGCAAACCACCATTCCTGGCTGAAGCTGACGTGGTGTCAACCACCTCTGAGCCTGCCCCTGCAGAGCTGACAGAATCTCTGCCCCAGTGTGGCTCCTGTCCCCTAAGCAGATATGGTATCTTTTTGCCTGAGTATTTGCGTAGCCCCTAGAATGCCTACGGAACACCGCTGGTTCCGAGGACAAATCTGCACAGGAAGAGGCCATAGAGGAAGAATAAGAGGAGGGGGTGGAGGAGAGAGGTGTGGCAAAATCACCACTACCAGCATTTTGGAGGCGTGGTAGCGGAACAAGCTCCAACAGTACTGCACCCTGTCCTGCATCCTTCCCAGCTGCCAGCAGGGTTAACCAGTGCACCGTGAAAGAAAGGTAACACCCCTGTCCATGTCTGCTGGACCATGAGTCAGTGATAACATGCACCTTACCACCGACTGCCCTGTCCAACGAGGCCAAGACATTGCCTTCCACATAACGCTAGAGAGCCGGAATGGCCTTCCGAGAAAAAAATTGCCTTTTGGGAACCTGCCACTGAGGTACCGCACATTCCACAAATTCTCAAAAGGGGGCAGAGTCTACCAGCTGAAAAGACAGCAGTTGGAGTTCTAGCAATTTATCCAAACTAGCATTCAGCCGCTGAACATGTGAATGGCTGGGACTGAATTTCTTTCGCCGGTTTAGCAACCGGGGTAGGGAAATTTGCCTGCTACAATGGATGTTGGTGTACCACTAGCAGATTGCCCGGAAGTGCTTGGGACACCTAATTCTACACCTTCATTCCTCTCAGTGCAGGTCTCTGAGAGGACTGAAGTTATAGTGGGGTTGGAGATCCCAGCTGATAAGGAGCAAGGAGAGGTCTGCCTTGTTCTTTAGTGTGGGCCTTTTAAGTGCTGTTGCCAATGGACTGCATGGGAGCATGACATATGTCTGGTCAAGCATGTGGTGCCCAAGTGGCTGGTGTTTTGGCCACGCTTGATATGCTTCAGACATATGTTGCAAACAGCAACGGTGCAATCTGCTGCATCAAAAAAGGCCCACACCAAAGAACTTTTGGAAAAATGTGCAGAGTCAGCAGCGCCCTGCACATGCAGAACTCTGCGGTGTGATGCAGTCGGTTGCCTGCCCTTAAGCTGGCCCCTAGAGGGCATCCTGCCTCGTTGGAGATGTGCCTCCTCCTCCTCCACTCTTCTATCTGGCACCCACGTAGAGTCAGTGACCTCATCATTACCTCCCTCCTCGCCACTGGAGCAAACCTGGCAGTATGCTGCAGCTGGGAGTACATGACTGCCAGTTTCTTGTCCTTCTTGGGCACCCCTCTCTCTGGGCACATGTTACTGCCTTCATCCTCAAACTGGGTACCATCATCAGAGCCTTCAAAACGCTGCGCATCCTCCAGCAGCATACACCCTACACTGTGATCGAGCAGTTTGGGGGACTCCTCAGGGCATGACGGTGGGGCTAGGGAAGGAGTGACTGATGACATTGAGCCGATGGAAGAGGCCGCTTTGGCAGCTGCATTGGCAGACAAAAAACCCTGAGCATGGGTGACAGAGGATGAGTAGGATGAAGACGGCTTGGCCATCCACTCTACCAACTCTTCTGCATGTTATGGCTCAACACGGCCAGCTGACGAAAAAAAGACAAGCGTACCCCACAGCCACGTGCTGAGGATGCACCGTGTCCATGACCAGCACTGTTGGCTGTAGACACAGAGCCTGCTTGCCCTCTTTTAGTGGCCTGTGAGTGTCTGCCTCTCCTTGGTGGCCTTCCAGACATACTGTACAATTAAATTAGAAAAACAATGCCTGAAGTTTACTAAAAACTGTACACCAGGAATGGCCTACAGTCGGGTATAGGCTTGGCTAGACTATACATATACAAGCCTGTATACATATATTGAATGAACTGTAGCTCGCTGAGTCACCTGCCTGCCTGCCTGAAAGTGTCTTTGAACACGCACTCCGGGAATGGCCTACAGTCAGTTATAGGCTTGGCTAGCCTATATATATATACAAGCCTGTATGTAAATGTGTATATATAGATATATAGATATATATATATCTATATATCTATATATATATAGATATATATAGATATATCTATCTAGCTATCTATCTATATAGATATATAGATATATCTATATATATATATATATTAAATGAACTGCAGCTCACTGAGTCACCTGCCTGAAAGTGTCTTTGAACATGTACTCCAGGAATGGCCTACAGTCAGGTATAGGCTTGGCTGGACTACAATGCAGTGGATATATATTTTATGGACTGCAGCCCACTGAGTCCCCTGCCTTCCTGCCTGAAAGTGTCTTTGAATACACACTCCAGGAATGACCTACAGTCAGGTATAGGTTTGGCTAGCCTATATATATATCTATCTATCTAGCTAAACTGTATACAGTGGATATATATATATATATATATATATATATATATATATATATATATATTAGCCTGACTGTATATATATATATATATATATATATATATATATATATATATATATATATATATATATATATATATATATATATATATATATATTAAATACACTGCAGCTAACTGAACTGAATCAACTGCCTGCCTTAAGTCTATTAGACAGTACAGCAAGAACGGTCTGCAGTGAGATCTAGCTAAACTGGATACAGTGGATATATATACTGTATATATATATATATATATATATATGTACATATATATATATACATATATATATATATATATATATATATATATATATATATATATATATATATATATATATATATATATATATATATATATATATATATATATATATATATATATATGTATATATATGTATATGTATATATATGTATATATATATATATATATATATATATATATATATATATATATATATATATATATATATATATATATCAGCCTGAGAATAGGTGCAGGAACTCCCCCCGTCTCTGCCCCCTACCCACCTCTGGCCTCCATCTCTTGATTTCACCCCCTATCCACCTACCAGTACTGCCCCTTTTAGAGAATACAGAACCAAGTATCATTTTATGGTGCTAAATCATCATGGAACATGTTAATGATAAAATGAAAAGCAGTAAAATAGATCCCCTGCATCCAGCAACAATAGAATCCCAGCAATAGATCCCCACACAACAATAGACTCCCCCAGCAACAATGGACTCCACCCCAACATCATTAGATTCCCTACAGCAACAGTCACACCCAGTAACAAATCATCCACCCAAGCAACATTAGACACCCCCCAGCAGCAACAACAGATCTCCCAGCAGCCAGCATCAATGGATCCTCCAGAAGCCAGTAAAAATAGACCTCTACCTCAACAGTAGATCCCTTCCAGCAACATAGGACCCCCCCAGTAACAATAGATTCCCCATCAGCAACAATAGACCCTCACGCAAAATCAGATCCCCACCAGTGACAATAGATCCTCCAGCACACCCCACACCTCATGCTATTACATACATTTAGTGTTGGAGGTGCTGAAGTATATTAGGAACAGTACACCAGGAACGGTCTGCATTTAGATCTAGCTAAACTGTATACAGTGGATATATATATATATATCATTGTTTCTGAGACAGATAGAGCTTTCTTTTGGTGGTATTTAATCACCACTGTTTTCTTTTATTTTGCTATATAAATGAAAATTTTGAAAAAAACCTCATGTTTTTCTTGGTTTCTGTTATACAATTTAGCAAATAAATAATCTTTATCCATAAATTTAGGCCAAAGTGTATTCGGTTACATCTCTTTGGTAAAATATCTCAAATCAGATTATATTATTTATTCTTTGTGAAAGTTATAGAGTCTACAATATATGGTATATATATTTGAAAATTGATCAGTCCTGATGTACGGACTGCTTATCTCATTTCTTGAGGTCCTAAAATGCCAGAACAGACAGTCCAGGGTGTTTAGTAAGAGGTATGGTAAGTTTTTTGAAGTCATAATTTTTTGTCACAGTTTTTAGGAAAATTAAGAAAAAAACTTTTTTTTTTGTTGCAATTTTAACAAGTTATGTCTCACACACAGCAAGGGGATGCTACATGTGGGAGACTTTTTCACAGCCTAGATGAATAGAAGCACCCAAAATCCAAGGAGCACCTTTGGGGTTTCAAGGTGCATAAATTACACATCTAATTTCCTGACTACCTAACACATTTTTTGGAGGCCCTGGAGCAGCAGTTCAGTGGAAACACCCACAAAATGACACAATTTTGGAAAACAAATATCAAAAGGTATTTTCTAAGAGGTATAGTGGGTCTTTTGAAATTGTCGTTTTTTTGCCACAAGTTTTGAAACATGCAGGAAAGAAAATGAAACATCTTTTTTACACAAAGTTGTCATTTAATAAGATATTTCTAATACACATCATAGGCATACTTATGCCCCGTACACACGGTCGGACATTGATCGGACAGTCCGACAACAAAATCCATGGATTTTTTCTGAAGGATGTTGGCTCAAACTTGTTTTGCCTACACACGGTTGCACAAAGTTGTCGGAATTTCTGAACGCCAATAACGCGGTCACGTACACCACGTACGACGAGACTATAAAAGGGTAGTTCAGTACTAAGCGTGGCACCCTTTGGGCTCCTTTTGCTAATCTCGTGTTAGTAAAAGTTTGGTGAGAGACGATTTGCACTTTTTCAGACTCGTGGTTTTCAGATCATATTTCTGCTGTTCAGTTTGTGCTTGTGGGTTTGTATCTGTTCTTCAGTGTGTGCAGCGAGTTCCCATTGACTTGTCATTGTGTTCTTGTTCATTCGTTACTGATTTTCAGGTCGCTCTTCACAGGCCTAATTCCCCGTACACACGGTCGGACATTGATCGGACATTCCGACAACAAAATCCTAGGATTTTTTCGACGGATGTTGGCTCAAACTTGTCTTGCATACAGACGGTCACACAAAGTTGTCGGAACATTCTGAACGCGGTGATGTAAAACACGTACGTCGGGACTATAAATGGGGCAGTAGCCAATAGCTTTCATCTCTTTATTTATTCTGAGCATGCGTGGCACTTTGTGCGTTGGATTTGTGTACACACGATCGGAAATTCAGACAATGGATTTTGATGTCGGAAAATTTTATAGCCTGCTCTCAAACTTTGTGTCGGAAAATCAGATGGAAAATGTGTGATGGAGCCTACACATGGTCGGAATTTCCGACAACAAGGTCCTATCACACATTTTCCGTTGGAAAATCCGACCGTGTGTACGGGGCATTACTGTTCTTCAGTGCGTTCTGTTACTTCGTTCTGAGCAGCCGACCATTTTCTAGCCATGTTGAGTATACGTACTCCTCGAGTTCGTGCTGTGCGGGGGCTTGGTGTTGGGGTCCTTACTGACACAAGCCCAGTCCATGAACAGGGTGGGGAGGAGTTCATGGACCAAGAATTGGTTGCGCCAACGTGACCAGTTCTGTCACATGCCTTTGCTCTGTGAGATCCGTGAGAATAATCCTGACGATTTCAGGAACTTTCTCCGGATTACGGACCCCGTATTTCACCGTTTGTTGGCTTTGCTGACCCCCTATAGCAGCAGGTAGGATACTTGCATGAGGCAAGCCAGCACTCCGGAGCAAAGGCTCGTCGCCACTTGGCGACGGGGAGGAGCCTGCAGGACCTCAAGTTCTCGACAGGCATCTTCCCCCAGGCTCTGGGGATCATTATCCCAGAGACCTGTTCTGCCATCATCCAGGTCCTGCAGAAGGAGTATAATAAGGTAAGATTTTTATACTTTAACATCCCAATTTATTGTATTTAATGTTTGTTAATATATTGTATTTCTTTCCTCATTCCCTAATTACCATGATTGTAATATGCTGTGAATGTCCCCTTTGTCCTCATACATCCTGGAATTTTAGGTTTTTATTTTTTGTCCTTCATACTTATTTGCCTTCACTTACCTCCCCAGCATGCTCTCCTGGGCCTATATTCACCTCGTGTAGTCACTTAACAATGTATTTGGTCAACTCCATAGTAGTACTTTACCCTAAATACCCCCTAAAATGTACAAAATTGTGATGTGTGTTTAAAATTCAGGCAGAGTGCCAGAGTTTTTTTTGGGGGGGGGTCCCAAAATCATTTGGAACCCTCCCTCCCCTCAACTGCTAACTCAGCTGATACCAATCCTCTATCTGCTGACTTTGCCAAACCCATACACACTATACCCACCTCTTTTGCGGTCCGATTTATGGATGAATTCCCCAAAGCATGTAGTGCAAGGACCAGCCTGAATACTTTCAAATGGTACTGTTCAAAGTTTTTGTATCCTATTATTATCTTGATAGGTAATTGCAGAATCTCCAAATGTGCTAAAATGTGTACAGTGTGTATTTATCTCTTTGTATTATGACACTTCTTACTAGGGATGAGCTGAACACCCCCGGTTCGGTTCGCACCAGAACCTGCGAACGGACCGAAAATTTGCACGAACGTTAGAACCCCATTGACGTCTATGGGACTCGAACATTCGAAATCAAAAGTGCTCATTTTAAAGGCTAATTTGCATGGTATTGTCCTAAAAAGGGTTTGGAGACCCGGGTCCTATCCCAGGGGACATGTATCAATGCAAAAAAAACTTTTATAAACGGCCATTTTTTCGGTAGCAGTGATTTTAATGATGCTTAAAGTTAAAAAAAAAAAAAGTGAAATATTCCTTTAAATATCATACCTGGGGGGTGCCTATAGTATGCCTGTAAAGTGGCGTGTGTTTCCCGTGCTTAGAACAGTCCCTGCACAAAATGTCATTTTTAAAGGAAAAAAAGTAATTTAAAACTGCTTGCGGCTTTAATGTAATTTCGGGTCCTGGCAATATGGATGAAAATCAGTGAGACAAACAGCATGGGTACCCCCCAGTCCATTACCAGGCCCTTTGGGTCTTGTATGGATATTAAGGGGAACCCCGCACCTAAATTAAAAAAAGGAAAGACGTGGGGCCACCAGGCCCTACATACTCTGAACAGCAGTATACAGGCAGTGCAAACAAGACAGGGACTTTAGGTTTGTTGTTAGGTAGAATCTGTTTGTAATTTTGAACTGGCACATTTTTAATGTGCTTAGCTCCAGCCAAAAAATCTATTTTAAGCTTTTTGGAAAACATAGGGAAGGGTTATCACCCCTGTGACATTTGTTTTGCTGTCTGTGCTCCTCTTCAGAAGATTTCACCTCACTTTTTGTCCCAATGACAAATGTTTTTTGAAAATTTGGTGTTTTTTGTGAAACAAGGATTGGTGATAAAGCATCAATGGAAAGGAGAAATGTTTTTCCCATATTAACTCTTACAGGAGAGAATTTCCCTTCCTAGGGGTAGATTTCATGCAAGTAGGAGTCGTTTGTAAGTTGGATTTCAAAAAAAATTATTCGGTTACATCAGCATCAGGTGCTTGGTAGCTGGTGGTGATCCAAGACTGATTCATTTTTATGAAGGTCAGTCGATCGACTGAGTCGGTGGACAGACGCACCCTCTGATCGGTTACAAAGCCTCCAGCAGCACTGAATGTGCGTTACGAAAGAACGCTGGATGCAGGACAGGCCAGTAGCTCAATTGCATACTGTGCAAGCTCTGGCCAGTGATCCATCCTCAAGACCCAGTAACCCAGAGGATTTTCGGTGGGAAAGGTGTCCAAGTCAGATCTTGCCCCTAGGTATTCCTGCACCATGTAAAACAGACGCTGGCGATGGTTGCTGGAACCGATCATACCTTGGGGCTGCGGACCAAAAAATTGTCTGAACGCATCGGTCAGACGGCCCCTTCTCCACCGTTGACCGCTGACCGAAGCCTCAGCAACACATTGTCCAGAAACAGGAGTTTGTAACCTCCCAGTGTCTGGGAACGCGTTGCACAAACCTTTCTGCAAGGCCTCCGGAAGATGTTTCATCCTCTGCTCCCTCTGCGATGGCAAGATAAGGTCCGCAACCTTACCCTTGTAACGTGGATCAAGGAGGGTTGCCAGCCAGTATTGGTCCTTCTCCTTGATACCACGAATACGAAGATCAGGATCAGGGAGCTTATTTAGCTGCCTGCGGTAGTGATAGGATCAGGAAAACACCACCAACCTTCTACAGGTAGCTTTAGCTGAACACTGTGCAGAGCTCGCAAAAAACTAACTTGTAGCTTATTTAGCTGCCTGCGGTAGTGACAGGATCAGGAAAACACCACCAACCTTCTACAGGTAGCTTTAGTTGAACACTTTGCAGAGCTCGCAAAAAACTAACTTGTAGCTTATTTAGCTGCCTGCGGTAGTGATAGGATCAGAAAAACACCACCAACCTTCGACAGGTAGCTTTAGCTGAACACTGTGCAGAGCTCGCAAAAAACTAACTTGTAGCTTATTTAGCTGCCTGCGGTAGTGATAGGATCAGGAAAACACCACCAACCTTTTACAGGTAGCTTTAGCTGAACACTGTGGAGAGCTCGCACTACACTAACTTGTAGTTTTAGCTGAACACTGTGAGGAGGTCACACTACAGTAAATGGTAGTTTTAGCTGAACACTGTTCAGAGGACGCACTACACTAACTTGTAGCTTTAGCTGAACACTGCGCAGAGGTCGCACTAAACTAACTTGTAGTTTTAGCTGAACACTGTGAGGAGGACGCACTACACCAACTTGTAGCTTTAGCTGAACACTGTGAGGAGGACACACTACCCTAACTTGTAGCTTTAGCTGAACACTGTGCAGAGGTCACACTAAACTAACTTGTAGCTTTAGCTGAACACTGTGAGGAGGACGTACTACACTAATTTGTAGTTTTAGCTGAACACTGTTCAGAGGACGCACTACACTAACTTGTAGTTTTAGCTGAACACTGTGAGGAGGACGCACTACACTAACTTGTAGCTTTAGCTGAACACTGTGAGGAGGACGCACTACCCTAACTTGTAGCTTTAGCTGAACACTGTGCAGAGGTCACACTAAACTAACTTGTAGCTTTAGCTGAACACTGTGAGGAGGACGCACTACACTAACTTGTAGTTTTAGCTGAACACTGTTCAGAGGACGCACTACACTAACTTGTAGTTTTAGCTGAACACTGTGAGGAGGACGCACTACACTAACTTGTAGCTTTAGCTGAACACTGTGCAGAGGTCGCACTACACTGACTTGTAGTTTTAGCTGAACACTGTGAGGAGGACGCACTACACTAACTTGTAGCTTTAGCTGAACACTGTGCAGAGGTCGCACTACACTAACTTGTAGTTTTAGCTGAACACTTTGAGGAGGACTCACTACACCAACTTTTAGCTTTAGCTGAACACTGTGAGGAGGACGCACTACCCTAACTTGTAGCTTTAGCTGAACACTATGCAGAGGTCACACTAAACTAACTTGTAGCTTTAACTGAACACTGTGAGGAGGATGCACTACACTAACTCTAAATAGTCTAGCTGCTTGACTGTGGTACTAATAGGATCAAAAGAACGCCAGCAATTTTCTTCAGGTAGCTCTAAATACTGTAACAAGACAAGCCTGCCTGTCAGTAGGAAGATAACAGGAACAGATCTAGCTAAACTGAATACAGTGTATATATATCTATATCTATATCTATATATATAGATATAGATATATATACAACACCTGGGATGCATATATATATACACAATACACTGTAAGTGCAGCTAACTCACTGACTGTCCTGCCTAATCTAGCTAACTCAAATGAAATGACACTGTCTCTCTGTAGTGTGGAACACACTACACAGGGCCGCCGTGCAGGCGGCCTTATATAGTGTGGGGTGTGTTCTAAACCCCCTGTGCCATAATTGGCCAAAGCCACCCTGGCTTTGGCTAATTACAGCTCTCTCTACTGATGGCGCTGTGATTGGCCAAGCATGCGGGTCATAGTACATGCTTGGCCAATCATCAGCCAGCAATGCACTGCGATGCCGCAGTGAATTATGGGCCATGACGCGCCACACGAATTTGGCATGAACGGCCCATAACGTTCGCAATTCGGTGAACAATCGAACATCCGGTGTTCGAGTCGAACATGGGTTCGACTCGAAAGCGAAGCTCATCCCTACTTCTTACCTTTCCAGTGGGCTACCAATAGTGTAAAGTAAGGAGGGGCTGGCCAAAGTAATACACATTATTTAGGCATTCATCTCTCAATGAAGTGGAGAGGGTTACCTGTCCCAAACATCTCTCCCCCATAAAATTTATCAAATGGCCCATGAGGGGGGGAGGAATCTGATAGGTGAACCTTATACCTTTGTCTTTAAATACTCCCTAAAATAAATGTTATACTGATGTTGGCCAAGAATGTTTGTATCTAATCTGCTTTCCATGTTTATGTGCAAAATGATTAATTTATTTTTCTTGTTTGACTCCACAGTTTCCTTACAACCCACAGGAATGGCAGACTGTGGCCTCCCACTTTGCCCAGGGGTGGGACTTTCCTAACTGCGGAGGGGCAATTGATGGGAAACACATCCACATCGTTCCACCACCCAACTCGGGGTCATACTATTACAACTACAAGGGGTTCAATAGTATTGTGATGTTGGCGTTGGTGTCAGCTACTTACAAGTTCTTGTATGTGGACGTGGGGAAGAATGGCCAGATGTCAGATGGTGGAGTCATCGCCCACACGTAGTTCTACAGGCATCTCCAGAATGGCAGCTTGGACTTGCCACCTTCAGAAGACAATGCGGAAAGACTCACATTCATCTTCGTTGCGGATGAAGCGTTTGCGCTGGGGGACCATCTTATGTGGCCATTCTCTATGAGGACCCTCACCCCGGACCAGAGGGTTTTTAATTACCGGCTGGCCAGAGCCAGAAGAGTGGTGGAGAACAGGTTTGGAATAATGGCCAGCCGGTTCTGCCTATTTCTTACACCCATACACATGGCAGAGTATAAACTTAATCCCACCATCCTGGCTTTCTGTGTTCTCCACAACTTTTTAAGGAGAAATTCTGTGAACTATGTTGGCTCAGTTGGGCCTGAAGCCGGAGTTATGAATCTTAATAAACCAACCCAGACGGCGCTTGAAGCTGGCCATCCTGGCTTGCCCCCCTGAGTGCCCGCGAGGTCCGTCTAAGATACATGGAATACTTTGCGGGTAGGGGGGCCATCGATATGCCAAACAATGTCTGAGACATTTTTTAAATAAAAAAAAAATTTTAACAGAAAAATTATTTGCTTACATTTACTGCTTGTGTTTCTTTTAGCTGACCATTACTGAAATATGGGCAGTCCTGAAAATGGCGTGATTGTGTAAAATGCGAAAGCACTGTTGTATGTTATTTACTAAAGGCTAAGACACTTTGCACTGCAAGTGCATTTGAGACTTTGCCCTTAGGAAATAACACCCATTGTCACTGAAAACACAAATTTTCACAAAAAAAAAGTTTAGGAGCAATGAAAGAAGAAGCCACACATTGTTGATTATCAAAATTTTTTATACAAGCACAATCACGTGCATTTAGACAAGGTTTTTAAAACAAACCAACATGTTTGTTGTATAAAATATATGCAGGTGACATTAATAATACAAGTAGAAATGTCCGTTTAAGGTAAAACAGGCATGTTTAAAACCAACAAGAAATACACAAATCTGAAACTTACAAAATTCAACTTTTGTAGAAATTGAAGGCAATATCAGACATGAGTATTTATAAACTGTGTATGATATTGCGTTCAGCAGATGGGGTGAAGTCACCCCTGGAAAAGCCAAACTTTGAAGATGCACACAAATTGCTGAATGTCAACATGTGCTAGCTGCCATCATGGGGGATCAAGGGAAGTGTTTTGTGGGTGCAACCCCTTCCTCTCAGCTACTTTATTATTGAGGAAGGGGTTTCACCCCCAAAACACAGACATTTATCTCCTGTGATGGCAGATAGCACATGTTGACACACTGTGTGCATCTTCTGAATTTGGCTTTTCGAAAATATATTTAAAAATGTGCAAAAAACTTTCTGTAAAAAAAGCCAACAAAATTAGGGATTTAGAGGGATTTTAAACTCTCCCTAAAACATCAGTGATGTTCTTCATTTTGTTTTGAACATCATTGATGTTTCGCTTGATGTTTTCCAAGTCCCTATTACACCCCATGATCTCCACGATCAGGATCTGGGCACTTTCACTGTTGAAATGACCTTCATCCACAACATCCCGATCACCTAAAAATAGAGAAAAAAAAATACACCATGTATTATAAATATGCCGTCATCCATCTCTTACCTGAGCCTGTGGTCGCAGACACTCACCTGTTGTGGTGACTATTTCCACCACGTCTCCCTCCTCCTCCTCCTGTTGTGTTTGTGGGATTTCCCCTTCTTCATGAGGTGGGGGGTCCGTGGTCTCCTCTGCTGAGTGGTGTCCTCCAAGTCTTTTCTCCCCTATGTAAAAAAAAATAGGTATACTTAGCACACAGATATTTGATGGCAGAAATAGGAATCTGAAACATTGCTTGGAAGTGGGGTACAATTGTCTGTTTTCGCAGAGTTCCAAGATGAAGAAATATTTTGTAACTTTGTCAAGCTTGAATACTTACCTGTTTTGTACAAGCTTCACAGATGGAGTCACCCCTATAGTATACACTGGAGCACCTGTGTGGGCCCCCTATTAAAAAGGGTGTTCTGTTGTCCCACACTAGTGCTCCAGCGTCCAGATGTGTAAACAGCTGCTGAGTGTCCTCTCCTTACACAGAATCTAGTTTGCATTTCATTCTAGTTACAAACCCATCTAGACAACTAAATTATTTAAAGAGAAGTGGGCCAGAAAAAAAGTAGTGAAATGCATCTGACCAAAACATGGTGTTTGATTGGCCGAACGAACAATGTTTCCTACGAACGAATAATGTGCCCATGAGCATGAAAGTTGCCATTTTAAACTGTACAACAGTAAAGAAAAGCACATGGAGCAGCACGAACGTAATAGAAATAAAGAATAGGAACACAGGACAACTACTTACTTTTTTGCAGCACTCTCCTGGTCCTTCTATACTGATTGTGCTCCCTTAATTTGAGGTCCGACCACCATTTCCTGAGTTGATCCTTGGATCAACGTACCCCAAAATTTCTGTGCAGACTCTTCACAACTTTCGCCATGATCTTGGCCTTTCAGACATTGGGGTTGGGGTAAGGTTCATACTTCCCGTCATAGTCGGACCTTTTCAAGATGTCCACCATCTCCAACATCTCCACAAAGGACATATTTGATGCCTTAAATCGTCTTCTCCGGGATCATGATGTTTCTGGCTCTGGGCTTTCCTCCTCCTCGTTGCTGTAATTAGCATGCACCTGTTGTGTCTCCGCCATATGCTCTTCCCCCACTGCGCCAAACCAGAAGGGGCGGGGAATAGACTAGAAAGAACGTCAGGGGTGGGTGGAGTTTCACGCATGCACAGTGTATATAAAGCGTAAGACGCGTGCGTAGTACGTACGATCTGTGAGCGTATGAAGGAGTAGAGGAAGCGCCGATTGTGATAACGAAGGTAACATTTAAACTTGTGGCTATACTGCTTAGAGATTGAGGCCTACATTGGGACAAGATTAGGAGAGTTTAGCCTGACATTAAGGTTTGTCTTGTGTTGTGTCTTGCAGAGAAAATGGATATATTGAATGATCAGGACTTTATCCTCATATTTATTGATATGTTCAGGGAGCTGCCCTGTCTGTGGCAGGTAAACCACCCCGAATATAAGAACCAAACAAAGAGGAAGGCAGCGCTGGACAAATTGCTGGAATTTGTGAAGCCGGTGATCCCCACGGCAGACATCACCTATTTGAAGATCCTAATTGATGGCATGAGGAGCACTTATCTAAGGGAGGGCAAGAAGGTCCAGGATTCCCTGAGATCAGGAGCAGCAGATGACATTTATGTCCCCAGGCTGTGTTACTATGACAGGCTGCATTTTCTGTCAGGTCAGACTGAACCCAGGCAATCACTCTCCACTCTTCCTTCCATGCTTCCTTCACCCCCAGCTGAGGCTTCTGACGTCCAACCTCGGCCTTCCAGGCAGCAACATGTGGAGGAGCCCAGCTTGAGCCAGGTATAGCATTCTTCAAAATATTTCTGGATGTCAAATTAATGATGTTAAATCTGTGTTAGTTTGGAGCACTAATTTCTGGAGTTAAAAAAAAAAAAAAAATCACAAGATCATTAAAAAAATCCAAAAATAATTATTTAATCTAAAAACATAAAAAAAAATAAAAAATTTGGTAGATATGACAAATAAAAATATTATATTGATGAAATAATAAAGAAAGAAGTCCGGGAGAACTCTGTGTGAATATGAGCAGCGAAACTACTTCATTTTTCTAGCATTAAACTATTTAAAACATTGCAGCGTGACCAAAGTGCTATATCCATTCCGAATGCTAATTTTACCAGCCCGAGCAGTTCCGTCTCGGAATTTATTCTGAGCATGCGTGGCACTTTGTACGTTGGAATTGTCCACACACGGTCGGAATTGACGCGATCGGATTTTGTTGTCGGAAAATTTTATAGCCTGCTCTCAAACTTTGTGTGTCGGAAATTCCAATAGAAAAAGTCCGATGGAGCCCACACACGGTCGGAATTTCCGACAATAAGCTCCGATTGCACATTTTCCGTCTGAAAATCCAACCGTGTGTACAGGGCATTAAAATTATATCCCTAGTCCTCTTGTGTATGGGGATACCACATGTGTGAGACTTTTTCACAGCTTAGCCACACAGAGGGGCCCAAAATCCAAGGAGCACCTTTAGGTTTTCTAGGAGCATAAATTATGTATCTAAATTCCCAACTACCCATCACATTTTTGGAGGCCCTGGAGCACCAGGACAGTGGAAACACTGAAAAAATTACCCCCTTTTAAAAAACATCACAAGGTATTTTCTAAGAGGCATAGTGAGTCTTTTGAAGACTTCATTTTTTTGCCATAAGTTTTTGGAAAATGCAGAATGAAAGTGATGATGATTTTTTTTACACAAAGTTGTCAATTTAATAAATATTTCTCACACATGGCATAAACATACTTAGAATTACATCCTAAAACACATTCTGCTACCCCCCATGCTCTTGGCCATCTTGACCCATTCAAGTGTATGGGGTTGCTTGTGTGGGGTCCAAGGGGTTAAAGCAGATGATGAGGAGGCAATACAATTCCTCCTCACTGCCTGTTAAATGCTCTCTGAAGAGCGATCTGAATATGGATGGCTCTTCACATGTATACTGTCCTTATGGTGACACTGTGGCTGCCGTGGCAGTTATCAGGGACAGTGTAACTGGTGTGGCAGTAATCAGCTTTAACCACTTGCCGACCAGCCACCATCATTATACTGTGGCAGGTTGGCTCTCCTGCGCAAATCGCCACAGCTGTACGGCAGCTCGTGCAGGCTCGACATAAGGCATCGACCTGAAGATGGGCCATGCTCGAAATGCATCGTCATAACAACAGCCTTCTAAAACATTGCTCCACGGAACTTTGTTGCCACCCACTGGTGTCTCAACACAAATCGCATTCAGTGACTACTGCGGCAGTGATATTAAATCCGGCATGTTGTCTGGAAGCTTTGGCTACTCATCCTTCTCCCGGAATTGTCCTTGGATTGATCGGCTAGCCCTCAGCCTTGCTGCACAGCCTTATGTCATCTTTGGCTGCCTAATACATCCCTGGCTTTTTTGCACCTTTACCCGCAATATACATCCCTGGACTCTGCACATTGTGCCAGCAGTCCATCACAGTAGTAAATATTGAGCCCTTCACCATATCCCTTGCACAGCATCTGCTTTTTTTTCCATCTGGGAGAATGAGTGGTTTTACCTGGGAAGACGATCTCCTCTCTCCCCTCCAGCACCTGCTTGATTAATGGTATGTGTTTTCAGCCTCTCATGTCATGTCTATGTGGGATTATAGCAACATGTGATTGACACTTATACAGTCCAATCTGTATACACAGGAGCCTTTTTATCGTTTTTAAGTTTGTTGTTGGACCAATAAACATTTTATATGTTTGCAGGGCTTTTCTTTCTCAAACAATAGGTGCTGGAACTCAACCACGACCCCCAAAAAACCCCTCCCCCCACACACACCCTGCAAATCACATCAAATAGTGGGTGTGGTCATATTTCACAAACAGTAGATGGGTCCTAAAGGGGCATTAAATATCAGGATTGCATTACATACAGAGTGCAGAATTCATGGGGGTTACACACAGAGTGCAGAGCTGTCACTAGTAAACACAGGAACCAGACTTCTGTGTTTACAAGTGATTGTGGTGAGCAGGCACCAAAGGGTCTGAGCCAGAGGTGGTGGAACTGAGTTCCACCAAGTTCCCCCTGAAAAAAAGCCCTGTATGTTTGTATTAACTGTGGTTTTGGTCTTTCATCTATGTGGAACTACAACTTTCCTTGAGGATCTTTGCTGGTTATATTGTTATGCTTGGGCATCATAATTGGTGCTCATGGTTTACCTCCCAGCTGCGAGGGATTTCAGTTTTGTCCCACCATTTTATGAACTGACTATAATTGCATAGCGCCTAAATTGTCCTTTTAGTGTTTACACCTGGGATAATCACAGCCTCCTGGTACTGATCACTTAGTTCCCAGATTTTACCACAGCGCACTTCAGGGTCTGTACCTGGGAGGCCATCATATGATGTACATTTGGGATAGGAAAGCTCCCGTCCTGCTGTCATTTTACAATAGGTCAGCCAGGAACTGGTTAAACCTCATTTGCCACATGGTTGCACATTCAGACAATGCAATCAGGTCTGCTTGTAAGTTAGAGACATCCTGTAAGGACTTTATTACTTTACATAGCTTAATGTCATCTGCAAACACTGAAATGTTATTTAGAATTCCAAACTCTATATCTTTTATGCATAGATTAAAAAATAAGAGTCCAAACTCTAAACCTTGACTGACAATTCAGAGTATGAATCACTTATTTCTACTCTCTGAATACAGTCTTTAACTACTTGCCGACCAGCCGCCGCAGATATACTGCAGCAGGGCAGCTCTATTGCGCAAATCGCCGTACCGGTGGCACTTCGTTCAACAGCTATAGGAGGCGCATGCCCGCAGCACGTCATCGGAGCTGATGCGCGTGGCCGATGCCCGTCATGTCACTTGGGCCACCCGCGATCGCTCCACAGAGAGCGAGAACGGGGATGTGCCAGTGTAAACAAATCAGATCCCCGTTCTGACAGGGGAGTAGAGAGAGATTGTCTGTTCCTAGTGATCAGAAACAGCGATCTCTCTAGACCCAGTCAGTTCGCTCCCCCCCCACAGTTAATAACTCCTCGTTAGGACACACTTAACCCCTTGATCGCCCCCTAGTGTTAACCCCTTCCCTGCCAGTGTCATTTATACAGTAATCAGTGGCTATTTTTAGCTCTGATCACTGTAATAATGTCACTGGTCCCAAAAAAATACAAAAATGTCCGTTCTGTCCGCCGCAATATCGCTGTCCCACTATAAATCGCTGATCACCGCTATTACTAGTAAAAAACAAATAATAATAATAAAAATTTCATAAATCTATCCCCTATTTTGTAGATGCTATAACTTTTGCGCAAACCAATCAATATACTCTTATTGGGATTTTTTTTTAACAAAAATATGTAGCAGAATACATATTGGCCTAAATTGATGAATAAATTCGTTTTTTTATAATTTTTTTGGGGGTATGTGTTCTAGCAAAAAGTAAAAAATATTGTTTTTTTTTTTTTTTAAATTGTTGGTCTTTTTTTGTTTATAGAGCAGGAAAAAAAACACAGAGGTGATCAATTACCACCAAAACAAAGTTCTATTTGTGGGGAAAAAAGGACATCAATATTATTTGGATACAGCGTCGCATGCCTGTGCAATTGTTGGTTAGAGTAACGCAGAAGTGTTTAAGCAGTTTTCTATCCATTTACAGAATTAATTTTCTAAGCCTATACACCTTTCAAATTCAATGATTATAGTTGAAAAGCCACACACAGGTGATCTTAGAATTTGCATGGATTGAAGAACCCTACAATGTAAATAATTATGGACAACTGGAGCAGTATCGAACTCCTACAGTGGAATGACATAATTAGCAACCAATCTGACTGATGCAGAATACTTTAGTAGTCCAGATGTCAATAAGTAATTCCAGTTGCGGATAACCTGGACAGTGGGACAGTGGGACAGTGCTTTTACTCATGTCAAGTATTCCCATTTCAGATAGCATATTGTGGCAATGGAAAGATCACACAACTAATGAGCCTCAACTGTTAACACTCAAAAAGATCATAATAGCTGACTGGCTAAAGGCAAAGCATCCTCATGCAGTTACAGAGATTTGGAGCTTTTGTAAAGAGTTGCTTATTATGGATTATATGACCTGCATACGTGATAAACTGGTTGTTTCCAAATTATTGAGTAAGGAACTGATAAAACAAATATATCAAGGCCCTATAGAAGTTGGGAAGGGTAAAAATAGGGCTAGTATATGGACAGTGTATATTTTACTGGCTGGAAATGATTGCCTAAATTAAGTAAATTGTGCTTATGTTGTTGGAACATCACATTTTAATTAGGGATGGTTCCACGTGTAATATCCTCTGATCTTGCCAAAATGTTGCATCATATTTTTTTGAGGCTTAAGCTGGCTATACACTGATAGATAGAAAGTTCATGTAAAAATCAATCATCAGAATATTTTTTTATTGCCATTATTGAGTCAGATAATTTTGTTTGAAAGTCCTTCAGATTTCATCCAGGTTTGCTATTAGATTTGTATCTCAAATGTATTAAACAGGTTTTATTATAATATATACAGTACAAATGTCCCACACAAAAACCACATTTAGGCTGGGTTCACACTGCAGCACGCACCGGGAGTTCGGTGCGTTCCCATTTTTGGCTGAATTCGGACCTGAAACGGACCAAAAGATGCACAGGACTCCTGTGCAATTCACAGCGGGGCCACTGTGGAAATATGTGAACCGGCTCCACAATCTGCTGCTATGAAAATTGGATGCGGGGAAACCCGCATTCCAATTCGCAATAGTGTGAACCCAGCCTCAGAGTTAGAAGTTTGCTTGTTTGAGAAACATTTTCTCGATCCTTCAAATTTTCTCATAATTTCTCAAATTCTACTGGTGTATGGTAGCTTTAGCAATGTAAATGATATTATAGTTGTCGGCAATTACATCAGATTTTTGAAACAGAAACTTTATTGAACACATAAACTTTTACACTCTTTAAGAAAGAGCCCTCAAAGCATTTTCTGACTTTTGATCTTGATGATGCCTGATTGTCATTATGTGAAATAGTTCTCATTTGCAAACATCATTGTCTGTAAAGGATTGCCTGTGGCTCCACAGATCCTCACATTTCAAAGTTCAGAGAACCATGAAAGTAATATAAAAATTCTCTATTTTCACCTTATGTGTCATCATTAGCAACAGCCTTCTGTCATGTTCAAGATGCTGTTATATATACCCCTTAGCCAAAAGGACATTGTACGTTGTACAATAATCTAATATCTATTTCACGATAAAAGCTGCTTTGTATCCCCCTTCTATATTGTGACCTATTATCAAGGCCTAGCCAAGCTGCTTACATTCTGTCCAGCTGATGTACAATATTTGTGGCTATTATCTCTCAAATAATACACCCTAATGTTTTTTTGTTCAAGGTGAGTTTAATGGTAGTGAGTCAGTGAACAGTAGTGGATTCAAACATGCTTGGGACAAACATACTGTAGATCTATACTCAGACAATAAAGTTTAACCACTTCAATACAGGGGACTTTCGCACCTTACTGCCCAGGCCAATTTTCAGCTTTCAGCGCTGTCACTTTTTAAATGACAATTGCGAGGTCATGCTACACTGTATCCAAACTCCATTTTTATAATTTTGTTCCCACAAATAGAGCTTTCTTTTGGTGGTATTTCATCACCTCTGCGGTTTTTATGTTTTGCTAAACTAATAAAAAAAGTTAGTTTTTGTTATAAAATTTTTAAATAAGAAAGTTTTCTCCTTCACTGATGGGTACTGATAAGCTGCACTGATGGGCACTGATGAGGCGGCACCGATGAGGCGGCACCGATGAATTGGCACTGATGAGGTGGCACTGATGGGCACTGACGATGGGCACTAATATGCAGCACTGATAGGTGGCACTTATAGGCGGCACTGATGGGCACTCATAGGTGGCACTGGTGGGCACTGATGGGCACTGATAGGTGACACTTATGGGCACTGAAAGGCTGCACTGATTGGTACTTATGGATGGCACTGATAGACGGCACTGCTGGGCACTTATGGGCACTGATAGGCGGCACTGATGGGCACTGAAACGCGGCACTGATGGGCGTGAATGGGCACTGATGGTTGGCACTAATAGAGTTAACTGATAGGCATCACTGGTGGCACTGGCACTGACAGGCATTTTGATTTGCCACTGATTGGCAGCTGCCTGGGCACTGATTGGCATTTCCCTGGTGGTCTAGGGTGGCATACCTGGTGGTCCAATGTGGTGGCCATCGCTGTTGGTCTGGTGGCATCCCTGGTGGTCCTGGGGGGCATTCCAGGGGGGGCTGCGCTGATAAACAATCAGCACAGATCCCCCCTGTCAGGAGAGCAGCCGATCAGCTCTCCTCTACTCGCATGTGTCAGACGCGAGTGAGGAAAAGCCGATCAACGGCTCTTCCTGTTTACATTGTGATTGGACACAGCTGATCATGTGGTAAAGAGTCTCTGTCAGAGGCTCTTTACCTAGATCGTAGTTGCAGTGTGTTAGGCTGACACTCCGCAAAAAACGATCGCCGTGATGCGCAACCCCGGGGGGGGCGCGCAGAGACTTGCTGTACTGAAAGACGTCGTATGACATCTGGTCAGGATATCGCATCCACTTTGACAACATCATTTTGTTATATGGCGGGAGGCAAGTGGTTAAAAAAAACAAAAAACAAACAAATATATATTTTAAAAGATGAGCAGATTCGATGGACCGCTTGGTCTTTTTTCTGCAGCTACTCTTCAAGGTTTCTATGAAACCTGTCTCGTCTCTCCCTCCTATATTGTCAAGTCACTAAATAATATTTGTGGTTACTATCTTATTTATTTCTCAGATAATATACTTTAATTTTTATTGCAAGTTAAAACCTGCCTTGTCTCTTTTCACACATATCTAAATTACTTTGTACTGTCCTAAAGCTAGTCAATTTCTACCACACACATACCTGAAGTCTATGTTTTGAATATTTTGGGAATATTCCCAAGCATAATCTCCCAATAATGTAATTAAAGAATTTGTGTTCTTCTCATGTTACCCGCAATGCCCCATTAAAAGGACCTTCTCCTCTCTTTATGTTTTTTTTTTTTTGTTAAGTATTTTTGTGGCAGTGCCCAGATCGCTGCGCAGTTCAGGTTTTGATTACGGTAATTTCTCCATGAATCAAACCCAGTCATATTTGCTTATTCCTAATATCCAGCAACAAGATCACTATATAGGGCTAGACAGGGTAGGTAAATACTCACTTGATTCTATGTGTCACTCCCTTACTGACTACTGACTTGCAATTTGCAGCATTTTAATCATTGAGGGAGGGATTTCTAACTCAGCAGGCAAGCCAAAGGGGAAATTATGAAATCAAGCAAGTATTATTTCAACTTGTTTTTTTTTTTTTTTTTCTTTTTAACGATTCTGTCATGGACGAGTTGTGAACATCATTGCTAGTGTGACAACGGCTCTAATACTGTGGGTAATCTATAGGGTTTATTTAGCATAAGTTGCATAATATAAGCTTTTTTTACCTTGGTTTTTATTCTTTTGCAAGATTGCAAAATGTTTAAGGTAATCTCTGGGAAAAGCTTTACCACTCTTTTTTTTTTTTTAATAAAATATTTTCTGAATGTCCTGTTTACTATCTAACTCCACCTTTTCTTCACTGATACCTCTACTGAATGGTCACTTCTTCATGATATCATCATGCTGTTCAGTCATCTGAAGCATGTGGTTAGTGATGACGAGATTCAGGTTTGGGTCAGACTCGAGTTTGAGGTGAACCCTGGCCACTTGCGGACCCATGATACTATTTCCAGGAGATGTTATTGACCAAACACATCTGTCATTTATCAAAAGAAGTGCAGGCAGACAAGGCTTAACATCACTGGACGCCTTGATAGACAATGGATTTGCATTACTGGACAACACGACTGATGATGGATTTACATTGTCAGGGACATTAATGACTATTTTTTTGTAATGTAAAAAAGGGAATTTTTCTAAGGTGTTAGGGTGGTTAATGTACCCCTGTAATCATTCCCCTGGAGAGGGCTACCAAATTCCTTTATAAGTCTCTCCTCATACAAACCCCGACTTCCTTTGCCACCCCTGGGAAAAAAACTAAGTTGACCCAGTAGGTCACATGACTGGCTTGAGTGAGTGACACTGGGCATCATTCAACCTCGCAGACTGAAGACATCCTGTGGTGAAGAAGAGGTACTGAAGGGGGCAACTCAGAATTTAAGGTGAGTATTGTAGCTAGAGTGGCATTTATTAATTTTTAAAACCTGATTGAACTCCATTTATTTCAATATCTTTTGTAGTTGAGCTATACATATTTCTTATTTGTTATTTTGACACAATCTCTTATTTTGTATTTACAAATTAGGTTTTTTTTTTCCAAACAAGATTTATTGAAAGAATTTTGTTTTGTTACATACAGTATAGGGATAGAACAATCATATGCTCATACAATTGGTGTGTTATATAAATCAGCATAAGAAACATTACAAATAAACCAACTGGTTAACCAAAAGGTCGACATTGTGTAAAGAAAAGGAAGTCATCGTGTGTCAAGGATTTGACAATAAACAATAAGTAACTGGGTAAATCGTAAACAAATAATGAAGATATTTGAAGAATTCACAAGAACAAAAAAAAAAAAGAGGAGGGGGGTAAATAAGTACAAAACATAACTGTTTATGGGAGGAGGTTTTTGTCAAGGATATAGAAAGTGCGGAGATGAGATTAGAAAAAATGGCCAATATGACCCCCCTGACATAGGATAAATTGGTGTCTGAACTGGGGAGGGGAAGAGGGGGAGAAGAAAAAAAAAGGGAGGGGGGTATTGCTGAGAATAGTTGTAGGGGGGAGAGGGTAGGGGATAAAGACCTGTTGAGATTAGGGAGGGAGAATAGAACACTGCAAGATCTCTCTAGTGGGAGGATCCCCCCTACTCTCTCCCCTCATTGGAGGGGTGTTAAATATTAACTATTCAGGGGTTCTATGACCAGGCCCACGAAAAGGGAGGAGGAGGTGAAGTATGACACATGGAGGACATTTGTGCAGTTAGAGGTTAACCTGGGAAGCTACAAGGCATTTGTAATGGTCAGTGGTGCAGTAGTGAGGCCAACAAGCCCAAGTAGTTGAGAATTTATAGGGGGAGTCCTTCGTCAGGCTGATACGTTCTTCCATATCAGCAATTTTTTGCAGGCGTATGAGCCATTCTGACAAATTAGGAATTTAAAACATTTGGTGGTTTTGATGTCTTGTGAGCCCATAAAGGCATTACTTTATTTTTCATTTTCATTCATAAAGTGAGGAGCCTAAAACTGGCACACTTGTATTAGGTATATGAGGAAGAGTAAATGTTTTTATTACACTAGCTTAAAGTGGTATTAAAACCAAAAACAAAAATTTTAAGTGGTTGTAAAGGCAGAATGCGTTCTATGCAGTAAGGTAATAAACACTCTGCATGCTCCCCCCACAGCCCCCTCTAAACACATTAACTACAAAATGGCGTTTCGAATCATTCAAAATAAATCCACATATAAACCAAATAATATAAAGTGAATAATATAAAGTGTAAAAAAAAAGTATATTTTATAGGGTGAAATAAAGTCTCATCAAAATCCACCAATTTATTTTCTTTTGCTTTTCACCTGTGAACACTTCAGTATATATCTCTTGTCACCAATGTGCTCACGCCTTCACCAACTTCACCAACTATGCTCTCACCTGGCATCATTGACCTTACAGATTATGTAGGGTCAAAATAGGTTCATGTCCCCTTTAAATGGACATACAGTGCACTGCAGAATTGCTCTGGTGGTCCCCAATTGGTATGGCACCCTCCTTCTGCACCCAGCTACGACATAGGGGGTCCTCCTGAATATAAAATTTATGCAGACACTTTTCCTTTAAAATTACCTCCCAGCTCTCTTTCTCCCCTCCTCTTCCACTCAGTCACATATAAAGGAAACAAACTAAACAGCACTTTATCCTTAAGTTTTACTTTAATCACACACTCTTATAAAAATAGCACTCACATTGTTTAGATGCTCACAAGCATCAAAATACAATTGTCTGTATACAAGAAAAAATTCTCATGTGCATATCACAGCAGTTACAGTTCTCAGATACCAGTGTTTCCTGAATTTCCTGAATGTCATGACGTCATCCAGTAAGCCCCAGGGCAAACAATTTTTGGAGGGGATTTTATGTGCTTGGGTGTAACTTTTTTCTTTTTACAATTTTTGTATTTCTTTTTTCTTTCAGTTTTTTCATCACATAGGGGACATCCCTATGTGATTATTTTTTGGTGACAGGTTCTCTCACCTGTCCTCCAATGAGGCTGATGGAATGCAGATCTCATTCCATCAGCTTCTGCCCCAGCTATAAAGGCTGAAGAAAGTGATAGGGGGACTCGGAATTGAAATTTTACACATCACTTCCATGTCAGAAAGAAGGAGGGTAGAAAAGCAGATGGATGTTTACTCCACTCCCTCTCCTCTACCTGGTGGCACCTGCCATGCCGGTCTGTATTTAATCACTCGTACTAAGCTCCATTTTGAACAGGACCCATGCAATGCATTTTCAAATCAAGAAATAAACAAAAGGATATAGTTATTTTGTTAAAAAAAAGCCTTAAAAATATTGTAGTGTCTACATGCAGAATATCTAATAGTTTGAACTAGGAACCATTTTGAATGGGACCTAAACCAGCCATTTTAAAATCAGAAAATCAACATTACAGTGTAATTTATTTGCTAAAAAAGCCACCAAAATCAACAAATCAATATTAGACATTACTGTTTTCTGAAAAAAAAAGACCCCAAAATGCTGTAGCGCCTACATGCAGAGTATCTGATCATTTTCACTAGGCCTCATTTAAAACAGGACAAACAATAGCCATTTTAAAATCAAGTAAACAACATTACATTGTAATTATGTTGCTAAAGTAAGACCCTAAAATATTGTAGTGCCTATACACACAGTATTTAAACACTTTTTCTAGACCCCATTTTGAATAGGACCCACACAAACCATTTTCAAATCAAGAAGTCAACTTCAGAGCATATTTTTTTGCCGGGAAATCCACAAAAATATTATAGTACCTAAAAGGACCATATCAAATCACTTGTATTAGGCATCATTTTGAACAGGGCCCACACCAGCTATTTTAAAAATGTAATATTATGTTATGCAAATATTTTGTTGAAAAAGCCCCTAAAACATTGTAGAGAATTTGTCTACAGTCTTTGTACACACACATTGACTAGGCCATTTTTTCAGGAGTACACCAACCAGACTTAACAAAACCAAAATAACGAAGTTCCCACAAAGTGCAAAGTCTTTAGTCTTTTGTACTAGATTGCATTTTAAACAAGAAACCCAACAGACATTTTAAAATTAATAACAATATTAGAGGATAATTATTTCCCTAAAAATGCCCCCAAAATAATGTAGTGTCTAAGTACACATTGTTGATTTACTGGTAATGAGCCTCATTTTGAACAGGACCCACAATAGCTTTTTTAAAATCAATAAATCAATATTAGAGTATAGCTATCTTGCTGAAAAGAGCTCAAAACGTTATAGCATGTACATGTTATGCATGCAAAATCTTTAAACACTTTGACTAGACTGCTTTTTTTTCAACAGGACACACACCAGCCATTATTAAATAAATGAATCAACTTACTGAAAAGAAGCCCCAAAAATATTGTAGTAAGTATGTGCACAGACTTTAAACACTTTGACTAGACCAATTTGTAAACAGTTACCATACAATTTAGCTTTTGTTTTAAAAAAAAAAAAAAATCAGCATTAATGCATATTTATTTTTTACTGAAAGAAGCCCCCAAAAAGTAATGTGAACACTATTTAAAAACTTTGACTAGGGCAGTTTGTCAACAGGATCTACACCAGCTAAATTTTATTACAGAAAAAAAAATCAACATTAAGGTGTATTTATGCAACAATGATATGTGGATTGATGCACCCCGTGACACAAACAGTGTACTTATAATAAATACAGTGTATTTATTTCACTGTAAAAATATATATATATATATATATTATAGTCAGTATGTGCATGGACTTTAAACACTTTGACTAGGCTGCTTTGTCAACAGGACCTACACACTGCAAAAAGTCCCCAGAATACTGTAATTAGTATGTGCACCTTCTTTTAACAAAATAATAAATAACATATTGTTTCAATGTCTGTAAAGCAATATAAATACAGATAGACATTTGCAGAAATCAATACAAGTGTTAACACCTATTTTCCCCTGTAGTCTGGTAATTTTACAAACTACCCCATGTCTGCTTCAACACACACTGAACAAATGCTTCTGGGAACCTTCGCTCTTATAGGGAGGGTGTTGGTTCATCAGAAAAAAACATAATTGGCCCTTCTAGGCTCCTTTCACATGGGTGGATCGATCGGGTCCGCCTGAAAAACTAAGAGCAGCATTGCCCATTAGTTTCAATGGGCAGGGGCGGTGTATACACCGCTCCTTCACCACCCCAAAGATGGTGCTTGCAGGATTTTTTCTAACGTCCTGCAAGAGCACCACCCCAGTTTGAAAGCACTCAGGCTCTCACACTGGGGCTGCAGGGGAGGCATTTTTCAGGCGCTATTTTTAGCCTAAACTCACCTGAAAAAGGCCCCAGTGTGAAACGGGGCTTAAGGCAGGTAAACACAGGTCAAATGTCGGGTGACAACGGCTGGTTGAAAAAAAAAAAAAAGTCAGACATTCGGTTTGTGTGTATGTCAGTGTGTGGAAAACCAGCAGCTGACCGACTCCCGATCAGCGCTCTCAGCCAATGGCAAAGAGCGATGATCGGAGTGTTCTGGCAGAGGGGCCACCCCTCCTACCTCACGTACTACTGCTCTCTAAACTCTTTGTCACTTATTTCTGACCTCTGCCTCACATAACTACTGATCTCTGCCCTCTGTATCACTTATTGCTGACCTCTGTCTCTCTACTGACCTGTGAACTCTGCGTCATTTACTACTCAACCCCTGCTCATGGGCCCTATTACTTTCTACATCACTGTTACCCCATATTTAGCTAGATAGAATGTTACATGTTTCAGTGCGGTGTGCTGCATCTCCCACCCTACTCTCTCAACAGACACCCCCCCCCCCCAATTGGTGTCATTTGGCATCTTCGCTCCCTGGGCACTGAATGAGCATGTCCCAGGACTGCTCACAAACACTAAATCCTCCTATCTCCATGGATAAAAAAAAAAAAATGGGCATACAAAGGTTAAGCCTAATATACTTGGCTAAAATTGTCCTGTTGCTGGCAAATGTTGCACTGCTGTATTTTCTGCATAACTTTAAAGTGGAACACCAGGAAAAAAAACACAATTTTTGAAAGAGTTAAATAAGTTACGTCCAATAAAGATCATGCTAGGACCAGAGAACTACTGGTTACTAAACAAATCACATTTTTGTTCATGCCTGTGAATACACACAGTGCTCTTCTTTTGGCACTGTAATTGATAGTTCCTGTTTTAAAACAGCGAAGGGATCATGTTGTTTACTCTCTTCTTCCTCTCCCTTCATCCATTCACACAACACTTTGTACTATGTACTTTGTACTATGTTCACAGAATACAAGGTTTTATTTGAATGGACGAAGGGAGACCCTGTTGTTTACACACACCTCCTCTCTCCTTGTCCATTCACAGAATGCCTTGTATTCTGTGAACAGGGTAACACCCTCTCATTTTTCCATGACAATCTGGTTCTCTCTGCACTTCAGAAACAGACGTTTTAACTCATTAGAGATATTCCTCACTCTACTCTCACTTACAAAGTGTTGTTCCTCGTAGCCATCGCCTCTGCTAGTTCAGTGTCGATTTTTTGAAGTTTTCTTGGCTGCAAGGCAATGGGCTGTTATATTCATCTGACTTTTCCATGTCACTGCTTTGTTGCAGTTTTAAACTTTCCATTTTTATTGATACATGCTTGCTCTACAATTCGTTGGCCTTTCCGAATGGACCGAAACCCACAAGAAAATGCACGCTATGTTAAAGGTTATTGTAACCTCTACCAAAGTTTTTTGGCATAAATGTTTGCAATAATCCTCTCACCTGCATTTTGAGTCACTTCCACTCTAGATAAGCTATGTGGTTCATGTTCATAGTTCTGCAAGGTTCACTGCAAACTCTTTCTGGTCACTGTATGTGATTGTTTGAACAACATGGACATATTTGTCCTGTTTGCCTGTGTGAACCTCTGGCTACCATCATGTATTACTACTGTCATCCTTGGTTGCAAGCGACCCCACAGTGTCATTGGTTGCTAGTACTCAGGCGGTACCTGTGTCCTAGCAACCACTATCCTGCTACCTGTCTGTCTGTTGTAAGCAACTTAATGGACATCCTGGGTGATGTCATTGACCAGATGTGGTCAAGACCCTATTTGTTCAATGATGTTAGTCAGTATCACTGGCTGTTTTTTTTTTTTACAGTTGTGCAATGGGAGCAGATTCATTGTGAATGGGCATGCCATGACTGACAGCCAGACTGGGACATCATTCATTAATGTAGATCCAGCATCAGTTATGTTGAACATCTCTCCAGAAGTCCCACTGTCAAACACAGGGACCTGTGCAAGATGATTGGCGAAGGATATATACTCGGGGACTTTAATAAAAAATAAATATAAAAAACTCACAGTGTGGGTGCATTATTTTGCTCTGTTATTTTCTTTTAGTGAACCAACCAGTACCTCTTACTTATTCATATGGGGAAGCAGATGGGAAGGAGAGACTCCTATTGTAAAGGGAGCTTATGGAGTCTGATAGCTTTTCTCACCAAAGACCCTCACAACTGATGTAGTTCAGGAGATGAACTTCCTTGGGGAAGGGTCTGGTGTGGATTTTAGGGGGGCCTCATATCTTTTTGTGTGTGTTCCCCTTAAAATCTGAGTCTGGTATGCATTTGGGGGGAATTCTTAATCATTTAAAAATAAAAAATTGCTGGCGGACGTCATTGACCATTTAATAGACTTGTATGTTTTCCCCACCCCCCTCCATTGAGGAGTGGACGAGAGAATTCAATTGGTGCATATCATTTTCATAACTCAATTTCAACTCAGATGTACCCCACACACATTTTTACCAAATTTGGTCTTGTTTGGATTCTATTTTGCTTGGAGGAGCTCCTTTCTCTCACAATGACAATGTGTTTGGCCAGGAGCTTTAGAGAATGTTCAGTTTTTCTGTGTGATATTAAATATCTAATTTAGCACTCTCTGATTCAAAGGTTTACCTCAAGAGAGGGATAATATGTGCCTCAAGCTAGAACCTATGACTCTTGTTCTGAATTGCACTTTGCGTTGTGTGAACTTGAGCTGTGTCAAATATATGTGCTCTGATTGTTTTATATCATGTAAAAACAATGTAAACTAAATTTAAAAAAATAAAATATGATTTAAAAAAAAAAAAAAATAGGCGTATTGGCAGTCTAAGGGTTTAGGCAAATTCAAAGCTAGAAGCTGCAAAAACTTTTAGCAAAATATTTAGGGATTTTGGAGTGTATAATATTTTCCCTGTAATTGACTTAAACTGGATATAAGCATGCATAAAAAAATGTGAAAAAGCATAATAAAATGGTTAAAGTACAGGAGACAAAAAGAACATATTTTAAATGTATCCACAAACATCTGTAGGAGTCCAGTTCTTTTCAATATTTTAATTAATAATCTTGTGGATAGATGAGAAAGTATTGTGTCCATTTTGCCTAAAGACACAAAATTATGTAGAATTATTAAAACTCAGCAGCATAGTAACATAGAAGGGTCTTTGACATAAAGGCAAGATGGTTGGTAAAATGGTAGGTGAAATTAAACATTCATATAGGGCACTTTCACACTGGTAGCGCCCGGGCGTTGGCGGTAAAGCACCGCTATTTTTAGTGGCGCTTTACCGTCACTTTTGCGGCGCTTTTCAGCCGCTAGCAGGGCACTTTTAACCCTCGGTAATGGATGAAAAAGGGTTAAAAGCACCCGCAAAGCGCCACTGCAGCGGCGCTTGGCTGGCGCTTCAGCGGTGCTGCCCATTGCTTTCAATGGGCAGGGGCGCTTTATGAGCGGGGTATACCCCGGTTCTACAGCGCCTGAAAGATGCTGCTTGCAGGATTTTTCTTAGTGTCCTGCCAGCGCACCGCTCCAGTGTGAAAGCACTCAAGCTTTCACACTGGAGTGAGAGGAGAGGTGCTGTACAGATGCTTTGCAGGCGCTATTTTTAGTGCTATAGCACCTGTAAAGTGCCTCCAGTGGGAAAGCAGCCTTACAGTATGTAAGGTGATGCACCTAACCTACAGTAAATAGTCCTCTATAAACTCAGTAGAATACATTTGAGAAAAATAGATATACAGTATAGAGGCTGTTGGGAATACTGCTTAGCACTAAGCCAAACAGAAACTCCAAAATGAAATACAGTCTTGGGATAAGTAAAAAAGGGATACAAGTATGTGATCCTAATACATCTTTTCTCCTGTAAAAATCTTGTAAGCCCACATCATTTTTTAATGGTTTATTTATTTTTTGTTCTTGATGCATTTGAAGTGTTTGAGGTCAGAGTGTTTAAGGAGTAGAGGGAGGGCCTGTATGGTAAATATGGGGCTAACTGTAGCGAAAGAAAGAATGCAGTGTCATTGGGAGAAAAGAATGCTGCTGTGTTGGTGGTGTTGGTGGTTCCTCCCACCATGTGATACATCAATACTATGTCCTGAAGTGACACTGCAGTGGGTGGAAAATTCCACACCTCTCAAATGGCCCTGTTAAAGTTCAACAGATGAAAACAAGTATCTTTTTCTAATAACAAATTTTGTCATACACAATGCTACAAGGGTTTATTTATAAAAAAAAAAAAAGTTGTGTGAATGTCACAGCTGTTGCAAATATTCCCTGTAATGTGTCTATTATGTTTATTTCCTATGACCATCATTTAATCAGAAAAATATCATATTGTGGTCACAAGATGGCACTGAGAATCATATGAAATAAACCTATTGGACATATTATAGAGATTATTCATGACCCCTGGGCCAATGCTGCAATTTTTTTTAAATATCCCTTAATGTCATTCAGCTAGAGTTTACATGCACTTTAGGATGTTGTCCTAACTCACAAAATGATATACAAAGCAGCTGCCATATGTTGTTTCCTGTCGCATCATGGCAGCATACACCTATGGGGGTTGTGGCTCCGCCCCCGCAACCTGATAGGACCGCGTAGCTATTAAAGTCTGAGAGAGCCCCTGCCCCAGCATTCTCCTTTTTTTCCTCACCTGTCAAGGACCGAAAACATGCATCCCTTACCTAAAACATTCGCCCCAGCCAGGTTCTAGCCTCTCCTGGGTGGAAGTCCTATCCTGTACAGCCTCTAAATGAGCTCAATGGAAGGAACCCCACTCTGATGGTCTCAGGGGTATGTTACAATACATTACAAACCTTAAACAGGTTTATGGATCGCAGCGGTCTCCAGCTCCTTTCTGTGCACCTGCGGGTAACTTCCCCTCCTGTCTGTCTCCATAGCTCCAGCTTGTCAGGACATCCCACTTTCCAGCTTCCAAAATGGCGTCGGAGGCCTCAGAGCGCATCTGAGCATGCTCGAGCGTGACGTCATCACCCCGGGACGGCGGCAAGTTTAAAAATGCTGTAATGTCAGCATTTTCTTGTCTCTTCTCTCCTGAGCCTGTAAGGGGGAATTTTGGCCGGATTTCTTTTGCTAATCTACCCTGTCTCTCTCTTGCTATCTCCACACCCAGGTAAGATCTATGATGGCTTTTTTCTTTGCTTGTTTACTATCTGCTATCCCATGCATGCTAAGCCACCTATATAATTATAGGTTGATTCATCACCTTTCATGGAGACCGTTGCCCAGGTAGACCATCGCCAGCCTACTAGGTAAGAGGGGATGATGGGTAAGTATGAAGAGAAGGAAAAAGAGAGCCCTCACTAATGCTGTTTAAATTGAACAGCCCCACCAGGTCTTCCAGATCGTCACATTCAAGACGAGGGGAGCCTTCAAGAAGGAGCCGCTCAAGCCACAGGCAGAGTCGCTCAGAGCGCGGCAGAAGTCGCTCAAATCGCAGAAGCCGCTCAAGTCGCAGGAGGAGCAGATCAAGTCGCAGGAGAAGCCGATCAAGATCAAGGCATAGTCGCTCCCACCACAAAAAATCCCCTGCGCGCAGGAAATCTCCTGTCACCCAGCCTTCCCGTCCACCCGGGAACTCCTGCTGGATTTGCGGTGCTACAGCACTTCCAGACAAACTGGCCTGTCGCACATGCTTCATTGAGGCAACTAAAGACAGAGAAACAGAGGCAAGAGAACCAATTGATCCATCACCACAAGTCGCAGAGCCAGAAGCCAGCAGACCTATACAAAGTACCTCATCCACTGCCCCATCATCATCAAAGACGTCAGACCCTCTCCCTGACACTGATGATCTAGAGGCATCCACCGGCTTCGACTTCTCATTGATCGACCCATTCGTGAAGTCCGTAAAAGAGGCGATCGACTGGGTGGAAGGAAAAGAAACTCCTCAAAAAGTGAGGAAATACTTTCCAAATCTTAAAAAAGACCCAGAGAACTTCCCGTTCATTGAGGAACTTGAGGATCTAATTAAGGATGAGTGGCAAAAGCCAGAGAAAAAAACTGGCCTCAGCAACAGATTATCAAAACTCTATCCACTTAAAGAGCCTAATGTCAACCCACTAATATCTCCTCCAGTGGTCGACTCCTCCCTAATGCGCCTCGCCAGGCACGTAACACTTCCAATAGAGGATGCAGTCACATTCAAAGACGTCCTGGATAGAAAGATCGATCTGGATCTTAAGAGAACCTACCTCTCGGCAGGTGGCGCTTGCAGGCCAGCAATAGCATTGGCTGCCGTCGGTAAGGCTATCTCAAGCTGGTCCACGATGGCCGAGAAGCTGGTATCGGAAGGAATAGAGCAGGAGAAAGTTATCTCAGCACTCCAAGAACTTAGTCTTGCAGGCGACTTTGTCGCAGAAGCCTCTGTGGATATAATTAAAACCACTTCAAGAGCAATGTTAAGCTCAGTAATGGCCAGAAGGGCGCTCTGGTTAAAACCCTGGTCGGCAGATCCCTCCTCAAAATCCAATTGGTGCAAAATACCCTTTGATGGCGTAAACCTTTTTGGAAAAAAACTGGACGTGGCTATTTCTAAAGTCACGGGGGAAAATCGGGACTCATCCCTTCAGATAGGAGGCCCAGGCAGCAGAGACCACCGGTTTCTAGAATAAATCTGCCAGATAAATACAGAGAGGCAAGATCCTACAGGCCCGGAAAAGAGTATAGGAGGAACTGGAAGAATCCCCAGTCATCATTCCTCAAGCTCCAAAAGTCTAAGACCCCTGCGTCAGGGGAACAAAAGTCTTTTTGAAGGTGCGTCCGCCCAACCAGCTTTAGTGGGGGCCAGACTCATGAGTTTCAAGCAGGTCTGGGCGGATACAATAAAGGACCCATGGACGATAGACACTGTCCAGTTCGGCCACAAATGGAAATTCAAGACACGGGCTCCAAGAGACCAATTCTCTGTAACCAGATTACCTGCATCTCGGGAAAAAAGGATGCTACTGACAAAGTACGTCCAAGACCTGTTACAAAAGGAAGCCATAGTGGAAGTTCCAATATCCCAAAGGTCAACGGGATTCTACTCCCCGTTGTTTCTGGTGAAGAAGAAATCGGGGGATCTACGCCCTGTCTTAGATCTAAAGAATCTCAATCGCTCAATCTTAGTCGAGACATTCAAAATGGAGAGCCTCCAGTCAATTCTTCAGGCCATGAATATCGGGGATTGGATGCTTTCCGTCGATTTACAAGACGCCTATCTGCACGTCCCCATTCACATCTCATTCCAAAAATTTCTCCGCTTTGCGGTAGGTCTACATCATTTTCAATTCCGAAGCCTCCCGTTCGGGATCTCCACCGCTCCAAGGACATTCACAAAAATCTTACTGCCAGTAATAGCCTTACTAAGAGAACAAGGATTGAGGGTCCATCATTACCTGGATGACATCCTTTTGCTAGCAGACAATCAGGATTCCCTTCTACTGCATCGATCCATTCTGATTACCACCCTACAAAACTTCGGCTGGATCATAAACTGGGGGAAAAGCAATCTGCAGCCCACTCAGAGAATGATATTCCTGGGGGCGGAACTAGACACCCGTCTCAATACGGTGGAACTTCCGCAGGAAAAAATTCCCAGCCTCATTCAGAAGGCAAGAAAGTTATTAGCCTCTACCACACTACCAGCCCGAGAGTACCTCAGCATACTGGGGTCATTCTCAGCAACCATCCCAATGGTACAATGGGCCCAATGGAACACCAGACCTCTGCAAGCATCATTGTTAAAACAATGGAACGGGGTATCATTGTCTCAGCCGATCGTAGTCCAGAAAGAAATAAAACAATCACTCTGGTGGTGGACCAGATTGAACAATCTGAAGAGATGCAGGCATATAGTCCCTCTTCCTCAGGAAATAATCACTTCAGACGCCAGCCTGAAGGGCTGGGGGGCACACTACCGCCATCACGCAGTCCAGGGCCTTTGGACATTCAGAACACAGAACGTGGTTTCAAATATATTGGAGATGAAAGCAGCTTTCCAAGCTCTGTTAGCCTTCAGCCCCCTCCTCAGGGGGAAAGAGGTCCTGCTAAAATTGGACAACAGAGTGGCAGTTGCCTATATCAACAGGCAGGGGGGCACCAGGAGTCGCTCCATGATGCGGGAAGTCCGTCCAGTCTTCGAGTGGGCACAGCTGAACCTGTCGGGATTAACGGCAGCGTATGTCCCAGGAGTCCAAAATCAACTAGCCGACTCCCTAAGTCGGACCTTTGTATCAAACAACGAGTGGGCCTTAAGTCACCAAGCCTTTACCCTCATAACCCAGACCTGGGGGATACCGGATATAGACCTGGAGGCAACACCGGTCAACACGAAATGCCAGAGATATCTAGCCAGAATTCCTTTCCCATCGGCAGAAGGCACGGATTGCCTACAACGCGACTGGAACTTCCGTTTGGGGTACATATTTCCGCCAACACCACTCATTCCGAGATTCTTACTCGGACTCAAGAGGTCGAAAGCCACAGTGCTAGCAGTCCTCCCATTTTGGCCGAGACGACCATGATTTACGACGCTCCTCCAATTGAGCACAGCAGAACCACTGACACTCCCAATGACAGCGGATATACTGTCGCAGGGGCAACTCCTTCACCCATTTCCGGAGAGGCTGCATCTAACAGCATGGAGATTGAAAGGACTAGGTTCTTAGTCCAAGGTTGCTCCCAGAAAGTGATAAACACTCTCCTCCAGGCCAGAAAATCCACGACCAATAAAACCTATAAAAGGGTCTGGGAGAGTTTTCTCTTAGTCGCACAACAGCAATCCTGGAACCCGGCATCTCCATCAGTTCCTCAGATCCTCGAGTTTCTCCAGTTAGGTCTAGATAAAGGTCTTACCCTGAAGGTACATGTATCAGCCCTATCCGCTATGACAGGAGTGAAATGGGCTCAAGAACCTCTCATCATCCAATTTCAGAAGGCTTGCCTAAAGCTGAGACCACCTAGGAAACCTTCCTTCCCGACATGGGATCTTTCAGTAGTGTTGGAAGCCTTATCCCATGAGCCATTTTTTCCGTTAGAGAATGTTTCCCTGTGGGACCTAACTCTCAAAGTCACTTTCCTAATAGCAATTACATCAGCTAAAAGGGTATCGGAAATTCAGGCCTTACAGACTAAGGAACCATACTTGATGTTCTATCCAGACAAAGTAGTCTTAAAACCATCGGATCGCTTCATCCCGAAAGTGTCATCATCTTTCCACTTTAACCAAGAACTATGTCTCCCCACCCTATCCACAGAACAGGGTGATCCACATCCGCTTGACATAAAGTCGAATATCCAGGCCTACCTCCTGGCAACCAGAAATTTAAGGAAGACAGAGGACCTACTGGTCATTCCTCATGCGTTTAGAAGAGGACAAGCAGCAACCTCTCGCACCATCGCAGCATGGTTGGTGAAGATCATTAAGAGAGCTTACGCATCTAACAATGCACGAGTACCTGAGGGCTTAAGGGCACACTCCACAAGGGCAATGGCGACCTCCTGGGCGGCCTACTGCAGGGTATCAGCCGAAACCATCTGCAAAGCAGCCACTTGGTCTTCGAAAACCACTTTTATCTCTCATTATAAAGTGGACTCCGCTAGATTGTCCACGGTAGAATTTGGGAGAGCAATTATTCAGGCTAACTCCTCAATACCTTCTAAATAAAAAAACTTATCTTTTGCTCATACCCACCCAGTTTGCGAGTTATTCCCCATAGGTGTATGCTGCCATGATGCGACAGGAAAACGGAAAATTGTATACTCACCTTTCCGTAATTTTCCTTTCCTGTCGCATCTCATGGCAGCATACAAATGCCCACCCATCTGAGGTGAGGTATATATACACGGAGAATGCTGGGGCAGGGGCTCTCTCAGACTTTAATAGCTACGCGGTCCTATCAGGTTGCGGGGGCGGAGCCACAACCCCCATAGGTGTATGCTGCCATGAGATGCGACAGGAAAGGAAAATTACGGAAAGGTGAGTATACAATTTTCCGTTTTTTAAAGCTACAGGTATATATAACATTGTATTTCTTATTAACATATCAATTTGATCATACCAGCTAGATAAAAAATAATGTTAAACACCAAGGCGGCTGGTGATAAATATTTCTTGGGGGCGTTGAACTAACGCCAGCCCCCCCTGGATGGACGATTGCCACAAGCAACTGGGTTGGCTCGGGGTGCAGTACTCTGCGCCCCGAGCCCACCTTTTTTTGAAGCCTATTAGAGCCTCTGGCTCTAATCACATGCTTAAAAAAAAAAGAAAAAACCCTCATTGAAATCCATGTGTTCGGTACCCTGCATGTAATTAGGGGGCTGGACGCATGGAAAGGGGGGCGGTGCCCCTGAGTCCTTTATTACGGGCTGCCACTGTAATACACAATACTAAGCCTGACTATATATTGTAAGTCCAAACAAAAGAACTCGCTGCTCCAGGTGAGACAGGAAGCCTAATGATATCACGGGTGCCCGCCTCCGCTCGCCTCCGCATACGATCAACACTGAAGAAATGGCTGCACTCCAAGATCCTTCAAAATTCTTATTTAATAGATGAACATCTCAAGTGTTATAAACAGTGCAAATGGTAGACGCGTTTCACACACTGACAGGTGCACTTATTCATTACAAAGATAAGTCAGCCATTTCTTCAGTGTTGTATATATTGTAAGTCACTAATCTGTTAGTGGATTGTTCTTCAGTTTAGGTTACTCTAAAAATGTAGCATGTAAAAAGAACAAAAATACTACTACATAAGCACAAATTTACTGCAAAATGTTAGTATGCTAATTAACACAGTAATAAGAACAGGTGTAAGCTCCATGGCCAGCTTGCTGACTGCATTTACCAGTGCAAATACTACCTCTGCTTTGTTACCATTATGTTGTACAGTGCATAGCTGTAACAAAGAGCTGCTTTCATTTAGAACATTCAGAATCAAAAAACAAGAGTGTTTTTTTTTTTTTGGATCCACATTATGAGATCATCCTGTACACACCACTCAGGACCTAAATCAATTATCTAAAGGGAGCTGCACCCTCCCTACTCATCTGCAATCCAAAACTATATAGCATTCCACTTCTATGCCTCCTAAAGTAGAGGGGAGATATGTTTACCTCTGCAAAACTCATGCCACATAAATGCCTTAGATGCTTCTCCTGGTGTACAGCCTGCTCCAACAGTGTTCTGGGATAAGACACAAGCCCAGCCTACAAGCCCTGCCCAATGCACTAAAAGTAAATAAACTAATGCGCAAACCCACAGTGACCAATAGGCTAATTAAGAGCTGCCAACATAAAAAAGTGTACTCACATAACTAAACCAAATGAAAAAACAAATTAAACAAATTATGTGGCGCTAATTACGCCTAGGTAAAAGAGTATACATATATATATATATATATATATATATATATATATATATATATATATATATATAGGCAATATGTATACGTAAGTGCAATATGTACACGTGCAACGGTGCATAAAATTACAAAATGAATAAAAGTGCAATAGTGCATAAATAACATAAATACATAAATAGATGAATAACAATCATCAAGTGCAATGAAGAATGAGACATAATCATAGAAAGTGGAGTACAATTCCACCAAAGTAAATAAACAATGTGCAAAAAAGTTTTATAGGTATAAACACGTGACACACAAATGTGTGTAATAAATGTCCAAAAATTAAATTAATGATAACGTGTAGTCCCAAAAGCCATGCAATGCAGCTCCCAATACTGACAGGGTACGGTCTTCTGATGATGGAGGAAAGTGCAAGTGCAGTAAACAATCACTGTGGCGACAAGTGTCTAAGATAGAAGTGTACATCCAATCAAGCTCCGGAGTGCGACACCTATTTCCCCCAGCCTCTCACCTGTAGCAGCGGCCCCCATTGGGCCAAGTCAAGCGTACACCAGCAAATGGTAGAGCTATCCACAGGCGAAACAGCTTCCGGTTGTGGTCACAACACTTGGGGACATTCGATATCCAACCAGCAATTGTACTCTCCCACATTCAATCAATGTAAGCGGATGGATGGTAAAAGAGAAGAAATGCCTCCATAGTGTAGTAGTAGTAGAGTAGTAGTTAAAAATTTATTTAAAAAAAAACAAGGGGTGACTTACATCAAGGAATGATAAAAACAGCAGTGAAAGCGAAAGCTTCCGGGTTCGGCCGTACCCGGAAGCAGCGGCACCTGGCTCCTCCCACACGTGACTTTCTCAAAGGGTCAAGGAGTCAGGTGTCGAACAGCCAGTTTATACAGTCTCAACCGCTGTCATAGCAACAGTGGGTAAACGAATGGATTAAAATCAATATGTATAACAGAAACAGCATAATAGATCAATATATGGCATACATGTAGATTAAAGATAATGACTAGATACTTTACCAATCAATCTTAAAATAATAATTTAAAAATGGAAATCAATAAAATCCCAGGAGCCATCTGGTGGTGGGAACAGGGGAATTCAATACAGCGCTTAATCGGAAAGGAAACCAATGATACCCAATGTAAACAACATAATCCACCAAGTGACCAGATGGCATCATGTCCACCCCCTCCCAAGACTTTCAGGACAGGCCGAAGGACCTACACCCTACCAGTCAAACGTGAAAAAACATGTACAACACCCATCAACCAAAAAGAAAAACAAAGTGACAAACACGACAAACAAACATAAAGGTGAGGGAAAGGGAAGTGGATAAAGTGCATAAGTGGCATTGTGCAGTACAATGGCCGGCCTTCCGGCCAGGAATAAAATTTCCTCTGGTCCTAGCCACAAGGCCTGGCCCAAGAGGCAGATGTGAAAAAAGTGTGATGGTGCAGTGACCTACAGTAGGTGCCGTTAAAACTTGTAGTGACACCCTTATTCACAGTGAGAATTATGGCACCCCTGGACTGCCACTCCAGGGGCACATACACCACGGGCTTCAGAACAGTGCCTCTCCATCCTCATTAACGGCCCTCAGTTCGTCAAGCAGTCCGGTCTCGGCTCTCCCCGATACTAACCCTACAGGTTACCATTACACTAATGGATTTACATAGCCACTATCACCCCTAACCTACTGCTGCAGGCCAGGGACAGTAGCACAGCGCCTCCACTGGTAACTGATAAGAACAGATACTACATTTGATCTTAGCCAAAAGGCAGAGAAGCGAGGGTCTGGGAGACTGAGAAAGCTGAGGAGGCTCATGAGTCCAGGGGGCTAGAGGGAGTCTGGAAGGTTCTGAAGAAGTAAGCAAGCTCGAGGGGGGCTGGAGAATGCTATTGAGAGCCCAGGAGGGGGCCTGTGCATAGAGGTACTGCAATTAAAGCGAAGGGAGCCTGAGGAACCTGTGGTCAGCCAACAGTGGCAGAGCTTCTGAACATAGCCAGGTGGGCTAGCATTTTTTCATTACCCATTGTTGCTTTGTGAAAGCTGAAGCCCCCTTCATGGGAAACCCTATGTTAAGAGATTTTTTTTTGTATAAAAGTGGGCTACCAGGCCCTTAACTATAGCTCCTTTTTGCTGTGGGCTCACTGTACAAATGCATCTACCATGAGATCTAAGCACCCCCATATCAAACTACCTATCACATTTTTGGAGGCCCTGGAGTACCAGGACAAAAGAAACACTCACAAGTTGACCACATTTTGGAAAGAAAACACCCCAAGGTATTTTTTATGAGGCATGGTGGGTCTTTTTAAGACTTCATTTTTTTCCACAAGTTTTTGGAAAATGTAGAAAGAAGATGAAAATGTATTTTTTTTACAATTATTTTACAATTGTCAATTTAACCACTTCAATACAGGGCACTTAAACACCTTCCCGCCCAGACCAATTTTCAGCTAACAGTACTCTCACATTTTGAATGACAATTACTCTGTCATGCTACACTGTACCCAAACAAAATTTTTATCATTTTTTTTCTCACAATTAGAGCTTTCTTTTGGTGGTATTTAATCACCGTTGGGTTTTTTCTTTTTTGCGATATAAGCGAAAAAGAGCAAACATTTTGAAAAAAAAAAAAACACTTTTTTTTTAGCTTCTATTGTAAAATTTTGCAAATAAGTCATTTTTCTTCATAAATTTGGGCCAAAATTTATACTGCGACATATCTTTGGTAAAAAAAAAAACCCACATTAGTGGATATTATTTCGTCTGTGTGAAAGTTATAGAGTCTACAAGTTAAGGTGCAAATCACTGAAAATAGATCACATCTGATCACACCTGATGTACTGAAGGCCTCTCATTTCTTGAGACACTAACAATCAAGGAAAGTACAAACACCCCCCAAATGACCCCTTTTTGGAAAGTAGACATTCCAAAGTATTTAGTAAGAGGCATGGTGAGTTTTTTTAAGTTCTTTCCCAATTCTTGGGAAAATGAAGACTTTTTTTTTTGCACAAACTTATTGTATTGACAGGTTATTTCTTGAACACAGCATGAGTATACTTGCAACTACACCCAAAAATACATTCTGGTACTCCTCCTGAGTATGGCGATACCACATGTGTGAGACTTTTACACAGCCTGGCTACATACAGAGGCCCAACATGCAGGGAGCACCTCCAGGCATTCTAGGAGCAAAATTACATATATAATTTCATGACGACCTATCTGCCTTTTGATGGCCCTGGAGCCCCAGGACAATGGAAATGCCCACAAAATGACCCCATTTTGGAAAGCTAACACCCCAACGTATAATCTATGAGGCATAATGAGTCTTTTGAACAGTTCATTTTTTTCCAGAAGTTTTCGCAAAACGTGGGAAAAAAATGAAAACGCAGTTTTTTTACATAAAAGTGTCGATTTATACGTTTTTTCCAACACATAGCATGTACATAGCAAAAATGACACCCCAAAATACATTCTGCTACTCCTCCTGAGTATGGCAATACCACATGTGTGAGACTTTTACACAGCCTGGCCAAATATAGAGGCCTAACATCCAAGTAGCACCTCCCGGCATTCTAGGAGCAAAATTACACATATAATTTCATGACGACCTATCTCTCTTTTGAAGGTCCTGGAGCACCAGGACAATGGAAACGCCCACAAAATGACCCCATTTTGGAAAGCAAACACCCCAATGTATAATCTATGAGGCATAATGAGTCTTTTGAACAGTTCATTTTTTCCCAGAAGTTTTCGGAAAATGTGGGAAAAAAATGAAAACGCATTTTTTTTACACAAAGTTGTCCATTTATAAGATATTTCCAACACATAGCATGTACATAGCAAAAATGACACCCCGAGATACATTCTGCTACTCCTCCTGAGTATGGCGATACCACATGTGTGAGACTTTTACACAGCCTGGCCACATACAGAGGCTTAACATCCAAGTAGCACCTCCAGGCATTCTAGGAGCAAAATTACACATATAATTTCATGACGACCTATCTCTCTTTTGAAGGCCCTGGAGCACCAGGACAATGGAAATGCCCACAAAATGACCTCATTTTGTAAAGCAAACACCCCAACGTATAATCTATGAGGCATAATGAGTCTTTTGAACGGTTCATTTTTTCCCACAAATTTTCAGAAAACGTGGGAAAAAAATGAAAACACATTTTTTTTTACACAAAGTTGTCAATTTATAAGATATTTCCAACACATAGCATGTACATAGCAAAAATGACACCCCAAGATACATTCTGCTACTCCTCCTGAGTTTAACGATACCACATGTGTAACACTTTTACACAGCCTGGCCACATACAGAGGCCCAACATCCAAATAGCACCTCCAGTCGTTCTAGGAGCATAAATTACACATATAATTTCATGACTACCGATCATATTTTTGAAGGCCCTTCATATTTCTAATACATAACATGTACATACCAAATAACAAAAGATTACCTGTGGTTTTAGTAGTGTAGTGGTCCACAGAGGAGAGCATCGGTCCAGGCAGCAGGCAGGGATGTGGTCAGCGACAGCAAAAGCAATCGTCCAGGCAGCAATACTGTCAATAGTTAATTCAGGCAGAGATACTGTCAGCACAGCCAAAGCATTGGTCCAGGTAGCAGGCAGATATGTCCAGGCAAAAATACTGTCTATAGTCAGTAGAGGCAGCAGGCCGAGATATGGTCAACACAGCTAAAGTATTGGTCCAGGCAGCAGAAATAAACACAGTCCATAAATTCCTGGGTCATTACAGGCAGCGATATGGTCAGCACAGCCAAAGTATTGGTCCAGGGAGCAGGAAGGACCATCAATCTTAGGGCCAGGGGGACAGGGGTAGAGGCTTCTCCTACCCAAATCTCTTTGAAGCCTCCAGGCAACCAGACCCTGTTCTGGGAACACAGAAAACAAAAAACTGATTTTCTCTACTCAGAACTAGGGATGCACTTCGAGTTCGAGTCAAACTCATGTTTGACTAGAACATCGGCTGTTCCCCAGTTCTCCGAGCAGCGAACAATTTGGGGTGTTCGCGGCAAAATTTGAAAGCCACGGAACACCCTTTAAAAGTCTATGGGATAAATCAAAAGTGCTCATTTTAAAGGCTTATATGCATGGTATTGTCATAAAAAGTGTTTGGGGACCTGGGTCCTGCCCCAGGGGACATGGATCAATGCAAAAAAAGTTTTAAAAACGTCCGTTTTTTCAGGAGCAGTGATTTTATTAATGCTTAAAGTGAAACAATAAAAGTGTAATATTCCTTTCAATTTTGTACCTGGGGGGTGTCTATAGTATGCCTGTAAAGGGGCGCATGTTTCCCGTGTTTAACAGTCTGACAGCAAAATGACATTTCAAAGGAAAAAAAGTCATTGAAAACTACTCGCGGCTAATAATGAATTGCCGGTCCGACAATACACATAAAAGTTCATTGATAAAAACAGCATGGGAATTCCCCATGGGGGGAACCCTGAACCAAATTTTTTTTTAAAAATGATGTGGGGGTCTTCCTAAATTCCATACCAGGCCCTTCAGGTCTGGTATGGATATTAAGGGGAACCCCGGCCAAATTTTTTTTTTTTAAATGGCGTGGGGTCCCCCTCAAAATCTATACCAGACCCTTCAGGTCTGGTATGGATTTTAGGGGAAACCCCGTGCCAAAATTTTTTAAAAAATGGCGTGGGGTCCCCCCAAAAATCCATACCAGACCCTTATCCGAGCACGCAACCTGGCAGGCCGTAGGAAAAGAGGGGGGACAAGAGAGCGGCCCCCCTCCTGAACCATACCAGGCCGCATGCCCTCAACATTGGGAGGGTGCTTTGGGGTAGCCCCCAAAAACACCTCGTCCCCATGTTGATGGGGACAAGGGCCTCATCCCCACAACCCTTGCCCGTTGGTTGTGGTGGTCTGCGGGCGGGGGGCTTATCAGAATCTGGAGGCCCCCTTTAACAAGGGGACCCCCAGATCCCGGCCCTCCCCCCTGTGTGAAATGGTAAGGGGGTACAAAAGTACCCCTACCATTTCACAAAAAAAGTGTCAAAAATGTTAAAAATGAAAAGAGACAGTTTTTGACAATTCCTTTATTTAAATGCTTCTTCTTTCTTCTATCTTCTATCTTCCTTCAGTTTCTTTCTCCATCTTCTTCTTCTTCTGGTTCTTCTGATTCTTCTGGTTCTTCTGGTTCTTCCTCCGGTGTTCTCATCCGGCATCTTCTTCCGTGGCGTCTTCTTCCCTTCGTCTTCTGGGCCACTCCACATCCAGCATGATGGGAGGCTACCACTGTGTGACGCTTCTCCTCTTCTGACGGTTCTTAAATAAAGGAGGGGACTTAACGGGGACTTAACGGGGACTTCCCTTTGGCATTCCCCATGACGTCAGAGGGGGCGGACAGGGAAGCCACCTTGTGTCAGAGGGGGGCGGGGTCACCCGGTGGCCCCGCCCTCCATTATTTAAGAACCGTCAGAAGAGGAGAAGCGTCACACAGCGGGAGCCTCCCATCATGCTGGATGCGGAGTGGCCCAGAAGACAAAGGGAAGATGATGCCTCGGAGGAAGATGCCAGACGAGAATACCTGAGGAAGGACCAGAAGAAGAAGAAGATGGAGGAAAAAAATGAAGGAAGATAGAAGATAGAAGAAGCATTTATAATAAAGGAATTGTCAAAAACTGTCTCTTGTCATTTTTAACATTTTTTGACACTTTTTTTTGTGAAATGGTAGGGGTACTTTTGTACCCCCTTACCATTTCACACAAGGTGGAGGGCCGGGATCTGGGGGTCCCCTTGTTAAAGGGGGCTTCCAGATTCCGATAAGCCCCCCCGCCCGTAGACCCCCACAACCACCGGGCAAGGGTTGTGGGGATGAGGCCCTTGTCCCCATCAACATGGGGACAAGGTGTTTTGGGGGACTACCCCTAAGCACCCTCCCAATGTTGAGGGCATGTGGCCTGGTACGGTTCAGGAGGGGGGGCACTCTCTCGTCCCTCCCTCTTTTTCTGCATCCTGCCAGGTTGCGTGCTCGGATAAGGGTCTGGTGTGGATTTTTGGCGGGACCCCATGCCATTTTTTTTATTTTGGCGTGGGGTTCCCCTTAAAATCCATAGCAGACCTGAAGGGTCTAGTATAGATTTTGAGGGGGACCCCACGCCATTTTTAAAAAAAATTTTGGCCGTGGTTCCCCTTAATATCCATACCAGACAAAGAAGGGCCTGGTATGGAATTTAGGGGGACCCCCCACGTCATTTTTTTTTTTTACATTTTGGTTCAGGGTTCCCCTGTGGGGAATTCCCATGCCGTTTTTATCAATGAACTTTTATGTGTATTGTCGGACCGGCAATTCATTATTAGCCGCGAGTAGTTTTTTTTTTTTCACAGAAAAATTTTATTAAACAAATCAGCATTACAGTACAAGAACTTAGTACAGTCATTACGGTAAGAATAATGACAGTGGGATTTACCCTAAAACAATGACTACTGTTTATCAGTTGTTCCAGATGTGCACACAACAGAATTCCACTTAACCATAATTCTCATGGCTCATGTCATCTTAAAATTCTTGGATAATATGAAGTAAATAACCCAGTATTCAATCAAGCCTAGTAGGGGCGACGGGGGAGGGGGGGCTGGGAGAGAAGAAGGTGGGGGGGGGAAGAGGAAGGAAGGAAGGGGGGAAGAGGGAAAGGGAGGAAAAGGAAGGGGATGAAGGGAAACGGGTATAAGAAGAGTAGACTTGAGATGCAGGATGTCCTCTCCTATGTTTCATGTCTTACTTATGGGGTAGGGGGTTCAGGGTCCCCAGAAGCGTCCATCCAGGACGACCAAATTTTGTCAAACTTCCCTGGACATTGCCTGCTTTCGTACGTGTCTATAGAGGGGAAGTACCCTGTTCACCGACCTTATCCACGAGGCCAGAGTAGGAGGCTCCACCAGTTTCCATCGCAGTAGAATTTCCCGCCTAGCGTAGTACAATGCGAAGGTTAGACACAGTTTATCATACCTATCACCCTCGACATCCTCCAGATGACTGAGCAGTAGTATTTGGGGGTCAACCAGCAAGTCTGAGCCTATGACATTGCCCAGTATGGAGGCCACTGCTGACCAAAAGGGTCTTAGTTTGGAGCAAGACCAGACCATGTGCCAGAAAGTACCCACTTCTTGTCTGCATCTCTGACAGTTGGGATCTCTTTGGTGGTATATGTGCGCCAGTCTCTGTGGGGTGAAATACGCTCTGTGTAGGAACTTGAATTGTATGAACCTATCCCTTGCAGCGATCATGGAAGGAATGTAGGACATTAAACACTCCTTCCACTCCTCTTCGTCCAAAGAGGGAATATCAACCTTCCACTTTTCCCAGATTTTAGTTAGTTTCGCATCATACTCCACCGTAAGGTATAAATATATTGTTGAGAGAGGCTTCCCCGTCACGCTGGAGGTCAGGAGCCTTTCAATGGAGTCTGGTTCCAGAGTGAGGGGGGCAGGGAACTGAGCCTCAAAGGCGTGCTGCAGCTGCCAGTATCTAAATTGGAAGGAGGATGGGAGAGCAAAGGATTGCCTCAGGGCTTGGAAAGTCATAAGCCTGCCATCTTTAACTATATGTTTTAATGTGAGGATTCCCTTTTTTGCCCAGAGAGAGGGGTCCGGTATAGTGTAAAAGTGGGAGAGTAGAGGGTTACCCCATAGGGGCAGGTGGGGTGAAACGTGGTTGGGCTTCCTATAGATTTTCCTAGCCTCCTGCCATACCCTCACAGTGGTCTGCATCGAAGTTGTCATGGACAAACTGGCCCTAAGACCGCGAAACGGGAGATTGCTAAGGGCAGCAAAGGAACCCAGGATGGCTGCCTCCAGAGTGACAGCCGGATTCTGCGTAGGCTGGGAGAACCACTACCGAATCGTGACCAAAACAGCTGCCCAATAGTAGATTTAAAAATTCGGTAGCGCGGTTCCCCCCCCCCGAAAGTGGGAGATATAAGATCTGCCTGGCCACCCTGGGTGGCCTCCCAGCCCAAACAAAGTGTATCAGCAGACTCTCCAGCCTTCGAAAGAAAATCTTAGGGATGGGTATGGGTGTGTTGCGGAAAAAATATAGATATTTCGGGAGGTAAATCATTTTAATAAATTTACTCTGCCAACCGGGGTCAGTGGAAGGGAACGCCATGCAGTACACCTAGCCATAAGTTGTGCCATAAGTGGACGCAAATTGTTATCTATGTAGTTTTGGACTTTACCGCTAATTTTTATCCCCAGGTATTTGAAGTCATCTACCCATTTAAGCTGTGGGTGAGGTATTCTAGAGGTCGAGGGATGGAGTGGGAAAAGAACCGACTTATCCCAATTAATACGAATCCCCGAGTACCCACCAAATCGGTTAATCAGTCCGAGTGCAGTCTGCAAAGAGGACGATGCATCCGCTGAATAAAGCAGAGCGTTGTCCGCGTATAGTGATAACTTCTCCTCAATGGGACCCACCTGGAGTCCCCTTACCCCAGGGTCAGCTCTCAATAATATAGCCAGGGGCTCCATCGCCAGAGCAAATAGACCTGGGGAGAGGGGACACCCCTGTCGCGTACCTCGAAACAATTGGAATTTTCCCGAGAGGCTTCCGTTAGTACGTATTCTTGCTGAGGGGCAATGATATAACATGCAGAGCCATTTCGTGAAACCCGGGCCAAACCCGAATCGCGAGAGCACTTCCCATAAGTAGCCCCACTCGACGGAGTCGAAAGCCTTCTCTGCGTCAAGTGAGGCCACCGTTCCATTGTTCGCCTCCTCCGCCCTGTCTATGTGGGTATGGAGGCATCTGATATTAATGTCAGTTCCTCTCCCGGGCATAAAGCCCGTTTGATCCCTGTGGATGAGAGCAGTAATTACCAGGTTAAGCCTGTTGGCCAGTACTTTTGCCAGTACTTTTGCATCCACATTCAGAAGGGATATAGGGCGATACGAGGAGCACAACGTGGGGTCTTTCCCTGGCTTGGGGATCACCACTATGATCGCTTCGCTCATAGTGTCCGGGAGTTTTCCAAGGTGCGTCGATGCAGAGAAGAGGCCCTGAAGTTTATCAACTAGTTCCTCAGCATATTGTTTATAAAACTCCACAGGGATGCCATCGGGTCCCGGAGTTTTCCCTGTCTGCATTGATTTAAGAGCATGGCATATCTCTAAGGACGTGATTGGAGCATCAAGTTTGTCATGATATGTTACAGTGAGGGTTGGGATATCAATGTCACCTAAGTATGCTACCAGATCCTCCCCTCTATAGTCCACCCTGGACCCATAGAGGGATTCATAGTACTCCGCAAAACAGCGGTTGATCCCCTCCGGGGTATGAATCAACTGTCCCGAGGAGTCCCTAATATGTGAGATGCTCATTCCGCCTGCCTGTTCCCTGGAGAGCCAGGCCAACAGGCGACCTGACCGCTCTCCCTGCTCAAAAATCCTTTAGGATTGAGCCAGCATTTTCTTCTGGGTAAGAGAAGTACGGAGACGAACCACATCCTTCGTCATAAGTTGTAGATGCGAATAGTACGCAGGGTCCCGGGTATGAACAAAAAGAGCCTCCGCACTACTCGCCTCCCTTTCAGCCCTAATCAAGTCTGCCCTGCGCTCTCGTCAGACTCTGGCAATGATGGTCTGGTAATGTCCCCTCGTTGTGGCTTTAAAGGCATCCCACACAACTACGGGGTCAGCCGAGCCCTCGTTTACAGCCCAAAAATCAAGCATTTCCGTTCTAAATTGGGAGTCTATGCAGTGTCTGAAATCCAAAATCTGGAGAGCCTCCATATCCTTTCTACTGAGCCAAGGTAAAGGTCCAATGACAACAACAAGGGTGCGTGGTCAGAAATTCCTCTAGGCAGTATTTGTATGTCTATGACCCGTGGGAGGACTTGAGCCCCTGCGAAGACCAAGTCTATGCGGGAGAATGTTCTATGAGAGGCTGAGTGGCATGTGTATGCCCTGGTCTGGGGGTGACGCCACCTCCAGACATCAGTCAGACCAAAGGTATCCGCCCACTCAGCCAACCCAGGGCGGTGATGTCCCGCAGGAGTTAGTCTATCAAAGTCCGGGTCAGGGACCAGATTAAAATCACCCAATATAACATTATTGTCCGATGCAAAGTCGGCTATCTTGCTAGTGATCTGATTGAGCACCAGCAAGGAGGCCGGAGGAGGCAGATATAAGCCCACAATGGTCCACGTTAGAGTGTATATTTTAGCGTGAATAATTACATACCGACCATCGGGGTCCAGGGCCAAATCCAAGAGCCGAAATGGAAGTGACTTCAATACCAGTATAGTAACACCTCTAGAGAATGAGGAGTGCGTGGAGTGGTAGTGGTGTCCCACTCATGGTTTTTTAAGGGCCAGAACCCTGCGTCCTGTTAGGTGTGTCTCCTGGAGTACACATATGTGTGGGTTATAGGTTTTAATGAATTGGAACACCAGGGAACGCTTGACCAGGGAGTTCAGTCCCCTGGTGTTCCAGGAGATGATGTTAAGGGAGGACATGACCATTAGGAATATGGAGAGTGTTAGGATCAATAGAATTCACAGCTCCCAGACTGGACCCCGTCCAGATGTGGACACGTCTGTAAACAGTGCAATGCTGATGAGTCAATTTTTTTTGTACAAATATCAAACAAATATCAAACAAAAACAAAACCAAATTAACAACAGATAAAGGATGCCAAAATCTAAATTAGATGAAATTAGCCCCATTAGGGGAACATACCCCACCCCCCACCCCCCACCCCACCCAACCTCCCAGAACTGAGGCGGGTTTCAATCCCTAACTTATACAGATCGCCGGCTGCAACAGGGGGTCCGTGGAAGAGGCAAACTCACCCCCCCGAGACTTCACACGGGGGGGAAGTAGTAGCTCAAGTGTCTTATGTACGTGAGATCTCCGCTTGTGATACAGCAGGCTGTGGGGACTTAAAAAGTCAAACGAAGGGAGGTAGCCATAATGTGACCCCACAGTAAATTCGATCCATCTTTTTGGTGGAGATACCGAACCGGAAGTCCAGCATTCCTCAAGGAAACAAGCATATATAGAAGAAGATTTATACCTCAACGATCTCCCAACCAAGTTCTTTGGTAGGGGCACTATCTTAGAATTTCCCTGGTAGGAATCATCCCCCCACCAGTCCGCACACACCATGGATTGAACTGGGCATAACTTGTGCAACATAATAAGTCATCCATGTGGAAGTTCGTGTGATAACGGAGACCTGGGCGCAGGCTATGGTGAGTAAACAACAAAAGGGGGTCCCACAGCATCTACCAGGTAGATCATCAGCGAATCTGTGGTAGCGAGTCCAGCCAGGCAGAAGCCTCTCTCGGAGTGGTGAAGAAGCGAGTTGTCTCGCCATCCTGGACTCTCAGGCGGGCAGGGAAGAGTACACTGTAGCGAATGCTGCGTGATTGTAGAGCCCCTTTGACTTGGTCAAAAGATTTCCTGAGCTTCTGGGTCTCTACAGAATAGTTGGGGAAGATCATCAACTTCGTGTTCTGGAATCTGAGTTCCCCTACGTTTCTAGAGGCACGGAGGACTTCGTCTCTATCTCTGAAATTAAGAAGACGGAGGATGAAGGTGCGAGGGGGGGATCCAGGAGGCCCCGGCTTAGGCGGGATGCGGTGAGCCCTCTCCACCGTGAAGTAAGGTACCAAGGGCCTCGATAAGAGATCACGAAGCAGACCCTCTGTAAAGGAGGTAGGGTCGTTTCCCTCCGCCCCCTCCGGTAATCCGACAATGCGAAGATTATTACGCCAGTTTCTGTTCTCCGCATCCTCGGCTCTGTATTCAAGGGCCTTCACTTTGGTTTGAAGCGTATGGAGAGATGCTCCATGTTCCACAATGGTATCTTCAGTGGTACTCAGTCTCTGCTCCGTCTCAGTGACTCGCGATCGGATTTTATCAATATCTTGGCGAATTAGACCCATATCCAGCTGGACTGCTTCAATCTTTGTTGTTAGCGTGGATTGGCAAGTAGCAATGGCCGCCATAACATCCGCCAGCCAGGGGGGCCGAGAGTCATCCGACTCCATAGTGATTGTCTGCGGAGCCCTTTGGGTGCTGCGTGTATGGAGGGCCTCCGGGGGGGACAGCTGAGCGTCGGAGGGGAGTCCGGTTGTGGTGGGAAGGTCAAATTTTTACCCCCTTTGTTATATTTTGCGCTGGAGTTCCTGTGCCTCATTCAGGTAACAGTGGCCCAGATCTGGGCGATTATCAACAGCTGGGTGTGGGAACCTGTCCGCAAAGTGAGGAGTACTCAGGCAGTAAGTAGGGCAAAGTGAATGTCCCCTTTAATAGTTCTCCCCCTCACCTGCAAATGGATGGTGCAGAAGCAGACTAGTTCAGGCCTACACTGAGCAACAAGGATTTTCAGCCCATCCACCTCTCTGCACAGCCTGGGTGGGAGGGATGTGGGCGCTCTAGGATCTGCTCGTGCTATCAGTCCTCCTCAGCTGTCCCAGGGTCTCCTCTACCAGAGTAGGAGGATCCGCCGATCCTCCAGTCACACCGACGGGCCGGAGCTCCAGGAGAGGCCGTGGCCGCGGCCTAGTAAAACGTGGGAAGGGGAGAGGCAGCAGGGCTAGATCACAGGGTATCTACCATTGAGAATCAGCTCACCCTCCTCCATCCAGAGTCTGCAGCATCCGATGAGGCTCGGGAGTGGGTCCGACCACAGCAGAGGCCTCCGGTCCGCCGCGCGGGCCGACAGGAAAGGCCGTGGCTTCGGCCTATTCACCCGCGGTAGACCAGGAGCCGATCCCGGGCCAGGAATCAAAAAATCTCCTCAGTCTTTAATGGATAGGGAGTCCCTGGGTCCCCCCCAGTCAGCAGGGATGCGATTACTGCAATATTAGAGCCGATGAATCCGGATTTTACAGACAGAGTGGCGGAGCTCACTAAAGAACCAACCGCTCACAGCGCCATCTTGGCCACGCCCCCGCGAGTAGTTTTAAATGACTTTTTTCCTTTGAAATGTCATTTTGCTGTTCTAAACACCGGAAACATGCGCCCCTTTACAGGCATACTATAGAAACCCCCCAGGTACGAAATTTAAAGGAATATTACACTTTCATTGTTTCACTTTAAGCATTATTAAAATCACTGCTCCCGAAAAAACGTCCCTTTTTAAAACTTTTTTTTGCATTGATCCATGTCCCCTGGGGCAGTACTCAGGTCCCCAAACACTTTTTATAACAATACCGTGCATATAAGCCTTTAAAATTAGCACTTTTGATTATTCATGTTCGTGTCCCATAGACTTTAACGGTGTTCACGTGTTCGAACAAATTTTTTGCTTGTTCACATGTTCTGGTGCGAATTGAACAGGGGGGTGTTCGGCTCATCCCTACTCAGAACGCTATTCTGAAGCCCTCACATATGTGAGACCCCTGGGTGCTGAAGTAGAAGGCAAAAGATCAGTCCAAGTGGCAGGCAAAAACATGGTCGATTTAACAGGCTGAGGTCGGTGCACGTGGAAGTCAGAAACGTGGTTTAAATGGCAGGTAAAGGCATCATCGGTAAACAGGCTGAGGTTGGTGCACGTAGAAGTCAGAAACATGGTTAAAAGGGCAGGCAAAGGCATCGTCAGTAAATAGGCTGAGGTCAGTGCACATGGAAGTCAGAAACGTGGTTAAAACGGCAGGCAAAGACATTGTCGGTAAACAGGCCAGGGTCAGTTAACATGGAAGGTAGAAACATGGTGGCACGCAAATGATGCACACAGGTAATTGAAATGGGGAAATGGCAGTCTGTTACTAATAATGGGAACTAATATCTGATGGATGTGTGATAATTTTTGAAGCAATCACCGATACACAGGCCAGGTTGGGAGGGACATTGGGGACAATAATAACTTGTATCTCTTCTAGCTCCTCCACTTGAGCATACACAACATCTCTTTTGGCATCTTCTTCCGGATTCTGCGGGGGGATGTTATAGGGAAAATGTTGCTCATGAAGTCGACTCACACTATCAGAGCGAATGCTTCCTGGGGCGGGTCCTTGCTGGTAAATAAGGGCAGTGACAATGTTTTCAATATATTTGAGGTAGGTGATGGGTTGGTTTTCAGGTGATTTTTGATAGCAGACAAATGAAATGAACATGGCCATATGAAACAGATGAAATGCAACTTTTTTATACCAATAATTGGACTTGCGGGTTGACAAATATGGTTGCAGCATCTGATCATTTAAATCCACCCCCCCCCATATACAGATTGTAGTCATGGACACATTCAGGCTTTACTATGGGGCCACGTCTTCTTTGAACCTCCACCAAGGTGTCATTGTGAATGGTAGTCATCATGTGAACATCCTTCTTGTCCCGCCACTTCATGGCCAACACCTCCTCATTCCTCATGAATGTGGCTTCCCCCTTTTGTAGCCATTTTGATAGTAAATTCTGTGGGAAGCCCTTCCTATTTTTTCGGAAGGTACCGCAGGCCAGGGTTTTTTCACAATACAGGTGATGGAAAAGGGGCAAGCTGCTGTAGTAATTATCTACATATAAGTGGTAACCTTTTTTGAACAGGGGGTATGCAAGGTCCCACACAATTTTACCGCTGGTTCCTATGTATGTGGGGCACTCACGGGGCTGAAGCTGGGAGTCTTTGCCCTCATAAATAGGAAATGAGTACACGTATCCAGTGGCTCGGTTCACTCTTTGTTATATTGCAGCCATTTGCTAAAATCATTTAAGTTCATTTTTTTCCTCATTAATGTACACACAGCACCCCATATTGACAGAAAAACACAGAATTGTTAACATTTTTGCAGATTTATTAAAAAAGAAAAACTGATATATCACATGGTCCTAAGTATTCAGACCCATTGCTGTGACACTCATATATTTAACTCAGGTGCTGTCCATTTCATCTGATCATCCTTGAGATGGTTCTACACCTTCATTTGAGTCCAGCTGTGTTTGATTATACTGCTTGGACTTGATTAGGAAAGCCACACACCTGTCTATATAAGACCTTACAACTCATAGTGCATGTCAGAGCAAATGAGAATCATGAGGTCAAAGGAACTGCTTGAAGAGCTCAGAGACAGAACTGTGGCAAGGCACAGATCTGGCCAAGGTTACGAAAAAATCTCTGCTGCACTTAAGAGCACAGTGGCCTCCATAATCCTAAAATGGAAGATGTTTGGGAGGACCAGAACCCTTCCTAGAGCTGGCCGTCAGGCCAAACTGAGCTGTTGGCGGGAGAAGACCCTTGGTGAGAAAGGTAAAGAAGAACCCAAAGATCACTGTGGCTGAGCTGCAGAGATGCAGTCGGGAGATGGGAGAAAGTTGTAGAAAGTCAACCATCACTGCAGCCCTCCACCAGTCGGGTCTTTATAGAAGAGTGGCCCGACGGAAGCCTCTCCTCAGTGCAAGACACATGAAAGCCCGCATGGAGTTTGCTAAAAAAACACCTGAAGGACTTCAAGATGGTGAGAAATAAGATTCTCCTTTCTAATGAGACCAAGATAGAACTTTTTGGCCTTAATTCTAAGTGGTATGTATGGAGAAAAACAGGCACTGCTCATCACCTGTTCAATACATTCCCAACAGTGAAGCATGGTGGTGGCAGCATCATGCTGTGGGGGGTGTTTTTCAGCTGCAGGGACAGGACGACTGGTTGCAATCGAGGGAAAGATGAATGCGGCCAAGTACAGGGATATCCCGGAAGAAAACCTTCTCCAGACTGCTCAGGACCTCAGCCTGGGCCGAAGGTTTACCTTCCAACAACTCCATGACTGTTCTTGAATGGCCCAGCCAGAGCCCTGACTTAAACCCAACTGAGCATCTCTGGAGAGACCTAAAAATGGCTGTCCATCAACCTTTACCATCCAACCTGAGAGAACTGGAGAGGATCTGCAAGGAGGAATGGCAGAGGATCCCCAAATCCAGGTGTGAAAAACTTGTTGCATCTTTCCCAAAAAGACTCATGGCTGTATTAGATCAAAGGGGTGCCTCTACTAAATACTGAGCAAAGGGTCTATATACTTAGGACCATGTGATATTTCAGTTTTTCTTTTTTAATAAATCTGCAAAAATGTCAACAATTCTGTGTTTTTCTGTCAATATGGGGTGCTCTGTGTACATTAATGAGGGAAAAAAATGAACTTAAATGATTTTAGCAAATGGCTGCAATATAACAACAAAGAGTGAAAATTGTAAGGGGGTCTGAATACTTTCCGTCCCCACTGTGTATATATATATATATATATATATTTATTTATTTTATTTCAGGTACTTATATAGTGCCGTCAATTTACGCAGCGCTTTACATATACATTGTACATTCACATCAGTCCCTACCCTCAAGGAGCTTACAATCTAAGGTCCCTAACTCACATTCATACATACTAGGGACAATTTAGACAGGATCCAATTAACCTACCAGCATGTCTTTAGAGTGTGGGAGGAAACCGGAGTACCCAGAGGAAACCCACGCAGGCACAGGGAGAACATGCAAACTCCAAGCAGGTAGTGTCGTGGTTGGGATTCGAACCAGCGACCCTTCTTACTGACTAGGCGGAAGTGCTACCCACTGCACTATACACACATCACACTACTCTAGGGAAGTGTTTGGGATTTTGTTTTTGCACTATGATTGCTTATACAGCCATGATGGCTGTATAAGCAATTGTTTCTGACAGTTCTGGGCTACATTCTTGCAGCTATCAAGAACTACTGTGATAGGCTACAGCTATACATGGTACAGAGAGGCAATGCTTGGCCCTGTACCATGTGATCACTGTGACCAATCACAGAACTCACAGTAGTTCCCAATGGCTGTAAGAATGGCAGCCATATTTACTACTGAACATGTGATCATTTTGATTGGACACAGAGATCACAAGGTACCAGGGCAGAGTGCTGCCACTCAGTGGTCAAAGTATATTTAATCCCTAATGAACTTTATTCATTTTCTCCCATTTGTTCTGGTAAATACACAATTGTGTTATATCTGTTTGGAAAGTACAAATAAGAACCCGTTGATCCTGGCAGAAATCCACTGAGTTCCTAACATCCTGTTTCCTCTGTCTCTGCTGCACTGTTATCAGTTACCATTGTTTCCAACTCTCTCTGTGGACTACAGAACACACACCCCCCTCTATGGAAATGAGGTGAAGGGGGAGTAGTTCTGAAGTCCTGTCCTAGGATGACAGTGCTTTTTTTCCATAGATAGAGTACAGTGTTTGGGCATTATGGCCATAGAACAGGAAGGGTGTTACTGGCAGAATAATCTGAAAAAAAAAGAAAACTAGTGTAGTTACTATTGTTTACGACTGCTAAGCTAGAATTTATTACATTTTTGTTCCTGTATTTAGGTCAATTTGTGGTATGTAAAGACAATCACTAACATCTCCCATAAAATTCAGAATGTTAGGGTTATATCATTTTCAACTTTCAAGCTAGTGATGTTGGCATGATGAAGGTCCTTGTGCAAGCACTTCCTGTTATAAAGTAACAACTCTTTGTACCACAGGGGTTTTCCTGCGTTGTCACCCTGTCATAAGCTCTCTGAATGGAAATTACAAGTGACCATGCCAACCCAATGTAGCCATAATTTGCTAAAATAGGTATTACAGTTGTGTTGGTTACAAATGAGTTTGGCTCCCTCTAGTGTCCTTTGTATGCTATTAAGACTTTGTTTAGTTTCTGTGAAGCAGTGTTACAAAGCATTGTGGGAGATGTAGTTTAATGAGGAAGTGACTCGTGTTAACTTAGTTTGGGAACTACTAAACCCACAATGCCAAGTCACAGGACCCATAAGGCCAAGTTACTGCACTGCATGCTGGGAGCGGTAATAAAAGGAACAGCGTGGCCATATTTTGGTCTCTTGGGACGCCATTCAATACCTGCCTGCAGTGAGGTCTGTGTGTGTGATCGGGAGATTGCGGCCTGCAAGGCACGGAGCTGAATTGATCAGACTCTGAGGTGTTTCAGAGCACAGTCAGCTGGACCAGCGTGCGGATGGATTGGAGGACCCAAGATTTCTGGAGGTTTCTTGCATTACAGTCATCAGCCATCAGAAGGAGCGGTGCGGTGTGACGGCGCCAGCTTGGATCGGACTGAGATATCAAGAAAAAAGAGAGACTTCCACCATGTCAAATGTGAATTATGGGTATATCTTTTAATAATGTAGAGTAAAAAACATGTATCATTTACACATAACAACAATACATAAAGTACATCACATGGAAGACAGAATGAAACATGCGCAAATACAAATCATCCTATTATACTCTCCGAGGGGTTGTGTGCCCTGATGCCCGACGCATTTCCAGTATTCAGTATTCAGATACCTTCATCAGGGAATGAGAGTTGGATATATTTACAAAAATATTGTTTCCAATGGAATTATTGCATGTTAAAGAAGCACCAGAGGCAATTAAATCCAATTGAGTGTTGCAAGGGCACCAGACTATCATGATGGATGAGTTTTTTAAGTGCACTGCGTCTATGAAATCAGTGGATAATGAACGAAGTACATGGGACAAACTATCGTTGGAGCTTAAAGTATGGGCTCAATGACAGGTGGAAAAATATCCAAGTGTCCCAGGGTAGGTGTATCTTGGAGGTGTCCCGGTCTGGTGTATGGCGTGCTGCCTTTCTATCAGTGCCTGAGATGAGATGATGTTATCCGTATTTGATTTTTATGATCGTAGGCACTGACAACCTAAAAGAAGATTCTTCATGGTGCAGTACTCGAATTTAAAGAGTATTTATTCTTAAAAAATCGTAGGCACTGACAACCCAGGTTGTCAGTGCCTAAGATTTTTTAAGAATAAATACTCTTTAACTACTTGCTTACTGGGCACCTAAACCCCCCTCCTGTCCAGACCAATTTTCAGCTTTTAGCTTTGTCGCACTTTGAATGACAATTGTGCGGTCATACAACACTGTACTCAAATGAAATTTTTATTATTTTTTTTCCCACAAATAGAGCTTTCTTTTGGTGGTATTTGATCACCTCTGCAGTTTTTCGTTTTTGTTGAAAAAATTGAAAAAAAATTATTTTTTTTTAAATTTATATATTTTTTATATTTTGTTATAAAATTTTGCAAACAGGGAATTTTCCTCCTTCATTGATGTATGTTGATGAGGCGGCACTGATGGGCACCGATAGGTGGCAGTGATGGGCACTAATGGGTGGCAGTGATGGGCACTGATGGGTGGCACTGATGGCAGCACTGCTAGGTGGCACTGATTGGCACCACTGGTGGGCATTGATAGGTGGCACTTGTGGGCATTGATAGGTGGTACTTGTTGGCATTGATAGGTGGCACTGCTGGGCACTGTGGGCACTGGCAGGTGGCACTGGCAGGCACAGATGAGGCATATGTGCCTCCTACCTCTTCGGGACCGATGTCCCTTTAACATGAGCCGGAGATCAGCTTTTTTTTTCTCCTCACGCTGTCAGCGTGAGGAGAAAAAAAAACGATTACCGAGCTTTTGTTTACATCATGTGATCAGCTGTCATTGTCTGACAGCTGATCACATGGTAAGGGGCCGGGATCGGCCCCTTACTCGGATCTCTGATCATCCGAGTCTCCATGACTCGGTGATCACAGCGCGCGCACCGTGTGCGCTGCAGGGTGCGCGTGGTGCGTGTGCACAGGGGAGGACATCCCATGACGGCCTCCCGGAAATTGAGGTCCGCGCTGTGGCCGTCATTCGGCTATGGCCCAGACCTCAAGTGGTTAAATTCGAGTACTGCACCATGAAGCCTCTTCTTTTCATTTCATAAATACATCCCGTGGAGGAATTTATTTTACTAGAAAGCTCTGAGAGGAGTATTTCAGCAGAGAAAAGCTGCCACAGGAGGAGGGATCCTTTTATTGGAAAAGTCAGTGGATACAACACCTTTGGCCAAGTGATCCTTCCTGTGTGTGTCTATCCGATCTCTATAATTTGAGATCCATCACATCTGGTAAGCGGTGCTGTTTTTACTTACTTTGTTTGATGAACAGAAAAATTGTTTGTCCTTCTGAGAAGTTCGTCCTGATTGTACACATTGGTCAAGCATTTTTTTTGGACTACACATTTTTATCAATTTTTTTTTTTTTGTTTTCTGTTTTTGTATTTTTTTGTAGCGCATGCTGGCATTTGTATGTGCCTTTTCATTTGATTTTTTGGATTGCGCATCTTTATTAGTTATACATGTATGTCAAGCTGCCAACGCCAGAAGTGACATCATCAGCACCATTTAATGGAGCTGGTGGGTGGGCTTCAGTGGGAATATATAGGGACAAGCCTTGGGCCTCCATTTGCTGCTACTCCAGCCATGTTGTGTGTCTCTGATGTTGGTAGTGTTTTAACATTTTTCTGATACTGTATGTTGAGGTTTTAACAGCTTGCTTCATCTTTTATGTATATTTCAGTACTTGTTTAGGTTTAGGTATTTAAAAATGTATACCTTATATATCACATTGGAGACTGAGTTATGAGTATACAGCTTGGTTCCTCGTAGTATAGAGTTTACAACTATGGGCAATTATAATGTGACCTTTAGATGGATGTGATAAACTGTTTGTAATACACTGTTTGTAATTTGTATTAGAATGGTTGTATACAATCAGCAGTTTAATTTAGATCGTTTACTTGGGTACTACTTGTATATTTGATGTATATATTATTAGTAATATCCATAGACTCCAGAGACGGAAGTGTTTTACGCAGTATTATATTGTATCTGTGGTGAAATTCTACCTGGGGTATGGATATAAGCCATAGTAATTTCATGAACATTATATATATGTTGGCCTGATGTGTCTCTGTGTGCTCCGGTGATCTCTCTTTGGGGATTGTGTGTGGATCCTGGGGTGAAACTGCTTTCTCGGGGGAGCTATGAGCCAATGGGTACACCTGGATAACCACATGCATCTTGTAAGAAAACATGATATGTATACAGTTTTTGTAATATGAATATAGTATTTATATTTTTATAATTTGTTAATATGGGAATTTATTGTTTCATATATTGAATATATTTCATATATTGAATTACAGATTCTGATACATATTTCTATTCATTTCTGGAGAAGCAGCTTTCTAGGTTGCAAAATGTGTAGCGATCGTCTGTGACCCATCTTTTCTCCTCCCTTATCCCGGTGACGATTCCATCTGCCTAAAGATTTATGGCCCAATTTTGGGACACAGCAGTTGATTACTAATGTAATAAGTGTGTAAAGGGTTGGATATTTGCTTTGGGTACACCAATACAAATGATTATCAGAATCACTTTTTAAGAGGTAGTTTGTGTTGTTTTAAATACATTTTCATTTCTTAAAATCTGGAAAAATAAAACATGTCTATTTTGATAGGGCTATGATTTGTCTTATATTTGGTAGCCTTAAAACCCAAGTGCTCAGATGTTTTGCTTTTGTTAAGAGAAAAAACTCCTCCGGGGTGATTAATGTACATTGCAAAGATTTTAACAAACTTTGTTGTAAATTCCTACCTTTTTCTGCTCTGAAGAAATAGCAGTTTATTTGATCATGCCCTATGGATACTGAGTCTGAATAGGAGGGTCTGGTTCATTATGATTACCTGGTGCACTTTCAGTGTTCTGATGAGAAACACTGCAGTGCCTGCATCCCGAAGAAATTAAGAAATTAAGAAATTAACCCATAAGAAGTATCTTGCTAAGAATTTTTTGTTGCAGAGGATGCCTAAAATCTGACTCATATCAGTGTAGACTTCTGTGTGAACCAATCACACAAGCAGGAAATTACATTTTTGGGGGAGTTCTGTACTCTAGCATTTTTTTTTTCTTTTTCACAAACTGGGGTTACCCTTTAACCGCTTCCGGACCAGCCGCCGCAGTTATACTGCAGCCGGTTGGCTCCCCTGGGCAAGCCATCGTAGCTCTTTAAGAGGCTGTAGGAGGCGCGCACCCGCAGAGTGTCCCCGGGGCCGATGCGAGTGCCTGGCAGGCGTGATGACCCCCAGGCACCTGCGAACGCTCATGACAGAGCGAGAACTGGGATCTGTGTGTGTAAACACACAAATCCCAGTTCTGTCAGGGGAGAGGAGACTGATCGTGTGTTCATACTACGTATGAAAACCGATCGGTCTCCTCCCCTAGTCAACCCCACCGCCCCACAGTTAGAACACACCTAGGGAACACAGTTAACCCCTTGATCGCCCCCTAGCATTAACCCTTTCCCTGGCAGTGATGTTTATACAGTAATCAGTGCATTTTTATAGCACTGATCGCTGTATAAATGTCACTGGACCCAAAAATGTGTCAGAAGTGTCTGATTTGCCCGCCGCAATATCGCAGTACTGCTAAAAATCACAGATTGCCACCATTACTAGTAAAAAAAAATAATAATAATAAAAATGCCATAAATCTATCCCCTATTTTGTAGACCCTATAACTTTTGCGCAAGCCAATCAATATATGCTTATTGCGATTTTTTTTTACCAAAAATATGTAGAAGAATACATATCGGCCTAAACTGAGGAAAAACATTTTTTTTTTTTTTTAAATTGGGATATTTATTATAGCAAAAAGTAAAAGATATTGTGTTTTTTTCAAGATTGTCGCTCTTCTTTTGCTTATAGCGCAAAAAATAAAACCTGCAGAGGTGATCAAATAAATAGGAAAAAAAGGACGTAAATTTTGTTTGGGTACACCGTCGCACAACGCAATTGTCAGTTAAAGCGACGCAGTGCAGTATCGAAAAAAATGACCTGGTCAGGAAGGGGGTAAATTATTCTGAGGCTGAAGTGTTTCAACAGCACTAGTAAGCTGGAAACACACACTACATATAACAAGCATAAACGGCTGCTCACAAAACAGGAATGTTAAATTATCAACACGCATTGAAATAATTATATAAATTAAGTAGATCATATTTATATAATAATGATTACAGATGTATTTGAAAATTGAATTTTATTATAAAATCCAAGATGCTATTAGCCTTAGCTTGCCATGAACACTCCGTGTTTATTTTCGAATCCATTTAAACAGCAGGTTACAAAAAAAAGCAAATTGAAGAGCGGAACACTGGGAGGTTTGCAGTCATTGTCTTTATCCCATAGCCCCCTCCATTTCCCCCTCTACACCCTCCCTCTTCAAATTCTCTTCTTGTATCATGCTAAATCACTATGCGAGCAGGAACAACCCATCAATGCTACCTCACACAAACAGTAGTTATGTTACTACAACTGACAACATAATTTGTTTTTACCATATTCATGCACCAGAGCACACTGGGAGGTGTGAAAATACACATGGTTGGAGTAAAGCACGATGCAAAAGAAAAATAAACAATGCAAAGTAATAAAAACTGGAGAGTCAACCTTTTCCTTAATATTGCAGTGTTCTTGTTTAGGATGAAAACTGCAGGAAATAAAATTGGAGCATAAACTTTAATGGTTTCCTGTGGCAACCAGTTATACTGTATATATTTTTTTTCATGAGTGAATAAAAGTCAGATAAGCATCTATAGGAAACAGCTTAATAATTTTCATAAATAACCCAACAACATGGTAAGAGACTGGGAATAAGGACAATTGTGTGTTTTCATTTCCTTTAAATCTATTTCTGTGAAAATCTGGGGATTTCGGTAAATACTTTTGAGTCAGTGTGGAAAGTGGAATTTAGGTGTTTTTAAGGGTACAATAAACTCTAATTAAATGGCTTTTAACTATTCTGAACTGTTTTTTGTTCCAAACTGTCCCCTCATTAGTCTCAGTTTATTTTTGTATAACAGAAAAAAAAAATGTAAGCAACAAAAAAAGTAAAATAAGAATTTAAAGCGGCACAAGAATAAAAAAAAAAAACACCAGTTGAAACAAACTAAAACAAATAAATGCACCTAAAAAACTCACATCCCCTAAAAAAGCCAAGAAAAAGTAGCTTAACACTCGAATTTCCATTTAATTTCTATCACCCCTATCTCCAATTAAGAAATGTTTTCTGCTATAGGCTCATATAAAGGATAAATATGATAAATTATGATATTGTTCATGGAGGTTCCATACCTTCGGTGGCAAATAAAGAAGAAAAAAAACAAGAATGTGGTATTAGACGCACTGTGCTGGCAGATTTACATTAAAAGCCACTGCTTGAAAAACTAAAGAAAGGAAAATGTTGTCTGATAATGGTAGCTTCAACCTGTTGTAATATTACAGTAGGTGAACAATACAGAAAAAAACTTCAATCAAACAATGTTATAGCTTGGTGCATCCTCCTCTCCTAACCCCTTTGCATTGCTCCACTAGAATCATATGATAATCAAAGCCATTAACCTCAGTATTGGGAACAAATACTTTCTTTTAGGTGTGAGGTATTCATACAATGATAAAACTATAGTGATGATGGATGGCACAATGGGGTCTATTCTTAAAAAAATTGCTTTGCTAATGTCTCAGCCTTCACGCAGAATCACAAATATTACCAGCAATGTTTGTAATATGTGTGATATATCAGTTTATTTCTGTTGCTTTTACCAGGGTGAATATAACATTCCCTAAACATTAATCCTAATCCCCCGTACACACGGTCGGACATTGATCGGACATTCCGACAACAAAATCCGTGGATTTTTTCCGACGGATGTTGGCTCAAACTTGTCTTGCATACACACGGTTGCACAAAGTTGTCGGAATTTCCGCTTGCCAAGAAGGCGGTGAGAGACAATTTGTGCTTTTTCAGACTCGTGGTTTTCAGATCGTTTTCTGCTGTTCAGTTTGTGCTTGTGGGTTTGTATCTGCTCTTCAGTGCGTGCAGCAAGTACCATTGATTTATCATTGTGTTCTTGTTCAATCGTTACTGTTTTTCAGGTCGCTCTTCACAGGCCTTGCTGTTCTTCAGTGCATTCTGTTACTTCGTTCTGAGCAGCCGACCGTTTTCTAGCCATGTTGCGTATTCGTACTCCTCGTAGAGTTCGTGCTGTGCAGGGGCTTGGTGTTGGGGTCCTTACCTTGACACAAGTCCAGTCCATGAACAGGGTGGGGAGGAGTTCATGGACCAAGAATTGGTTGCTTCAGCGTGACCAGTTCTGTCACATGCCTTTGCTCCGTGAGATCCGTGAGAATAATCCTGATGATTTCAGGAACTTTCTCCGGATGAGGGACCCCGTATTTCACCGTTTGTTGGCTTTGCTGACCCCCTATATTAGCAGGCAGGATACCTGCATGAGGCAAGCCATCACTCCGGAGCAGAGGCTCATCGCCACCCTGCGGTACTTGGCGACGGGGAGAAGCCTGAAGGACTTCTCGACAGGCATCTCCCCCCAGGCTCTGGGGATCATTATCCCAGAGACCTGTTCTGCCATCATACAGGTCCTGTAGAAGGACTATATTAAGGTAAGATTTTTATCCTTTAACATCACATTTTATTGTATATAATGTTTGCTAATGTATTGTATTTCTTTCCTCATTCCCTAATGACCATGATTGTAATATGCTGTGAATGTCCCCTTTGTCATCATGCATGCTGGATTTTTATGTAATTATTTTTGTTGTCCTTCATACTTATTTGCCTTCACTTACCTCCCCAGCATGGTCTCCTGGCCCTATATTCACCTCATGTAGTCACTTAACAATGTATTTTATCAGCTCCATAGTAGTGCTTTACCCCGAACACCCCCTAAAATGTTTTCAAATGTGATTTGTGCTTTAAATTCAGGGGGTCAGAGGCATTTTTTGGGGGGGTCCCCAAATCATTTTGAATCCTCCCTCCCCCCAACTGTAAGTCAGCTGATACCAATTCTCTATCTGTCCTCAATCATCTATCTACTGACTTTGCCAAACCCATACACACTATACCTATCTCTTTTGTGGTCAGATGTATGGATGAATTCCCCAAAGCATGTTGTGCAAGGGCCTGCCTGTATACTTTCAAATGGTACTGTTTCAAGTTTCTGTATACTATTATTATCTTGATAGGTAATAGCAGAATGTCCAAATGTGCTCAAATGTGTACAGTGTGTATTTATATCTTTGTATTATGACACTTCTTACCTGTCCAGTGGGCTGCCAATAGTGTAACTAAGGAGGGGCTGGCCAAAGTAATACCCATTATTTAGGCATTCATCTCTCAATGAAGTGGAGAGGGTTACCTGTCCAAGAGTCCCCCCCCCTATAATGTTAGAAATGGCCCATGAGAGGGGGGGGGAATCTGATAGTTGTACCTTATACTTTGGTCTTTAAAAACTCCCTCAAATAAATGTTATCTTGATGTTGGCCAAGAATGTTTGTGTTTAATCATCTTTCCCTGTTTATGTGCAAAAAGGCTACATTTTTTTTTGTTTGACTCCACAGTTTCCTTCCAACCCACAGGAATGGCAGACTGTGGCCTCCCACTTTGCCCAGTGGTGGGACTTTCCTAACTGCGGAGGGGCAATTGATGGGAAACACGTCCACATCGTCCCACCACCCAACTCGTGGTCATACTATTATAATTACAAGGGGTTCAATAGTATTGTGATGTTGGCGGTGGTGTCGGCTACTTACGAGTTCCTGTATGTGGAAGTGGGGAAGAATGGTCGGATGTCTGATGGTGGAGTCATCGCCCAGACGGAGTTCTACTGGTGTCTCCAGAATGGCAGTTTGGACTTGCCACCTCCAGAAGACAATGTGGAAGGACTCCCATTTGTCTTTGTTGCGGATGAAGCGTTTGCGCTGGGGGACCATCTTATACGGCCATTCCCGATGAGGACCCTCACCCCGGACCAGAGGGTTTTTAATTACCGGCTGGCCAGAGCCAGAAGAGTGGTGGAGAACACGTTTGGAATCATGGCCAGCCTATTTCTTACACTCATACATATGGCGGAGTATAAACTGAATCATATTATCCTGGCATGCTGTGTTCTACACAACTTTTTACGGCAACATTCTGCCAACTATGCTGGCTCAGGTGGGCCTGAGGCTGGAATTCAAAATGAACCAACCCTGACGGTGCTTGAAAGTGGCCGTCCTGGCTTGCCCCCCCTGAGTGCCCCTGATGTCTGGCTAAGATACCTTGAATACTTTGCGGGTAGGGGGGCTATCAATATGGCAGACAATGTCTGAAACCTTTTTTCAAATAAAAAAAAATAACTACTCACATCTCTGGTGACATTTACTGCTTGTGTTTCTTTTAGCTGACCCTGACAGAAATGTGATGAGTCCTGAAAATGGCGTGATTGTGTAACCTTACAAAGCACTGTTGGGTGTTATTTACTAAAGGCAAAGACACTTTGCACTACAAGTGCAGTTGAAACTACACTTGTAGTGCAAAGTGGATTTGCCCTTAGGAAATAACACCCATTGTCACAGAAAACACCAATTAGAGCACAACAAAAGTGTTGGAGCGTTGAAACAATAATCCACACATTCTTGATTAGCAATCTTTTTAATACCAGCACTAGGGATGAGCCGAACACCCCCCTGTTCGGTTTGCACCAGAACATGCGAACAGGAAAAAAGTTCGTTCGAACACGCGAACACCGTTAAAGTCTATGGGACACAAATATGAATAATCAAAAGTGCTAATTTTAAAGGCTTATATGCAAGTTATTGTCATAAAAAGTGTTTGGGGACCTGGGTCCTGCCCCAGGGGACATGGATCAATGCAAAAAAAAGTTTTAAAAATGGCCGTTTTTTCAGGAGCAGTGATTTTATTAATGCTTAAAGTCAAACAATAAAAGTGTAATATCCCTTTAAATTTTGTAGCTGGGGGGTGTCTATAGTATGCCTGTAAAGGGGAGCATGTTTCCCGTGTTTAGAACAGTCTGACAGAAAAATGACATTTCGAAGGAAAAAACCCATTTAAAACTACTCGCGGCTATTGCATTGCCGACAATACACATAGAAGTTCATTGATAAAAACGGCATGGGAATTCCCCACAGGGGAACCCCGAACAAAAATTAAAAAAAAAAAATGATGTGGGAGTCCCCCTAAATTACATACCAGGCCCTTCAGGTCTGGTATGGATATTAAGGGGAACCCCGGCCAAAATTTAAAAAAAAAAATGATGTGGGGTTCCCCCTAAATTCCATACCAGACCCTTCAGGTCTGGTATGGATTTTAAGGGGAACCCCACGCCAAAAAAAAAAAAAAAAAAAACGGCGTGGGATCCCCCCAAAAATCCATACCAGACCCTTATCCGAGCACGCAACCTGGCAAGACGCAGTAAAAGAGGGAGGGACAAGAGTGCACCCCCCCTCCTGAACCATACCAGGCCACATGCCTCAACATTGGGAGGATGCTTTGGGGTAGCCCCCCAAAACACCTTGTCCCCGTGTCGATGAGGACAAGGGCCTCATCCCCACAACCCTGGCCGGTGGTTGTGGGGGTCTGCGGGTGGGGGGCTTATCGGAATCTGGAAGCCCCCTTTAACAAGGGGACCCCCAGATCCCACCCCCCCTGTGTAAAATGGTAAGGGGGTACTTACCCCTACCATTTCACTAAAAAACTGTCAAAAATGTTAAAAATGACAAGAGACAGTTTTTGACAATTCCTATAATTTTTGTCAGACAAGTAGGCCCTAAAAATGTGGGCAAATGCATATGGGCAAAACAATGGTATTTTCTAGGCCGAACGAAAAATGTTTGATACGAACGAATAATGTGCCCATGAACATGAAAGTTGACATTTTAAACCGGATAACAGTTAAGAAAAGCACATGGAGCAGCACGAACGTAATAAACATAAAAAGAATAGGAGGAGGAGAGCTTTCCTCCTCCTCCTCCTCGTTGGTGTAATTATCAGACACCTGCTCTGACTCCGCCATGTGTTTCACGCATGCATAGTGTCTATAAAGCGTAACACGCGTGCGTAGTACGTACGATCTGTGAGCGGAGGAAGGAGTAACGGAGGTGCCGATCGTGATTACGAAGGTAAGATTTAACATTGGGCCTATACTGCTTCTAGATTGAGGCCTGTATTTGCACAAGTTTAGAAGACTTTAGGCTGACATTAGGGTTTGTCTTGTGTTGTGTCTTGCAGTGAAAATGGATATCTTGAAAGATAAGGACTTTATGCCAATCTTCATTGATATGTTCAGGGAGCTGCCCTGTCTGTGGCAGATAAACCACCCTGAATATTAGAACCAAACAAAGAGGAAGGCAGCGCAGGATAATTTGCTGCAATTTGTGAAGTCGGTGATCCCCAAGGCAGACATCACCTATTTGAAGATCCTAATTGGTGGCCTAAGGAGCACTTATCTAAGGGAGCGCAAGAAGGTCCAGGATTCCCAGAGATCAGGAGCAGCAGATGACATTTATGTCCCCAGGCTGTGGTACTATGACAGACTGCATTTTCTGGCAGGTCAGACTGAACCCAGGCCAGCACTCTCCACTCTTCCTTCCACGCTTCCTTCCCCCCCAGCTGAGGCTTCTGACGCCCAACCTGGGCCTTCCAGACAGCAACATGTGGAGGAGCCCAGCTTGAGCCAGGTATAGCATTCTTCTAAATATTTCTGGTTGTCCAATCAATGATGTTAACTAGATGTTAGTTTGGAGTACTAATTTCTGATTGTGATTGATGATGCAAAAACTAAAACCATGCCCCTTTTTCATACACAGGGAAGTCTCAGCCAGGAGGTGGCCAGGCCAAGCAGGCTGCCCAATACCCAGGTCCCTCCCCTACACCTTCAAAGACAAAGTGGCAGGAAGAGGAGTAACCTGGAGGAGGCTGCCATAGGCCTCTTTTGGAAGGCTACAGAGGCCCTGAGAACCCCCCACAGTGTGGAGGAGGACTTTGCTGGCATAACTGCCTGCAAAATGATGCAGATGGAGGAGGGCCAATGACTCCTGTGTGAGTTCTTAATTTTGGAAGCTCTCAATAAGGGGTTGAGGGGCCAAATTACATGTGCTACCCACATTTGTGACCTCACACATAGTCCTCCTCCTCCTCCTCCTCCTGATCCTACTCCTCCTCCTGCCACATCTCCAACACCAGAGCCACAGCTGGGAAGGAAGCGTGGAGGGAAGACCAGAGAGTGATGGCCCTGGGTTCAGTCTGGTCTGGCAAAAGATGCAGCCTCTTGTAGTACCACAGCCTGGGGACACAGATGTCATCTGCTGCTTTCCGGATCTCTGGGACTTCTGGACCAGACTGCACTCCCTTACATATGGACTCCTCAGGCCACCAATTTTGCTGGAAAATAATTGATGTCTGCCCTGGGGGTCAAAGGCTTTGCCAATTTCTGCTGTTCCTCCAGCGTTGCCTCCCTCTTTGTTTGGTTCTAAGCCCTTAATAAAGGAATTTTTGTTTCAATTATACTCGCCTATGTGTGTTTTCCTTCAAAAAGGACAGTTTGTTTGTGAGGAGGCAGGTACATTTCAGCCTTGAAAAAAATACAAACCCCCCAAAAAAAAAAAAAAAAATCACCCTTGAAAAAAATACAAAACAAAACTAAAAAAAAATCAGCCTTGAAAAAAATACAAAACAAAAATAAAACAACAAAAAAGAAATTTGGTCAGATGTGACAAATCAAAATATATTGAGGGAATCACAATAAATAATAAAGAAAGAAGTTTGTGAGAAGTCTGTGTGAATATGAGCAACAAAACTACTTCATTCTTCTCACATTATAAAGAAGAAGAGAGTGCGCTGTGTTAAGCAATTTAAAACATTGCAGCGTGACGAAAGTGCTCTATCCATTCCGAACGCTAATTTTACCAGACCGAGCTGTTCCGTCTTGGAATTTCTTCTCGAAATTTCTTCTGAGCATGCGTGGCACTTTGTGCGTCGGAATTGTCCACACACAGTCGGAATTGACGCGATCGGATTTTGTTGTCGGAAAATTTTATAGCCTGCTCTCAAACTTTGTGTTTCAGAAAATCCGATGGAAAATGTCCGATGGAGCCCACACACGGTCGGAATTTCCGACAACACGCTCCAACAAGGTATTGCTAGATGCACTAACAGATTTGGATGGCCCTTACTAACAAACTAAAGTGGAACTAAACCCGTTGATTAACTGTTTCCCAAAAGAGTTAGGCCCCTTTCACATTGATCCTATACGCTTCTCCCACAGCGTAGGTACAGCGCAGTGCACCTGTTGTTTTCGTGTGGATTAGCTGTGCTTTGTCATAGATTTCTATTATGTCCTACAGTTTTGGTGAGTTTTCTGAAAGTGCACCAAAACCGTGGAACATAATAGATGTCTACAGCAAAGCACAGCTAACCCACATAAAAACCACAAGCACACTGCTCTGCACCCATGCTGCGGGAAAAGCACACTAGATTAGTGTGAAAGGGGCCTTACATTCAAATAATGCCGTAAATGGTAACCCGTTTTTTTATATAAACTTTATTTATGGAAACATTTTCCATACAATACCATATTGAAGAGAAAGAATGAAAAGGTACAAAAATAACATGCTTCATACACTGCACAGCTGTTATTAGTTGATGCATACAAAATACTATCAAAAAATTGGAAGGGGCATGGGGCCAACGTGGGACCAAGCGCCAAAAATTATAAGCATGTACCAACTGTCTGTTTCACAAATTAAAGTGTAATGTAAATTAATTATACAGAGAAACAGAAACAAAAACAAGTGCATGTAGTATGCAGATCAAATACTGCAAGCAGCAGACAACATTTCAGAAGTAATCTCTATGAAAAATGAGAATCTCTGGCTGTGAGGCCTACGTAAGAGCTATCGGTCAGAAACAGCATGGTCATCTTCAAGTGGAGGGGCTGGTGGCAAGTGCAAAGGGGGAGTCTGGGACCCTAAAGTACACGAACTATAGTGAATCTATGTAGCCCAGATAGAGTAGAACCTTTCAGATTTGTCCGTACACGCAGCCATCTACGCTTACATTATATTGATCACTAGCCGTACCCAGTCCCAATGACTATAAACCTTATAAATCTATGCTTTCTTTCAATAAATCAGGATCAAATGCCTTGTGGCATTTAGGAGATGTGGCAAAACACATTTCTTATAGCAGCTTAATGGAATGGAATGGACATAGAGATAAAAGTGCATTGGGGAGTTTGAGATATCCATGTCGAGAATTACTCTGATCTGGGCTCTAATGTGAATATAGAAGGGGCGTAGCTTAGGGCAATTCCACCAGTAGTGCAGAAAGGTACCACGCTAACCGCAGTCCCTCCAGCAGGTGCCAGACAGAGATGAGTAGATCACTGCCTTAGAAGGAACTCTATAGTGTGTGAGCAGCTTATAGCTATTCCCCTGCATCTTTGTATAGACAGACCTGGAGCGATTCAGTCAGTATAAGTGCTCAAGCTGAGTCTCAGGGAATTCATGGTGCAAGTCTAACTACTACTCCCATATATACAAGGGCTTCCTGGTGGTCTCCTCTGATTGAAGCAATTTGTAAAGCACCAAAATGGAATGCGGGACTGAGTCACCTGTGATACACAACTTCTCCAAGGGTGTAGGTGTAGATAGTGGGTGGATTTTAGGCACTAAACTGTGAACAAAATTATGAAGTTGTTTATAACGACAGTAATCCATGGGAAAATGCCCATAATGATCCCTCAGGGTATCCAAGAGAGTAGACATCTCCCTAGAAGAACCTGCCACATCTTTTCTCCTGGTCCACAGCCCACGTCAGGAAAAATGAGAGATGCTTTCTGGGGGTAAACCAAGGGAAGCTCCCAAGTGGTGCAAAGGGGGGACCGGCAGGGAGACAGTTTCCCTGAGTTGATTAGCATGTCCCAGAGATGTAGGGCGTGGGTTGTGGTAGGGGATGCAAGATTAGCAAGCCCCCTATGAGTGTGACTAGTTGCTTTTTCTCTCAAGTCATCAAATGGCTGGTAGCATAACTGATCACATGTGCAGCTCCATGGCAACTGCAGATCAAATAGAGGCTAAATGCCAGTTTCCCTGGCTGTAAAGGATAGGAGGGTTTAGCTTTAAAACCAAACTCCTGCTAATGCTTTTTCAAGAGATCTTTCTCCTTTTGAGAATAAAAGCTAACAGTTGTAAGCACACCTGTCATTCGTAAATGGTTTGTCTCAACCCTCCAGCTGTCATTTTTGCTGGACAGCTTAAGGTGGTAGTAAAGTATTTAGTAAAGTATTTGTGTTTAAAATCCACTGACAGGCAGGGTTTTTATAACAGAAGAGACCCTAAAGGTTTCTCCTGTCATAAATGTCCTCCTTGCCTGTCAGCGGTTAATGTGATATGAGCCGCACATGCACAGCTCAGTTCATATTTATGGAATGCATGGTGTGCCACGGCGATGTGGCTCCCATGTGCATGCCCATGAGTGACGTCCCCACTCAACAGTGGCGGAAGATGGAAGCGTGACAGGGCTCCACTGGAGGGCTCCATCTGCGGGTAAGTCTGTCACAATGTCCTAGTATGTGGTGCATACCAGTACACGTTGACTTAAACCAGCAGGGGGACCAGCTTTTTTAATTTTGGGACTGGACTTTACTACCGCTTTAAAGAAGCTGAAAAATAACAGAATTACTGATCACCTGGTGAAAATAAGGGAAAAAGCCTTAAAAGAACTAAAAAATGAATGCAGCTACCACATCTAAGAATTGGTAAGCTGCAAAATAATACATTTTGTTATTGGGTTTAATATTGCTTTGGCCAAGAACATTTGGCAAATAAGGAAAACACCCTAACACTATAGGCTAAAAACATTAGACCAGAACAGCAAACTATATGAGGGAAATATCTGCTCTGTGTGCAAAATGTATAGAGATTTCTGTGCTCACCACTGTTATGCCCCGTACACACGGTCGGACATTGATCGGACATTCCGACAACAAAATCCTAGGATTTTTTCCGACGGATGTTGGCTCAAACTTGTCTTGCATACACACGGTCACACAAAGTTGTCAGAAAATCCGATCGTTCTGAATGCGGTGATGTAAAACACGTACGTCGGGACTATAAACGGGGCAGTAGCCAATAGCTTTCATCCCTTTATTTATTCTGAGCATGCGAGGCACTTTGTGCGTCGGATTTGTGTACACATGATCGGAAATTCCAACAACGGATTTTGTTGTCGGAAAATGTTATAGCCTGCTCTCAAACTTTGTGTGTCAGAAAATCAGATGGAAAATGTGTGATGGAGCCTACACACGGTCGGAATTTCCGACAACAAGGTCCTATCACACATTTTCCATTGGAAAATCCGACCGTGTGTACGGGGCATTAGTGTTACTTTTATTATAATAAATGGTACCACTGGTAATGCACAAGGCTGGTGTGCCCTTTTTGTTTTTTTTTGCTATACAGAATTGATTCAATGTTGCAAAGACAGAACCCCATTGTTTCACAAGTTTACTGGACTGAAACCTTTCAAAGATGAGCGACAGATGAACTTAGGTAACAACAGTGGGACATGCTTTCACAATGTGTGTTAGCATGGCCATATGTCATCTCTATTGGATGACTGCGTGACAAGGTAGGAGAACAATTGGGAGCCAATGACAGAGTGTTATCACTCTAAAACAGAAGGTGCCCTTAAAAGGACATTTATGTCGGGATCCCCAGGTTGTGTTTTAATGAGAGCTGGAAATTTGACATGTCAAAGCCTATATAAGATATGTTAAAGCTTAAATGAGACTTTAGTGACTGGGTAAATGAACTGTTTTATATTTTGTGCATACCTTTGATGAGTTTTATTATGAAGATTTCAGTAATAGCTGAATTCAATTCCACAGTGCTCGCAACTAGAACAATGACATTATTTTAACAGTGATCCAAAGGAGTATTGGAAAATATACTCCATGGAATGTTCCTAACATTGAATGTATCCTATTATTCAGCAACATGAATGTAATTTAGGTAAAGTCCAAAAGGGCATTATAGCATTGAACAAAAATCTTAGAATCATACACTGATATTCCATGTTTTCAGGAAAGGGATGAAACGGTTAATATTAAGTGTTAAGGTATTATTAGGTTTGAGAAAGGGTTAGTAGAAGAGAAAATTGAGAAATTTGAGCAGGATAAGCAAGATTTTCACAAAGTACAGATTTTTCATTGGAAGAAGTCTTTATCGTTTGAAAGGGGAGCATTATTCATTGCATTACGATGATAAGTTGAGGGCAGTTTTGTACATTCAAGAGATAAAACTAAAAGGTTTCATTCACTGTGATCAAATGCATGCAAATACATGTTCTAGGAACTGTGTCAGGAACAAACATCAAGTTAAGAATAGAAATTAAACTCATTAAAAAATATATAAAGACAAAAATAAAAATAATCAAACAATAATGCCGCGTACACACGGTCGGACTTTTCATCTACAAAAGTCCAACGGACGCTGACGGACTAAAGCTGGCTGGTAATCCGATCGTGTGTGGGCTTCTCCGGACTTTCAACGGACTTTTTCAGCCTCAAATCCGACGGACTTTAGATTTGAAACATGCTTCAAATCTTTCCGACGGACTCGAGTCCGGTCGAAAAATCCGCTCGTCTGTATGCTAGTCTGACGGACAAAAACCCACGCTAGGGCAGCTATTGGCTACTGGCTATCAACTTCCTTATTTTAGTCCGGTGTACGTCATCACGTAAGAATTCGACGGACTTTTGTGTGATCGTGTGTAGGCAAGTCTGTTCGTTAGAAAGTCCGCCGCAAGTCCGTCGAAAGTCCGTCGAAAGTCTGTCGGACAGGCTGTCGGACTTTTGTAGCTGAAAAGTCCGACCGTGTGTACGCCCCATAAGAGTACTAAAAAAACAAACTACTGTGAACTGTGGTGAGAATACATTTGTAGATGCCCAAAATATAGCTATGGCAGCTAAGTCATCCAGGAGCACCACCAGGGCCATACAGCCCTCCTGATGGGGCCCCCCTAATCATGCCTACACCTTACCTACCCCCCCCCCAGGGTGCAGCAGAAAAGCAGCGCTGATTTGACTTTATGCCCCCGAATGCCGAAAATGAAAAAATGTCCCTACTCTGCTCCCACCTTCTGGGCCCCTCTGTTTAGCTGATGGGGCCCGGGCCCAGTAAAACAAGACTGGTTGTACTCCCTTATCAGCAGCCCTGAGCACCACTATCGATAAAAACAATGTAAATGTATAAGATTGTAGTGGAGTAGAAGCTTCAAAGCTAAAATAGTCCTGATACCAGTAAAGCTGAAGCTTAAGGATAATTTTGTCTGAGGTTGGAACGTCTCTTAGTAATCTGACACCCTCAGCCTTACCCTGCACAAAGATTTTCCAGCTTGTGGGACCACAATCTAATTGCCAACAGACTGAAGGTGATTGTCACTTGGTTTAGTTAACTAAACTGCCACCAACAACTTTTATTGAAAAATAGTAAACATTCCCAAAATTTGCAATAGCAATTCGTGAATAAATAAACATCTGTACACATGCTGTCACCACAAACAGGTATATCCAGAGATTTATACTACACTAGTACTCTTTGAAGAGACAGGGATTCTTTTAGTTCTGCATCAGCACATTCTAGACAATCTTAACAATTTTCAAAATATGGTTTAATAATGAAAAGGTAAAAATGGTGCAAATAAAATATTTATAGAAAAAGGGTATTACAAAGAAACAAAGAGACAACAAGTAACAGAAGGAAAAGGGTGTTGAGGGTGAGAATATTTAACATGTCCTGGTTGTGCAGAGTCCAAATCAACAAGCAGGGTGGCTCTCATATGACTCGACAGATGTTCCTTGGTTTGATGTTAAAATGAGAGCTGTCAACTGTGGTTGCAGTCCCCTTTTCTAGACCTCTGGGGAGGGGGGGGGGGGTTGACAGAAATTACTTGACCAATCATCCGGTCTAAGTGGTGGCTGCTGGGATGTCACTGTGTTTATGACCATGTCCCAGATTCAATTTTCTATAGGTGCTAAAATCTTTGAATACCTACATGTTACAGTCTGCTAACTTACATATTATCGTCCAGCATTGAATTGCCTTCTGAATGGATATAAATATGATAGGTTTCAGATGTCTACTTTACCTAAGAGGGATAATGTGTCTTGTTGGCTCCCCATCTTGTATGAGGTAGGAGTGCTTGGGCTTAAACTGATGGAGGTGAATATGTCCTTATTCTGGCTGTACTGTTATTGTTTCATGAGTTATGAAATACCCTGAAGTTATTGATTCTACCAAGGCAGAAATGTGTATTGCTAGAGACTTCAGCTAAGGTATTTACAATGGGTGTGGGGGGGATCTGGTGGGGATCTGTTTGTTTTCAGGGTTCCTCAAGCTTGCAAATTTGACTGTTTTATGAGGGCTTCTAGACTGAAGTGTGGATTCAGCAAATAGGCGTGAGAGGCTCTGCATGTGTCCTCTCAAGGATCTGATAAAAAGGTTCTGACATTGGCTAACAGTTTATTTATTGTATGAACTGAAGGAGAAGGAAGGGGGAAGGTCGATGCAGATATGTCTCTTTTTGGGACAAATTGGCATGTTGGGACCTGAACAACATAGCTGTCGCATAGCTTTTCTTGTTCACAATGCGCACAGGGGGGTAGGGTGATAAAAGTTCACACAGACAAAGGTTATTAAGCAACGTAAGAGACATTAGAGCATACTACAAGGATATCTAGTTTAGAATAATCATTCTCATAGACAGACCCAAAAAAGTATTTAGAACTGTAAAAGTATCATAAATATGGTGATCCGTTAAAAATGAAAAGGTGGACTAACACCCTACACCCTCCACACTTCCCCCCCAGTTCCAGTTGTACTTACCTCTGGAGATGCTGAGCTGTTAGTGCCCCTGCAACCGGTCCAGCAGTCTGAGGATTTTAAATTCCTGCTCTTTTCCCTCTTCTCTGTGCAGTGCTTCTGGGATGGACCAGAGTGATTCTGATTGTTCAGCACCTGCACAGTGAATCCCGGAAGCAATGCACAGAGATGAGGGAGCAGAATTGGGATTTTAAATCCCCAGATCACTGGACTACCTAGACACTGACATATCAGCAACCCTTGAGATAAGTAGAGTGGGGTTTGGAGGGTTGGGGAGGATGTATGGTGTTGGTTCACCTTTTTACTTTTTCTGTAAAGGTGAACTAACACTTTAAGCTTTTGACTCTGCAAAGTGAATTTTCACCTGCAAGCAAATTTTTTCTTAGCCTAGTGATTGCAGTAAAAATCACTTGGCAAAGAATACCCAATCATCTACAAGGGAAATTTAAAAATATGTTTTTTTTTTACCTTACACGATTGAATGACTGAAGTCAGTACACCTTCCCTAAATTCATTAAACTAAATGAGAATTCTCTTGCAAATATAAAATTCCATTTGAAAAGAAAACATGCTATTCCTCTTTAGTAAATCAGGATCAGTACGTTATCTATGGGCTTGTATGTCCGCTCGGTGAGTTATACATGGGTAGGTCCACTCAGCCTCTTTGTGTTAGATCATAAACAGAATATCAAGTTAAAACTCTTTCAGTACAGGGACACTTTCTGATACCAATAATGCTAGCTGAAAGTTTAAATGCTTTCGGCATTAGAGCCATTTACTCCATGAGAGATGAAGGTGTTCAATTCAAGAAGCTCTGTGAAAGAGAAATTTATTGGATGTATGTGTTTATATATAGCTACTGTATATATAGGCTAGTGTGCTGAATACTAGGGATGTACCTATAGATCGCTTCAAAGGTTTTTTTACACATCTTTTTTAGATGTTTATTCATGTCTTTATATCAATATTTATATTTTTCATTATACTACTTTATTGTGAAACATGTGGAATGATGTGTTGTTGTGTTGTTATCATTATCATAATTTTTAATATTAGGCTGACATAGTCGATAAATATTATTAGTATGAGTAAAAGTATTATATGTTCTGATGTCGTTGTGCCATGTAACTTATGCACGTCCCCATGTAATCTGTATAAAAAGGCTAGCGTCAGTTAAATGTCATTGTTACTAGTTGTGCCGTGTAACTTAAGCCCATCCCAATGTAATCTGTACAAAAATGCTTGCATCCAATAAATGGCACACTTGTTAGGGGTGACAGCAGTTGGAATGTTGGTTGGTATGTAATCTTCTACGAGTACACTAGTATGGCTAAATGGCAGAAAATGGAAAAAGGACAGCCGGACTCCAAAATAATGCCTTTATTGAATAAAGCTTGATCTATAGATCAATCAGAGACACAGGTCCAGAAGATAACTGATGCGTTTCACAGTGTTAATGGCGCTTGATCATAGCTGTACACTGGTATCGCTCTTAGACCAATGGCAGCCCTTCCATCAATTTTCCCAATAGGATTGTGTTGCCTCTGGTATCATGGTAATGTTTAATGCCTATCTTCTATTGGTTCATTCTGCAACAAATGGTAGCAGGGCTGGTCACCTAGGGACCAGTCGTGCTGAACCCATATTGATCCATACATGAACTTTGCAATTGTCTTAAGCTTTCAGAGACAGGCTTTGGCTATGAAAATAGGGAGTGGCTCTGAAAACATGTCAGTCGATCACATAATACATGTGAAGCCTATATTTTTTTGACTCAATCCTGCCTAATTGATTGTGTTTATCTGCAGTTCATTTTAAATGGAATATTCTTTTTTTTTTTTTTTGAGTACCTTCTATCAAGTTTTTTCTGATAAACTAGGCTGTTTTGTCTTCAGGAAAAGCTGTTCAAAAGATATTCATAATCACAAATCACCAATGCTTCTTGCTCTAGCTAACTACAATCTGCATATTGAAGAATTCCTACACTAGTGAGATGCTACAACCTTATGAGAAATTGCATGACATCAGTGATATAACAAATAGTTCCTTTGCTTTCACGCTCTTCCTTCCAGAGGCAAATTTCTATGTAGGGTAGGTTATTAGGCAAGGTCATGTCTAAGTAGCTTTTGCACATTCGAATAGAAGGTTGCAGGAGCTTTTTCGTTATTTTCTCTGTTGTGGCAAGCTAATGTTTCTAATTGAAATGGCAGCTGAGTTTACTTAATAAGTTAGTGAATAAATGAACTGATGGCCGTGAAAGAATTTTAGCATTCTGCTGAATTATGGAAAAACTCCTTAGAGGGAAGAATATAGTACAGTATATAGTTTTCTGCTGTCTCTGATTTACATATTTACTTTTTACACATTATTTGCCATATTCATAAAGTCAAGGCTTTTAGAGAAAATGTAAAGAGCAACACTTTTTTATGGCAAAAAGCATTTTTTAATTAGTATTTTAGATACAACAATCAGTCAAGCCATGGTGAAATGGCCAGGGGAACATAAAATGGTTGTCCTTCTCCCATACTGTAACTGAGCAGTGAAAAGAGAAGCAGCAGACTGATGAGCTAATCTCTGGTCACTCTGCTCTGTCTTCCTAACATCATGCTTCCTCTCATAGGCAAGCGCACCCTAATCAACCCATGCGCCAGTGGTATATCATAAGGGGTGTAAGTGTGTGCGATGCACAGTGCACTTCACATATGTAGTAATCCATCATATTTTGAGAGCAGCGCTGCATCTGCTGCAGCTAAATCCCTTCTATCATTGCCGGCCCCAGGAGTTTCTTTCTAGGAGCTGGGGGCCAGTGCTCACTGGAGTGCTGGGCTGGGTAGGGGTTGCTGGCGAGGCAACTGGGTTGATCCCAACATTATTGCCAGGATAATTCCAGAACCTGGAGTGGCTCTGTGATATCAGCTGACAGTGGGCTTTAGTCCAATATTTTGTATATTCTGTATATTTAGAAAGGTACAGTTGTTATATTGTGTGCTAAAACAGACATAGAAGGAATCTTTTTTGTACTCTTGCTTTTTTTCGTTTGTGTTACTTTATGATCAATATGTCATCCATATAACTTATATAACAAGAGAATAAGATTTGCCCCAAAAGGGTTATTGGCCCAAATGTGAAAATGTTTCCAATAACCCCATTGCTGCCCCCCTTATCTGCATGTAAAACTCAGCAATAGAGGACAAATAATTGTGGGTTAGGACAAATTTTATTTATTTAACTATTAAATTAGGGTTCTTAGAATTATCACATGAGAAAGAAAGTGTTGTACAACCTGGAGTCTGTATTGGTGTTTAATGCATGAAGATGACACATCCAAAGAAACCCATAAACAGCTATCTATTTGTAATGTGATAATATTTCTAACAAATGTCCAGAATCCCAGACAATGTAGGGTAATTCTAGTACTAGGGCTGGGAAAAACTTCAATAAAGCCATCCAGATCATACATGATGCTGTCAATACTATCTTCCCAGAAGTCTTTGCTGGATCTTATGCACTTTAAGATTATGATGAAAGTGCAGGGTAACTGGATGTTATTAAGAACTGTATATTCTACTTTATAAATGACACCTAGATTTAAAGCTTTCTGTAATATGTTTCTGATTACTTCTTTAACTGTAACTGTTGGGTCCTTGGACAGCTTTGTAAAGGCGTTAATATCCACCAATATTATATGTGTCTCATCTAAGTAGTCAATAATTAATAACTAATCCTCCTCAATTATCAGCCTGGCGATTAATTAAATCTTTATGCTGAATTAACTCTTTAATCGTTTCTGCCTCAATCTTCACTCCTGACCAGTTCTCCTGACCTTTATTTTAGATCTAGAGTAGAAAAGAGTAGAAAAGAGAAGCAGCAGACTGATGAGCTGATCTCTCGTCATTCTGCTCTGTCTTTCTAACATCATGCTTCCTCTCATAGGCAAGCGCACCCTAATAAACCCATGTGCCAGTGGCATATCATAAGGGGTGCAAGTGTGTGCGATGCACAGTGCGCTTCACACATGTAGTAATCCATCCTATTTTGGGAGCAGCGCTGCACCTGCTGCAGCTAAATCCCTTCTATCATTGCCGGCCCCAGGAGTTTCTTTCTAGGAGCTAGTGCACTCTGCTGTGACCCGCAATTTACAGCCTCCAGCTGGCCCTGTGCTTTAAGCTGGGAGCACTGGGCTGTGTTTACAACAGCCCAGCGCTCCCAGGAACTCACACAGAGCCCACCCTATCCTGTACATCTCTTTGGGAGCAAAGGAGGGGACGGGGGTGTTGCCCAGCCACTCTAGTCTGGTGGCAGCAGCCTGCACTCTTCATTTAAGCAAGTAGTTGTAAGTTGTAGCCGCTTCTCACTATGGGTGGAAGGAGAAGCTCTGTTGGGGAAAACTTGTGAGGGAGCTCTAAACTAAGGTGGGAGGGGAGAGTTGTTTTTGCTTGTGACGTAGCTTGTGAGATGCACACTCATGAACTCTACCCTCTGCATGCAACACAGCCCTGAAATCTGCCCTCTGTACACTGCGTCTGTCCTCTGTAAACAGTGCACTTCTGAACCCTGTCCTCTGTGTGCAACCTACCCGTAAACTATGTCCTCTCTATGCAGAGCACTCCTGAACTTTGTCCTCTATATGTAATGCACTCCTGAACTTTGTCCTCTGTACGCAGCGCACTCCTGAACTTTGTCCTCTATATGTAGTGCACTCCTGAACTTTGTCCTCTATACGTAGCAAACTCCGGAACTTTTTCCTCTATATGTAGCGCACTCCTGAACTTTGTCCTCTATATGTAGCGCACTCCTAAACTTTGTCCTCTAAAATAGCGCACTCCTGAACTTTGTCCTCTAAAATAGCGCACTCCTGAACTTTGTCCTCTATACATAGTGCACTCCTGAACTTTGTCCTCTGTACGCAGCGCACTCCTGAACTTTGTCCTCTGTACGCAGCACACTCCTGAACTTTGTCCTCTGTACGCAGCGCTCTCCTGAACTCTGTCCTCTGTACGCAGTGCATGCCTGAACTCTGCCCTCTTTGGGGTTTATTCACTAAAAAGACAATTATGGACAATTGTCAAGGTATTTGCAAAATATAGATCAATTGTGAAAAAAATGCTGTTTATGCCTTAAGCAGATCCCTGATTTGTGTTCATAGTTTCCTATTTGGTGAATAAATTCATACTTTGGGGTTCACACCCTAATGCAATAGACGGTGCACACCTACGCTTGCTCTTATCACTTGAGAACCACAGAACAGCTGCTGCTACTTCATGTTCTAGTCTTAGCTCTTTTATAGGGGGACTGAAAGAGTCTATGATACTAGGCCAAATGCAAGTACTTACGCTGCTTGAATTTATATAAAAAAATATGTATTAATGAATACAAAACTGCATTCATGCATGTTTTAATTTTGTGCCGGGAACTTCACATACAGGCCAATATCTTTATATATTTTTTTATATTTCTAACGGATATGGCTGGGTATGCTGAGTGGGTGAAGATTTTTCCATTCATTTCAGATAATTGGAGAGGATAGTCATTTTATTTAAATTTCCAAGAATATTAAAGCAGTGGCTATATTTTTAGTTTATAGTATCAACAATAAAAGTGATAAACAGCCTGCATCATAAATTAAAAAGCACCCAAAACGATAAATACACTAATGTACATCAAAAGGTATGTCCCAAGGTTTTACATTTAGCTATCTGATTCTTGAAGTTAGCACTATAATTCATTTAAGGAAAGGTTAAAAAAAAAAGCTATGGGGATTTCTAATGTGGAAGAAGATAATGCACTGACCTGAGATTGTTACTTCACGTGTGGGAGCACCTCAGCATAAAGGGGACAGTTGGTGCAGTCAAGCATCTGGGTAAATAGAAAGCCTAATGCACACTAAGGACATGAACCTGAATGTGCAGTGATCATAAAAGCAAAGATGCAGATACACTTGTGCATTTCATTGCTGTCAAAAATATTGTGCCTCCTACCATCTCTGGATTAGTTTACTATTATTCTACCATGATGTTTTGTATTTTAATCTGTTTATTGAATTTACGTAGTTACAGAACACACCATCTAGGCACTTAAAGGTATCATGAAGTTATATCAAATCTTGCAAAGCAACATTCAAGACATCAGAAAAGCATGCCAGGTTATGCTATATAAAAAAGAATTCAATACAGTCTCCTTAGTAGGTTCTACTTAGAATACACAGAAAAAATTTTAAAAAGTAGATACATCTAGTAAAATATGTAATATATTATATATGATAATATTGTCATTGGTTACATTAAAGCGAACCTGTCAGGTAACTTACACTCACCTCTTCAGCCTTCTACCACTATTCCATCACAGGAGTCCTCATAAGACTCTTTGACATCTGACACTTCAGAGATTGTTGGATGTCTGTGTCACCTTCTGCACGCTGTGGTTCCATCCTCCAAACCCTACATCACTGCTGAGTCCTGTAGTGATGTAGGGGTCATAGGATGAAATCAAAGCACAGGACAGGGGACGGGCATCCAACACTCCTCGAAGTCTTGAACCCCAAGAAAACTTATGTTGACTTTAAAAGAACTTTATTAAACTTTTTGTTCCATATCCCACAAGCAGGTTATTTTATCAGAAGAACCATAAGGACCACAATGTAATAGGAATGTTTTAAACTAAGGTGTGGTTAGAAAAAAAATGAACTACCCCTGTACCTGTTTGGTATTGTTACTACACAAAAAATCGGCCAAACACATTTTCGAAAAATGAACATTCGGCCATGAGAGCAAACGATAGTGCCATCATGTAATGACCGATAAATCATTCAGTGGACATAAATGAATCAATTTTTTTGTTCATTTTTTTACATATACCTAGTGCAAACAGTTCGGACAGGAAACACATTAACCTTTCAATTTATCGTTCGTTCAGCAGAAAATTTCCAAACTTGTCCTTTGTTTTTTTTGGCTCAAAAACATCCCAATGATTATCGATTTTGTGCCAATTACCTGGCCGAAAAACGAACGAACTGTCTAAATTACCGCATTTCGACTGGTATTTCGTATAGTGTATGGCCAGCATTAATCTCTAACTTTATCTTGGAAGAAATAATTCCTAGTTTTTAGGTTAAGTAGCAAATAGAATACATTAATGGAGAAATACCATAAACCATGTCTAAACCATTACTGGGCACTTCTTTATTGTGCTATTTTTTGTGTTAGTGCGTTAGATATAAAATAACGATAAAAAATTATGCAGACTTATAACCACATGGTAGCATTGCCATCAATTATGTACATCTGTGTATTTAAGGTTCATATTCTTATTGTTTACTCTTTTCAACCATCACTCAATTTTGTGTTTCAAACTCACAGTTTACCAATGACTTGGCTGGAGGTGCAGGTCAGATTAGCTGCATGTGGTCTTTGATACATCAGGTGTAAAGTATAGCTACTGACATTATAGCTAACTAACCATGTTTCAAAAATAATAATCTAAAACTGATAAGGATACAAATGCTGAATCCCAGGTAAACAACTAAATACACAGATAAAATACACATATGCTGCTGTATCGTCCACTTTGCCCATCCCTGTCTGGAAGGACAAAGGACCTGATTTTTCTCTGCTGGAGTTAAGCAACAGTTACAGATCTTGTCTCTCCCTCAGACTGTGACTGGACAGTGAAAGAAACAGCAGCAGACTGATAAGCTGATCTCTCTGTCACTCTCTCTCCTCCTATTAGCATGCTTCTTGTTAACACATGAGCTCTGTAGGACAGCTGACTTGATCCTTTTGCTGCTTCTCCCCTTTCCAGTTTGCTGTACAGGGGGAGGTAAGAGTCTGATAGCAGGACATACGAGGCTTAGTTAAAAAAATAATGATTGAATTACGGTATGTATTAATAAATACAGAGCTGCAATAATTTGTGTCGTTTTTAACTACCTGAAATTCAGCTGTAAGTATAAACCTTGTCTTATCTTTGGGACCAGGAGGGCTGTGATGCAGAGTCACTAATAGTTTCAATACGCTATTATCCAGGCACCATGATTGATGGTTACCAACTACCGATTCTCCCTGAAATGGTGACACTAGGGCATAGGGAGCACATTTTTCCCCTTTGCTTGATTGGTTAAACATTTTTTTTTGCATGCACACATTTTTTTCAGTTTTATTACCTTATATGTTTGCAAGAAAATATGCAGAAGGCAACTTATTTTTTTTTTTCTCTTAAAAACATAAAAGATTGCAAAGTTATCCGGTGACATTTTTCCTTTCAGCCTCCATCATTAACAATCTTATTTCATTACTATCTTCCTATTCCTCTAAGGAATTCATTCTGGTTAGGAAGGAGCCATGCAGTGCTTGAACACACTGTGAACTAATCCCAGCCAGCAGCATGAATCGGCTGGTTGATTAAATGGGAGATACGTGTGGCAGATCGCTTCACAATTGCCTCGCTATTTCTCCTGACATCATTCAGAGGTCAAGCTTCAATTTAAGTGAATCTGACAAATTAATAATGTTAGACTGTTCTAAATAAATTAGTAATCAGTTTCTGAACATGGGCCACATTAGTAGGAGAGCTAAGAGCAGATCTCATTAGAGGTCGCCGGGCGTCTCAAAATGCAGTGGTGACCATAGCCAGCCCACCTTCTACTGAGAGTGATGGAAAGGCAGAGATCTGCCAGTCCTTTCTTGATTATATGCTGCCAGAACTCACTTTGAACTTTCAACCATGATGGTTAAAAACATCATAGCATAGAGAGACGTTAACCATTTTGATTTATCAATTACCAGCAATAGGAATGCCACAAACCGAGATGCAACATAATATTCCTCCTCTGCTAAAATAGCCAGCAGTAACAAGTTTGATTCTGACATGTTTCCTGCTAGGCACAAAGAAAGCACTGTGTCTATTGCAAAACATGTCAGAATAGAACTCATTCCTACAGGCTATTTTAATAATGAAAGAATATTACTTTGCATCTTTGTGTACGGTACTCTTATTGCTGGTGAAATTGATTGCTTCAGTGGAGAAGAGATGAGCCGGCACCTGATATGGGATTGTACAGTTCACCTGAAGCAGAATGTGAAATTTTTACCAGTTTACCTTGGTTGTAGAAATTTTCCAGCTGAGACCCTTGGAAGAGATTAATATTAACCCTTAAATAGTCTCACTGTGGTAAGGGATGTTTAAATCTGTAACTCATATTTAGCATCAGCTTGTTTATGGGCATCCTAGAATATGTCTAATATCAAATCTTTTTTTTTGTTTTAGTTATGCAATGGTAAAAAAAATCCCATCTTAGTCAATTGTTGCCAGCAACAGATGTCCACTTTGGAAGATATCTTCTCTATTCCTGTTTCAGGGTCAAATGTAAAATGTTGGATCTCCCTTTGCTTTCTGTCTTTATGACAAATAAAGAGGGTAAATCTCAATAGTGGGGACAAAGACAGCACTAAAAATCTGACAGGTTTCAACACTTTCCTACTCTGTCCAAAACTATAATAAAACGTTTTGGCTTTAGATACACTATATTGTCAAAAGTATTGGGACACCTGCCTTTCTACACACGTGAACTTTAATGTCTTCCCAGTCTTTTGCAGCTATAACAGCTTCAACTGTTCTGGGAAGGCTGTCCACAATGTTTAGGAATGTGTCTATGGGAATGTTTGACTATTCTTCCAGAAGTGCATTTTGTGAGGTCAGGCACTGATGTTGGACAAAATGGCCTGGCTCGCAGTCTACGCTCTAATTCATCCCAAAGGTGTTCTACCAGGTTGAGGTCAGGACTTTCAAGTTCCTCCACCCCAAACTAGCTAATTCATGCCTTTATGGACCTTGCTTTGTGCACCGAAGCACAAAAGAGACTCACCCAAGCTCAACTGCTATTTTGAAGATTGATGAGCGGAGTGCTTAATAATGCTAAATGCTGGGTTGTTCATTGCTGTTGTGCTAAATAAATTCTGTGAAGACGAAGCTCTTGGGTTGCTGGCTTATTTTTTCTATTATTGCTTTGTGCACTGGTGTTCTACCACGTTGAGGTCAGGACAGTCAAGTTCCTCCACCCCAAACTAGCTCATCCATGTCTTTATGGACCTTGTTTTGTGCACTGAATCACAAAAAAGACTCACCCACGCTCAGCTGCTATGTTGAAACTTGATGAGCGGAGTGCTCAATAATGCTAAATGCTGGATTGTTCATTGCTGTTGTACTAAATAAATTCTGTGAAGACGAAGCTCTTGGGTTGCTGGCTTATTTTTTTTATTATTGCTTTGTGCACTGGTGCGCAGTCAAGTTGGAACAAGAAGGGGCCATCCTCAAGTTGGGAGCATAAAGGAGCACCATAAAGTTGGGAGCATGAAATTGTCCAAACTGTCTTGGTATGCTGACGCCTTAAGAGTTCCCTTCACTGGAACTAAGGGGCCAAGCCCAACCCCTGAAAAATAACCCCACACCATAATCCCCCCTTCACCAAATGATTTGGACCAGTGTACAAAGCAAAGTCCATAAAGACATGAATTAGCGAGTTTGTGGTGGAGGATTTTGACTGGCCTGTACAGAGTCCTGACCTCAACCTGATAGAACACCTTTGGGATGAATTACAGCAGAGACTGTGAGCCAGGCCTTCTTGTACAACATCAGTGCCTGACCTCACACATGCTCTTCTGGAAGAATGATCAAACATTCCCATAGACACACTCATAGACACAACCTTGTGGACAGTCTTCCCAGAACAGTTGAAGCTGTTATATTTGCCAGTCTTCCCGGAAGAGTTGAAGCTGTTATATTGAACCCTACGGACTAAGAGTGGGATGCCATTAAAGTTCATGTGCGTGTAAAGACAGGTGTCCCAATACTTTTGACAATATAGTGTATATATGTTGTTGGTATAAAGACACCTGTATGAAGGAAAAAGAAAACATTTTTGGAAGAAAAAACTGTGACTTTTTTGAAGTTTTTATCAGCAGAGCTATCAAATGCACAGAGCTATCATCAGAGGTATCTGTATATAACTTTTAAATTTGGGATAACTGTTGATCTGATCTAGAATATAGTTTTGTCTGTCCTGTCCCATTTTGGGAAGCCATATTGAATCTCTACCCCCCCCCCCCCCCAACATCACATGCTTTTAACTGGGAAATAAAATGCAAAACCATATGAGAGAAGATCTATTTTTGCACCTAACTCAAACCTTTTGAACATTTTGAGATGAAGAAGTGGTAACAAACTGGTTATTATTTTAATAATTATACTAAATGTATTTGAATGTGGCATTGGATCCCAATAAACAAGCTTTAATAGAATAGGCTATATGGGTAGAGATCAGTGTTTACAAACGTTTTTTATGTGTGTACCATCATCCCTAAGGTAGTAAACCAAAAAATATGTAGAAAATGGGATTTTAAAGGTACCCCTGATATAGGAAAATACATTATCTACTAAAAATATATCAAATATTTATTAAAGCAAATTTACAAAAAAAATGTACGATAAAATATGAGAACAGTTTTACATTCACAGTCAAAGGTATACATCCTCAACCTAATATTGACAATGAAAAAAACTGTGGTCACCAAGAGTTCAAAGCATAACCACGTCCACATAATTTCAACATGTTTCGCCCAGAAGGCTTCATCAGGAAAATGGACGAGGCTTTTCAATTATTCAACAACAATATTCACGATAAAAACAACCTTGGATGTTCAAAAGAGAAAGAGAAAAAAAGGTAAATACACAAAAAAAAATATACATAAAACATTCACATTTATGTAGCTTGAAAGCTCCTTAGCTTGTGCAACCATAGCTCCACCAAAACCACCCTCCAGAAACAAAAACAAAAACAGGAACAAAAACCAACCCACCCCCCATCCCACTCCCCCCCCCCCACAAGAAGAAAAAAAAAAACCCCAAACACCCCCCATCACACAGGCTCACACCCAACCCTCCTCTAGTACTCCCACCCAACACAACCACCGCGTCAACTCCATACCTCTGTTATAGAGTTCTGGGGAAGTCGCAGGATGCGAGGCGTCAGCTGAGAGAAGAGGGGAGGAGGGGTGCCAATCCGGTATATGCCCGCCTTGAGGTCTCCTTAAAGTCCTTGACATACCGGTATAACCGTATACCACAGCCATCTTTCCAACTGTCCAAGTTTTCTTTCTTGGCTCAGCACTGTCTCCAAAGGGAGTCTTAGTGCTGTTTTGGGTACACAGGAAGTAGTTTTACTTCCTGTCTGTCGTTTCCGGTTCCGGGTCATCAGTCCTTGGACCAGGAACTTCCCTTTTGTGTCCGCTTGGCTCCAGGTGCAGTGTGATGACACGCACAGCATTCTGGGGCCATGGGGAGGGATATTTAAACCCCACACATTCAGATGCTTGCTAGCAGTCAGGGAGCTCATGCTAAACATGGACGCCGGCACCAGGTAAAACTAAACATTGACCGTTAATCGGTCTAGCACTCTGTGATATGTCTAATTGTAAACTAAAGCACCACTTTGGTGCTCTATTTCCTTTTAAACAAACCTTTTTTTTTTTTCTCTCTAAATATAGGAAGTGATTATCTTTTGTGGCCCACCACTTTAGGGTGCCCTTTCAGCAGCGCCAATAGAAATGTGACGTAGCTTCTTACATAACGATGTGATATCTTGAGCAGGTGCTCTTGAAGCTTTAAAACTGCAGCGTACATATGTTCCTCGTTGCATTGAAGTTTAACATAGCTACATGTACTTTATATACCTTTTCAGAAACTGTGGAGCAGCTTTGTCTTCACCTGCACAGGTGCTTTTTTACAATTGATATTGTGCCATTCAGTCCTCATGAGCTCCCAATACAAATACTCTTCTACTCTTCGGGGGGTTGGTGAGTGGTGTCCACTGTCTAGTTTGTCTTGTGGTCTACCTCTCTCTTCACCCGCAATATGTGTGAAATTTTATTATCTATGATATCTGTTACAGATACTGTAATCATCCTTTTTGCTTGTGATGATCTTCATCCATGAAAATATACATCCCTCCCTACGGGTGATCAGGCATCCATCTGGACTACACAGGGGGGAGTGATTTCTAGGGGCACCCCTCCTGCCCTCTTCTCTCAGCTGATGCCTCGCATCCTGCGACTTCCCCAGAACTCTATAACAGAGGTATGGAGTTGACGCGGTGGTTGTGTTGGGTGGGAGTACTAGGGGATGGTTGGGTGTGAGCCTGTGTGATGGGGGGTGTTTGGGGGTTTTTTTTGTGGGGGGGAGAGTGGGATGGGGGGTGGGTTGGTTTTTGTTCCTGTTTTTGTTTTTGTTTCTGGAGGGTGGTTTTGGTGGAGCTATGGTTGCACAAGCTAAAGAGCTTTCAAGCTACATAAATGTGAATGTTTTATGTATATTTTTTTTTTTGTGTATTTACCTTTTTTTCTCTTTCTCTTTTGAACATCCAAGGTTGTTTTTTATCGTGAATATTGTTGTTGAATAATTGAAAAGCCTCGTCCATTTTCCTGATGAAGCCTTCTGGGCGAAACATGTTGAAATTATGTGGACGTGGTTATGCTTTGAACTCTTGGTGACCACAATTTTTTTCATTGTCAATATTAGGTTGAGGATGTATACCTTTGACTGTGAATGTAAAACTGTTCTCATATTTTATCGTACTTTTTTTTGTAAAACTGCTTTAATAAATATTTGATATATTTTTAGTAGATAATGTCTTTTCCTATATCAGGGGTACCTTTAAAATCCCATTTTCTACATATTTTTAAGCTTTAATAGAAGTGTCCTATATATTCCAAACAGTGGTGGCCCGTGCATTGTGGGCGCATGGGCGCTGCCCCCCCCCATCCATGCGCCCAGCCCCTTTCAGGACGCGGGATGCACGGATTCCTATGGAGGGGCGGGAGGGGGTGGTACTTTTTGAAGCACCTAATTAGAGCCAGATTCTCTAATAGGCTTCAAAATAGGGTGGGCTCGGGGCGCAGAGAGTGCGCCCTAATCCCACCCAATTGTGTGACGATAGCAAAATAATTTTTGCTATTTTCACACTAACCTTCCTCGCTGCCAAAAAGGAGGCAGGGCGTCAGACCTGTTTCCTGATTGGCCAAAGTACCAGGCCACCCTATTGGATGCCTGGCACTTAGGAAGAGGAGCAGAGGAGACACATGCTGGAGCCGAGGTCGCCGCCACCCTGGTGCACTTGGAGAGGAGCTGCTGTCTGGCAGTACCTGACCACAGGAGGTCTGCCAGAGCCACAATGGGGTGCTGTTAGAGCCACAAGCTCCAAGGGGGGTGCCGCTGTCAGAGCCCAGAGACGGGGGACAGGTGTGCTGTCAGAGCCGCGAGTCCCGCGAGTGGGGGGGTCGTGGGGACAGTGGCTGCACATGATGGGCACAGTGACTGTATTTGGTGGGCACAGTGGCTGCACATGATGGGCACAGTGTCTGTATTTGGTGGGAACAGTGACTGCATATGCTGGGCACAGTGGCTGCATATGCTGGGCACAGTGGCTGTATATGATGGGCACAGTGACTGTATTTGGTAGGCATAGTGGCTGCCCATGATGGGCACAATGACTGTATTTTTTGGGCACAGTGGCTGTATTTGGTGGGCACAGTGGCTGCATATGCTGGGCACAGTGGCAGCATATGATGGGCAGAGTGACTGCATTTGGTGGGCAAAGTGGCTGCACATTATGGGCACAGTGGCTGTATTTGGTGGGCACAATGGCTGCAGATGCTGGGCACAGTGGCTGCATATGATGGCAAAGTGGCTGTATTTGATGGGCAAAGTGGCTACATTTGATGGGCACAGTGGCTGCATTTGACAGGCACAGTGGCTGCATATGATGGGCAGAGTGGCTGCATTTGATGGGCACAGTGGCTGCATTTGATGGGCACAGTGGCTGTATTTGATGGGCACAGTGGCTGCATATGATGGGCACAGTGGCTGCATATGATGGGCACAGTGGCTGCATATGCTGGGCACAGTGACTGTATTTGGTGGGCACAGTGGCTGCATTTGCTGGGCACAGTGGCTGCAATTAATGGCACAGTGGCTGCATTTGATGGGTAAAGTGGCTGAATTTTATAGGCACAGTGAGGCTGCAATTAATGTTTTTTTTATTTTAAGTATTTTTCAGAATTTTACAGTTAGTTTGCACCCCCCAAAAATTTTGAGCACCAGCCACCACTGATTCCAAATATAATTTCAAACAACTGTTTATTTTAAAATGCCAGTTTTTATCACTACTTGTACAAATGAATGCAAATTATTAACAAGTAATCTCTTAATGCTGTCTTTCTGCAATCTAACATTTCAAGAAAGAATATATGTTAATGGCAGACATCACCATTCAAGGTGTGACAATTTAACTTCCAGAATACTTGTGATTTAGCACTATGGTGCTGAGTCACATAGTCATTCATACTCAAGCGTGTTCTGACATGTTCTAACTTGCATTACCCTGGGTTACAGACCAGTTGTCTCTGTTTTTACAGAGTAGTAGAAAAAATAACATGTGTGTGCATTGCTCTGTTGGAGGAAAATAGGTGTCAGGAATCTGGAGCAGCGGATTAACATCAAATTTTACATGAAAATTGGCAAAAGTGTGAGTGATACTTTATCTCTGTTACAGCAAATATTAAAATGCCTTGATTGATGTATGTTAGTTTGAAGGAGTGGTCATTCCTAGGAAGACTTCATTTGCATGCATACTGCCCTAGGTAATGTCTACATATGATGTTAAAGGATTATCTTACCTTTGGGAACATGTTACATGTTCCACCAGTTTTTAGGGTGGAACATGTAGCTAGTTCCCAATGGAGTAGCCACTGACTCCTAACCCCCCACCCCCACCCCCCCATGAAAGCAGTACGGGAGAAGTTCCCTGAACTAGCTGTCAGTTTTTTAAATCAACGTGACCGAGCGAGGCTTCGCGTCATTCATTCACAGAGTTCTGTGAATGAATTAACTACAAGTACTGACATCCTTTGCGGATGTCAGCCTGTAGTTTTCAACCAACTACCACAACGCTGTGGAGCGCCGTGGTAGTTCACTGAATCATCCTGTCAGTGTGTCTGCTTGCCTGTACGGGCACACAGATACACTGAGAGGTCTGCAGGAGACCTGCATGGCACCAGCGATTTACAGGCTCCAAAACATAAAATAACATAAATAATAAATGCACATTTTTTTACCTGCAACTTATCCTTTAAGTCTCCATGATTAAAGGAACATAAATCCAATAGATGAATGGGTTGAGAAAGGAATAGTCAGTCTGGAGAGCTAAGGGCTAGAGGATGCCGGATGTCCTACAGCCTGGAAAAAAGACTGGCTCTATCTGACTTGCTGCAGGTTCTAATGCACACGGTGAGAAGCTCACAGTGCACAGTGAAATCAGAATAAGCTATTTCAGTACCAGAGAGGAGCATGTACAACTGTGCAAAACTGAAGGTAAAGCTGGAGTTCAGATTTTAAAAGGAGCTTCAGTCCTCTTACTGCTGTCCCTATCCCCTTACCGACACCACCATCTTTGATGGTCTGGTGCATGCATAGATGTGCCAAAGGGCTCTGCCAGGCCTTAAGGAACTGGCAGAGCACTACGACACATCTATGCACGTGTCAAAAGATAAGCACATGTACAGACCAAACAGAGGTCCTGTATCTCCCTATTTGCATACCCACGCATGTGCAGATCTGCTGAAGGTCTCTGTCAGGTACTGAAGGCTGGGCCGAGCTCTTAAACAAATTTTGAACTCGTGGATCAGGTGCAGTGTCATTCACGCTAATGCAAACAAAAAAAAAAATGATATGGGCTCTACCTTTACTCTGGACCTCCAGGTAAAACAAACATGAGTCAAAGATATTTGTAAACGTATGAAGCATGTGTGATGAATCGTGACAGTACTCAATGGGTTAAGAGCACATACAATATCTTTATTAGACTCTATTAAAATCACATACATAAGACTACAAACAAAATAAAAACAAAGACAAACCACCCAATTACCACCTAGTTGCAATGAGTGTGGTATAGGAGACAATGCTGTACATTATATTGAGTAAAGTTGCTTCTCTCTCACAAAATAAAGTTAATAAGCTGATGGTATATAGTTTCAAACAGACCAACTGTCTTCCTTATACAGATGAATCATGTAGTATAGGAATGGTAGTTTGTGCAAAGTTCTTTAGAAATAGATTCTGCTGAATTTCAGACTATAGAAGTAAATTATTTAAGTGCTGTGGTTTGGCGGAGGCAATAGGGACCATATAGAGTGTTTCAAAACATCTTCTCTCCACAGCATCTAGCCACCTCCCTCGCCACCTCCCTCGCACAGTTATGGGCGCTATCTTGTCACATGAGAATCATTAAAGTCCACAAGCATATACAAATAAGTGAGCAATAGTTGCAATGATATCTTCAATTGGGATATTCACTGTTAACCCACATATGCAATAAAGAGCTTAGCATATTGTCCCCAGCCGGGGAATACAGCATTTAGCATGGGCATGATGTATAAACAAAGTCCCAAAGTGAGCTTTGGGAGATATTGCATGTGATTTTAACCCATTGAGTGCCATCACGATGCATGCTTCATGTGTTTCCAAATATCTTTGATACATATTTGTTTTACCTGAAGGTCCTGGAGAAAGGTAGAGCCCATATCCATTTTTCTGTTTTGTTTGTTTGCATTGCCATGTATTTTATGGAGGGCTCCCTTGTCTGGTTAGAATAGAAAACTGCAGACCTTGTAGGATTAGGTAGGGAAATTTTTACACAGTGTAATTTACGCCTAGGCAAGAAAGGAGGAAGCGCTGCCCTGCAGCACAGAAAAAAGGAAAAAAGCAATAAAAATTAAAAATAAAGATACTCAATTGTGGGAATGGGAGTAGGTGAAGGCCCACTTTAGGCTCAGAAGTCAGTGCTTTATCTTTTGCCTTACTGTTAGTCCTGTATTTACATACTATAACACCATGGAGAGCTCCAGAGGATACGTGTTGGTATGTTATTATTGTTTTGTAGTAGTTAATTATTAAAGTTTGAAACATATTTGCCTTAAGTCACACAAAGATAAAGATAAAGAATTACAATGCATTGTCTTCATCTGTATTCCAATTGTAAGTAGCGGTTATATACTCAGTACAATAGAAAGAAATATATATTTCTATAGTTAATATAGGGGCTAAATATTTACATGGCATTAGATATGTTAGGAAACTTATGCACCATGCCTGTAGAGCATCTCTTAACGTTAATTCTTTGGTGCACCAGCTAATTCAGTGCTCAAACCTAAAGTGTTTTAATAAATGTAACAGAATGAAAACATGTTCCTGTAGGTGCTACTGTTGTTGTAACCTATGCATTATAAAGTATTTTGCTTGGTTATCTCCATAAGTTAAGTGAACAGTTACGTCATTTACTTTATTGAGAAATAGCTAAACAGACTAAGAGCAAAAGTGGGGTGTTGACAAGCCAAACTTGTCCTTGGCCACAAACATAATGTGGTCATGGATATAATGGCCTTTACATGCTGACTGCAGATTAATAATGGAGACATAAAATCTGTGATTTACAGTTATCTTGAGTGAAGAATGTAAGGGTCTCTAAAAGCTCCTATATCCATGTCACAGATTTATATTATAAAAAATTACCAAACCAGCATCAAGATTATTATTTTATATATCTGACCTCCTAAAAGTAAAGACATATACAATACCTAATAAGCAAATACAAACACAGTGTTATATTACCTAATTTGCAACATAAAAAAAACACAATTAAAAACCACCATTTTATATTTATGAATCATATTCTATTTACTTTGACACTTGTTTTTCTTTTTTTTGGCACAATCTAGAAAATGTTTCCTTTTTCCTTTGAACCACTGGAGTTGATTTACCAAAGTCAAATAAGCTGTTTAGCTCGCAAGGGAAGTTGCACTTTGCAAGAGCGTGAATGAGGTGACGCTCTGTTGACTTCTATCATCCAATCATGTGCAAACAAAAATGATGCTTTTTTTATTTTCCTAGAGCTTGATTGGATAATCTTTGTATTGTGAAATTTTACCATATTTACTGAGGTCTGGGGAAAAATCCTTTGTGAAGTGCAACTTCCCTTGCAGAGTAAACACCCTATTTGCCTTTAATAAATCAACCCCACCGTCTAAACCTATTTAGGTACACAAGTAACTGAATTATATAATTGTGAATTATTGACCAATCAAACAAAGAAGGTTAATGGAAGTCATCATGGAAATAAATAGAAGCATAATATACTGTATTTAACAAAAATACACTTCTTATTTAACATTACATACCTAAATGAAATAAATGCAGTCTATAGTTCCAATATTTTTATTTTACAGTAAGAAAAAGTTAATTAAAAATGTGTAAAATAATTATTATAATGGTTCTAATATTTTTTGCTATGCAATCAAATCTGGTAGCATTTTTTCTTAGGCATACTCAACTAGAAGATTATCACAGGTATGTAGAATCCATAAGGAAACCAGAATATAGTAAAGTTTAAGTATATGTGTGCAAGTCCTACAAACAGGTTTGCCTCACACACACATTTGGTTTAAAGGGAAACTCACTCTAAAATACTTAAAATGTACCAAATTTAATAAAGCATATCTAATTGCCTGCATAGGGTCCAGTCTCAGTTCAATACTTGTATTACCTTGGAATACAAATCTCAATTCAGGGCTGCTGTAAAAATATGGATAGAACCATCTACCTATTAGCTAAACAAACAAAATTGGTGAAATATAATGCAATCCAAAAACATACACATTTCACAGTAGCGCATTAGTGTATACAAATTTACATATTATTTTACCTATTAGCTAGTTTGGATTACACTACATCTATCACACAATTAGGATATGAAGCTATTGATCAACAAACTAAAATTAATAAATCTAATATAGTTTCCATCCCATCTAGAAAATGCTCAAGGAAAGATAGTGACTGTGCTGTAAAGTGAGACCATATTACAGTAAACCACACCTACAAATACATAAAAATACATGCTTGCACTCTGTGTGCCCACAGTGTGTAATTGTAACTATTAATTAATATTAAGTGGATGTTTTTAAAAATAATGTTAAAAAATTAAGTGAAAATGTATATTTTCATGAAATTTTAGATCAACAATTGTCTGCACCCAACTGGATATTTGAAGAGAAAAAAAGATATGCTACACTATCACACATAGCTATTTTTATTAAATCACCCCTTGTTGCTTATATTGATCTCTGTATGTGTTTTACTTTACGTTGTAATGCAACATACTTTCATTTAATGTACTCAAAGTTGTTTTTTTTTTTTCTTAAAGGGAACTGTCCAGCATCTGACATCGTAGGCAACTCAGCCAAATGTCATCCTTCCTTACCTCCTATATTCTTGTAACATGGGTATGGAAATCTCCAAACATTTTAGATATCAACAATTGCCTGCACCCAACTGGATGTTTGAAGAGAAAAAAAAAGATATGCTACTCTAGCATACATAACTACTTTTAATAACTAACCCCATGTTGTTTATATTGATATACTGTATGTATGCATTTTGTTTATGTTGTAATGCTGCATACTTTAATCCAATGTGCTTAAAGCATTTATTTCTTTAAAGGAAAAAACAAACAACCAAACTATATTAATGAACAAAGGGAACTGTCCAGCACTTGACATCATAGGCAACTCAGCCAAATTTCATCTTGCCTTACCTCCTCCATTCTTGTAGCAAAGGTATGGAAACCTCCACACATTTCCCAGCCCGATAATTTCCCCTGCCACAGACAGCACAAATTCCACTTTATTATTCCAGTGGCCTCTTTCATTGACTTTCTTGTCATTGCTGTGGACCAGTTTGGGACTTGAAGCTTCAGCATCCAAAGCATCCTCAGGTTTCCCATTAATAACAGGAATAGTCTTTTCAGCTGTCATGATTCTTGCTTAACCTGTCAATGTGAAAAGAGATTTACCCTCTGATTGTTGCCATGATAAACCTATTAAAATATCTGTTTTTCAATACCAATAGGTGTCCTGTAAAATAATTCAATGTGAAGTTGCCAATGTAAACACATTTTTAACCAATTAGAATTCCTGTCTGGTTAATGAATCCACTTTGTCAATGACTTTTAGCTGTTTTGCGCCAATGTTAGAACATTACATTTTAAAGCATGTATTGTTATTCTTATGTGTATTGTTTGTGATTATACTATATGAGAGAGAACCAACTGTTAAATGTCTCTGGCTGTTATGTTGCATTTATGAGAAGCACAAGTTTATAGAATAATAGCTATGTTATATTTTCCTACTAAATGGCCCATACCCAATATGCATCTCTCCACCCTGTGCATTTTTTAAGCTACTGAGATGTGTTTGTGTTTATAGATTTCCTTTGCTGCTCTTACGATGTTCAAGATCCAAGGATTGAGCTAAGAGAATGCTGGTCAACAGTCTATTGAATTGAGCAAAAAAACAGACATGAAATCACACTTACCCTAGTATTGTTTCAGCGAGAGGATAATAGTGGATGGTAGCAATGATGTTACTGTTCACATTACCCATAAAATGGATAATTTGCAAATGTTCTGTCTTTGCAGGAGTGATGTGATAGCAGCCTCCTCCTGTTCACTCCCCCTCCTCTTCCTCCCCCTCTCCCAGACTATCCATCTCACTCTGTTGCTCTATAATCTAGTGAATGCATCTAAGGTGCTCAATGGTTAAACACTAAGCATTCTTTTTCTTTATTGGTTTAATACCTTTGCATGACAGGCAGGAAATCTTTATTTACATTTTAAAACAGCACATGTTCAGTACTGGTTGCTGAATTCACATGGTCCGGACAGCTTTTCCGCATTATTTTACACTGACAATGTATGGCTTCCACTAATTCTGATCTGATATATGCATTACAGGAGGCACCTGACATACACAATGCCCATATAGACCAAAATGCATATTTATGATTTCTTGCTTTTTAGAAACAATACAAGATGGCTTAGAATTACTTCTTTACCAATGAGAAAAGGGCTTGTCAAGATTTCAGTCCAGAGTATTTAATTGCATTGTTGTGCACAGTTGAGCTTAAAGTGTATCTAAACTCAAAGCCAAAAAGTTAATATATACTATATTACCAAAAATATTGGGACACCTGCCTTTACGCGCACATAAACCCTAACGACATCTCAGCAAGGTCCAAACATGGCTGAGCAAGTTTGGGATAGAACTTGACTAGCCTGCACAGAGTCCTGACCTTAACACCTTTGGGATGAATTAGATTGGAAACTGCGCAGTGCCTGACCTCACAAATGCACTTCTGGAAGAATGGTTAAACATTGCCACTCCTAAACCTTGAGGACAGCCTTCCCAGAAGAGTCGAAGCTGTTATAGCTGCAAAGGGTGGGCCAACTCAATATTGAACCTTACGGACTAAGACTGGGATGTCATTAAAGTTTATGTGCGCGTAAAGGCAGGTGTCCCAATACTTTTGGTAATATAGTGTATATTGTAGCTATGTTCAATCACTCCATTGTACCTATGGAGGGAACAATGTTTTTCACAATAGATTGCTCCACTTAGTGGAACTACAAACACGCCTTCCTCTTTTTTCATCTACATTACATGAGAGCAGGTGAATTAGTAGTATACAAAGCATAACATGGAAGGAAGATAATGTTGCCTGTGATTTTAGTTCAGTTCACGGAAAGTCAAAAGGGCAGTGCCCTTCTGGCAAGATCCACAGGTGTTTTTCTGTACTTGCTAAAAATGTTCTTGAAAAATGAAAACTAATGCAATCACCACACCTATCATACACATGATAAGAATGGAACGTTGTGAAGGCCTCTCTTGCACCTCCTGCCAAACACTCTTGATGGTAGAGATAGAAAGTGTGAAGGCATGGAGTGGTATGAGTGTCCAAGTACTGTAGCTGGCTGGTGATGTCCACTTCTTCAATAAATAGAGCTTGGAGTCAAGGTCCCCTTGACATGATGCAGAAGCAGCTGGGCACCAAAGCAGAAGGTGGAAGCAGACCCAGGAGGCAGACAGCAGTCAGTGACAGCTGGGTGACAAGGGACCAAACTGACTGACAGAGCAAGTCTAGGAGACAGGGAAGGGTCAGTAATAGCCAGGCAAAGCAGTACAGGATAAGCAGGGAAAGACAAGTCCAGTGAACAAGCTGTGGTGGGAATAATCTGATGAACAAAGTAGAGGCAGAAACAGAGGCGAAGTCTAGGGGAAAGCTGGGTCATACATAGGTAAGCAAGTGCAGCGGATAAGGTCTCCGGAATACAGGAAAGGGCTGAAGACCATTCAGCAACTTCTCATAGAAAAGAAAAAGGCTGCTGGGCGCCAAGTGCACACGCTAATTGCTATGCGCATGTGTACGTATGCGTGTCTCAGGAATACAGGAACAAGCTGAAGACCATTCAGCAACTTCTCATAGTGACAGAAAAAGGCTGCTGGGCTCCAAGTGCACACGCTAATTGCTATGCGCATGTGTACGTGTGTGTGTGTACACAGCAAATTGGAATGGTACATCTACAGTAACATTGCCCCTTTACTTAGAAGTAGGGATGAGCCGAACATCCCCCTGTTCGGTTCGCACTAGGACATGCGAACAGGGAAAAAATTTGTGCGAACACGCGAACACCGTTAAAGTCTATGGGACACGAACATAATAATAATAGGGCGGGCGGAAAGTGGTTAATAGTGCTTAAAGTGAAACAATAAAAGTGTAATATTCCTTTAAATTTCGTACCTGGGGGGTGTCTATAGTATGCCTGTAAAGGGGCGCATGTTTCCCGTGTCTAGAACAGTCTGCCAGCAAAATGACATTTCAAAGGAAAAAAAGTAATTTAAAAGTACTCGCAGCTATATGAATTGTCGGTCCGACAATACACATATAAGTTCATTGATAAAAACGGCATGGGATTTCCCCACAGGGGAACCCCGAACCAAAATTTAAAAAAAAAATGGCGTGGGGGTCCCCCTAAATTCTATACCAGGCCCTTCAGGTCTGGTATGGATATTAAGGGGAACCCTGAGCCAAATTAAAAAAAAAAAAAAAGGCGTGGGGGTCCCCCTCAAAATCCATACCAGACCCTTCAGGTCTGGTATGGATTTTAAGGGGAAACACGTGCCAAAATTTTTTAAAAAATGGTGTGGGGTCCCCCCAAAAATCCATACCAGACCCTTATCCGAGCACGTAACCTGGCAGGCTGCAGGAAAAGAGGGGGGATGAGAGATCGCCCCTCCTCCTGAACCATATCAGGCCACATGCCCTCAACATTGGGCTGTTGATGAGGACAAGGGCCTCATCCCCACAACCCTTGCCCGGTGGTTGTGGGGGTCTGTGGACGGGGGGGCTTATCGAATCTGGAAGCCCCCTTTAACAAGGGGACCACCAGATCCCAGCCCCCCCGTGTGAAATGGTAAGGGGGTACAAAAGTACCCCTACCATTTCACAAAAAAGTGTCAAAAATGTTAAAAATGACAAGAGACAGTTTTTGACAATTCCTTTATTTAACCACTTGCCGACCGCCTAACGACGATATACGTTGGCAAAATGGCACGGGCAGGCAGAATCACGTATATATACGTATATATACGTCCGAACGGAACCCCCCCGGTGCCCGAGGCGGTCGGCTTGTGACTGGGAGCGATCAGAGGTGAGGGGGAGACCATTCGATCGTGCCCCCCCCTCGCGATCGCTCCCAGCCAATGATAATCTTCCTTTGCTGCTGTATGCTAAACAGCAGCAAAGGAAATGATGTCATCTCTCCTCGGCTCGGTATTTTCCGTTTCGGCACCGAGGAGAGAAGACATCACTGTGAGTGTAAAACACAAACACGCACAGTAGAACATGCCAGGCACACATTACACCCCCGATCCCCCCCCCCAATCGCTCCCCGATCACCCCCCGATCACCCCCCAATCACCCCCCCGTCACACTGACACCAAGCAGTTTTTTTTTTTTTTTTATTACTGCATGGTGTCAGTTTGTGACAGTTACTGTGGAAGGACAGTTACTGTTAGCCCCCTTTAGGTCTAGGGTACCCCACTAACCCCCCCTAATAAAGATTTAACCCCTTGATCACCCCCCGTCACCATTGTCACTAAGCAATCATTTTTCTGATCGCTGTATTAGTGTCGCTGGTGACGCTAGTTAGGGAGGTAAATATTTAGGTTCGCCGTCAGCGTTTTATAGCGTCAGGGACCTCCGTATACTATCGAATAAATGTTTTAACCCCTTGATTGCCCCCTAGTTAACCCTTTCACCACTGATCACCATATAAGTGTTACGGGTGACGCTGATTAGTTCGTTTATTTTTTATAGTGTCAGGGCACCCGCTGTTTATTACCGAATAAAGGTTTAGCCCCCTGATCGCCCGGTGGTGATATGCGTCGCCCCAGGCAGCGTCAGATTAGCGCCAGTACCGATAACACCCACGCACGCAGCATACGCCTCCCTTAGTGGTATAGTATCTGAACGGATCGATATCTGATCCGATCAGATCTATACTAGCGTTCCCAGCAGTTTAGGGTTCCAAAAAACGCAGTGTTAGCGGGATCAGCCCAGATACCTGCTAGCACCTGCGTTTTGCCCCTCCACCCAGCCCAGCCCAGCCAAGTGCAGTATCGATCGATCACTGTCACTTACAAAACACTAAACGCGGGGAGCGTGGCCAGCCGGGATAGCAGATGGACGCCTGATTCCACAGCTCTGAGCCAGGGGATAGAATCCAACGCCATCGGCTGACTAAAACGGCTCTAATCTACCCAGCTACGTTCCTCACAGCAAGGGGACAACAAGGATGACCTCCAGAAAGAGATTCACAGACCACATACCGCAGAAACTCACCGAATTTGCATACAAGCCGGCGGGATGGAAGATCCAAGATGGCGCCGGCCAGGCCGCGCCGTCCACAGCATACACGGACCTGCCGGATGACGAGAATGAGGATCCTCCAGATACAGGTACCGTGGATAACCTCCCACATACCCCAGAGAGTGACCCCAACCTAGGAAGTCCAGCGAAGGCAAAAATGAGGATGGACGTGATGCCGCAGCGGTCGCGGTACTCGCAAATTGAGGCCCAGGCTCCTAATCCCTTCTCATTTGACCAGGCCCTACATTCCTCTATGGCCTCCTTCCCCACTTCAGGGCAGCCGGTCATGGACACAACACTCAAGGATATGCTCATATCCCTGCAGACCTCCCTCATGACAGATCTATCATCTCTCTTCCACAAAATCACCACTGACATCCACACACTGGATGATAGAGTGACAAACGCTGAGAGAGGAATACATGCCTGCACCTCCACAGTGAATGACACCATTGAAGCCTTTGAAACTGTTAGAGAGGAACAGACATGGTTGCGTGCCAAGCTGGCCGACTTAGAAGACAGATCTCGCAGGAACAATGTGAAATTGAGGGGGGTCCCCGAGTCAATACTACCCGCAGATCTGCCACGATACGCAAAAGAACTGATGCACTTAGTTCTCCCTGAGGCCTCCCCGAGAGACGTCATTGTGGATAGAATCCATAGAATTGCTAAACCATCCCACCTAGCTGCCTCTGTCCCCAGAGATGTCCTGATGAGGGTTCACTTCTACCACATTAAAGAAAAGCTGCTCATAGGACTTAGAGCTAAGTCGCCACTACCAGCGCCATACACAGGAATCCAGCTATTCCCTGATCTCTCAAAATACACCCTCCAAATGAGACGCCATTTGAACCCGATCACCAAAAGCTTACAGAACCATAAGCTGCAATACAAGTGGCGATACCCAGCCACCATTCTCATTGCCCGCAACGGTCAAACCCATGCAATAGGAGAACTTGAAAAAGGCCTAAAGTTACTCCACACCTGGGGCATAAACCCGGAACCGCCTAATACCGCTCAACATGACAGAATCTCATCCTCTCCCCGCAGACAACGTGATCAAAACACCAAATGACAGTATACAACATCCACTAAGCCGATAACAATATCAACAGCTCCCCTGAGCTATGGCTATCCTCTGTGTTTGATTCCTGCTACCCGCGGCAGTGACTCTCTGTACCCCCTTACAGAGGTCTACAGGTGCTCAGCACCCCCTCTGATTTGATTTGATTTGTATTCTATTTTTTATTTTATTTTTCTGTTCTCTCTTACACAAAGTTCTTTCTCTTGCAACGTTATAACAAGTACCTATCTTCCAGCAAGCTAAATCACTAGGTCACATCACAGACCCTTTTCACAAGTTTCAACGCTACCCAAAGCATACATGATTCCTAACTGGTTATAACTACCTTGACACCTAACGTATTGCTCTATTTGCAGTCTACTAGTCCATCCTAGCCTCGACCCCTGGCCAGCCAGAAGCAACACTCTTCGTTCCTCCATACGGAACCAAGCCGCACTGAATCACAGACTTCCATACCGCAGTCTATTCATCACATCGCCTGGAAAAAGAAAAAAGACCAACTCCCCACGAGACCGCCTAACTGTAAGTGTTATTTTAAGCATACACTAAGCCCACACTCACAAGATGCCGTTTAATATCCTTTCACTCAACGTTAATGGGCTTAATCATCCAGCCAAACGCCACTCACTATGGAAAACCGTTAAGGACCTCCAGAGTGATATCATCTGCGTCCAACAAACCCACCTACTAGCTCCCAACACCCCTCTGTGTAACAATCACCACTTTCCAAACGTATTTCACGCAACCCATTCTACCAAGTCCAGAGGAGTCATGATCGCCATCAAAGATACCATAGACTTCCAACTCCTAGATGTACTCCCAGACCCCGAAGGTCGTTTCATCATCCTAATCTGCACCATTAATAAAGCAACCTACACCATCATCAACCTGTACGCTCCGAACTCTCAACAAATGAGATTCCTACGTAAGCTTATCCGCACATTAAAACCCATCCAAAAAGGCCACACTATTGTGTGTGGGGACTTCAACCTGGTCCCAGATGTGTCCCTGGACTCAACCTCTTCAGCAAAGAGACGCGAATCGCCTCTAAAAGCGTTTATCCAATCTCACGAATTGTATGATGTCTGGCGCTGTCACCATGACGCCGAACGTGACTTTACCTTTTTTTCCCCCAGACATCGCTCCTACTCCAGAATTGATTTGTTTCTATCTGATAAATATATCCTACAAAAAATATCTCATTCTGTAATCCACACCACGGCATTGGTCGGACCACGCCCCCACCTCAATTACCATCCAAGATCACAACCTCCAACGTAAAACGTTTCTATGGAGACTAAACAACTCCATAATTCAGAATGCTAAATACACCCCAGAAATTTCAGAACACATTTCCGAATTTTTCTTGCTGAACAAGGGGTCGGTACCCGATCCTGCCGTGGTGTGGAGCGCTCATAAAGCGTACATGAGGGGAATGCTCATTAAATTGTGCTCTCATCATAAGCGACAGAGGACGCAGCGTATAGATACACTAATAGCCCAAATAGCGGACCTAGAAAAGAAACACAAATGTGACCCTCAAAACCCACTCACAAACCAACTATTGTCCCTAAGACAGGAACTGAAAACCCTTCTCCTTCACTCATACGAATTCCTTCAAAGGAAATTTAAAGCATTTTCCTACTCTACCTCCAACAAGGCAGGAAAGAAATTAGCCCAACGACTCAAAGGAAGACGCAATAAAACTAGAATTACACTACTTAAACACCCCCACACTAACACTCCACTGACCAACCCCCAAGACATTGCAGATGCTTTTAGTACCTACTATGAAGACCTATACAACTTAAAACATGACCACCAAACCCCCCAACCCACACCAGAAGACATTGATAAATTCCTCACTAAAATCAATCTACCCAAACTTACTTTAGACCAACTGACCACCTTGAACGCTCCATTCACAGACCTGGAAATCAAGGCTACTATTGACTCATTGCCTAGTGGCAAAGCACCAGGCCCAGACGGGATAACAGGGGAATACTACAAATTGTTCTCCAATCAACTAATCCCACACCTTACTGATCTCTTTAACCACGCTGCCTCCTCTGCTAGCTTCTCGAATGAATACTTAAAAGCGCTAGTAATAACCATACCAAAACCAGGGAAACAGTCGGATGCCCCCCAAAATTTTCGCCCTATCTCTCTACTCAACCTAGACCTAAAAAAAAAAAAAAAAACACTAAACGCATAACTGCAGCGTTCACAGAGTCAGGCCTGATCCCTGCGATCGCTAACAGTTTTTTTGGTAGCGTTTTGGTGAACTGGCAAACACTAGCCCCAAGCAGCGTCAGGTTAGCGCCAGTACCGCTAACACCCATGCACGCACCGTACACCTCCCTTAGTGGTATAGTATCTGAATGGATCAATATCTGATCAGATCTATACTAGCATCCCCAGCTGTTTAGGGTTCCCAAAAACGCAGCGTTAGCGGGATCAGCCCAGATACCTGCTAGCACCTGTGTTTTGCCCCTCCGCCCGGCCCAGCCCAGCCCACCCAAGTGCAGTATCGATCGATCACTGTCACTTACAAAACACATAACTGCAGCGTTCGCAGAGTCAGGCCTGATCCCTGCGATCGCTAACAGTTTTTTTGGTAGCGTTTTGGTGAACTGGCAAGCACCAGCCTAGTACACCCCCGTCGTAGTCAAACCAGCACTGCAGTAACACTTGGTGACGTGGCGAGTCCCATAACTGCAGTTCAAGCTGGTGAGGTGGCAAGCACAAGTAGTGTCCCTCTGCCACCAAGAAGAAGACGAACACAGGCCCGTCGTGCCCATAATGCCCTTCCTGCTGCATTCGCCAATCCTAATTGGGAACCCACCACTTCTGCAACGCCCGTACTTCCCCCATTTACATCCCCAACCAAATGCAGTCGGCTGCATGAGAGGCATTTTCTTTATGTCCTCTCGAGTACCCCTACCCAATGAACCCCGCAATGTTTTATTGTTATAATGTTTTATCATGTTTGCTTTTCAGGTATGCAATTTTTTATACTTTACAGTTTACTGTGCTTTATTGTTAACCATTTTTTTGTCTTCAGGTACGCCATTCACGACTGAGTGGTTATACCAGAATGATGCCTGCAGGTTTAGGTATCATCTTGGTATCATTCTTTTCAGCCAGCGGTCGACTTTCATGTAAACGCAATCCTAGCAGCTAATTAGCCTCTAGACTGCTTTTACAAGCAGTGGAAGGGAATGCCCCCCCTCCCCCACCATCTTCGGTGTTTTTCTCTGGCTCTCCTGTCTCAACAGGGAACCTGAGAATGCAGCCGGTGATTCAGCCAGCTGACCATAGAGCTGATCAGAGACCAGAGTGGCTCCAAACATCTCTATGGCCTAAGAAACCGGAAGCTACGAGCATTTTATGACTTAGATTTCGCCGAATGTAAACAGCGCCATTGGGAAATTGGGGAAGCATTTTATCACACCGATCTTGGTGTGGTCAGATGCTTTGAGGGCAGAGAAGAAATCTAAGGTCTAATAGACCCCAATTTTTTCAAAAAAGAGTACCTGTCACTACCTATTGCTATCATAGGGGATATTTACATTCCCTGAGATAACAATAAAAATGATAAAAAAAAAAAAAATGAAAGGAACAGTTTAAAAATAAGATAAAAAAGCAAAAAAATAATAAAGAAAAAAATAAATAAAAAATGCACCCCTATCCCCACCTGCTTTCGCGCTAAGGCGAACACAAGCGTTGGTCTGGCGTCAAATGTAAACAGCAATTGCACCATGCATGTGAGGTATCACCGCGAAGGTCAGATCGAGGGCAGTAATTTTAGCAGTAGACCTCCTCTGTAAATCTAAAGTGGTAACCTGTAAAGGCTTTTAAAGGCTTTTAAAAATGTATTTATTTTGTTGCTACTGCACGTTTGTGTGCAATTTTAAAGCATGTCATGTTTGGTATCCATGTACTCGGCCTAAGATCATCTTTTTTAATTCATCAAACATTTGGGCAATATAGTGTATTTTAGTGCATTAAAATTTTAAAAAGTGTGTTTTTTCCCCAAAAATGCGTTTGAAAAATTGTTGCGCAAATACTGTGTGAAAAAAAATGAAACACCCACCATTTTAATCTGTAGGGCATTTGCTTTAAAAAAATATATAATGTTTGGGGGTTCAAAGTGTCAGAAAGGGCTTTGTCTTCAAGTGGTTAGAAGAGTGGGTGATGTGTGACATAAGCTTCTAAATGTTGTGCATAAAATGCCAGGACAGTTCAAACCCCCCCCAAATGACCCCATTTTGGAAAGTAGACACCCCAAGCTATTTGCTGAGAGGCATGTTGAGTCCATGGAATATTTTATATTGTGACACAAGTTGCGGGAAAGAGACACTTTTTTTTTTTTTTTTTTGCACAAAGTTGTCGCTCAATGATATATTGCTCAAACATGCCATGGGAATATGTGAAATTACACCCCAAAATACATTCTGTTGCTTCTCGTGAGTATGAGGATACCACATGTGTGAGACTTTTTTGGAGCCTACCCTCGTACGGCACCCCAAAAACCAAGCACCGCCTTCAGGCTTTCTAAGGGCGTAAATGATTGATTTCACTCTTCACTGCCTATCACAGTTTCGGAGGCCACGGAATGCCCAGGTGGCACAAACCCCCCCCAAATGACCCCATTTTGGAAAGTAGACACCCCAAGCTATTTGCTGAGAGGTATAGTGAGTATTTTGCAGACATCACTTTTTGTCACAAAGTTTTGAAAATTTAAAAAATAAAAAAAATAAATGTTTTTCTTGTCCTTCTTCATTTTCAAAAACAAATGAGAGCTGCAAAATACTCACCATGCCTCTCAGCAAATAGCTTGGGGTGTCTACTTTCCAAAATGGGGTCATTTGGGGGGGGGTTTGTGCCACCTGGGCATTCCATGGCCTCCGAAACTGTGATAGGCAGTGAAGAGTGAAATCAAAAATTTACACCCTTAGAAATCCTGAAGGCGGTGATTGGTTTTCGGGGCCCCGTACGCGGCTAGGCTCCTAAAAAGTCCCACACATGTGGTATCCCCATACTCAGGAGAAGCAGCTAAATGTATTTTGGGGTGCAATTCCACATATGCCCATGGCCTGTGTGAGCAATATATCATTTAGTGACAACTTTGTGCAAAAAAAAAAAAAAATTGTCACTTTCCCGCATTTTGTGTCAAAATATAAAATATTCCATGGACTCAACATGCCTCAAAGCAAATAGCTTGGGGTGTCTACTTTACAAAATGGGGTCATTTGGGGGGGTTTTATGCCATCTGGGCATTTTATGGCCTTCAAAACTGTGATAGGTAGTGAGGAGTAAAATCAAAAATTTACGCCCTTAGAAATCCTGAAGGCAGTGATTGGTTTTCGGGGCCCCATACTCGGCTAGGCTCCCAAAAAGTCCCACACATGTGGTATCCCCGTACACAGGAGAAGCAGCTGAATATATTTTGGGGTGCAATTCCACATATGCTCATGGCCTGTGTGAGCAATATATCATTTAGTGACAACTTTTTGTAATTTTTTTTTGTCATTATTCAATCACTTGGGACAAAAAAATAATATTCAATGGGCTCAACATGCCTCTCAGCAATTTCCTTGGGGTGTCTACTTTCCAAAATGGGGTCATTTGTGGGGGTTTTGTACTGCCCTGCCATTTTAGCACCTCAAGAAATGACATAGGCAGTCATAAATTAAAGGCTGTGTAAATTCCAGAAAATGTACCCTAGTTTGTAGGCGCTATAACTTTTGCGCAAACCAATAAATATACACTTATTGACATTTTTTTTACCAAAGACATGTGGCCGAATACATTTTGGCCTAAATGTATGACTAAAATTGAGTTTATTTAATTTTTTTTTAACAAAAAGTAGAAAATATCATTTTTTTTCAAAATTTTCGGTCTTTTTCCGTTTATAGCGCAAAAAATAGAAATGGCAGAGGTGATCAAATACCATCAAAAGAAAGCTCTATTTGTGGAAAGAAAAGGACGCAAATTTCGTTTGGGTACAGCATTGCATGACCGCGCAATTAGCAGTTAAAGCGACGCAGTGCCAAATTGTAAAAAGTGCTCTGGTCATTAAGGGGGTAAATCCTTCCGGGGCTGAAGTGGTTAAATGCTTCTTCTTTCCATCTTCTTTCTTCTATCTTCTTTCTTCTATCTTCTTTCTTCTACCTTCCTTCGGTTTCTTCCTCCATCTTCTTCTTCTTCTGGTTTTTCCTCCGGCGTTCTCGTCCGGCATCTTCCTCCGCGGCATCTTCTTCCCTTCTTCGTTCTCGGGCCGCTCCGCATCCATGATGGGAGGCTCCCGCTGTGTGACGCTTCTCGTCCCCGCCCCCTCTGACATCACGGGGAAAGCCTCAGGGAAGTCCCGTCAAGTCCCCGTGCGTCAGAGGGGGGTGGGGTCACTGGGTGGCCCCGCCCTCCATTATTTAAGAACCATCAGAAGACGAGAAGCGTCACACAGAGGAAGAACCAGAAGAAGAAGAAGATGGAGGAAGAAACCGAAGGAAGATAGAAGAAAGAAGACAGAAGAAAGAAGATGGAAAGAAGAAGCATTTAAATAAAGGAATTGTCAAAAACTGTCTGTTGTCATTTTTAACATTTTTGACACTTTTTTTGTGAAATGGTACCATTTCACACAGGGGGGGCCGGGATCTGGGGGTCGCCTTGTTAAAGGGGGCTTCCAGATTCCGATAAGCCCCCCGCCCGCAGACCCCCACAACCACCGGGCAAGAGTTGTGGGGTGAGGCCTTGTCTTAATCAACATGAGGACAAGGTGCTTTGGGGGGACCCCAAAGCACCCTCCCAATGTTGAGGGCATGTGGCCTGGTACGGTTCTGGAGGGGGCCGTGAGTACTTTTAAATGACTTTTTTTCCTTTGAAATGTCATTTTGCTGTCAGACTGTTCTAAACACGGGAAACATGCGCCCTTTTACAGGCATACTATAGACACCCCCCAGGTACGAAATTTAATGGAATATTACACTTTTATTGTTTCACTTTAAGCACTATTAACCACTTTCCGCCCGCCCTATTACAAAATGACAGCGGCAAAGTGGTTTGATATTCCTGACTGGACGTCATATGACGTGATCAGGATGTCGAGCCGCTGTGCGCCCCCGGGGGCGCGCATCACGGCGATCGTGACCGGGTGAAGACGGAGACCGGGTGAAGATGGAAGCCTCTGCAGTGGTGGCAGCATGCCACTGGAGGGCTTCGGTTTAAGGTAAGTCTTTCATAATGTGCTAGTGGGCGATGCCTACTAGCACATTATGGCTTTACCTTGCAGCGAGAAAGTTTTTTTTTTCAGTAAGTTTACTACCGCTTTAAATCCTCCCAAATTACTGTTGTGCCTCTTCCTCAATTCCCTTGTCTACAATCTCTGGCACCTTGATATGGTATGTCACCTAATCATTCCTATCCTTGACATTGTCCAAGCCCACTAGTCAGGAAGCTGCAGCTACAGGAACATGAATGGCAATCACTATTCCCTGTCTGTTGTCCCCTCCCTCCTCAAAATATATTTTCAAATTCAAAATGTTCTGAAATTTTGGAATTTGTCAGAAAATGAATAAATGAAAAGAAACTAAATGAGACAAAACTAAACTAAAAAAAAATCTGAAATGAATCCTTGAAATTAAATTAGTAACATAACAAATTTATCTGAAACAAAACTAAACAAATGTTTCTATTGTGCACATGTCTAGGCTGGATTAGCTGTAAAGGAGGAGGAAGAAAGGGACCCATTTTCAGCTTCTGGAAAAAATGTGTGTCTCGGAGGAGGAGGATGATGAAGACTTGGTTAGCCATACCATGATCTCCTGTCATGATCAGGGGTCAGGCTCGAAGACCCTCTGTTATTTAAGAAACGTCAGCAGACGAGAAGCGTTACACAGAGGAAGAACCAGAAGAAGAAGAAGATGGAGGAAGAAACCGAAGGAAGATAGAAGAAAGAAGACAGAAGAAAGAAGATGGAAAGAAGAAGCATTTAAATAAAGGAATTGTCAAAAACTGTCTGTTGTCATTTTTAACATTTTTGACACTTTTTTTGTGAAATGGTACCATTTCACACAGGGGGGGCTGGGACCTGGGGGTCGCCTTGTTAAAGGGGGCTTCCAGATTCTGATAAGCCCCCCGCCTGCAGACCCCCACAACCACCGGGCAAGAGTTGTGGGGTGAGGCCATTGTCTTAATCAACATGAGGACAAGGTGCTTTGGGGGGACCCCAAAGCACCCTCCCAATGTTGAGGGCATGTGGCCTGGTACGGTTCTGGAGGGGGCCGCTCTCTCGTCCCCCCTCTTTTCATGCATCCTGCCAGGGTGCGTGCTCGAAAAAGGGTCTGGTATGGATTTTTGGGAGGACCCTACGCCATTTTTTTTATTTTGGCGCGGGGTTCCCCTTAAAATCCATACCAGACCTGAAGGGTCTGGTATGGATTTTGAGGGGGACCCCCACGCCATTTTTTTTTTAAATTTTGGTTCGGGTTTCCCCTGTGGGGAAATCCCATGCCGTTTTTATCAATGAACCTTTATGTGTATTGTCGGACCAACAATTCATATAGCCGCGAGTACTTTTAAATGACTTTTTTTCCTTTGAAATGTCATTTTGCTGTCAGACTGTTCTAAACACGGGAAACATGCGCCCCTTTACAGGCATACTATAGACACCCCCCAAGTACGAAATTTAAAGGAATATTACACTTTTATTGTTTCACTTTAAGCACTATTAACCACTTGCCGCCTGCCCTATTACAAAATGATGGCAGCAAAGTGGTTTGATATTCCTGACTGGACGTCATATGACGTGATCAGGATGTCGAGCCGCTGCGCGCCCCCGGGGGCGCGCATCACGGCGATCGTTGTTGCGGGGTGTCAGTCTGACACCCCGCAACACAGATCTAGGTAAAGAGTCTCTGACAGAGACTCTTTACCACGTGATCAGCCATGTCCAATCACAAATAGGAAGAGCCGGTGATCGGCTTTTCCTCACTCGCGTCTGACAGACGTGAGTAGAGGAGAGCCGATCGGCTGCTCTCCTGACAGGGGGGGTCTGTTCTGATTGTTTATCAGCACAGCCCCCCCTCGGATCCTACCCAGGACCTCCGGGGAAGCTGCCCAGGACCACCAGGATGGCCACCCCATGGACCACCAGGTATGCCTCCTAGACCACCAGGGAAATACCAATCTGTGCCCAGGCAGCTGCCAATCTGTGCCCAGGCAGCTGCCAATCAGTGCCCACTCCAATGCCTACCACTGCCAGTGCCACCAGGGATGCCTATCAGTGCCGCATATCAGTGCTGCATATCAGTGCCCATCAGTGCCACGTATCAGTGCCCAGCAGTGCCGCCTATCAGTGCCCAGCAGTGCCGCCTATCAGTGCTGCCTATCAGTGCCACCCTATCAGTGCCCATCAGTGCCCAGCAGTGCCGCCTTTCAGTGCCCATCAGTGTCGCCTATAAGTGCCCATCAGTGCCACCCAGTGCCACTCATGAGTGCCCATCAGTGCCACCTATCAATGCCCATCAGTGCTGCATATCAGTGCCACCCATCAGTGCCACCTACCAGTGCCCATCAGTGCCGCATATCAGTGCCCATCGTCAGTGCCCGTCAGTGCCCGCTCATTGGTGCCACCACATCGGTGCCGCCGTATCAGTGCCTGTCAGTGCCACCTTATCAGTGCCCATCAGTGAAAGAGAAAACGTACTTATTTACACATTTTTTTAACAGAAACAAAAGCAAAACTTATTTTTTTCAAAATTTTCGGTCTTTTTTTATTTGTTTAGCAAATAAAAACCGCAGAGGTGATCAAATACCACCAAAAGAAAGCTCTATTTGTGGGAACAAAATGATAAAAATTTAGTTTGGGTACAGTGTAGCATGACCGCTGAATTGTCATTCAAACTGCGACAGCACTGAAAGCTGAAAATTAGTCTGGGCAGGAGGGTGTCTAAGTGCCCCGTATATTTTTATGACAATACCATGCATATAAGCCTTTAAAATTATCGCTTTTGATTTCTCCCATAGACTTTTAAAGGGTGTCCCGCGGCTTTCGAATTTGCCGTGAACACCCCAAATTGTTCGCTGTTCTGCAAACTTGCGAACAGCTGATGTTCGAGTCGAACATGAGTTCGACTCGAACTCGAAGCTCATCCCTACTTAGAAGTATGAGCATGCATACAATGTGCATGTGCATGAGCACAAGCATAGGTCCACACTGGTTTTCTGGTGCATTTAATAACATTTTTGTTTTTGGGTTCATTAATAATAAGTATAGTATAGTATAGTATAGTATAGTATAGTATAGTATAGTATAGTAGAAATTATGTGCAGTGACCCATGCCAGTTAATTAAAATTTAGTGTTTAACATCTTAGAGTGGGAAGATCACTGAAGGAAAATATTGTTAAAGAAAAAGTAGCTCAAAATTGTAAGAAAAAAAAGTAAAAAACTTATGTGTAAAGTTCTTGCCATTTCCATGACACACCACCAAAGAACAACCTAAAATATATTTTGCTACTCCCCTAAAAACCCATACCAGACCCTTATGCACCCCCCCCCCCCCCCCCTCGAGCCATACCAGGCCACATGCCCTCAATACTGAGATATTACCTTGCCAAGAGGCTCTCCTGGCAAGGCTCAAACCCATTGACATGGGATGTATGTGTCTTTGGGAAAGAATGTATTGAAATCTGGAACCTCCTTTTAATGTTAGGGGAACAACCAGATATCCCCCCACCACCACATGAATGAACACTGGGTGCATAGTACCCTTTGTTATAATTTAGAAATGATTCAGTGATTCAGAATACTTTATATTGTGTATGTCGGAGGGTGTTTGTGTAAGTGATCACTGTTTTTCATGACTGACACTCGATTTACAGCTCGATTTACATCGTTGGACAATGCAATTAACATTGAATTTACATTGTGGAACATTTTTATTTATTTTTTCATTAAATGATTTTTCTACACTGTTTTTTTAATAAAGACATTTTTCTACAGTGTAGAGTTTTGATTCACTATTTACATTTTTTGTGAATGAGCAACATGTACGCCCTACACATTCAAGTAAGCATGGGGGCCTATATGTGGCCCCCCCTTGTTAAAAGTGGCCTCCAGATTCCCATAAGTCCCTGATCAAATGAGATCAAATGATCAAATGATCTGGAATGGTTCAGGAGGAAGCTGCACGCCACTTCGTCTTTCCTAATCAGCCAAAATATATTTTAAAATAAGTCTGAAATCAATTCTTAGGGGACCCAATGTTTCTGTTATTTTCAAACAGCATAGGGCCCCCTAATAAAGACCTTTATCAATGCAAACAGCCTGCCTGACATAAGGGGTGCCCTTCCCTGTCTGAACCATACTACACCACATGCCTTTAACAATGAGAGGGTTCCCTTGCAGTGAGAAAAGCCTCCTCCCTCCTGCAAGGCATCTTGTCCAACATGCAAGGCATGTTGAGGTTGACATTTCAATATGTTGTTCAACAAGAAAAGTCAACATGAAATTTCAGCCTCTTCATGATAACATGAAATTTCACCATGTTGAAATTTTACAAAAAAAAAGCAAGAAACAGCATACAGACACCATTCACAGTATATAAACTCTTTTATTAGACCACAGTTTCAGAGAGACATATCATTTTTTTATCAAGAAATCAAAATTAGAGTGTATTAGTTCACAGAAAAAAACACACTGTGCTGATTCACATAATCTGGAAGTCTAGACCCTTTTTCACACATCTGCTGACAACAGACCCATACTGGTTTGCAACCTCTGTCTGCAGTTTATCAAGCGTAGTAAATATATCACTCATCTGGGTACCACATGAGGTAGGCCTAGACTTCCAACCTATGTGAAGCAGTGCTCAGGCTAGCAGTGGCCTGCCCTCACAGGAGGGTGGCATCAGGTGGAATAGGATGCTTCCTTTATCCTCTGCAAGCTGCCCCTGCTTCAGATTAAAGTGGTAGTAAACTCCCCTCTGTGATTTTTAACTATAGGTAAGCTTATAATAAAGGTAGGTAAAATGAATATCTCCTAAATGTGCACCGTCCAGGAGATATTCCAGTGAGCAGCAGCCAGTAGCATCACCATTCATTCGAAAGGAACGGCATATCCCTTGCGCATGTGCGAGAGTGACATCGTAACGCCATGGCCATTCAAGCGGCCGCAGCCTGACGACCCAGAAGGAAGACCGGGTGAAGATGGAAGCCTCTGCAGTGGTGGCAGCACGTCACTGGAGGGCTTTGGTTTAAGGTAAGTCTTTCATAATGTGCTAGTGGGCGATGCCTACTAGCACATTATGGCTTTACCTTGCAGCGAAAAAGTTTTTTTTTTCAGTAAGTTTACTACCGCTTTAAATCCTCCCAAATTACTGTTGTGCCTCTTCCTCAATTCCCTTGTCTACAATCTCTGGCACCTTGATATGGTACGTCACCTAATCATTCCTATCCTTGACATTGTCCAAGCCCACTAGGCAGGAAGCTGCAGCTACAGGAACATGAATGGCAATCACTATTCCCTGTCTGTTGTCCCCTCCCTCCTCAAAATACATTTTCGAATTCAAAATGTTCTGAAATTTTGGAATTTGTCAGAAAACTAAATGAGACAAAACTAAACTAAAAAAAAACTAAACTAAAAAAAAAAAAATCTGAAATGAATCCTTGAAATTAAATTAGTAACATAACAAATTTATCTGAAACAAAACTAAACAAATGTTTCTATTGTGCACATGCCTAGGCTGGATTAGCTGTAAAAGAGGAGGAAGAAAGGGACCCATTTTCAGCTTCTGGAAAAAATGTGTGTCTCGGAGGAGGAGGATGATGAAGACTTGGTTAGCCATACCATGATCTCCTGTCATGATCAGGGGTCAGGCTCGAAGACCAGGTAAGGATCAAAGAAGCATAGCCAGTAAACAAGCCAATGGTCAGTAACGAGTAGTTGCGGGTTGGGATCAGGGTTGATGACAAGTGGTAGCAAAATATGGATGGCAGCAAGGAAGACAAAAAGGAGATATTGGCTGAAGAGAGCACAATAATCTGGCAAACAGGAAATGTGGAGAACTGGTTTAAATCAGGAAGTTTGTGGGAGGAGCAAAGAGGCACAAGGCAAGGTTGTTTGATGGATCAGAGAAGGTGCTGGCCAGCATCTCAGGTAGCACAGTGAGAAGAGTCATTGCCAGACACATCAGAGGTCACAGGTTCAAGTCCAGGCCCTGACACATTCTCTGTGTTCTCTGGCTTTAAGGCAAGGCTACTAAGATATAGAAAAGGCAGATGTTCCCTGCTTCCCAAAGGTGCAGCTCAACCTCTGATTTGTGTAACAGATGCAGAACCTTCAGGTACTTTACCCCTACTAGCTGTGCATAAAGGACCACTGCTTTCCCTTTAGGCTTCATAGGCATGATGACTACAGGGGAGTGTCTAGCTTTTTTAGCAGCTATAGCAATAGGGGTGATGTGCAGCAAAGGGTAGCTTTTGCCGCTGAACCAATATAACAAAGAAAAACCCCGCTAGCAAAATTATATTAAAATACATACCTCCCTTAAAAAGCAAAACTTACAACAATAAAACCCAACCCTAACTAAAAGTAAAAAGAAATAAAAAAATGTAAAAGAAAAAAAACTGCAACGGGGGTCAGGGGGCACCAGCTAAGCAGAAACTGACACAAAACAAGTAGTCCTAGGGAGGGCTGTTGGGTCTATGCACTATGATTGTAGAGGGGTGTACACAATAACATGTAAGCAATCACAATGCACTTCACTGTCATGTATACAGCACTGTGTATAGGATTGTATAGAGCACTGTTCAGCACTATATAATATAGCAGCAACTATCTCTCCTTGTAAACACTCAGTCAGCTTTCCCTATCTACTACAAGTCTCCACACACTGACAAAAGGCTAACTATGATAGGAAGTGGGCTGCCACATTTAAAAAAAAAAAACATCATTTGCCCTTCTAACCCATCTGACCACAGTTCAAGGACGAGGAAAACAGTTGTAAAGGGTTGTCATTTTTCCAAACTGTGAACAACGTAAAGGGTAATACTAGTCAAATACTAACTAAGCCTAAAACAACTTTCACGCCCATTCTAAGCCTATTTTAACTACCCTGTAATGGAAACATGTGTATACTTACCTATGCTGAGAGCGCTCCAGTCCGGTCACAGGATCTCTCCAGCGACCAGCTTCAGTATAGAGCAGAGATCGACGACAACGGCTGCAGAGCCTGGGCAATAATGTCACCCATAGACTTACTATGGGGCAGCCTTTGTTAGTGTCCCTCCTCCGCATTGAAGCCAGTGCTGAGACCCTATCATCATTTAACCTTCGTTAGGGTTTTCTTTCTACATAAAAAGTTTATAAAAGAATTCAATATACCGTAATTCAAATATAGCGGAGCCTGGCTCAGAGTACAATATAGAACATCAGTACATTTGAGCAACAAAGCCCGCTAGGGCTCCTTAGATACATTTCAATTAAATTTCCTGGCCCAGGAGTGTTCAATGCGTTCCTCTAACAGCAGTGCACTGCCAGACTAGTGTGAAATACCTCAGGGAGCTATATACCTGCCGGGGCTGCTATAAGTTCAGAGTCACTACATTTGTTACTAATTGGCTCTCTGCATGTTTTGCAGGACCTGAGAGAAGTGGGAGACGGAGCCAACGGAGCCAACGACTAAGTCAGCACCCTGTTCCACTGTCTTCTAATGCTGGGACTATGTCACGGGGGTTGGAAAAGAAAGCAGAAGTTGAAAAGGTAAGAACAAGGGGGGGGAAGGGGCAGAGAGGTATAGTTAGATCTGAAGGTGAGGAGAGGGGGTGGGGTAACCACCAGCTACCCTCTCCATCTGCTTGGGGTAGCGACATATGTTATATATTAAACCAGAAAAAAACCGCGCTTAGGATCAGTCTATATGGTATATTTGCTTAGGTTGCGGCCTCCCTTAAAACAAAGACACTCCTAGGGGTGTCCTGCCTAGTAACAATCTATTTAAATAATATTATAGGGATACAACAACGCTACCTCAAAAACCTGTATGCCTAAGCATATACAGGAAACATTAAGTGGAAAACGTTTTTTGTGAGCTTGTATGTGAACACGTTTTTCTATATGTAGGGAAATTGTGATGTTGTCACGGATTAGTAGAAGCTGACTAAACCACATAGATGTAAATCAGCATGGGCTTACGTGCAGCCTCCTGTGAGATATATAAAACCTATCACCAAACTCCTGTCTAACAGCCCAAATATTCCTGATAGGTCAGTATACTATCTCTAGATCAAAAACTCCAGACAACATATTCTATGCATAAAAAACCATATGTCAGCACATATATATTATGTCCTGTAAGAAAAACACAGATTTTTCCTCATACATCAATAACATATATATCTCTATGTTTCAGTGCAAAGTCCGTATACTATGGAGATCAAAATATATTTTTGTGACAGTCCCATGCAGTTCGTGCCGCAATCAGGTTGTTCACCAGGTGACTTTCGTGCGTACAGTGTAAGGTGGTGACTTCTGTGACCCCCCTCAAAATGCTCACTCACCAAAGGTAGGAACCCCTGCAGGGGTATCAGGCCTGTAATCCTAATCAAGGGCTTTCCTGTTCACTGCTGTCACATCTCCAGTTGTGTCCCGGTGGGTCTTAATCCTCATATATCAAAGAAAAGGAGACTTCCATAGTGTAATAAAGTCTCAAAGGTGTCTTTATTTTATAAAATTGTGTATATAATAATCCGAAAATATTTCCAAAATAAGGTAAAAAATAGTTTAAAAATGGTTTAAAAAACACATCCAAGCACAGTACTCCGCTATTCCTCCCTTGACCACTGGGGGGAGGATGATGCTCAGATACTGTCTTGTATGGTATCCACCATCACTGTAAGCACAACAGATACCAGTGGGGGAAGTGGCGATCAGCTGGACAAGTATCTGAGGATACAGGATTCCAATGAGATTCTGATTTAATTTTCTAAGTTCCTATCGTCATGAAATTCCTTAGCCTAAACTAGGCATGGATACACATAAATAGCATATACATTTTTGCTCTCTCTTCACCCGACACACATATGAATAAATTTCTTTCACATATGCACTAGCACCATCGGACACTATCCCTTCTTAGAGTGTATACACTCGGTTTATTAGATATGGTCTTACAATATGACTATATATCCTTTCACAGATGAACTGGCACACACGGGCATTTATATCTCTGACCTTAGTGTGCACACACACACACACACTCTCCCTATTCTTTATATGTAAACACTTAATGGCGTGATGATTACACTAATTACTCATAGGTGACCCCCACAGATAAGTCAAAACACGCTATGTCCACCAGCTATAATTCTTTAGATATATGGGGATATATCCATCTTTATGGTTGAACCGTCTTCCATCCTGTATAAGGATGTTACCTGTTTATAATTAGCTACCTCTCTATACAATCTGGGTTTACATTTCTTAGTATATTAGTTTTTCTTAGGCTTGCTAATGAATATGGTTCTCTTGCGGGGCTGTTTAAAAGGATTTTATAAAAAGATTTTATATAAGATTTTCTGAAAGATTTTATTATGAAATACTGTCAAATGAATTTAAGACAGGGATTGTTTATACATTAATTTCCCGGAGAGTATGCCTTCCTTGACCACTAGGGGCATTCAGTGATTCTTATCACGAATCTATATGTTTTCCTTAGGATAAATAGACCAATATGAAGTTTCCCCCTTTGAAATAGCTGGAACAGGGAGCTTGAAGTCTATCTTAAATTCCCTATTCAGGCAGTCTAACGTCACCCCCACATAGACACTGTGTTCGTAAGATGCCTATTAAAGATTCCGATCCGGCCCCTCCCTTCTCCGCCCCCCCTTGCAATGAACAGCGGGGACTGGCTGTCAGCTGAGAGGTGGGCGGTACGCAATGAACGCTCTCCACATGATAAAAGTTTACCCTCTATAGCAGCGTAGCACCGTCGCTGAGGACGTCAGAGGACGAAGCGCGCACGACGGACCTACGCTTCCCACATCACTTCCTTGACAGACCTGTGGGTGAATCAGATACTTGTCCAGCTGATCGCCACTTCCCCCACTGGTATCTGTTGTACTTACAGTGATGGTGGATACCATACAAGACAGTATCTGAGCATCATCCTCCCCCCAGTGGTCAAGGGAGGAATAGCGGAGTACTGTGCTTGGATGTGTTTTTTAAACCATTTTTAAACTATTTTTTACCTTATTTTGGAAATATTTTCGGATTATTATATACACAATTTTATAAAATAAAGACACCTTTGAGACTTTATTACACTATGGAAGTCTCCTTTTCTTTGATATATGAGGATTAAGACCCACCGGGACACAACTGGAGATGTGACAGCAGTGAACAGGAAAGCCCTTGATTAGGATTACAGGCCTGATACCCCTGCAGGGGTTCCTACCTTTGGTGAGTGAGCATTTTGAGGGGGGTCACAGAAGTCACCACCTTACGCTGTACGCACGAAAGTCACCTGGTGAACAACCTGATTGCGGCACGAACTGCATGGGACTGTCACAAAAATATATTTTGATCTCCATAGTATACGGACTTTGCACTGAAACATAGAGATATATATGTTATTGATGTATGAGGAAAAATCTGTGTTTTTCTTACAGGACATAATATATATGTGCTGACATATGGTTTTTTATGCATAGAATATGTTGTCTGGAGTTTTTGATCTAGAGATAGTATACTGACCTATCAGGAATATATGGGCTGTTAGACAGGTGTTTGGTGATAGGTTTTATATATCTCACAGGAGGCTGCACGTAAGCCCATGCTGATTTACATCTATGTGGTTTAGTCAGCTTCTACTAATCCGTGACAACATCACAATTTCCCTACATATAGAAAAACGTGTTCACATACAAGCTCACAAAAAACGTTTTCCACTTAATGTTTCCTGTATATGCTTAGGCATACAGGTTTTTGAGGTAGCGCCGTTGTATCCCTATAATATTATTTCAATAGATTGTGACATATGTTATATATGCACCCCGTGCCTTTAGATTGTGTCTCAGAGGATATTAGTGGGCCGTCAAGCTACTTAGACGTTGTCTTGTATCAAAACCTAGTAACTTTGGGACTTGGGACTAGTCAAGTCAACTATCCCATATATTTGTAAAACTGGGGATCCTATCCTGGGAAGTATGTATCAGCTCCACCATCGCTGCTATGTAGTTGATGTGTGATGTCCATTGTTTCATTGAAGGGATTGATTTGGACCTCTAATGGACCGGTAAGCAAAGTCTAGCAGCGTTGATCATGTGTATGGCCACCGATTTCAAGTATCTTTTCCGGGGTATGTTGGACCGGTGAAGGAGGTACTGTGCTGGCGTGAACTCCAGTGGGAGTGAGGAGATTGCCATAGTTGCATCGTGTAATTTATGCCAGTATGGCTGAATCAGCGGGCACATCCACCAAATGTGAAGAAAAGTGCCCATGTCATCTCCAGCATTGATCTGAGACCATTGGGACAAATTTATGGAGCAACTCCGGTGTCCTATACCACCTCATTTTAATTTTATATCCATTATCCTGGGTGTTTACATTCATGGAGCCCTTGTGGATATAGAAGTGAACACGGTCCCAGGCAGCCTCCTCGATCACCTTGTCCAGCTCCCTCTCCCAGAATGCGTGTTCCGCGCGCAAGGAACCATAAGGTTCTCCGAACATTGAGGCGTACAGTGCCGAAATCACGTGATTCTGAGGAGAGGAGCTTGAACATAGCGATTCAAAGATGGTGGGGGCTTTCGTAAAGCCTTCTCTGTTCACTGGAATGTTTAGGTAATGCTTTAGTTGTTGGCAGGCCCAAAAAGGGAAGGACTTGGTCTCAGATAGTGCCGCGAGTTCCACTTGCCGGAGAAAGCTGCCTCTAGAAAAAAAATGTTTGCATTTCTGCATTTGGCCATTCAGCCGCTAAGAAAGCCTTATCCATACCTGGGAGAAAGTCTGGGTTGCCCTTGATAGAAGTGATCATGCACTCCTTGGCTGAGAGCGCATGAACTTTACAGGTCCTTTCACAGGCGTAGAGTGTCGCCCCCATAAGGGGGTGTGACTATATGTTGGGAGGTACGTGTTTTTTGGAAAGCCAGGGAGTTAGGCGTAGCTCCATTCCCGAAATCAATTGCTCAAGCAGAACCCACCCCTTGCATCTGGCATGTATTTTCCAATCCACCACTCAGGTTAAATGGACTGCCCAATAACATCACTAGAGCGCTATGCCGCCCCCAGATTTTGGGAGCACCAGCTTAGCCTATCCGATCCATGCCGCCTTGGCTCCCCAAAGAACACCCATACACATCCTCTTATGTGCTGCAAAAAGAGAAAGTGGCAGGCAAATCGGGATAGTCTGCAATTTGTACAATAGGCAAGGGAGCACCGTCATTTTTAGAATTGAGGCCCGCCCAAACCAGGACACAGTTGGAACGACCCACCTGTTCAAGTCCTGTTGTATAGCTTTCAGTTCGGGCAAAAAGTTCTTTGCAAATAGATCTGCAAGTTTATACCCACATATGTGATGGCTTCAGTTTTCCAGGGGAAGGGCAAATTCCTCTGACATAGATATACAAGCTAGGGGGGTAGGGAAATATCCAGTGCAAAAGATTTTGCGCAATTAATTTTTAGGTTTGAGATACATTGAAACTGTTCTAGGACCTGTAGTAGAGTGGGTAAGGACATCAATGGGGATGAAAGGATGAGCAAGATATCATCTGCAAAGGCGCGATCTTATATTCTCGTTGGTGGACTTCCATACCTTTTATGTTTGGATTTGCCTGGATGCAACGCAGGAGAGGTTCTAAGGTGAGGATGAATAGTACTGGTGAAAGGTGAAAGGGGGCATCCCTGTCTGGTTCCGTTATGGAAGGAGAAGGCGTCTGACAGGTGACCATTGAACCAGACTCTCGCTGTGGTAGCGACCAGTTAAAAGCCCTCATACAACTCCCCAGGCCCAGTGCCTTTAAGGTTGCATTCATGTAGTCCCAGGCCACCCATTTGAATGCCTTCTTCGCATCCATTGCCAGGAAGAATTATTCTCGTTGGGTAGAGGTAAGCCAGTGATGTAAGTTTAGAGCTTTAATGGTATTATCTCTGGCTTCTCTGCCAGGGACAAAGCCAACTTGGTCGAGATCTACTGATGCTGGTACATGGTAGGTCAATCAGGTTGCAAAAATCTTAGAGAATAATTTGACATCAACATTAAGAAGAGAGATCGGTCGATAATTGGCTACATTAGTGGGGTCCTTATTTTCCTTGGGGATTACCGAGATATATGCTTCTAACAAGCTTCTGGAGGGGCAAGGGGTACCAGACAGTGTGTTGAAGGCCTTGAGGAAACCTGGAGCTAGGAGGTCTGCAAAGCTCTTATGATACTGGGCCGTGAAGCCATCTGGCCCTAGACTTTTGTATGGCTTTATGCTTTTCAAGACCTTCTGTCATTCGATAACGGGCTTCTAGAACCTTCCAGTCATCAGCCACTAGCACTTGGGGACTGTACTTACTAAGAAAGTCTCTTATCATCTCCGATCGCGTGCTTGCTGTTTTAGGGGGCGAGGCTAATTTTTTAGAGTGGGTCACCCCGTGCCTATCTACGATATGATGGACCGTAGAAGCGAAGGTGCATTTTTGCGTGAATCTAGCTAAGAGCCTACCTGGTTTGTTGCCTTTATGTTGCGCTTCTAGTGTGGAGATTCTATCAGAGAGAGTTCAGATCAGGGTTTGGTGCTCCTTCTTTTTCCTGGCCATGATGGCCAACAGGTGGCCACGTACAACACACTTGTGTGCTTCCCACTGAGTCATGGGGGATACATCTGGTGTATCATTGTGTCGGAATTACTCGCCAATGGTCCATGTGATGGTGGCCAAATCACCAGGATCAGTGAGAAGGGAGGCATCCATTCTCCAGATCTTAGTAGACATTACCCTCTGAGGGAATCGCAAGGTCAGAGTGATCCGGTGATGGTCTGAGAGCACCATGGCCTCTTTTTCACGTCATGGAGGTAGTATAGGTCTGTCTGGGGTATGAAGAGATAGTCTAGCCTTGAGTAACGATTATGCGGGGTTGAGAAAAATATATAGTCTTTCCCTCATGGGTTCAGAGTGTACCAAGTGTCATGGAGTGTGAGAGAAGCCAGTTGAAGTTTCACATGTCGTAAAGCAGAAAATGGGAAGGAAGAGGTGCCCGTGGATGCATCAAGATGCAGGTCTAAGGCCATGCTAAAGTCCCCCCCCCCTAGGATTAGAAGGCCTGTCCAAAATGTTGTAAGTTTCAGGATATTATCTTTCAGGAAGGTCACCTAATTGGAATTGGGGCAGTAAATGTTTGCCAGAGTTACGGGCCTATCCTTCCAGGTTCCCTTCAGAAAAATGAACCTACCCTCTGGGTCAGCCATACGGTCCTCGATGCAGAACGCGAGCGACTTTACGCACAGTATCGACACTTCTTTCATTTTGGAGGTAGCACAGGTCGCCTGATAGACCTCTGGGAAGCGACTGTTGAACAAGGGAGGAATGGAGCCTGATTTAAAGTGGGTTTCTTGCAAGAATATGACTTGGGCTTTATGTCAGTGGGCTTCAGCAAGAACACTGTTTGTAGATTACAATTCTACAAATAAAGTTTGTAGAATTCACCTCCATAACATCTCTAAAATTGGCCCCTTTTTAACAAATGCAACCACCAAGCTCCTCCTTCACTCCCTTGTTATCTCTCGCCTTGACTATTACAACTCCCTTCTAATTGGCCTACCTCGTAGGCTATCCCCTCTTCAGTCTATCATGAATGCTGCTCTTAAAAAGAAGGAAAAGTGCCCGTGGGGTTTTTAAGCAGCAATAGAGAGTCAAAAAATGGTTTGTAAAAATAGATACTTTTATTATCAAAAAACACTAGAACAATACTATACAAAGGTTAAAACATGAGCTCTGGTATGCACTGTGCGAGACTATAGAATTGGGAAAAGGGGAGATGATAGAAACTACCAAATATAAATTGCAAAATTATTTTCAGCTTGCAATAAGTGAATAGTGGTTGTACTGTCCGGTACAGAGTAAAGCCCCAATGCATTTCGACCTATATAAAAAACACATACAGAGATAGCAGTTAATTTCCCCATTGATGATGATCACAGTGATACCCTGATGAGCAGAGCTGATGTAAAGCCTATGCACCTATGCAGAGTGCATGTACCTCAGACCATATGGTGTTGCATGTTCCCAGCCGCCTTTCCCATAGGGGTGCCCAACTACTTGTGACCACTTGCAAGCCCCTCGGCCGTGGGTGGCCTCCTTCGAGGTGGGGGTGAGGACGGCCCTTCAGCATTTTTCAGGATCATCAATGGGGAAATTAACTGCTATCTCTGTGTGTGTTTTTTATTCATGAAAAGTGTCTGGTTAAGCGAGCATATCTGGTGGAGAGGAAACATGGGAACCCCCTGAGTAAACATATAGGTTGAAATGCATTGGGGCTTTTCTCCATATATCGGACAGTACAACCACTATTCACTTATTGCAGGCTGAAAAATATTTTGCAATTTATATTATATTTGGTAGTGTCTATCATCTCCCCTTTTCCCAATCCTATAGTCTCACACAATGCATACCAGAGCTCATGTTTTAACCTTTGTATAGTATTGTTCTAGTGTTTTACCCTACGGGGAACTTTTCCTTCTTTTTAAGATTTTCTATCCGGGGTGTGCAGCCTCTCAGACTCTATATATGTGTCATACCATGCTATAATCATGAATGCTGCTCCCAGACTTATCGACCTTACCAACTGCTCAGTGTCTGCCAACTCTTTCCTCCAATCCCTACACTGGCTCCCAATCACCCAGCGAATTAAATTGTCACGGACAAATACTCACCGAGGCCGAGATGCCGAGAGCGGCTCGCCCTTACGACCACGCGCACCCAGACCCCCGAGATGGGTACAGGAGGCTGAGGGCACGCAGAGGCACGGGCTTCCGGGAGGATAGTAGGTTCCGGAGCTGGAAGCGGGTGTCCTGGGATCCGTAGGGAGCAGGGCTGAAAACACAAGCAGAGGTTAGGGTACAAGCAGGTGATAATCAGGGTATCACAAGATCCAGCAGTGCAGTGGTTAAGCTGGCCAGGGTTTGGTGCACAGATCAGGCAGCTAGAATCAAGATAGTCCGGCAGAGTGGTAATTAAACAGGCCAGGGATTTGGTACACAGATCAAGCAGGTTATTGGTAGGATTGTCCAGCAGAGTAGTGGTTAAACAGGCCAGGGGTTTGGTACACAGATCAGACAGCAGCACAAAGGGATAATCCGGGAGAGTAGTAGTTAAACAAGCCAGCAGGGGTTCGGTACACAGATCAGGCAGCAGCACAAAGGGATAATCCGGGAGAGTAGTAGTTAAACAAGCCAGCAGGGGTTCGGTACACAGATCAGGCAAGTACAGGGTAAACACAGGCTCAGGGAACAGGGAGAGCTGACGACAAACCAGCAACCCGACTGGGCGCTGGAGCCGTCAGATATAGTCCCCCTGCCCGGCGAGCGCGTCAGTGTGACGCGCTACCGGGCACCCGCACGGGCTACGGCGCGCACACGGGGACCGCCGTGCACCCGCGCGCGCCGCACCATCAGGCCGCGGACGGGTGTGCGGCGAAGCGCTCGTCCCGTGCGCATGCGCACCGGAGCCCGGCGAGCGGAGACGCTCCCTGGCTCCTGACAGTGCCCCCCTCCTAAGGGCGGACACTGGACGCCAAGGCTGGTCATCAGTTCCGGATGATCTTGATGAAACTTTCGAATTAACTGTGGAGCGTGCAGATTCCTGACGGGCTCCCAGGAATTATCTTCGGGGGGGTACCCCTTCCATTGAATCAGGTACTGTAGCTGTCTGCCCCTCTTTCTACAACCAAGAATGGATTCCACTTCGAATTCAGTCTCGCCATCGATTCTGACTGGCGGAGGAGGGGGTTCTCCTCTTCCCGGAAAAGGACTGGGCACCACAGGCTTCAATAGTGACACATGAAAAACGGGGTGAATCCGGTATGTCTTGGGAAGTGTCAATTCCACAGCCACAGGGTTGATAATCTTCCTGACTTGAAAAGGCCCTATGAATTTAGGCCCGAGCTTTCGAGATGGCAGCGGTAATCTCAGATTAACGGTGGACAGCCAGACCTCATCTCCTACATCAAATTTTGGGTTTGCCTTTCTGCCCCGGTCGTACTGTCTCTTGTAGTCCTCCTGGGTTTTGCGTAGTGTGTCTTGAATTTTTTGAACGTTAGCTTGTAGTGAATTTATCCTATCCTGGACTGCAGGAACTGCCGTTTCGGGGATGTTGTTAGCGAAGGATGTGGGATGGAACCCACAATTGATCCAGAAAGGGGTCTGGTTGGTGGAGGCATGGATAGAATTATTGTACGCAAATTCAGCGTAGGAGAGAAGGCTCGCCCAATCATCCTGGGAACCCGAGCAGAAGCAGCGGAGGTATTGCTCTAGCGTCTGATTGGTCCTCTCTGTCTGGCCATTGCTCTGGGGATGATAGGCCGAGGAAAGACAAATGTTGATACCCAGGGCCTTGCATAGTTCCCTCCAGAATTTGGACGTGAACTGGACGCCTCTGTCCGACACGATGCTCCTTGGTATCCCATGGAGCCTAACAACCTCCTTAAGAAAGATGTTGGCCGTGTCTACGGCAGAGGGAGTACCCCTCATGGGCAGAAAGTGAGCCATTTTGGAAAGGCGGTCGACAACAACAAGGATGATGGAGAAACTCTCTGAGCTGGGTAGATCTACGATGAAGTCCATGGAGACATCAGCCCATGGTCGTTCCGGAATAGGCAAAGGTCTGAGCAGACCCCAGGATTTGGTGTTTTGGCCCTTGTTTCTCTGACACAGGGAACAGGAAGCCACATATTCTTTACAATCCCTTCTCCATCCTGGCCACCAAAATGAACGAGAAAGGAGTTCAGCCGTCTTCTTATTCCCAAAATGCCCTGCCATCTTATGATCATGACACATCTGAAGGGTTAAGGGCCGAGTCACTTGTGGTACAAATATTTTTCCCTTAATCCAGAAAAGGTCTTCGTATCTTCTCAGGGAATGCACAGTTGGTTCTGTACAAGCGCCTGATGAAGATTTGATGGAGGATATCAAGTCTGCTTGAGTTAGTCCGAGAAAATTTTGAGGAGAGAGGATCGTGCTGGGTGTTGGTATTTGGGAGTCTGCGGAAAACATCCGTGAAAGGGCATCAGCCTTCCCGTTCTTCGCCCCCGGTCTGTATGCTATATGGAAATTAAAGCGGGAGAAGAAAAGGGCCCAACGGGCTTGGCGGGGTTTTAAGCGTCTTGCTGTTCTGAGGTACTCGAGATTCTTGTGATCCGTAAAGATCATCACCGGATGGACTGCCCCCTCCAGCAGGTACCTCCATTCCTCCAAAGCAAACTTTATAGCCAGCAGCTCTCTGTCACCCACATCGTAATTGAGTTCCGGTGGGCTGAGTTTCCGAGTATCGAAAGCTACTGGGTGTAGAATGGCCTTTGGTCCCTGTCTCTGGGAAAGAATTGCTCCGGTTGCAATTTCCGATGCGTCTACCTCCAGTATGAAGGGCTGAGTCGGGTCAGGATGGCAGAGGATTGGAGCGGAACTGAATAGCTCTTTTAACTTAAGGAAAGCCTCTTGAGCCGCTGTGGACCACTGAAAAGATTGATGCTGCCGAGTTAATTGGGTAATAGGTGCCACAATGGCCGAGAATCCTACGATAAATTTCCGATAGAAATTGGCAAATCCTATAAACCTCTGTACTCCTTTTTTATTAGATGGAGCTGGCCATTCCTGAATTGCCTGAATCTTCTGAGGGTCCATGGCAACCCCATTGGTAGAGAGTATGAACCCCAAGAATTGTATGGTGGATCTCTCAAATTCACATTTTTCGGCTTTCAGGTATAGCTTGTGTTGTAGCAGAATAGCAAGAACCGTTTTAACGTGCCTTCTGTGCATCTCTAGCGTAGGGGAGAAAATAAGGATATTGTCCAGATATACCACGAGAAAGTCATCTAGATATTGTCGAAATATATCATTCACTAGATGTTGGAAGGTGGCTGGGGCGTTGCAGAGACCGAATGGCATCACTAAATACTCGAAGTGGCCGAATCTAGATCTAAAGGCCGTCTTCCATTCGTCTCCCGCCCTGATCCTGACGAGATTGTAAGCCCCTCGGAGGTTGAGTTTAGAGAACACCTTGGCCGATCGGAACCTCTGGAACAATTCAGGGATCAGCGGTAACGGGTACCGGTTCTTAATTGTAATGTTGTTTAGTTGTCGATAGTCTACGCAGGGTCTCAGGGTACCATCTTTTTTCCCGACGAAAAAGATACCCGCTCCGGCGGGTGAGGATGAAGGGCGGATGAAACCCTTCTCAAGATTTTCGTCTATGTACTGCTTCAGGACCTCCAACTCGGTTTCAGACAGGGGAAATATCCGGCCAAACGGAATCTCAGATCCAGGAAGAAGGTCAATTGGACAGTCGTAGGCCCTGTGAGGTGGTAGGCGGTCAGCCATTTGTTTGCTAAAAACTTCTTGAAACTCGAGATACTCGGAGGGGACGTGTTGAAGATTGCCTGGTGGTACCGCCATTGTGGCACAGACTTTGGAATCCGGGAGCAGGCAGTGCTGAGAGCAATACTGCGAAGAGAAAGATACCGACTTGGTGCTCCATTTGATTAGTGGATCGTGAGCTTGTAGCCATGGTAGGCCAAGTATGATGGGAAAGATTGGTGAACGGATTAGGTCAAGCCGTAAGAACTCCCGGTGGCCGGAGTCTGTGACTACTGGAATAGGTTGGGTCTCCTGGGTGATGGGACCAGAGCAAGGAAGGGATCCGTCGGCCAAATGTATTTGCAAATTCTGCTCTTTGGTTTGTAGAGGGATCTTCAATCTGTGTGCCAAGGTGGAATCTATGAAACAGCTGCAGGCCCCGGAATCAACGATGGCCTGCAGGCGAGTCTCCCTTTCCGGAAGCTGTAGAGAAACAAACAACATCACATAAGCCTTGGGAATGTTATTGTTTGGAAAGTTCAATACGTTTGATTGAGGGAACTTACTAGGCCTGATCGGACAGCTGCGTAGGAAGTGTCCGGTTCCTCCGCAATAGAGGCAAAGGTTAGACTGCCGCCTGCGTTGCTTCTCTTCGGAGGTTAACGGACCTCGGACCAGGCCAAGCTGCATTGGTTCAGCCTCAGGGACCGATGCAGAGGGAACTGAAGATGAATTTGAAGGTACAGTGGAGTGAGGTCTTGGTGACGCCCAGACAGGGCGAGGCAGCTGAAACCGTTCTGAGCGCCGCTCCCGAAGACGCCGGTCGAGCTTGGTAGCTGCTTGAATGAGTTCCTCTAGGGAAGCAGGGGTCTCCATCCTGGCTAACTCATCTTTGAGTAACTCAGACAAGCCTTGACGGTATTGATAACGTAAGGCCGGCTCGTTCCAGTTTGTGTCGGCCGCCCATTTACGGAACTCCACTGTATAGTCCTCAACAGGTCTTCTCCCTTGGGACAGGTGGTGCAAGATAGCTTCGGCTGTGGCCATGCGTTGCGGATCATCGTAGAGCTGGGTCATGCTCTCAAAGAAGGCCTCGATAGTGTTCAGGGCAGGATTGCTCTGTTCCATCAGGCTGTGGGCCCACACCTGGGGCTCTTCGGATAGCAGGGAAATCACAAACCCCACTTTGACGATTTCTGAGGAGAAGGTTCTCGGCTGTAGAGCGAAGTAGAGGGAACATGCGTTTTTAAAAGCCCTAAACTTCTTGCGGTCTCCCGAGAACCGTTCAGGTGTAGGGACCCTGGGCTCAGGAAGAGCCATGACCACAGTGGGGTTGGCCGGAGCTTGGGGAAGTGGACCCCCACCGCTGGGTGCAGGAGCTGCGGCTGCGGAAGGTAGTAACCCGGTGATCTGCTGCAGACGGTTATCAATTTGTGTATAACCTTCTTGTAACTTCTGTACGGAGTCCGCAAGGGTAGATACTTGTTGACACAGGATCTCCAGAGGAGAGCGCGCTCTGTCGGCCTCAGACATCTGGCTGGTTTGTACTGTCACGGACAAATACTCACCGAGGCCGAGATGCCGAGAGCGGCTCGCCCTTACGACCATGCGCACCCAGACCCCCGAGATGGGTACAGGAGGCTGAGGGCACGCGGAGGCACGGGCTGCCGGGAGGATAGTAGGTTCCGGAGCTGGAAGCGGGTGTCCTGGGATCTGTAGGGAGCAGGGCTGAAAACACAAGCAGAGGTTAGGGTACAAGCAGGTGATAATCAGGGTATCACAAGATCCAGCAGTGCAGTGGTTAAGCTGGCCAGGGTTTGGTGCACAGATCAGGCAGCTAGAATCAAGATAGTCCGGCAGAGTGGTAATTAAACAGGCCAGGGATTTGGTACACAGATCAAGCAGGTTATTGGTAGGATTGTCCAGCAGAGTAGTGGTTAAACAGGCCAGGGGTTTGGTACACAGATCAGACAGCAGCACAAAGGGATAATCCGGGAGAGTAGTAGTTAAACAAGCCAGCAGGGGTTCGGTACACAGATCAGGCAGCAGCACAAAGGGATAATCCGGGAGAGTAGTAGTTAAACAAGCCAGCAGGGGTTCGGTACACAGATCAGGCAAGTACAGGGTAAACACAGGCTCAGGGAACAGGGAGAGCTGACGACAAACCAGCAACCCGACTGGGCGCTGGAGCCGTCAGATATAGTCCCCCTGCCCGGCGAGCGCGTCAGTGTGACGCGCTACCGGGCACCCGCACGGGCTACGGCGCGCACACGGGGACCGCCGTGCACCCGCGCGCGCCGCACCATCAGGCCGCGGACGGGTGTGCGGCGAAGCGCTCGTCCCGTGCGCATGCGCACCGGAGCCCGGCGAGCGGAGACGCTCCCTGGCTCCTGACATACATTCAAAATACAACTAAATACAAAATTCACAACTCTGCCCCGAGCTACATCACCAATCTTGTCTCCAAATATCACCCAAATTGTCCTCTCCGATCTTCTCAAGACCTCCTGCTCTCAAGCTCTCTCATCTCCTCCTCCCATGCTCGTCTCCAGGATTTCTCAAGAGCCTCTCCCATCCTCTGGAACTCGCTACCTCAACCTGTCCGGCTATCCCCTACTCTTGCTACCTTCAGGCGACCCCTGAAAACTCATCTCTTCAGGAAAGCCGATCACGTTTTCAACTAATCTCCTACCACTTCCAACAGCTCATTCCCCACAGTTACAACCTTTTGTACCACCTGTCCCACCCTATTAGATTGTAAGCTCTTCTGAGCAGGGCCCTCTTAATCCTCTTGTATTCTATTGTATTATAACTGTATTATCTCCCTTTTATATTGTAAAGCACTGCGTAAACTGTTAGCGCTATATAAATCCTGTACAATAATAATAATAATAACACTGCTGCGCTTTTCCGGGGTATTAAGGACTTTAGCATTAAGGGAGTAAACTTTGAGGGATAGAGGAGCTGAGGAGTGCATCATAGACGGCATTTTATTAGGTATTACTATGTGTCAGTATCGCCCTTAAGAAGCAGATGGAGAGGGCCCATGGGGGGTGGGAAAGGGAGAAAAGGGGGGATTAGACAGGTAAGGAGGAAAAAGTGAGAAGAAAAGGGAGAGCAGAAACCTACACCTAGCTTGTAGTTGCACTCAAAGTGCTCAGAGATCTAAATGGTACCTGGTACCTGTATGAAGTAGGTATCCCAAATATGGGGAGTCTTGTAGAACGTACCAAAGGTTATCCTAGTCCTGCTGAACAACCTAGTCAGGGGGTAATAAGGGGGGTAAGGGGAAAGAGAACTATGCCAGCTATTTTCAAAGGGGGATCCTGCCTCTTTGAGGTGGGGAAGGAGCCTAACACCAGAACAAGCATAAACTCTCTATCACCCAGAGACCACAGAATACAGGTAGAAATATTGAGGGAGAACCAGGGCTCCCCTCCACTCGGGGACATCTCAGTTGAACCCACCCGAAAAAGGTGAGTAGGAGTACTCCCAAGCAACTGGACTGGGGACCTTAGAATGAACAAGCTTATCAATGGAACATAGCAACATATCGCCTGATCGTTGGCAGAGGGCATCCCCCCCCCCCGTGCCCGGACAATTTTGGACATGTGTCCAGGCCACATAGACCCCAATGCCCCAGCCCTTCCTGGGTCCATTACTCAGAATACCCTGTTAAGTGGAAATATCAACCAAATCTTTACAGAAACAAACATGTGAGTAAAGTCTTATAACTGCCCGTGGGGGGTGATTAACGCAGTCCCCGGGACAGGACCTCTCACCCCTCACTCTGTACTTGTAGATACAAGACAGGAAGAAGTGTTGGCCCTTGGTCCCACAGCCCACCAATGTCCCCCACGGTTTCTTAATGGTGAAACAACAACTGGTTAAATCTACCATCTCCCTGAGTTCCCAGTGAGATAATCCCAGAACAGCTTGGTACCATTATCATCGGGAGCTCATGAGGTGTAACATTAAACAGGAACATGGTAACAGTAACATTAATGGCAATCGGTGAACAAAGACCCTTCCCTCCTGAGCATGTGTAAGCTTAGGAATGTACCACAGTCTCAGCCCTGTATTTTCTGTAAAGGCATGAACAAACCTGAGAAGCCCCCAGGACCCAACTACATGGGCACATTGCTAAGACTGTTATTCCTAGTGTCTCTGTCACTATCGCCATATTGCCCCCTGGGCCACTGCTATATTTGCTGTCCCACTTGAGTAATCAGAACCACACAAGTATAGGATATATGGGGGAGGGGACAGACATCTTCAGCATTCATAGGTAGTCTCCTTCTGTAGTCTGCCAGGTCTCTGTAATATAGCAAAGTAAGGGGAGCTGGCATCCCCCCAAGATGTAATTGGGGCCCCACGTGGAGCGATTTCCTTCAGCAATGCAGGGGATTTGGGCCCAGGGCCTAAGGATTGTAGAGGTGTTGTAAAAGAGAGCCCACCCCTGCCCCTTGCCGAAACATGGCCCTGTAGAAAGAACACCGGTTATGTAGTTTGGTTGCAGTGGTGTCCATTCTGGTGAAAGGGATCCCCCGAGAATGGGCAGGTTATCTAGTTCCCCAATGCCAGTGCAACAGAGGTTACCGATCAGGCCAAGAGTGGCAGTACCTGCCCCTGCCACATCCCAGCAAATCCCACAGCAGCATCAGCTTTATTGCAGATCACAGAGAGGGCCATTCAAACCATATCAACAGTAATTGGACAGTAGAGACTAGAAAGTGGAGGTACAGGGTACTAACTTCAAGGATCAGCTCACGGCATCAGCATCTGTAGAATCAATGGTCAGTCCTGCATCTTACTGATGATGGAGATACTCGTGGGCTTTCATTTGTCTCCATGTCCCCATGGAACCTTGGCGGGATAGGGGCTGAGGGTCTGCGTCTTCTCTGTCTGCTTCTTTTTGCCCTTGGGGTGTCATCAGGTTGAGTAGGGATCCAGGGTTCCGGTTGCATGAACGTGCTATACCAGTCAGGTACGTTGATTGCCGGGATGCTCAGAGTGTCACAGAACAGTTGTAAATCCGCCGGCGTCTGCAGCAATGCTGTGCAATTTCCAGCCGTTGCTTGCAGGCAGAAAGGGAACTTCCACCGATAGAGGATACGTCTTTCCCGCAGGACTTGTAAGAGAGGGCAATGATCCCTCCTGTGCTGAAGAGTGATGGTGGAGAGGTCCTGAAATAGCTGAATGCGCACCCCTTTATGTTCCAAATGAGCATGTTTGCAGGCTAATTGCAGTATTTCCTCTTTCTGAATGAGGTTAACAAGGCAGCATACAACGTCTCTGGGTGGGTCAGTGTCTCTTCCCCTAGGCCTAAGAGCTCTGTGACATCTTTCCATCTCAACAGGGGCATCAGGTTGTCTGCCCAACAGCGTGTTAAAGATGGCCCACACCACGGTTTGCAATTGGGGACCCTCCACTGATTCTGGTATCCCCCTGATACGCAGATTGCGTCTGTGACCCCTATTGTCCAAATCTTCCATGTGCCTGTCTATAAGGTGCTGTGCATGTACATTTGTGGCCCTCTGGACCTAGTGGATGGCAGCGCCGTGTGTCATGGAGGCCGACTCCACGTGCGCCAAACGGGAAACAACGGCACTGATGTCTGTTTTTAAATCAGAGATTGCCGCCGACAAGGTGTTTTTTATGTCCAGAGCAACCTGTTGTAAGTCGGATAGTCAGAGGAGAGGAGAGGGGTGTGAGGCAGACATACCTGCATGAACGTTCGGTGGGTGCGGGATAGCCTGTGAGTCCACGGTGTTGGCGTAGATCGCCACACTACGATTCGAGTAGGGTGACCACATTTCCAAACTGCCATTCAGGGTCAACAACTGGAAGGGGGGATTTATGTTGAATCTCAACCCTTCTCTTCTCTACTCTGCTATCAACAACCTCTACGACAAAATCTCACCCCTATCCTGCACTAACCTTCTGTGTACAACGCTTCACTTCTAGCCTCAATGAACTCACTGGCCCCCCTCACTACACACAGAATCAAGCCCAGACCACTTCAACCTTGGCAAACAGATGATACTAGAAGTCTGAAAAAATGTAGTCGTGCTCTTGAGCGCCTGTGGCATAAGACTAAGTCCCAGAGAGATTTCAACCAGTATAAATCTGCCCTCCAAAAATACAATTCCAGCCTCCTCTCTGCCAAGCAGACCTATTTTACCACTCTCATTAGCAACTTATCATCCTGTCCCGTCAACTCTTCTCCACCTTCAACTCTCTACTTCGTCCTCCACAGCCTCCACCCGCCAACTCACTCACTGCCCAGGAGATCGCCAATCACTTCAAACAGAAGATTGATACTATTCACGCGGAGATCTCTACTGTGCCGACACCCTCCATGCTTTACACTTCATGCCCACAGGCACAATCATTATTTCCCTCTTTCAACCCCACCACTACAGACGAAGTTGCTAAACTACTTGCTAATGTCCACCTTACCACCTGCCCTCTGGATCCTGTTCCCTCACAAATGCTACGTTCACCCTCTGGCCCTATGTTACACTCTCTAACCCACATCTTCAATCTCTCCCTCTCTTCTGGCATCTTCCCTAACTATCTAAAACATGCACTTGTCAGACCCATACTTAAAAAGCCCTCACTGGACCCATCCAATCTTAACAACCTACGCCCCATCTCCTTGCTCCCCTTCTTATCCAAACTCCTCGAACGTCTGGTCTACAACCGACTGAGCGTCCACCTCGCTAATGGCCTTCTTGATCCCCTTCAGTCTGGATTTCGCCGTCAACACTCCACAGAAACTGCTCTCCTAAAACTAACAAACGATCTAACGGCCAAAACCAATCGACACTATTCTGTACTCCTACTCCTGGACCTCTCTGCTGCCTTTGATATGGTTGACCACCCCCTCCTCCTCAAAAAACGACACCCCTTTGGTCTCAGTGACTGTACACTTCGCTGGTTCTCTTCTTATCCAACCGCACCTTTAGCGTTTCTTATAACTCTACTTCCTTCTCTCCTCTTCCTTTCTCTGTTGGGGTCCCTCAGGGTTCTGTTCTTGGACCTATACTATATTCAATCTACACCGCCTCCCTGGGTCCCTGGGTCAACTGATAGCCTCCCATGGCTTCCAATACCACCTGTACGCTGACGACACCCAAATCTATTTCTCTACCCTTCAGCTCACTCCCTCTGTCTCCTCACGTATCACTAATTTACTCTCAGATATATCAGTCTGGATGTCACACCACTTCCTCAAACTCAATCTAGCCAAAACCGAACTTATAATTTTTCCTCCCCCATATGCCTCTTCCCCTGATATCTCTATCAAATTCGATGGTACAACTATAAGCCCATCCCCACATGCCAAGGTTCTAGGTGTGGTCCTAGACTCTGAACCCTCCTTCAAGCAACACATCCAATCACTGTCCGAATCCTGCCGCCTCAACCTCCGCAAGATCTCCAAAATACGCCCCTTTCTAACCAATGATACAACAAAGTTCTTAATTCACTCGCTGGTCATCTCTCGCCTCGACTACTGCAACTCCCTTCTCATTGGCTTACCTCTACATAGTCTATCACCTCTTCAATCCATTATGAATGCCGCTGCCAGACTCATCCACCTTACCAATCGCTCTGTGTCTGCCACTCCTCTTTGTCAATCCCTCCACTGGCTTCCGCTCGCCAAAGAATTAAATTCAAAATTTTAACAACTACGTACAAAGCCATCCACAATTTCGCCCCCAGCTACATCACTAGCTTAGTCTCTAAATACCAACCTACTCGCTCTCTTCGTTCCTCTCAAGACCTCCTGCTCTCTAGCTCCCTTGTCACCTCCTCCCATGCTCGCCTCCAGGCCTTTTCCAAAGCCTCTCCAATCCTATGGAATGCCCTACCCCAATCTGTCCTCTTATCTCCTACTTTATTAGCTTTCAGACGATCCCTGAAAACCCTTCTCTTCAGAGAAGTCTATCCTACCCACACCTAACAACTGTATTTTCATTTTTTCCATCAGCTCATCCCCCACAGTTATTACCTTTTGTTTCCACTTGACCCTCCCTTCTAGATTGTAAGCTCTAACGAGCAGGGCCCTCTGATCCCTCCTGTATTGATTTGTATTGTAAGTGTACTGTCTGCCCCCATGTTGTAAAGCGCTGCGCAAACTGCTGGCGCTATATAAATCCTGTATAATAATAATGTAGTCTCGGGGGTTGACAGGATTTCGGTGGCGAGTGATTTGTCGGGTGAATGGCTGGTTTTAGCACTTATGTCATCCCAACACAAACACCCTGCTTATATCATCCCAACACCATGCTTTAAATGTAATTCTATTATTACATTAAGTACAGACCCCCCTCCCTCAGTACAGACCCCCCTCTCCACTGTGTATAGACCCCTCCCTCATTACGGACCCCCCCTCAGTACGGACACCCCTCTCCACTATGTATAGACCCCCCTCCCTCAGTACGGACCCCCCTCTCTCAGTACAGACCCCCCTCTCTACTATGTATAGACCCCCCTCCCTCAGTACAGACCCCCCTCTCCACTATGTATAGACCCCCTCCCTCAGTACGGACCCCCCTCCCTCAGTATGGACCCCCTCTCCACTATGTATAGACCCCCCCTCAGTACGGACCCCCCTCCCTCAGTACGTACCTCCCCTCTCCACTATGTATAGACCCCCTCCCTCAGTACGGACCCCCCTCCCTCAGTACTGACCCCCTCCCTCAGTACAGACCCCCCCACAAAGTGCAGACCCCCCTACTAAGTGCAGACCTCCCCACTTAGTACAGACCACCCCACTAAGTGCAGACTCCCCCACTAAGTACAGACCCCCCCACTAAGTACAGACCCCCCCACTAAGTGCAGACCCCCCACTAAGTACAGACCCCCCACTAAGTACAGACCCCCTCACTAAGTGCAGACCCCACCCATTATGTACAGACCCCCCATAGTACTGACCCCCCCCCCTTCCACTTGTACTAGTAGAGAGGTGGGGGTCAGAAATGTTCTGGGGGAGCGCTTTTTACCTTTTTCCTGATCACTGTCCCTGTCCTCCTCCTCAGTTAATCTATATACATATAATAATATACAGTGGGGACGGAAAATATTCGGACCCCCTTAAATTTTTCACTCTTTGTTATATTGCAGCCATTTGCTAAAATCATTTAAGTTCACACAGAATTGTTGACATTTTTGCAGATTTATTAAAAAAGAAAAACTGAAACATCACATGGTCCTAAGTATTCAGACCCTTTGCTCAGTATTTAGTAGAAGCACCCTTTGATCTAATACAGCCATGAGTCTTTTTGGGGAAGATACAACAAGTTTTTCACACCTGGATTTGGGGATCCTCTGCCATTCCTCCTTGCAGATCTGTCAGGTTGGATGGTAAACGTTGGTGGACAGCCATTTTTAGGTCTCTCCAGAGATGCTCAATTGGGTTTAAGTCAGGGCTCTGGCCATTCAAGAACAGTCATGGAGATGTTGTGAAGCTACTCCTTCGTTATTTTAGCTGTTTGCTTAGGGTCATTGTCTTGTTGGAAGGTAAACCTTCGGCCCAGTCTGAGGTCCTGAGCACTCTGGAGAAGGTTTTCGTCCAGAATATACCTGTACTTGGCAGCATTCATCTTTCCCTCGATTGCAACCAGTCGTCCTGTCCCTGCAGCTGAAAAACACCCCCACAGCATGATGCTGCCACCACCATGCTTCACTGTTGGGACTGTATTGGACAGGTGATGAGCAGTGCCTGGTTTTCTCCACACATACCGCTTAGAATTAAGGCCAAAAAGTTCTATCTTGGTCTCATCAGACCAAAGAATCTTATTTCTTACCATCTTGGAGTCCTTCAGGTGTTTTTTTAGCAAACTCCATGCGGACTTTCACGTGTCTTGCACTAAGGAGAGGCTTCTGTTGGACCACTCTGCCATAAAGCAACGACTGGTGGAGGGCTGCAGTGATGGTTGACTTTCTACAACTTTCTCCCATCTCCCGACTGCATCTCTGGAGCTCAGCCACAGTGATCTTTGGGATCTTCTTTACCTCTCTCACCAAGGCTCTTCTCCCCCGATAGCTCAGTTTGGCCGGACGGCCAGCTCTAGGAAGGGTTCTGGTCATCCCAAATATTTTCTATTTAAGGATTATGGAGGCCATTGTGCTCTTAGGAACCTTAAGTGCAGCAGAAATGTTTTTGTAACCTTGGCCAGATCTGTGCCTTGCCACAATTCTGTCTCTGAGTTCTTCAGGCAGTTCCTTTGACATCATGATTCTTATTTGCTCTGACATGCACTGTGAGCTGTAAGGTCTTATATAGACAGGTGTGTAATCAAGTCCAATCAGTATAATCAAACACAGCTGGACTCAAATGAAGGTGTAGAACCATCTCAAGGATGATCAGAAGAAAAGGACCGCACCTGAGTTAAATATATGAGTGTCACAGCAAAGGGTCTGAATACTTAGGACCATGTGATATTTCAGTTTTTCTTTTTTAATAAATCTGCAAAAATGTCAACAATTCTGTGTTTTTCTGTCAATATGGGGTGCTGTGTGTGCATTAATGAGGAAAAAAATGAACTTACATGATTTTAGCAAATGGCTGCAATATAACAAAGAGTGAAAAATTTAAGGGGGTCTGAATACTTTCCGTCCCCACTGTATGCTTACAACAGACCTCAGATCAGTGTCCCTCCTCCGACTCCTGTGTACATGTAAACAGCCGAGGAGGGGGAGGCGGCTTCGACACGTTCTGCGGTATGAGGCATAAATACAGCCAGGGGTAGAGCCACTGAGATCCTAACCAGGCTGTAGTGCAGGTGTTCTGGCATGGTGGAGACTGGAGAGTGTTAGGCGCGGAGGAGGAGTTAACTTCTCCTCCACTTTGCATGCTGGGCAGAGTCGTGGCTGTGAGGTCACTGGTTGCTCTAGCAACCAGTGACCAGTGTCTCAGGTGGAGCTGAAGGCGGAGCGAGCACCAGGGCTATGGCAGGGTTTGCTCGCTCTGTCAATTTCATTCCGGGACACTGTATTGTCGCAGAATAAAGGTGCCCGGGACCCGGGACAGACCTGCTAATTGCGGGATTGTCCCAGGCAATTTGGGACACGTGGGCACCCTAGATGCGAGGCTTGAGTCATGGCCTGTGAGTCCGCGTGCTGTGTACGAAACATTGCCGGGATGTTCTTGCTGAGCTGGGTGGAGGAGTCCTGCTAGGACCGGTAGCCAACTGGCTTCTCCCAGTCATCTTGAGGCCTAAAGGCCGAGGTTCTCCCGCTGATGAAGTGTTGTTCTAGGTCTCTGGATAGAGGAGCTCTCTGTCTCGGTCTCTGTCATCCTGCTCCGGTGCCAGGCCACACCCCCTTCGTTAGGGTTTTTACTTGCCTTTCACTTTAAAGCGGCATTCCACCCAAAAGTGGAACTTCTGCTTAACTGATTCCCCCCTCACCGGTGCCACATTTGGCACCTTTCGTGGTGGAGGGGGGAGCAGGTACCTGTTTTTTACAGGTACCCTTTCCCCACTCCCAGGAGACTGGGCCGCAGCGAAGTACGTCAGCAGCTGAACTCCCCTCCTCTTCCCTCCCCTTCTGCCGGGCCAGTGAGAGAGTGCAGCACCCTTCGTGCATGTGCAGTAATGAGCCGGCCGTGAAGCCCATGACTAAGTCTGTATGACGAAACATGTCGGGGCGTGGCTACGCGGCAATCCCTTACTAACATTTGAGTGAGGAGAGTCGGCAGAGTGAGCGGAGTTCGTTTGTGAGCAGCCAGGAAGCGATAGCAGAGAACCGGTGAGGTGACCCGCAGGTCTTCAGGCTCCACACTCCCTGGGTCCGCCGTGACCGTTTAAGTGGTTATAGTGTCTTTCAAGTTCCGCTGCATGTGTTACATCATCCTGTTTGCTGTGAAGTGTTGTGACTACATTTACCTGCCTGCTGTGATTTGCTGTGGAGTTTTCATGCCCTGTATTTTTATGGATCATTGGATGACTGTGCTCACATGGTAACCCCCATGTTAGTGGGTTAAAGCCTTGCCCGGCCAAACACGCGAGTGTAAGGCCTCAACAGCTGGTGAGTTTGCCATCCGTAAGGGTGTGGATATATGTCACTGAGGTGTGGTGGACAGTGCGGCACAGGATTACGAAATAGAGACACTCACTTCTTGGAATCTCTTCTCTTTTGCGTTGTTTGGCACGAATACATTGGACTTTTCACCAACATTTTTTATGTATATCACATTTTTTTAATATTATTTTTTTCTGGCTTTTCGTTTTTAATATGTTGGAGCTTATTCACTAATGCTGATCATTTTTTCACCATGTTAATGATTGTCACTGTGTAAAATGATCGTGTAAAATGCATTATTTAATGTTATTTATTTTTTGATAATTTGCTGTACATACATTTATAGCACTTTAGATTCACAGTGTCCCAAGTGGAGGTTACACCACACTAGGGAAGTGTATTGTGGTTCATCACTGTATACACCAGAGTAATATATGGTTATAGGTAGACTGGACTCTTTTAAACCAGTTCTGCACTCTTTAGCAAGATTGTATTGATTGGCCCTTTAATTTTATTCATTAGGCATATAGCGCCACTATTCATCCACAGGGTGTTTTTCAGGCTTACACGAAAGGCTACACTGCCAGGTTTCCTTACCAGCAATGGCGGCGGCAGCACCCAACCAGCCGATGTAATCATCGGCTGCGGTGTGGACATTGCTGGACTCCAAGACAAGAAATTGTCCCAATGTTAAAAGTCAGTAGCTATTGTATGTGTAGCCGCTTACTTTTAAATTTTAAAGGGGCGGGTGGAACTCCTCTTTAAGTTCAACCAAAATTAAAAGTTCATCCCCATTGTGCTTTATTTCATTAACACACCTATATGATCACAGCAAGTAGTCCCTTAATATCCTGTAATGACTGCTGGTCAGAGACCTGTCAGAAATCAACCAAAGTATATCTCTGGACAGGACACAAGGGGTCTGTCTCACAATGCCCTCTGCTATCACCACACAGTCCCCGAATAGGGTCAGGGGGAACTCACCTGTTGAAAAAACAGAGGATACCAATGCATGCAGAAATTAATGTATAACACAGTACCTCTATCCCTGATGAAGCTTACTGGGAAATACACAGCCAAGCCAAGCTATTCACACTCTGTGGTTCCAACCTATTACAAATTAAGATATTTCCTGGAAGAACCTGATGGTCATGTTCATACAGGTTCTGTTCTGAACATATGGGCTAAAAGTCTGGTGAGCAGACTAGCAGAGGGTTTTTTTTGTTTTTAAGTTGTATGCATGTGGCTACAGTATATTAGAATCTATTTTGCACACAATTTTATGACTGTCCACATATAATTTAAATGGATTTGATGTTAATGATTATAGATGGCACCCACAAAAAAATATAAATACTGATCAGACACATAGAATAAAACAACGTATAAAAGATTCACACATTTTTATTCCAAAATTGTTCATATAGTATAAGCACGCATACCTACAACAGTTTATAAAAACAAGTGTTGACACATATTAGCAAGTACAAAAACCACTGCAACTTATTTACCACAGTGCCCTAATATGGTTTATATATGTAGCAGGCATGTTGTAATGCAATTTCTCCTTTTGGCTACAAGCTGGAGACAGAGAGATGCTAACTGGTCCTTCCAGAAAACTGAGAGAGAGAGAGAGAGAGAGAGAGAGAGAGAGAACACTGGCAAAAAGGGGAGTTTCAGGAAGTGTGGAGGGAACAGAAGAGAGGTAAGTACTGAGGTAAAAGAGAGAGAGTGCTGACAGGAGACAGAGGAGAGGAGATTGCTTAAAAGAGAGGGAGATACCAAGGCTCAAAAAGAGTGAGGAGAGAGACACACGCTGACACCAGGGACTGTGTGCCCCTGTGTGCCCCAACAGAGGAGGAGGGATATCCTGAAGCCTGAAAAAAAGAGTCTGTGAGGAGAATAAGGAGAGAGGTCTGAGGTGAGAGAGAGGGGGAGAGAGAGTGTGGTGAGGTGACAGGTGTGAGGAAAACCGCTGAGACTGAGGAGACTGAGAGAGAGAGAGACTCTGGCAGCATCAGAGGGGGAGAAAGCCAAGCTTTTCCAGAGACTGCCAGGAGAATGTTGCCTGGAGACGGAGGAGTGAGGAAGCCTGAGGGGAGCCAGGAGCAGAGACAGCCATGTGGTCCACTACTATTTAGTCCAAGGACCCTACTCAGCAGCGCAGCACCACTCAGCTCAGCAGAGACTCATGCCCTTCAGGGATCGAGATACCCATCTCGGCCACTGCCTGTTCACCTTGCGAGTTTTGCTACCAGTCATCTCGATCGCCCATCAGTAAGAGAGTGCCTTACAACATTGCTAGGAGCATCAGGAACCTGAACCAGCACCTGGGACTATAGTTGTGTCATTGCACAGAGGACTGGTGAGTGGGTGTAAACCCAAACATCCTTCTTGACATCATACTGACACTGCATGCAGACACCAATTTCCCTTTTTTAGTGTCACGAGATGCTTGTTTGGAGCTGCCATCTCCAGTAGTTTGCCCCTTTTAAATCTCTACCTAACGAAACATTCTAGAGGATTACTGCTCCATGCAAGCTTGTTTAAACCTTCTCTTAAAACAAGGGCCCCACCATTTGCTAGCAGAAGACACTAGTATTCTTCACCTCGGGACCTGCAACATTACAGAACTGTGCTTACTGTACTTGTGTAACCCTTTTCTTTTCGTTGTGTGTTTGCCTCTCAAAGGTGTTTGTGGCCCAGAAGGAGCTAAGAAGTTGACAAGTCTACTCTTCTCCCTCTCAGTGCTTGTGTTAAGGGCATATAGATTACTGCCCTTTCTATACCTGCAGTTGCTAAATATTTAAGATTGTCTTTTCTAATGTATTAGTTATTTGTAGCAAGGTTTAACAGTGCTGTAAGTTTCCATATGCTTTAAACCGTGCTAATATATTCAACTTGTTTATCACTACCAGGTGTGTGTCTATTTTTGGTGATAATCCACAGCCATGATAACATTATTTACCACATGTGTCCTTAAATGTGTTTGCAGTAATTTTTTTTTTTAACCAGGTGTGTCAGAGGGGCTGAGGTCATTCCTGGAGTTGAGGCGGAGATCAGAGAATCCAAATTCACCAAGCAGGTCCTTCGGGGGTGGTGCTACATATACATGTGCAACGTGCTACCCAATACCCAGCAAGAATATGCTGTGAAATGAGTCTCCATAGGTCAAGGCATTTCTCATTTCTGCTTCTTTGTGACCTAAAAGAGAATAGCAGTGGTAACTAAAGAAAAAGGAAACCATTAACATTTGTGTATAAACATTAGTACATAATACATCATTTGTTTAATCTTTCTGGTCCACACCTGAGGCATACGTGTATGACTGGCGTGCAGTGGACCCCCTGGGTGGGCATCAGAAAAACAAAAAGGAACAGGATGAGGAGTGATCAAACATTAATCTATTCAAATTTGGAATATAGCATACTTAAATAAAATAGACTTAGCTAATATCTCACAGATACTTTCATCGTGGTGTAACCAAGTGCTGGCTACTGCAATATAAGAGGATATAATCCAACATAATCATAGAGTAGTTAGTCCAGCACTCAGTGGCATCACTTTCTGCCTATAGAGGAGGCGGGTTCTCTTCCTGGACCAGAGCAGAGGATTTGTAGTACCGCAGCCATAGATCATTGTATTTCAGAGCCCTTTCTGAACTACATGCCCCAGAAAGCTGCCCAACTAAAGGATTGTGGGAGAGTCTATAATATATTTGACTATTACTGGCAGCAGTGGCGGTGCATCCATTAAGGGCGCATGGGCACAGCCACCCTCTCTGTGTACTATGGATAGATTCATGAATTGCATGAATCTATCCATGGCCACTGTAGCCACCCCCTATTCAGGCATCCGGACCCTTTTCGGGTGCCGGGTGCCTGAATTACAGCGGGGGGGGGGTGTTTTTGATGCACCTGATTAGAGCCATAGGTATTTAGTGCCAACAATAGACTCATACAGGAATAATATAAAATCAGCTTTTAACAAGATGACGTGAGTTACATAGAACAGAGTTATAACCTGATACCGTAGTTATAGCTGATATGACATATTATCACTTTGTCAAAGCATAGAAATAAAAATACAGCATTGGACTTTATGTGCTCAGTCGCATTATATGTTATTGGCGTCCTCGTTATAAAAGATGTTACATTTGCAATTACAGTCACAGCCCCTACAGGGTTTGGATCAGCTGTTAGCTTGTTACATTGCTAGAACATCAGAAATAACGCATGATCTTGTGATGTTTTTGAGGAAGTTGAAAGGATTTGTAGAGGTGATAGGCCCTTTTCAAAGTTAAAAGCTTCTGCTTCTACAGATCATGAATAGAAAAAAATAAAAGCAACAAGGATCAATTTAAATCTCTAGGTTTACCCTTTTATCTTTCATGTCATATATTTTGTGTTCTTTTAATTAAACTTCTTTAAATAAATTCAGTCTGTAACATTTTTGAAATCTCCACACACCCAAGAAACTGTTGAAGCAATTAAAGAGGAATTTAAGAAGGTGGAATGAACATTGTAGTTTAATTTATTGGTTTTCACTCAGCTATTTGCTATTGTGTATCTCAAGCATTATAAGTGAGGAATATTTCAGGACAAAACTGCTTCAGTTTTGTACCTTAAAGTAACATTTCATGAAATATCTGCCCCTTTCCTCAAGGCATCTGTTAGTTGAAAGATGAGGGCAAAGATTCCTGAAGTGCTCAGGTTTTCATGTAATCATTTCCTCTAAGCAACCACATGTTTTCCCTCCTACTTCTGAACTTGGTCCTAATCTCTGAATATCTCCTGCTGCCACTTCTTGAACTCTGTACCTTCAAACTATCATTATATAAGACATCTTTTAAAAAATGTATAATCTGATGATCTGGGAAAAAAGATTTTTCTTCAGGGCACTGTTTATGCTCAGTTAAGAATTTGTACAGTATGCTTCCCATTAAATAGACAATCTTTACTTTTTGTTTTCGTCTACTTTAAAATGTCAGTTTACTCAAACCCAATATGTTTTCGTTTTTGGTAGGTTCTGGATTAAACCATCTGAAATTTCTTGGTAGATTTCAGCACTTGATTTCTAAGGTCTGCACACCTGCTCATTAAAGTTCTATGTATAAAAACTATAGTAGCCCTCTCTAATAACAACACTGTACCAATAAATGTATTGTTTTAATATTGGAATTGTAGCTGCCAATTACAATGTTAATCAAATGAACACTGCCACCTGCAGGCAGTGCCAACAAGGCTTATTTTGTTAGTGAAGCCTCCAGCCTGCATGCAATCACCATGTTACATAGTAATCGCATGACCAGGAACCATTTTGGTTCCTTTCTGATCATAAGTGGGGACCAGAACTGTCAGTGACAGCTAGGATTTAAAGCCACCAGCCCTATTATATGTTGACTGCTGACTCTTAAAGGAAGAACATTTATTAAATGTATCTTCAGCACAGGGTATCATGCAGGGGAGTGTTATTTATACAAACTTCAGGAAGGAAGGGATATGCGTATAATGCATAGTATCAATTATATACATAAAATTATTAATTACAAAGATTAGTATAATAGAGACATGAGTTGGTGTGTAAACACATGAGTGATATAAAGAAAAATCACATTTTAGTTTTGAACTAGTAGTAAACATTTTTTAAGATTCTATAAACATGAGCCGAAGATGACTAAGGACATTTACTAATCTTGAATACTGTTTGTTGTCAAGCTTCTTTCATGCCTTCACGCTGGTGGAACAGCTGCCACTGAACGAAGAGCCAAGTTGATTTGTTGTTAAATATGACACAGATTTTTATAGATAATAAGGAATGTATTTCTTGGAGAGTAGCTATCATTCTGAGGTCTGAGAAAACTCCTGCTTCCTATAGCATCACAAATTCCTGCACTGGTATTTGTAATTCAGCATGGACACCAAATTAAAAGTAATTTTTCTGACTATTTTTTGTTAATGCCCAGGCTTTTCTTCTAAATGTTAAGGGAATCTACAGTAGGTCTAATTCAATAAAATTGGAGAAAGAAAATTAACACCAATGAAGACTTGCTGCTCATGCTGACAAAGAGAGAGGCAGAAGGGTGAAGATGGCACATATAAGTGAAACCTTGGTTAATTAAATTTGCATTTGCAGACATAAGGCCATCAGGGCAAAATGACAGATTCTTTAAAGCCCACTCCTGACCCATTTATACCCATCTTCTCCTTGCTCCCTCACTCCTTTCAACCCTGAGAAAGCTTTGTCAAATGGTATTAGAACGTACAAAGGGTTGATGAGTTTTGTAGGCTTTCTCTCACGACTGTGTTCAAGTCTAGCAGCTGCCCGCTAGGGGTGGATCGCATGCTACCTCATCCATTGCCATTAACTCCAATCTAAAAAGCTCATTACACTCAAAACTGATACCTTTATACAGGTTCTATAGACCTCTGATGTTCTGTTAAACTTAGACTGAAGAGAGAATTGAGGGATGAGATGGAAAGCAAAGAGTGAAGTGAAGTCAGATGGAAGGAATAAGAGAAGACCCACATAGCCCAGGGTGACATGAATGCCACACTGCCACATTAAAGAGAAAAAAAAGGTTATTGTCAAGGATTCAAAGATTATCCACCCATGGTAACAAAATGTTTTTAAATTTGCTGGATGAGTCATTTAGAAAGCATAAGAATATATGTTGTTTATATTCAGAATGTATAATGCGCTAATATTAACCTCCCAATATAACACGGTGTGGCCTCCTAATGGTTAATCAGTGAATCATGTGCAAAAAATAAGCAAATGGAACCTATTAAAAATAACATAACATCCCTAACCATAACAAAATCCTATAACTAAATATCAATGTGATAATAAATTATTAAACACAATAAAAAAGAAAGAAAAATTAGATATATTAATGTGATGAACCACAGTGCACAAATATCTCAACAGGACAGCATACCGCTGTAAGGAAACGTCTTTGGCGATTGATGAATTTGGACAGGTTCCAATGAGTAACCCCAGTGATAGATGGCTTGCTCATATATTCAGCTGTTCATTAGCATGGGCTGGCTTTTGGCTTTCAAAGAACTTCCTCAGTATGAAACAACAAAAAAAGAGACCATTGCGCAGATAATATATTAAATATTCCCTATAAGCTAAGGGTAAACTTCACTCACACTTTGAAGCACAATTAATCGCATATGGTAAGGTCAGTTGCATACAGCTAACAGCTGGGATCTCCTCACATGCCAACAGTGCACACACAGCACTGCTGGTCACTGGCTCCTCCCGACCGGTTTCATCACTAGACACGTGACTTTTTCAAGGGTGACCATGTGACGACCTTGCTTAGCATTTATGGTGTGCATGCCGGTTGCCATAGTGACCAGGGAGTGTAATGCATCATCATGCTGCTATATGCGTTCTGCACTACGTTCAAATAACATAATATTCATACAAAGTAACAATTTAATACATATAGATACATAATTTTTACAATAAAACATATATTTAAAAACATAATTGCAACTCTAACCTAAGACCCATTTAAAATACATGAAGTAAGCAGATATAACCTAGGAACTCCCTCCAGTGGTGAATCAATGGAATTACATCTCTACATAATTATCCTCTAATGAACTAACGATAAATGGATGTGTATGAGGTAGAAAGACGCAAAAAAATAAAATAAAATAAAATAATTTTTTGACAAAAATATTTAAAAAATATATAATAAAATTATTAAAAATATTTTAAAATATTAGAACTTGTTTTGGAGGAGCATATGTCAAGAGATAAATTAAAAATCCGAAATAAAACAATTTATATCAAAATCTATATTTAAGCCCAAGGGTGCAAGAGTCCCCATTTCAAAAATCAATTTTGATTAGTTTTTACTTCATTCTCTCACTTTATTACTACCCCGCCAGTGCGGTTTATATTTTTCAATGGCCCAAAATTTCAACAACGCTGGGTTTTTATCATGATATAGAGCAAAATGGCATGACACACTGTGTTTTGGAAAACCTTTTTCAATATTCTGTATGTGCTCCCAAATGCGTTTCCACATAGGGCGTTTTGTTCTTCCAACATACTGTAGGGAGCACGGACATTGTAATACATACACCACCCCCTCAGTTTTACATGAAACAAAATCTTTGATTTCATAATCTTTGTTTTTACTGGTAGATGTGAAATTGATGCATTTTTGACCATTTTACTTTCTACATGTTTCTACAAGCATAGCATCTTTTACATGGAAAGAAACCCTTTCCTTGAAAAAATGTGAACCCCTGTGAGATTTTTGGAGGGTCCAAAACATTTTTTCGCTATTAAATTCCTTAAAGTTGGTGCCTTTATATAAACAAATTTTGGTTTCTCTGGTAAAATACTACGTAATTGGTGATCCACTAAAAGTAGTGACCAATGCTTTTTAAATATATGCTCGATTTGCCTATGCTAAATATTATAATCCAGAACCATAGGAATCTCTTGGTACTGTGTGGTTTTCTTTTGTTTGTCTTTAATTAATTCTTCCCTTGAGAGCTCTGATACCTCCTTGATTTTATCTTCTATAAAATCATTATTATACCCTTTTAAAACAAATCTCCTTCCAATAATATTAGCTTGTTCCAAAAAAGTGCTTTTATCAGTGCAATTTTTTCTTAGACGTATTAGTTGCCCTTTCTGAATGTTAATCAGCCAGGGATCAAAGTGACAGCTGTCCACAGGGATATAACTATTCCTCCCCACTGGTTTAAAAAAGAGTTTTTGTTAGGAATCCATTCTTAGTTAATTCTATATCCAGATCCAGGAAATGTATAGATGTGTTACTGATTTCATAGGTAAGCTTGATATTTTTTTGATTGTCATTCAATTTTTCCAAAAATTCTGTAATGGGTATTTTCATCCCAATTCCATAATATTATACAATCATCTATAAATCCTTGATACATTATCAATTGTGGGGGGGGCTATTTGAGTGCACCGCATATTCCTCCCATTCGGCCATAAAAATATTAGACACGCTTGGGGCATATTTAGCACCCATTGCAATACCATTAAGTTGCCTATAAAATTCTGAGTTATACCAAAAATAATTGTGTTGTAAACCAAATGCCAAACATCTTAAAATAAATCTTTTCTGTTTAGAAATGATATTGCTATATCTCTCCATGGCCCATCTTGAGGCTTGTATGGCCTCCTGATGGCCTATACTTGTATACAGAGACGAAACGTCTGCTGTGGCTAATAAATATTTTTGATCTGGCTTGATTTCAATGTTATTCAACTCCTGAATCAAGTGCTTGGTGTCCCTTAGATAAGCTGGTGTTGATGGAACTAATGGTTGCAAAAAATTGTCCACATATTCCCCTAATCTTGCAATTATAGAATGTATACCATTTATTATTGGCCGTCCCGGTGGATTCTTCTGATCCTTATGGAGCTTTGGTATTGTGTAAATAATAGGCACCCTACATGTATCTGGTAAGAGATATTTTTCCTCCTTTTTAGTTAATATATTCTTTTTGCTTCCTTTTAGTATCAACTCCTGTAATTCACTTTTATATTCTCTAGTGGGATTTCCTCTCAGTATTATATAGGTATTCTGATAATTCAGTTGTCCTTGAAGTTCAATGTTGTAGTATTCTTTTGATAGAGCCACAATTGCACCTCCTTTATCGGCCGGTCTCACTACCACATTGTTATTATCTTCCAATTATTTGATTCCTTTTCTAATATCTTGCGGATCTTTCATTCTTTTAATTTTAAGTTTATCTACCTCTTGTGTCACCATTTTATTAAAAACTTCTATATGTTGGTTGTTGTGAACAGGTGGGTTAAATAAGGATTTATTTCTTAAGTTACTATGGAGAATTCTTCCAGGTGTATCAATTCTACCTCCATTTTCTACATTAGTCACAATAGTTTTGTTCAACATGTATTTTTTGATATTCAATTTTCTTGTATATTTTTGAATATCCACATATAAATCAAACTTATTTAGATTGCGTTTTGGTGCGTATTTTAATCCTTTATCCAATACTAGTAATTCAGTTCTACTTAAATCAATTCCACTTAGACTGTATATGCCTTCACCCACTACTCTTTTTCTTTTGGACCTTGAATCCTCCTCAGCATCCCCTCCTGCGTTTGGGCTTCCCGCATGCGTTATTACATCCTGCCGAGGAGGGGTTCTTTCGCTCCTGCGCCGGTCCAAAAAAGATGTTGATGGGTCATTTTCTCTATAGTCCCTTAATGCTTCAATATCGATTTTGGGTATGAATAGGGCTATTCCTAGATCCATATTGGTACTGATCATGATGCCCTTGGTTCCACCCTTGTTGATAGTGGTATTGGGGTTGCTCTCTTACTTCCCTCCTGTACTGATTGTAATAATTGGAATATCCTGAATGACCATATTCTGGATCCCCCTGATTACCATGTCCTTGGTATCCGTAGCTCTGATACATCATATTGCTAGTATCTGATTGGCCATGACCTCGGGTCCCTGAATTATCATAATGATTATTAGGGTGATTATTAGGGTTTATCACTGTGCCTGTAACGCTATTTTTGATTTCCAGGAATATAATCATATAAATGTGAACTGTAGATGGATTCTTCATCTTCCTGAATTGAATACAATGGTTATATTTCACTTTATCTTTAATAAATAATATAAGATTAACCAAAAATATATTAATGTGAGAAAACACTTTAATAGTTGAATAAAGCAGAGATTTTAGTTTTAGGTATTGCAAATGCTGTACTCCCTTGTCAAAAATCTTTGTACCTTCAGACTAGTGTTGGGCGGTTCAGGTCAAACAAAAGTTCAGGCCAAACTTCGTCCGTTCGCCAAATTTTCTGTGTGTTCAGCGGGATGTTCGTCTGCTGAATGCACAGTCAATATGTTGTTAATGAGCAGGGTTGGAAAGCCAGCCACCGTGTCCTTAACAACGGATGAGTCATCAGCTGTCAGCATGCACCAGTCGGTGATGTCACAAGGGGGTGGGGCCACCAGGTGACATTACCAGGTGGCCCCCGCCCCTTACCTATTTAAGAACTGTCACCCGGTGAAGTAGGCATTCGGCAGTCAGCCTTCGTCGCAGGCGTTGCTTTTTTCTTTTTTTTTGTCGGGTCGGGTGGTGCGGCAGGAGACGTGATTGATGATGGATCTGGGAACATTGTTTTGTTTTTTTGTTTTTTTTTTTAAAAAGAACTTGTCAAAAACTTGTCTAGTGTTTTTATTTCTTTTTGACACCTTTTTTACAAAGTACCCCATGGTAATTCACATAGGGGGCTGGGATCTGGGGGCCCTCTTGTTAAAACACCTGCTCACAGACCCCCACAACCACCACCCAGGGTTGTTGGGAAGAGAAAAATATGAAAGAATGGGAATCCTGTCAGGATAGAAATATAGTAATACTCACCACATATATTAAAGGGGGTGTGATCAAAAAACTATATATAAAGGAAAAATAAAAATAAAAAACTAGATGACCAGGGCACACCAAACAGAGTAAACTACAAAAAAGTTTATTAGCTATACAAAGTGTACACAACCACCCCTAAAAGACAGATATGGTGGGAATACCGGTAAGGGGATGCCACCAATCTATCTGTACCCTCCCTGTAAACAGTATATAATCCCTCCTAGAAGAGCGAGGAAGTCCGCAAGTGGGGGAGGTTCCTCCCTACCCCAATAGATAGCACACCCCTATCGCACCTATGAAACCCCCCGCACCTATGAAACCCCCCCTACTACCTGAGATGGCAGGCTGAACCATACAGTTCCTGAAGGGACAGCGTGATAATGCAAATGCACTAAATATTCATGCTGTTCCCAGACACAAACAGCTCAATGGTTAGCCATGGTATCTGCAGTCCATCAGTCAGTCAAAAGAAAAAAATGGGTGGTAAAAAATGGGAGAGTAAAAAATTGGAAAAATTGGACAGAAACAAAAAACAATGGAAGGACAATATATATATATATATATATATATATATATATATATATATATATATATATATAAGATAAAGTGCTATAATATAGAATAAACCAAAGGGGCCTGATTCCGCCTGGTAGAAATTTGTATCCTGAGATGTAAGTCCATCAAAAAGTATTTTACTGTGTTATTAGAGACAGGGATATAACAAGTGTCCAATATAGTTATTGCCGCTGGATATAAAAGCGGTGTGTAACCACAAAAATGGGGACAAGTGAGTAAGTAGATATGCACTATACCCATATGCTGAGGAGTCTATTGTAAGACAAAATGTCTTCATGGCTGAATAGCTGAATGAATGCTAGATGTCTAGAGTCTAGTCGGAACTTCAATCAAGGGGTTAAGTATGGGAGATACACATTTCTTTAGTGCTGATTTACTATGTGGTGCCCTGTGTGCGATTCTGCACGTCGGATAAGTGTCTCACTGTACTATGAGCATAGGTATATACATTATGGTATGTAGGAAAGTAAGGTGTGGATACTGTATATGCACACATCAACACTATATACTCACTACTCCATTTTGATACATTGTATATATATATTGTGCTATGTCTCGATGAGTTGATCAGTCAAATTTCATTGCAGGATATAAGTATATTCATCATCTATGTGCAGAATCGCACACAGGGCACCACATAGTAAATCAGCACTAAAGAAATGTGTATCTCCCATACTTAACCCCTTGATTGAAGTTCCGACTAGACTCTAGACATCTAGCATTCATTCAGCTATTCAGCCATGAAGACATTTTGTCTTACAATAGACTCCTCATCATATGGGTATAGTGCATATCTACTTACTCACTTGTCCCCATTTATGTGGTTACACACCGCTTTTATATCCAGCGGCAATAACTATATTGGACACTTGTTATATCCCTGTCTCTAATAACACAGGAAGATACTTTTGGATGGACTTACATCTCAGGATACAAATTTCTACCAGGCGGAATCAGGCCCCTTTGTTTTATTCTATATTATAGCACTTTATCATATATATATATTTTTTGTCCTTCCATTGTTTTTTGTTTCTGTCCAATTTTTCCAATTTTTTACCACCCATTTTTTACCACCCATTTTTTCTTTTGACTGACTGACGGACTGCAGATACCATGGCTAACCATTGAGCTGTTTGTGTCTGGGAACAGCGTGAATATTTAGTGCATTTTCATTATCACGCTGTCCCTTCAGGAACTGTATGGTTCAGCCTGCCATCTCAGGTAGTAGGGGGGTTTCATAGGTGCTATAGGGGTGTGCTATCTATTAGGGTAGGGAGGAACCTCCCCCACTTGCGGGCTTCCTCGCTCTTCTTGGAGGGATTATATACTGTTTACAGGGAGGGTACAGATAGATTGGTGGGATCCCCTTATCTGTATTCCCACCATATCTATCTTTTAGGGGTGGTTGTGTACACTTTTTTCTGTGTTCAGCTTTGTATAGCTAATAAACGTTTTTGTTGGGAAGAGGCCCTTGTCCCTATCAACATGGGGCAGAGCCCCCCTGTCCCTAAGCACCCACCCCCCATGTTCAGGGCATGTGGCCTGATATGGCTCAGGAGGGGGAGAGGGCACTCGCTCGTCCCCCTCCTACCCCATTTCCTGTCCTGCCAGGCTGCATCCTCGTCTTTTAAGGGGAACCCCAAAATCAACCAGACCCAAAGGGCCTGGTATGGACTGGGGGGAGGGACACCACTCCATTTTTTCTTTTTTTTATATATATTGCCGGCTGGCAATTGCAACCACAAGTCAATTTAAATGTGATTTGACTTATTTTTTTTTCTTTAGAAATGTCATTTTTGCTGCAGCATGTTTTATACATGCTACAGATGCACCACTTTACAGGCAAACTAAGGGGACCCCCGAGGCACTATATTTAAAGGATTTTTTTATTTTTATTGTTTCACTTTAGGCATCAATAAAATTACTGCTCCTTTAAAAACAATAATTTTTAAAGAATTTTTTTACATTGAGACATGTCCCCCAGGGCAGTACCTGGGCCCCCATATACTTTTTATGGCCAATAACTTGCATATAAGCCTTCAGAATGGGAATTTTTGATTTTTCATGTTTGGGTCCCATAGACATTAATGGAGTTTGCGGTTCGGGACCAAACTTTTTCCCTGTTCGGGAGTTCTAGTGTGAACCGAACCAGGGGGTGTTCGGGCCCATCTCTACTTAATACCACTCAACCCAAACTTGTTACAGGCACCTGTCAAAAATGCTGACTAAACTCCCCCTGCTCCATTCATAGAATCTGTAATATCAGTTCCCACAATGAAAAGCAGCCTATGATTGGGGGGACAGGCAGACGAATGAAAGGCCCAACTCCTCCATTCATAGAGTGCTTTTCATTGCAAGAACTGATAGTATAGCTTACATGAATATAGCATGAAAGGACAGACATAGTACTTTTGACAAGTGCCTGTGACAAGTGCTGTCATCATATTAACGACTTCCAGCCCAAGCAAATTCTGGCACTCCTCTCCTACATGTAAAATCATGATTTTTATGTTAGAAAATTACTCAGAACCCCAAAACACATGTTTTTTTGAGCAGAGACGCTAGGGAATAAAATGGCGGTCGTTGAAACTTTTTTTGTCACAGGGTATTTGCACAGCAAGTTTTCAAACGCGTTTAAAAAAAAAAAACAGTTTCATGAATTAAAAAAAAAAAAAAAGTTAGCCCGATTTTTTTGTATAATGCAAAAGATGATGTTATGCTGAGTAAATAAATACCTAACATGTCATGCTTTAAAATTGCGCACACTCATGGATTGGCGCCAAACTTCGGTACTTAAAAATCTCCATAGGCGATGCTTTAAAACTTTTTACAGGTTAACAGCTTAAAGTTACAGAGGAGGTCTTAGGCTATAATTACTGCTCTTGCTCTAATTTTTGTAGCGATACCTCACATGCGTGGTTTGAGCGCAATTTACATATGCGGGCGCGACCTACGTATGCGTTCGCTTCTACGTGTGAGCATGTGGGGACAGGGACGCTTTCATTTTTTTTTATTGTTTATTTTATTTTTTATTTTATTTTTTACACTTTACCTTTAATTATTTTTTTTAATCACTTTTATTCCTATTACAAGTAAGGTAAACATCCCTTGTAATAGGAATAGGGCATGACAGATCCTCTTTACAGAGAGGTCTGTAGAGAGACCCCACATCTTTCTTCTAGGCTAGAAAGCCTGAGATAAAAAAAAAAATAAAGATCTCAGCCTTTCCAGCTAAAAACACGGCAGTGTTTACATCTGCCAAGGCTGAAACGTCGCTCCCAGCCTCTAAAGGTCCACAACCGAATCCCACAAGCGGGTCCACAACCCCACTCAGGCAGATCGCGGTGTAGATAGCAGGCCCAGAGATCGACCCCCCCGGGAGTCGTGATGAAAGGGATTGCACCTCTAACTCCCCTCCACATAATGCGTATTCCCAAATTGACTTGTTCATCATCCCCCACCGCATGCTATCGGCGGTTAAAGCAGTAGACATAGGGAACATCACATGGTCTGACCATGCCCCGGTCACACTGACACTGATTATGTCCGAACATGCCTATTCAAATACCAGACAGTGGCGACTCAATGAGAGCCTGCTTGATGACAAGTTAGTAGTTGAGGATGTTACCAAAGAACTGCAGTACTATTTCCAATATAATCTCACCTCAGACAGTGACGCAGGGATAATTTGGGAGGCGCACAAAACGGTAATAAGGGGTTTCCTTGTTAAACATGGCTGCAGAATGATAAAGGCCAGAGAAGCTGAACTGACTAAATTACTGATGGATATACATGTTCTAGAGACCCAACACAAACAGAACCCGGCGACACCTGTAGAGACCAAACTCTTCAACCTGCGCAGATGAGTGACTTCCCTTCTTCACTACAGGGCCAAGGCAGCACTGCAGTCATGCCAGAAACACTATTATGAATCAGGGGATAAGTGCGGTCGACTACTAGCCAGAGCTCTGCAGGAACAGCATGTACAATCCTATATACCCCACCTAGTGGACTCAGAGGGTAGGAAGGTATACCTCCCCACTCAGATCGCATCTACTTTTCGCAGGTTTTAACAATCTCTGTATAATCTACCTACTAGACCACAGTCACAACATAATATCGAGGAATAAATTTCCTCCTCAGGTCTCCCTCAGTTGTCGGAACAGATCCGAGAGGATCTGGAGGCTCCCATCACCCTTGAGGAATTGCAAGAGATCATAGGCTCATAGAACCCGGTAAATCTCCGGGCCAGGATGGAATCACCCATAAATATTACCAGCTATTTCTCCCCCAACTCGGCAAGCAGATGGTACGAACATTTACCGCCCTAGGACATGAGACGGTATTTCCCCCTGAAGCTTTGAAAGCGCATATCTCTGTCATACCCAAGGAGGACAAGGATCCATCAGCATGTGGAAGTTATCGCCCTATTTCCTTATTAAATGTGGACATTAATCTATTCACAAAATTTCTAGCCACAAGCATTCAACCACACCTGACAGCACTGATCCATCTCAACCAGGTCGGCTTTATACCAACTCACGAGGCTCGAGACAATACCATTAAAGCCCTGAACCTTATCTATCTGGCCGACCTCTCCAACACTTACACTGTGTTTCTGGGCATGGATGCTGAAAAGGCATTCGACTGGGTTAACTGGTCCTTTATGTTTTCGGTCCTGCGTCACATGGGGCTGGGGGAGAGGAAGGTTGGATGGATCTCGAGCATGTACTCAAACCCTATGGCGCAAATTAAGGTTAATGGACTTTTGTCAGAGCCTTTCCCTATCTCAAATGGAACCCGTCAAGGGTGCCCTCTATCACCCCTCCTCTTTGCCCTTTCACTGGAGCCATTCCTCTGCAGGGTCAGGCAAAACCTGGATATCACTGGGATACGAACTGGGGACTCACATCACAAGGTTTCTGCTTACGCGGATGACCTCTTATTTTCACTTACCAACCCGGTTATATCTCTACCGAACCTTCTAAGTGAACTAGACCAATATGGCTCCCTCTCTAATCTAAAATCAACATGTCCAAATCAGAGGCAATGGGTGTATCTATGTCCTCGTCTCAAATTAACGCCTTAAAAGCTAACTTCAATTTTAGGTGGCCTTCTACGGCCCTTAAATATCTGGGCACGTTCATCTCACCTAGATTAAATCAAACCTATGCGTTAAACTTTCCACCTCTACTTAGTAGAGTACGGACCCTACTCTCCAAATGGCCCACCTAGATTAAATCAAACCTATGCATTAAACTTTCCACCTTTACTTAGTAGAGTACGGACCCTGCTCTCCAAATGGCATCAGGGCCTTTATTCCTGGTTTGGAAGATGCAACATTATTAAAATGTCAATCCTGCCCAAATTTTCATATTCCTTCCAAACACTACCAATTCACATACCCTCAGAATTCTTTAAACAGATTAATGCACTAATAGTTAATTTTATTTGGGCCCACAAAAGACCTAGACTACAACGTCAACGCTTGACTATGCCTAAACAACGCTTTGGGGTGGCGGCACCTGATATGCAGAAATATTACCAGGCGGCCCATATGGGGAGGCTAATAGATTGGTGTAGATCTCAAACTGTGGCCAAAGATCGAGCAATAACAGTGCATGGTCCCGTTGCACCGTGCAGTCTGGTGCTTTAAGGACCTTACCCCTGTTCTTAAAAGACACCCAACCTTAGGACCCACTTTGCGTATCTACTCCCGAATATGTTCTACTACCTCATTATCACCCGCCCAGTCCCCCCTTTACCCTATTGTGGGGAATCCTCGCTTTCCTCCGGGATTGCAAGAGGGACCTTTTAGAACACTCCTAGACTCGCAATGTTACCAGGTAGTACAATCCACGACTTGGCCCTCACTGTCTGTGCTGACCTCACCAAATGGTCACTACCATCTTGACTTCTGGAGTGGCATACAGCTCCCTCCCGCCCCCAGATAGATTTCAACGACCGCTGACTCCCTTGGAACATGTGAGGCGATGAACCTCCTCCCTCACACACTCTCACAAATGTATGCGCTACTGATTGCCCCCTCTGCTGATTACACTTCTCCCTTCATACGGAAGTGGGAACTGACATTGGACAGGACTTTTTCCCCGGCACAACATAGGCGGATTATACTCTTTGCTTTAAAATCATCCATCTGCACCTGTGCACCTGTCTCTGACGAGATGGTACCGTACACCCTCAATACTTCACAAATACTTCCCCTTGATCTCTGACAAATGCTGGAGATGTCAGGAAGATAGGGGGACTTTACTTCATATTTTCTGGTCCTGTCTGAAATTGGAGCATCTCTGAAAGAGGGTACATCATATATATCGCAGAAATTTACCGATTACATCCTCCCTGAAGACCCTGCTCTCTTTCTCCTACACGTCTTGAACATTCCTGAAAAAATATATAACAAATCAGTCTTGTGCCATCTCTTTAATGCTGCCAGATCGTGCATTGCTCTGTGCTGGAGAGTAGGGATGAGCTTTGAGTTCGAGTCTAACTCATGTTCGACATCGGCAGTTCGCCGAACAGCGAACAATTCCAGATTCCGATAAGCCCCCCGCCTGCAGACCCCCACAACCACCAGGCAAGGGTTGTGGGAATGAGGCCCTTGTCCCCATCAATATGGGGACAAGGTGTTTTGGGGGGCTACCCCAAAGCACCCTCCCAATGTTGAGGGCATGTTGCCTGGTACGGTTCAGGAGGGGGGGCGCTCTCTCATCCCCCCTCTTTTCCTGCGGCCTGCCAGGTTGCGTGTTTGGATAAGAGTCTGGTATGGATTTTTGGGGGGACCCCACGCCTTTTTTTTATTTTGTCGCGGGGTTCCCCTTAAAATCCATACCAGACCTGAAGGGTCTGGTATAGGTTTTGAGGGGGACTCCACGCCATTTTTTTAAAAATTTTGGCCGGGGTTCCCCTTAATATCCATACCAGACCTGAAGGGCCTGGTATGGAATTTAGGGGGACCCCCACGTCATTTTTTTTTTTTTTAATTTTGGTTCGGGGTTGCCCTGTGGGGAATTCCCATGCTGTTTTTATCAATTAACTTTTATGTGTATTGTCGGACCGACAATTCATTAATAGCTGCGAGTAGTTTTAAATGACTTTTTTTCCTTTTGAAATGTCATTTTGCTGTCAGACTGTTCTAAACACAGGAAACATGCGCCCCTTTACAGGCATACTATAGACACCCCCCAGGTACGAAATTTAAAGGAATATTACACTTTTATTGTTTCACTTTAAGCATTATTAAAATCACTGCTCCCGAAAAAACAGAAGTTTTTAAAACTTTTTTTTGCATTGATCCATGTCCCCTGGGGCAGGACCCAGGTCCCCAAACACTTTTTATGACAATAACTTGCATATAAGCCTTTAAAATTAGCACTTTTGATTATTCATGTCCGTGTCCCATAGACTTTAACGGCGTTCGCGTGTTCAAACTAATTTTTTGCCTGTTCACAAGTTCTGGTGCGAACTGAACAGGGGGGTGTTCGGCTCATCCCTGCATTCATAGCAGCAATGATTACTCGAACCAAGAGTGTTGCTTCCTCTTTTAACAGTTTAAGCTCTGTAGATTTTATGATTACTGGGCGACTCGGCACTTATACTAATTATAACTGATGTTGTTCTTCTGGTTTGTACTGATTTGCTTTAGGATCACTCTATTCATGTATTTGACTAAACAGATTTGCTGTTCTGTGTATGCTGGATAATTTAAATAAAGAATTTGAAAAAAAAGAATGTCAGCTGATTGGAACACTGAGCTGATTAGCTGAAAGAATGCAAAGCACTTTCTGATTGGAGGAAAAGGAGAGTTGGGGTGATGACGTCACACTCTCCACCTCGTTGGTTGGTTCTTGGGAGGAGTTATGCAAACCGTAGAATTGCATAACTCCAGATTTCTCTTATTTACTGTATTTGATACACAGCAGCTTGCTTTCTTAATTGCAATAGATTTGTTTTTGCACAATACCAATTAATTATGTGATTCCCATGTTTTGTGATAGTAATTATCATTGTAACAATAAATATGTTGTATTTCTGTCCATCTATCCCTGAGAATTTCACAGCCCATTCACACAGCACAGCCAGGCAGATGATACCACTTTCTCAATTATACTTCAGAAACACAGTGGTGTTTTCCCCCTCCCCCAGCCTGCTGACTGGACAGTAAAAGCAACCGCACCAGACTGTTGAGGTAAAATCTCTACTCACTCTACTCTCCTGTCAGTAAATTTCTTGTCAGAATATTTTCAAGCAGCACACCTGATTGGCTTCCAGTACTGTCCCTCAGCTGTCTCAGTCAGCCCCTCTACAGGTGATTGCACGAGGCTTATATCGTATCAAGCTCAGGTGCTTACATTAGCTGTATAAAAAAATAAAACAAGTTATTAATGAGAACCTACCCAGATAGCAAGCAATTGTGCTGCAAGTTTGAAAATTATTTGCTAAGCTATTGCTAAATTTGCCAGGCTTCATGTTTGTTGCACAATTGCAGCAAGTCTGCATTGCATGACTCCAGATCAACTTTCATTCTGCAAGTCTGCTACAAGTTCTGGTTCAGTTATGTTGTGCAATAGTCATTCCACCACAGGGGTCACTGTGGCCAATTTTTCATGCTGTTGACTTACAGAGCTCTTGCTGTGGACTCACCACTGCAACTTTGCTCTTGCTAGAGACTTGCCACACAAATTTGCTACAAATTGGAAAAGTGTCAGCTAGAACTTGTGCTTCAAGTGCTTTGCAAGTGTGCAACTTGCTAGTGAAAATGTGCAGCAAGTTAAAGCAGAAGTAAACCCATCCATTTAACTGTTTAATAAAATGTTACATTTCCAGCACGTGCCAGAAAAGTAGCTCTCCCATTGGTTGGGCTCTCAACTAAACTGTCAAACCATCCAATGGCTGGTGTCATAACTGATCACATGTGCAGCATCATGGCAGTTGTAGATTAAACAGAGGTCAAGATGGCAGCTTCCTTGGCTGAAAACGATAGAAGGGTTTACTTCCACTTTAACAGACTTACAATTCAACACTGCCACAAATTTGTGACAAGTTATCCTTGCTACCTGGGTAGCTGCAATCATTCCTATATCTTTCTGTAGTTTAGCTTCAATGCTTACTTATGTAGTAGGGTAGCTTCTATGGTAGTTTTGGTGTTTTTTCAATTGTTTGTTTTTTTACTGCCTGTGCCAAGTTGGGGAGTATATCCTTCAGCTGGGAGACACAACAGGAAGTGTGAGGAAATCTCTATAAAGTGAGGAAAATTCCCCTCTTAGGCTTCATTCACATGGAGCGTATCAAAGCGTATAGTGGCAGTGCGTCCAGTGCGCCACCGCCCTCTCCAGCCACTCCTCTAGTACCAATAGATAGATTCATGCATTGCATGAATCTATCTATGGCCACCGCTGCCACCCCCTATTCAGGTGCCCAGCCAGGCAACTGAATTACAGCGGTAGGGGGGGGGTTGAAGCACCTGATTAGAGCCATAGGCTCTAATAGGCATCAAAAAAGATGACCTGCGAGCGACCATTGCTGGGCGCTCACAGGTCACTCCTCTGTATTAGAAAAGCAAATGAATATTCACTTTCCTAACACTAAACCGCCTCTCTGGCGATCAGGTGCTCGGATCTGTTACCCGTCACCTGATTGGCTAAAATGACAGGCGCTGTGATTGGATGCCTATCAGGCATCCAATCATAGCAGAGGATGGGAAGAGAGGATGGGAGAAGACATCGAGGAGCTGTCCCACTGCCACAGAGACAGGGTAAGTACAGTGTGGGTAAGTGCGGGGGGGGCACAGTGGCCGCATTTGATGGCACAGTGGGAGCATTTGACATGGCACAATGGCTGTGTTTGATGGGCACAGTGGCTGCGTTTGATGGGCACAGTGGCTGCATTTGATGGGTACAGTGGCTGCGTTTGATGGCACAGTGGCGGCAATTGATGGGCACAGTGGCTGCGTTTGATGGCACAGTGGCTGTGTTTGATGGTACAGTGGCGGCAATTGATGAGCTAGTGGCTGTGTTTGATGGCACAGTGGCTGCATATGATGGGCACAGTCGCTGTATTCGATGCTGCACAGTGGCTACATTTGATGGAGCACAGTGTCTGCATAAGATGGGCACAGTGACTGCATAAGATGGGCACAGCGGCTGCATAAGATGGGCACAGTCGCTGCATTTGATGGCACAGTGGGAGCATTTGATACGGCACAGTGGCTGCATTTGATGGGCACAGTGGCTACGTTTGATGGCACAGTGGTGGCAATTGATGTGCACAGTGGCTGCGTTTGATGGCACAGTGGCTGTGTTTGATGGTACAATAGTGGCAATTGATGAGCACAGTGGCTGCGTTTGATGGCACAGTGGCTGCATTTGATGGCACAGTGGCTGCGGTTGATGGTACAGTGGCGGCAATTGATGGGCGCAGTGGCTGCGTTTGATGGCACAGTGTGTTTGATGGCACAGTGGCTGTGATTGATAGTACAGTGAGGCTGCAATTGATGGGTTTTTTTTCCAATTTTTTTCAGTTTGTTTGCGCCCCCCAAAAAAATTTTGAGCACCAGCCGCCACTAAATGCATACCCTGTGTTCCATGCATCCTCATGCAGGCAGTCCCATTAATGGATATTGGGATGCAGCAGCTGCACAGACACAACCGCTGTTCCCAATTTGACATCCCCATTCTTGGGTTAATTCCTGGTGGCTGTGGAGTAATTGTGGACAGCAGTGCATCAGCCTGAGTTTGTGTCACTTCCTGTTAGAGGGTACATAGGGTACAAGATAACTCTTTCCATGGGAGGTGGGAGGAAGGCCACAAATGTAACAAAGTATGCTCCACTGTACGGAGAGAATTTATGCTGTTATAAGGGATCCATGTGTGGGAATAAGGAGAGACTGAATAGCCAGTCATATGGGAAGTATCATAGCTTAAAATAAGGGAACTACTGCCACAGCCGAAACCACAGCTTATATTACTGTCAAAGTGTGTTTAACCATTTATTGAAGGAGGAGCTTTGTTAGGAGCTCAGATATTTGTGAGAAGCATTGTAGTACCGAACTGTATGAGACGCACTGCCTAAGTGTAAAGATGCTAACTTCAGTAAACATATTCCATTTTATTCAACAATGTCTGGTCTGGTTGCTCTATGAAGGACTTTGTGTGAGGCAGGTGGCAACCAAAAAGGGGTAATACACGTACAGAGGGCTTAGCAATTGGTTTATTTGTCATAAAGAGGGTATTAAATCACACTCAGCATGAAATATATAGCAAAGCCATTGAATATATACACACCAGCTAGGTCAGCTAGGTCATGGAGCTCAAGTTGTTTCTTAATTGCCCTCATTTCTTCATTTAAGTTGGTAATGTCTACTGAGTTTTTGTCTAGAATTTCATCAAGAATTTTAGAGTAATTATTTAATCTCTTCATTGTGTCTATTCCCCATCCAGTCCATGAGGGGAACCAAGCCCATGCCATATCTTTTTCAAAAAATAACTCCCTCTTATTGCAGTGTTTAAGGGGGTACCTAGGATGCATACTAGCTTCAAGGAGGTGTCCTCCCTTGCTATTTCCTACTATGCCCATGATGGAGACTAGGGATGCAAGATAACGGCATCCTTGTGGTCCAGTGGGCATCCAAGGGTGACAGATTTTCCCACAGCAGATATAAATACTGTTTCCTAGAGCTAATGTCGTTTATTGAATATTCATTTCATCAGGAAGACTGGAAAAAGTTAAACTAGACAATACATTTCCTACTGTGGAAGTGAAACTAGAGCTAAGAAAGTTTATTAGAGTGGTGTTTAGGGCAGGTTCTGAAGTGTGAAAGAAAGGGCTCTCAATTGAAGTAATTGAAAAGTTGATTTTAGCTTGTTGGCACACTTCAGCTCCCTTTGTGGAGTTTCCCAACCTAAAACACCAGTCTGGGGAATGACTTCTACCAATAATTTGGAAAGCAAGGGTATTGAAAGTGTTCTTGTGACATTTGTAAGGATGACAGGAGTGTGCCATTAAGGAGGGGGTGAAGTTTAGCGGTACTACCATTAGGGGAATTCTAGCAGTGCTAGGATGGAGTTTACTACATATTGGGTATTGGGCATATTGGGCATATAAGGGTATTGAAAGTGTTCTTGTGACATTTGTAAGGATGACAAGAGTGTGCCATTAAGGAGGGGGGTGAAGTTTAGAGGTACTGCCATTAGGGGAATTCTAGCAGTGCTAGGATGGAGTTTACTACATATCCAACACTTTTCATATCCAGACTTCCGGGCATAGCTATATTTAAATTTTAATAAAAGTATCTTATTAGTGAAACTAACTTCCTTATTTCCTTCAGTTTTTATATCTCTCTTATGTCTTATATGTGTATGATTAGATTGATTCTGAGGTTACCCACATACGCCTTTTAGGGCTACCAAGTCCTCTGGATGATATATACAGTTAGTTATGACCCGGGTGGGTAGGAACACAATCAGAGTGATCAGGAACAGAAAGCAGAAAGCTTTCCCAGAAGTCTGTGGTGAAATAAGCGAGGTCATCTTTTTCAGAGACTTGACCACTTTCTTCACTCCCTGTTCGAGGATTTTCACTACTCTCTTGACCTCCTCTGTCTTTGCCTTTCTTCTTAGGGTCCTGGTTGACCTTCTTTATTCGATTGGCATGCATCCAAGACTGTTGTCCTTCCACAAGGATTGCTGTTCTGGTTACAGCGATCACGGTGGTTGGAGGTCCAAAAGGATACCCCTGCTTTTTGGTTCGGTTCAGCTGCTGGATCACCACTAGGTCACCAACCTTAAAGGGTTGTGTTGGTTCCTGTGAAGAAGAAGGAGAGGTGTGAGCGACATTTCTTTCAATTTTGTCCAACGTTTCAAGTAATTTTCTTACATATTCATCCTGAATAAGATCCCCTCTTTCTAACAGTAAGGGTTGTCTGGCCCAGGGAGTAGGAAATGGTCTGCCCATAAGAATTTCAAAGGGAGAATAACCTGTCTTGTTATTTGGGGTCATTCTTACCTCTGCTAGAATTACAGGCAGCACCCTTTTCCAGTTGGTATAAGTTCCACCTGTAGCCTTCCTGATCTTATCTTTTATTGTTCTATTCATTCTTTCTACAATTTCTAAACTTTGAGGGTGGTAAGGGATGTGAAACATCCAATCTATTTGTAATGCTTTTACCAGATCTTGGCAAACTTTGTCTATGAAAGCAGGGCCATTGTCTGAGTTGATATGTAGTGGGCATCCTCATCGAGGAATGATCTCCTGAGTGAGGATTTTTACCACTGTTTGAGCATCTTCTCTTGTAGTTACAAATGTTTCTGCCCATCTTGAGAACATATCTACTATTACTAGTAAATATTTCTGCCTTTTACCTAATTTTGGCATGTGGGTAAAATCAGTCTGTAAATGAGTGAATGGTGTAGATAGATATATCGAATGTTCATGTTTTGCCTTAGATTTCTCGGGTTGTTCCGGATGCATGTGATGCATCTAGAGACATATGATTTTACAAGAGAGGGAAGACCTGGGATGAAAAAATCTTTATCCAGTAATTCCCATGTCATCTGCCAGCCTCTGTGTCCCACCTATGAAATTGTGAAGTGAATATTGGGGCACTAGCTACAGGTATACATGGTCTCCCCTCTTGGCAGACAAGCCCAGTTTCAGTGGCATATGCTTGTAAGTCTGAGCGTGTTTGGTCAAGTAAAGGTATTTCAGGGGCTAGAGTAGGCATTTGGAGGGTAGCTACGTGTTGAGAAGCCACCTCCTTGGCCACTTTGCCTGCAAGGTTATTTCCTTTTGCAATATTATCCTGCTGGCCATATGTGCCTTACAATGCAATATTGCAATAGATTTTGGTAACTGAATAGCTTCCAGTAGACTAGATACAAGTGTAGAATGGGAAATTTATTTCCCATCAGCTGCAATGTATCCCCTTCTCTTCCATATAACTCCAAAATCGTGGGCAACACTGAATGCATATTTGGAGTCTGTGTAAATGCTTACATCTTGGCCCTCAAAAGGTTTAGTTCAGCTGCCTGTGCAGACTGAAATGTGACTAGATTTAAAGCGCTACGTAAACTGTTGGCTCTATATAAATACTGTATAATAATAATAATAATAATTTGCCTTGAGTACAATGTCAGGGAGCTGGACCACAGCATATCCAACATAATAATTATGGTCATTTGGTCTTGAGCAAGACCCATCTACAAACACATTTTGAGCTCCCAGAATTGCACTCCAGCACATATCTTCCCTGGGTGAGGTTTCCTGCTGTATAGCTTCAATACATTCATGTTGTGGGGCTACCTCATCCTCCTCATTTTTAAGTCCTAAGAGAATTCAAGATTGGGGCTGGGCCCGAGGTGGGGGAGGCATATTTTATTTCCAAATGAGGGTTTGAGAGCAAAATTACCTCATACCCACTCAGCCGCTGTGCGGACATATGTTGAGTGTGGGTGTTTTTTAGAAAGATGGACACATTATGGTTGGTGTGTAGAGTAGTTGGGTGACCTAATGAGGAAGATGTGGCCATTTCCACAACCATAGCACAGGATGCAAGAGTTCTTAGACAGCTCTTCCCTGAATCAGCATAGGCACCACTCTTGAGAAAAAAGCGATAGGGCGCAGTTTGCTCCCATGTTCTTGCGCTAGGACTCCTGCCATGGTTTTACAGTTGTCCCTAGCAAATAGGTGAAACCCTTTGCTATACTCAGGGAGGCCAACACCAGGAGCTGTTATCATTGATGTTTTAAGGTATACAAAGGCATTGTACGTTTCATTATACCATTTTATACAATCAGGCATGTGAGTACCTGTGGTTTGTCTCAAAATGTTATCATAGTAGGAACAGTCAGGTATCCATTGGCGACAGTAACCAATCATGTCATGGAAGGACAGCATATCCTTCTTGGTCTGTGGGCAGGCTAGACCCATGAAAGCCGCAGCTCTCTTGTGACTGACTTTCCTTTTACCTTTTGTGAGTGTAAAACCAAGGTATTCAACAGTTTCTTGACACCACTAAAGTTTCTTTTTGGAAACTTTATGTCCATCATCTGCCAACCAATGTAGCAGATCTAAACCATCCTCCTTGCAGGCTACCTGGCTTGGGCTATATAACAATAAATCATCAACATATTGGAGTAGGACAGAACCATGGTATGGAGTCCAGGACCGCAATGTGGCCTGGAGCACAACTGAGTAGACTACAGGGGAGTCCACATAACCCTGGGGCATTCTACACCATGTCAATTGGAGATTTCGAAAACAAAAAGCGAGAATGTCTCTTCGTCCACAGGAACGGAAAAAAATGCATTCGCAAGGTCAATAACAGAAAAATATTCTGCATTGGATGGTATGGAGGTAAGGAGGGATGGCACATTAGGCACTATAGGAGCTATGGGGACAATGAAACTGTTAACTGCCCTAAGATCTTGTGCAAATCTATAGGAGCCATGCGGCTTCTTTACATGGTTAATTGGAGTATTCAATTTACATCCAGTAATTTCCTTCACTATCCCTTGTTTCAGAAAGTCTTCTACCATGGGAACAAACCCCTCTTCTTTTTCTTTAGAAAGAGGATATTGTTTATGATAGATTGGTTGGGCCCCAGGTTTTAATGTGGCTTTGTAGGGGGTACATGAGATGAGCCCAACATCTAGGCTATTTATAGACCAGACATTATGATTGGGACCAGGTAGGTCACCATCATCAGGTTCTGAAAAGAAAAATTGCCTTTGAATGGAAATCTTTCCCAAAAGATTAACAGGGCAATTTTGGATAATTCTGAAAGAGTGTTTAAGTACTGGTTGGTCACCATATGAGGGATCTATGACAGTTAGGTTGGGTGTTTTCCAGGTTTTGGTAAGTACCCCATTAATTCCCATTGAAGGCTCGGCATTTGTGGTTTCACCTCTATAAAAATCCTCACTCAGGGTGCTCCTTGTGGCCTGTGAATCTAGGAGAAATGGTACTTCCATTTCATTCACATGCAACATGATGATTGGCTGCTCTGAATAAGAAGATGAAACCAGGGGAAATGCTGGGATACTACCTTCCGGGCATCCTCATTGGTGTTGTTTCCATTGGATGGGGTATTTCAGCCCTTGGTGTTGTTGATTTTGGGAGGGTTGTTTGACTTGTGTGGTTTGCAGTGCATTTTGTTCAGGTAAATCATATGGGCATTGATTTCTCCAGTGGTCAAGGCCTCCACAATCAAAAAAGCCTCTTTGTGAGGGATGTTTTCTGAGGAAACCTCGGCCCCTGCCTCTTCCTTTGCCCCTGCCTCTGTTCTGCATTGTACCATTACCAGGGTTGAGTTGCTGTTGTTGAACCCCTCCCTGTAAATGTGTATCTGGGCACTTCAGTATCTCAAAACATCCTGCTGCATCCTTCTCTGTGACTGTTTTCTGGAATTCTGGTATGGTCTTTGTAGGCCAATCAGAAATCATTTGTTTAACCATTAACCCATGTTGTGGTTTTAGGTTACTAATGAAAGTCTTAATCATCATCATCAAACTATTCATATCCAGTAGTATTGATAATCCAGCTTCCTGCGTCCACACATCCATAAATCTCTTCCAAAATTATAAAACACTTTCCCCTGATTTTTGTCAGTAGGAAGGGAAGTTCTGTTTTTAAAGGAATTATTTAATTTTGCTTCTAATTGATTCCACATGGTAGTTCTCCCTTGTTCAGTATTAAGCTGGCAAGCATTAGCTTTTGGAAAGAAGAAAGAAATGGCTGCACATCCAGAACTTCCGATTGCCTTTTATTTTGCTTCACAAAGATAACACCAGAAACACCAAACTGTGGTCACGTAAACGCGTTTCACACATACATCTTGTGCTTAATCAAGTATTAGCTTTTACTGTTGATGGGTCTTGGATATCATTTATGGATGCTATTTTAGTACAATCAAATGTGGATGTGTGTCCAATGACACCATCTACAACATTTACAATTAATAGCATATCTTCCTGTGTATAATTTCTTCTTTTACAAGCCTTTTTCAAATAGGACAAGGTTACAGAGGCAGACTGAGTTGGTTTTGCACAATGCTTAACAATGCGGTTGATATCTTCAATATCAATCACCTTTTTTAACATGTAATTTCCTATAGTCAGAAAAGGATGGTACCAAGTTCCTTCTTTCTTATCATCATCATCTAGTCTCCTTTGTCTATTTGGTCGATTTCTTAGTTCCATTTGGCTACCCTGTGGGCATACAAGTGGGGTATTCATGATAGCAGATCCTACAAGTGTTAATCCTCAGAGAAATGTATCTCTTATGGAGCTATTGACTTGTTCTTCCTGACCAGAACTTTGTTTGGATCCAGGTGGAGAGGTAGTTGATGAAGAAACGGGGGAATCAGAACCTCCTGAAGCCCGGCTGGAGGTGAGCCTCCAGGAGTTCCCAAAACAGGACTTTGTGATACTGGATCTGGTTGGGTGACCACAGGAGCGCTCTGAGGTGGTGCGCCCTATGTGGGCGCTCTGCCTACAGGTACTCCTCCTCCCTGTGGAGGTAGTTGTGGTGGGACTGGGGTTCTTTGTTGTACAGCATAATGTCCGGCCAGTAAGTCTATTTCCTCTTTAGTTAAACTGGGGTATAGTTTATTACAGGCTGGGGGAGGAGGATGAGGAGGACCCTAAACAGTAGCAGACATACATAGGGAAAAGGGGGTGCTGTAGGATCGGGTCTTTTGACCTTCACCCCTTGGGAGTGCTTCAGGTCGCATTCCTCTTTGGTCATACAATTTTTGGCTTTTTTTTTGTTTCTTATTGTTCCTCTGGAACCAATAAGGTGCATACTGTAGCCAATTTTCACCACCCTTTCTCATGTATTCCATGTCCAACTGTGGGTCTCCCTCAAACCATGGAAAAGCTTTCTTATCTCCAAGACATAAACCTTTTACCATAACCATTTGAAACACATCATTTGCACCATCTCTGGGGAAAGGGTCTGTAATAACCAAAGCTTCTGTCCACCCCACCAAATTAGAAACCCAAGGATTTATAAATTCATAATCAGTACCACAAATTCTAGCAACATAATCTTTACAATTTTTCTCGGCATTGGGAGATTCTTTACTATGTTCTTGACCCATATTAAAACAGTGACAATGAGAATATGTCTGTCTTATCTTACAGACCTACTGACAATGAGAGCATGTCTGTCTTACCTTACAGACTTTCTGACAATGAGAGCATGTCTGTCTTACCTTACAGACTTACTGACAATGAGAGTATGTCTGTCTTTCCTTACAGACTTACTGGCAATGAGAGTATGTCTGTCTTACCTTGCAGACCTCCTTCTCCCACACAAACAAATTATCTTAATCTTCTAATATTTATTATACTTTATGCAAAAGAAAGAAAAGCGAAAGTAGGTTGGGTCACTGAAGTATAATCCTCATTAACTATTTCAGCTCCTTCCCAAAAGGACTGTACAGTACTGTATTATTAATTTTAAAAGACCTTCACAGAAGTACTTTTCAAGGTGGATTTTTCCAAAAAATCCCCTATACACCAAGGCGTGGTTCGTATCCCTCTTCTATATAAATTTAGTTTGAGATGAAATTTAAATCAGAGTTAAGGTAAAAAGAAACGGCCTATATAAAAGACAAAAGGATCCTTCTTACCAAAGGTGATTATTTCATCCCACCTCTGCCACCATCTAAAGAGGAATGCAGGTAATATAACCACCCAGGTGTACTCTTTAGGTAATGCCAGAAGAACTTTTCAGTGACCCGTCAGATCTGAGAGAGACTCAATGATTACACATGGAGAGCTTGCTGAGTATTATCAAAGTGCCTCTAGTTTATTAACCGGTTCAATACAGGGCAATTTCACCCCCTTCCTTCCCAGGCCAATTTTTCGTTTTCAGCGCTGTCACACTTTAAACGTCAATTGCGCGGTCGTGCGATGTTGTACCCAAAAAAAATTGACGTCTTTTTTTTCCCCACAAATAGAGCTTTCTTTTGGTGGTATTTGATCGCCTCTGCGGTTTTTATTTTTTGCGCTATAAACAAAAGAAGAGCAACAATTTTGAAAAAAACACAATATTTTTAACTTTTTGCTATAATAAATATCCCAATTTTTTTTTTTAAAAACAAATTTTTTCCTCAGTTTCAGCCGATACGTATTCTTCTACATATTTTCGGTAAAAAAAATCGCAATAAGCGTATATTGATTGGTTTGCGCAAAAGTTATAGCGTCTACAAAATACGGGATAGATTTATGGCATTTTTAAAAAAAAAAATATTTATTTATTTTTTTAGCGGCGATAGCGATTTTTTTTCATGACTGCGACATTATGGCGGACACATCGGACACTTTTGACACATTTTTGGGACCATTCACATTTATACAGCGATCAATGCTATAAAATTGCATTGATTACTGTGTAAATGTGACAGGTAGTGAAGGGGTTAACCACTAGGGGGCGGGGAGGGGTTAATATGTTTCCTAGGGAATGATTCTAACTGAAGGGGGAGGGGACGCTCAAGGGAAGGAGACCGATCAGTGTTCCTCCATTCTGAGAACACAGATCGCTCTCCTCAGAGCTGACAGGCTGTGGATCTGTGTGTTTACACACACAGATCCACGGTCCGGCCCGGTTAACGGGCAATCGCGGGTGCCCGGCGGGCATCGCGGCCGCCGGGCACACGCACTGGGTCCCGAGCAGCGCGGCGGGCGCGCGCGCGCCCCCTAGACGGCCGGGAATCCCAGGACGTCATATGACGTCCACCCAGGATGGGAGATCCCATCCCAGGACGTCATATGACTATAGGCGGGTAGTGAAGTGGTTAAACACAAAATGCAGAGTATTTATGTAGATGCAAAAAGAAAAAGGTAGGGGCTAGGAGGGACTTTCCGTATGTTATCAGAATAAGACACAAGTAATCTCTAGCAAACATCACCCCTTCCTCACTCATCATTTAATTTTTCAAAAAATGTTTGGCTATAAGGATTTTGATATGGGGTTAAGTTTAAGAGTAATGCCGCGTACACACGACCGGTTTTGCCGTCAGAATAAACTCCGAAGGATTCTCCGACGGAACTTCGACGTGGTCTTGCCTACACAAGGTCACACCAAAGTCCGACCGTCCAGAACGAGGTGACGTACAACATGTACGACGGAACTAGAAAAAGGAAGTTCAATAGCCAGTAGCCAATAGCTTCCGTCTCATACTTGCTTCAGAGCATGCGTCGTTTTTGGTACGTCGGAACAGCATACAGACGAGCGGGTTTCCCGATAGTAATTAGTTCCATCTGAAAAATTTAGAACATGTTTACTATCTAAGTCCGTCAGAGTAGAGTATACACACGGTCGGAAAATATGATGAAAATCTCCCAAAGCTTTCTGTAACCAAAATTAAAGCATCACCTTATAATAATAAATATAACTGGATATGTTTTGCATTCTAGTGGATTTATTAGGATCATGGCATTGATATTTTGAGTGTGATTTTGTATTATTTTTTTCAAAGCTATTATTCATATTGAATTTTAATACACGTTAATTTTACTAAAACCTTTCCTTTAGATGTCAGCACAGTGTACTTGTTAGTGTATATTATTCGTTATTACACGTGACCCATTTTGCTGAAATTAAGATGCCCTCATTTTATCACACTTTATTGAATTTAACTATTCCAGGTTATTTTGTTGCTTTATATACCAAAACAGTGCTGCGCTGCCAAGCAATTTGGTGGAGGTGTAGTTTCATACCCTATTTTGCACTGAAACTGTATGTTTTGCACATTGTATTTAGCACATTTTTCTGCAGGTAAAATTGATTTAGTATTAATCTTATTATCTGCACATTTACAGTATCTCACAAAAGGGAGTACACCCCTCACATTTTTGTAAATATATTATTATATCTTTTTATGTGACAACACTGAAGAAATGACACTTTGCTACAATGTAAAGTAGTGAGCGTACAGCTTGTACAGTGTAAATTTGCTGTCCCCTCAAAATAACTCAACACACAGACATTAATGTCTAATCCGCTGGCAACAAAAGTAAATACACCCCTAAGTGATAATGTCCAAATTGAGCCCAAAGTGTCAATATTTTGTGTGGCCACCATTATTTTCCAGCACTGCCTAAACCCTCTTGGGCATGGAGTTCACCAGAGCTTCACAGGTTTCCACTGGAGTCCTCTTCCACTCCTCCATGACGACATCACGGAGCTGGTGGATATTAGAGACCTTGCGCTCCTCCACCTTCTGTTTGAGGCTGCCTCACAGATGGAGACATGCTTGGTCAGTCCATCGCCTTTACCCTCAGCTTCTTTTTTTTTTAAATCAAATAATTTTTTTATTTCTTTTATATACAAACATCATAAACAACGATAACAACATACAACCCAGCATGTATAGAGAGGGAATAATTAAAAAAAAAAAAAAAAAGACAAACAAAAATAGCTCCCACATGTATCTGGTCCCCTCTCATCATACATCCAGAATATCAAACCATCTTCTCCATATTTTTTCAAACTTCCCTAGACTGCCTCTATATAAAAAGGTATATTTTTTCTTATTTATGGTTTCCCTTACTTGCATTTTCCATTCTGCTACTGTAGGTGCATATGGTGACAACCATTTTTGTGCTATAAGCTTACGAGCCTGAAATAAACTTCTATTTATTGATACCATGTATTCCCCCGGAGTTCTTAGTTCATCCATGATACCCAGGAGACATCCCCCCGGTTCTATAGACATCTTAATCTCAAATACATTATTAATCATAGATACCACCCCGTACCAATAGTGATGGAGTTTAGGGCATCTCCATATCATGTGTATTAGGTTGGCTGCCCTCCCTTTACATCTAGGGCATTGGTCTCTATCCCTCCATTTCCATTTAAATAATTTCTCGGGTGTATAATGTACTCTATGTAGGATGAATAGTTGTGTTAAATTTTGAGTTGGAGATAGAGAAGCCAAAGGTATTGCCGACAGTGCCAATGCCCACTGTTCATCAGAAATTGGCCCTATATGGCCAGCCCATGCTGATCTTGCAGGTATATTCACAGCACCTTTAGTTTTCTCATATAATATATCATATAATTGTGATATCAAACCCTTTTTTCTTTCCATCTTATCGAGCAAGGCTATTACCACTGATTTATTAAACTTCAATTCATGCGATCGACCCTGTGCTTTTAATGCATGCCTAAGCTGTAAAAATTGAAAAAATCTTTGGTTTGGGATATTATATTCATTTCTTAATTCACTAAAGGTTTTCATCTCATCTTCCTGAAATAACTGTATCATGTACCTTAGTCCCTTCTGCCTCCAAATTTCAAACCCTTCTAGTTTCAACAATTCCATATAGCTACTATTGTTCCATATTGGAGTATATGACTTCTATCCCTCTATTCCAGTGATTTTCCTCATTTCCTGCCATACCTTATCAAATAATATTCCCGTAAAAAATCCTTTTAAGACAATTGATTTCTTAACTCTAATAGGGAAATTAATGGGTAGTCTTCATAAACTGATAGTAACAGCCTCTGTATAGGATCAGAGTCTGATACTGTTGTCCAACCATAAAAATGTTGTAATTGAGAGGCTAGAAAATATTTTTTGGGATGGGGGATCGCCAGTCCACCTTCTTCTTTGGTTAGCATCAGGGCTTTTTTTCAGGGGGAACTTGGTGGAACTCAGTTCCACCACCTCTGGCTCAGACCCTTGGGGGGGCCTGCTCACCACAATCATTTGTAAACACAGAAGTCCAGTTTCTGTGTTTACAAGTGACAGATCTGCACTCTGTGTGTAACCCCCCTGAACTCTGCACTCTGTATGTAATGCAATCCTGGTATTTAATGCCCCTTTAAGACCCTCCTACTGTTCGTAAAATTTGACTGACCACACCCACTATTTGATGTGATTTGGAGGGTGTGTGTGGGAGGAGGGGTTTTGGGGGGTCGTGGATGAGTTCCAGCACCTATTGTTTGTGAAAAAAAGTCCTGGTTAGCATTAATGTAGTTAACTTTATACGTGGTTACCCTTAACTTCTTTAGCAAGGCAGTTGTCATCTTGGAGGTGTGTTTGGGGTCGTTATCATGTTGGAAAACTGCCCTGTGGCCCAGTCTCTGAAGGGAGGGGATCATGCTCTGCTTCAGTATGCTTCAGTATGTCACAGTACATGTTGGCATTCATGGTTCCCTCAATGACCTTTAGCTCCCCAGTGCTGGCAGCACTCATGCAGCCCCAGACCATGACACTCCCACCACCATGCTTGACTCAGACAAGACACCCTTGTCTTTGTACTCCTCACCTGGTTGCCGCCACACATGCTTGACACCATCTGAACCAAATAAGTTTATCTTGGTCTCATCAGACCACAGGACATGATTCCAGTAACCCATGTCTTTAGTCTGCTTGTCTTCAGCAAACTACGGGCTTTCTTGTGCATCTTCTTTAGAAGAGGCTTCCTTCTGGGATGAAAACCATGCAGACCAATTTGATGCAGCGTTCAGCGTATAGTCTGAACACTGACAAGCTGACCCCCCACCCCTTCAACCTCTGCAGCAATGCTGGCGGCGCTCATACGTCTATTTCCCAAAGACAACTCTGGATATGACGCTAAGCACGTGCACTCAACTTCTATGGTTGACCATGGAGAGGCCTGTTCTGAGTGGAACCTGTTCTGTTTAACCACTGTGTGGTCTTGGCCACTGTGCTGCAGCTCAGTTTCAGGATCTTGGCAATCTTCTTATAGCCTAGGTCATCTTTATGTAGAGCAACAATTATTTTTTTCAGATCCTCAGAGTTCTTTGCCATGAGGTGCCATGTTGAACTTCCAGTAACCAGTATGAGGGGGTGAGAGCGATAACACCAAATTTAACACACCTGCTCCCCAGTCACACCTGAGACCTTATAACGCTAATGAGTCACATGACACCGGAGAGGGAAAATGGCTAATTGGGCCCAGTTTGGACATTTTCACTTAGGGGTGTACTGGCTTTTGTTAGACGTTAATTGCTGTGTGTTGAGTTATTTTGAGGGGACAGCAAATTTACACTGTAATACAAGCTGTACACTCTCTACTTTACATTGTAGCAGTGTTGTCACATGAAAAGAGAATAAAATATTTACAAAAATGTGAGGGGTGTACTCACTTTTGTGAGATACTGTATATGAATGGCAGCGCAGGACTGTTTTGGTATATATTCAACTAATGTGAAGTGGACACGTTTTCTGTGTTAGTGGCAGCCAGGTGGGGGGGTATTTTGCAAATTTGCACTTTTGTTGTCATTTTGCACAGGTTTTTTAATGTTTGTTGTCACCAAGTTTAAGTTTATTTGGGCTGATAGAAACTCAGTTTATTTTGTTGCTTTATTTAGTTGCTTTATTTTATTCACAAATCTTAAAATTTGAATGAAACATAGGAGTTGACAAATTTAAGTTAATTAAAACGATTTTCTAAGATCACAAAACAAACTCCAGATTGATATAGTCACACTTTATTCATTTTAACAGTTTCAAACTAGTGTATTTCTTTGTTAATTTGCTTTTTAATATGTGAGAAAGGGTCCCCCAAGGAGGATTGGGATTTTAAGGGCAGCTGAGAAATGGCACAAAACCAAGTATTAATTTATAACAAATTGTAATTTATTAAATATTATAAAAAGCCAATATCTGCATAGAAATTGTGATTTGACTATTTAAGAACAACGTCAGAATTAGGGATGAGCCGAACACCCCCCTGTTCGGTTCGCACCAGAACATGCGAACAGGAAAAAAGTTCGTTCCAACACGCGAACACCGTTAAAGCCTATGGGACACGAACATGAATAAACAAAAGTGCTAATTTTAAAGGCTTATATGCAAGTTATTGTCATAAAAAGTGTTTGGGGACCTGGGTCCTGCCCCAGGGGACATGGATCAATGCAAAAAAAAGTTTTAAAACGGCCGTTTTTTCAGGAGCAGTGATTTTAATAATGCTTAAAGTCAAACAATAAAAGTGTAATATCCCTTTAAATTTCATACCTGGGGGGTGTCTATAGTATGCCTGTAAAGGGGCGCATGTTTCCTGTGTTTAGAACAGTCTGACAGCAAAATGACATTTTGAAGGAAAAAACTTATTTAAAACTACCCGCGGCTATTGCATTGCCGACAATACACATAGAAGTTCATTGATAAAAACGGCATGGGAATTCCCCAAAGGGGAACCCCAAACCAAAATTTAAAAAAAAAAATGACGTGGGAGTCCTCCTAAATTCCATACCAGGCCCTTCAGGTCTGGTATGGATATTAAGGGGAACCCCGGCCAAAATTTAAAAAAAAAAATGACGTGGGGTTCCCCCTAAATTCCATACCAGACCCTTCAGGGCTGGTATGGATTTTAAGGGGAACCCCGCGCCAAAAAAAAAAAAAAAACGGCGTGGGGTCCCCCCAAAAATCCATACCAGACCCTTATCCGAGCACGCAACCTGGCAGGCCGCAGGAAAAGAGGGGGGGACGAGAGTGCGGCCCCCCCTCCCTCCTGAACCGTACCAGGCCACATGCCCTCAACATTGGGAGGGTGCTTTGGGGTAGCCCCCCAAAACACCTTGTCCCCATGTTGATGAGGACAAGGGCCTCATCCCCACAACCCTGGCCGGTGGTTGTGGGGGTCTGCGGGCGGGGGGCTTATCGGAATCTGGAAGCCCCCTTTAACAAGGTGACCCCCAGATCCCGCCCCCCCCCCTGTGTGAAATGGTAAGGGGGTACCCCTACCATTTCACGAAAAAAGTGTCAAAAATGTTAAAAATGACAAGAGACAGTTTTTGACAATTCCTTTATTTAAATGCTTCTTCTTTCTTCTATCTTCCTTCATCTTCTGGTTCTTCTGGTTCTTCTGGCTCTTCTGGTTCTTCCTCCGGCGTTCTCGTCCAGCATCTCCTCCGCGGCGTCTTCTATCTTCTTCTCCTCGGGCCGCTCCGCACCCATGGCATGGGGGGGAGGCTCCCGCTCTTCTCTTCTTCTTTTCTTCTCTTCTTCTCTTCTTCATTTTCTTCTCCGGGCCGCTCCGCAATCCATGCTGGCATGGAGGGAGGCTCCCGCTGTGTGACGGCGCTCCTCGTCTGACAGTTCTTAAATAACGGGGGGGCGGGGCCACCCGGTGACCCCGCCCCACTCTGACGCACGGTGACTTGACGGGACTTCCCTGTGACATCACGGGGAATGCCACAGGGAAGTCCCGTCATGTCCCGTGCGTCAGAGGGGGGCGGGGTCACCGGGTGACCCCGCCCCCCGTTATTTAAGAACTGTCAGACGAGGAGCGCCGTCACACAGCGGGAGCCTCCCTCCATGCCAGCATGGATTGCGGAGCGGCCCGGAGAAGAAAATGAAGAAGAGAAGAAGAGAAGAAAAGAAGAAGAGAAGAGCGGGAGCCTCCCCCCCATGCCATGGGTGCGGTGCGGCCCGAGGAGAAGAAGATAGAAGACGCCGCAGAGGAGATGCTGGACGAGAACGCCGGAGGAAGAACCAGAAGAGCCAGAAGAACCAGAAGATGAAGGAAGATAGAAGAAAGAAGAAGCATTTAAATAAAGGAATTGTCAAAAACTGTCTCTTGTCATTTTTAACATTTTTGACACTTTTTTCGTGAAATGGTAGGGGTATAAGTACCCCCTTACCATTTCACACAGGGGGGGGGCCGGGATCTGGGGGTCACCTTGTTAAAGGGGGCTTCCAGATTCCGATAAGCCCCCCGCCCGCAGACCCCCACAACCACCGGCCAGGGTTGTGTGTGGATGAGGCCCTTGTCCTCATCAACATGGGGACAAGGTGTTTTGGGGGGCTACCCCAAAGCACCCTCCCAATGTTGAGGGCATGTGGCCTGGTACGGTTCAGGAGGGAGGGGGGGCCGCACTCTCGTCCCCCCCTCTTTTCCTGCGGCCTGACAGGTTGCGTGCTCGGATAAGGGTCTGGTATGGATTTTTGGGGGGACCCCACGCCGTTTTTTTTTTTTTTTTGGCGCGGGGTTCCCCTTAAAATCCATACCAGACCTGAAGGGCCTGGTATGGAATTTAGGGGGACTCCCACGTCATTTTTTTTTTTTTAATTTTGGTTCGGGGGTTCCCCTTTGGGGAATTCCCATGCCGTTTTTATCAATGAACTTCTATGTGTATTGTCGGCAATGCAATAGCCGCGGGTAGTTTTAAATGAGTTTTTTTCTTCGAAATGTCATTTTGCTGTCAGATTGTTCTAAACACGGGAAACATGCGCCCCTTTACAGGCATACTATAGACACCCCCCAGGTACGAAATTTAAAGGGATATTACACTTTTATTGATTGACTTTAAGCATTATTAAAATCACTGCTCCTGAAAAAACGGCCGTTTTTAAAACTTTTTTTTGCATTGATCCATGTCCCCTAGGGCAGGACCCAGGTCCCCAAACACTTTTTATGACAATAACTTGCATATTAGCCTTTAAAATTAGCACTTTTGATTTCTCCCATAGACTTTTAAAGGGTGTTCCGCGGCATTCGAATTTGCCGCGAACACCCTAAATTGTTCGCTGTTCGGCGAACTTGCGAACAGCCAATGTTCGAGTCGAACATGAGTTCGACTCGAACTCGAAGCTCATCCCTAGTCAGAATGTACAACACATACAAATAAGTATTGTCTCCTAGATAGAAATTACGCCCGACGCATTTCAGGAACTTGTCCTTTCCTTAGGGGCGGTTCCTTGTGGAAGACAATGTACATCTATAATAAAACATACAGTGAGGACGGAAAGTATTCAGACCCCCTTAAATTTTTCACTATTTGTTATATTGTAGCAATTTGCTAAAATCATGTAAGTTCATTTTTTTCCTCATTAATGTACACACAGCACCCCATATTGACAGAAAAACACAGAATTGTTGACATTTTTGCAGATTTATAAAAAAGAAAAACTGAAATATCACACGGTCCTAAGTATTCAGACCCTTTGCTGTGACACTCATATATTTAACTCAGGTGCTGTCCATTTCTTCTGATCATCCTTGAGATGGTTCTACACCTTCATTTGAGTCCAGTTGTGTTTGATTATACTGATTGGACTTGATTAGGAAAGCCACACGCCTGTCTATATAAGACCTTACAGCTCACAGTGCATGTCAGAGCAAATGAGAGTCATGAGGTCAAAGAAACTGCCTGAAGAGCTCAGAGACAGAATTGTGGCAAGGCACAGATCTGGCCAAGGTTACGAAAAAATTTCTGCTGCACTTAAGGTTCCTAAGAGCACAGTGGCCTCCTTAAATGGAAGGAATAATCCTTAAATGGAAGACGTTTGGGATGACCAGAACCCTTCCTAGAGCTGGCCGTCTGGCCAAACTGAGCTATCAGGGGAGAAGGGCCTTAGTGAGAGAGGTAAAGAAGAACCCAAAGATCACTGTTGCTGAGCTCCAGAGATGCAGTCGGGAGATGGGAGAAAGTTGTAGAAAGTCAACCATCACTGCAGCCCTCCACCAGTCGGAGCTTTATGGCAGAGTGGCCCGACGGAAGCCTCTCCTTGGTGCAAGACACATGAAAGCCCACATGGAGTTTGCTAAAAAACACCTGAAGGACTCCAAGATGGTGAGAAATAAGATTCTCTGGTCTGATGAGACCAAGATAGAACTTCTTGGCCTTAATTCTAAGTGGTATGTGTGGAGAAAACCAGGCACTGCTCATCACCTGTCCAATACAGTCCCAACAGTGAAGCATGGTGGTGGCAGTATCATGCTGTGGGGGTGTTTTTCAGCTGTAGGGACAGGACGACTGGTTGCAATTAAGGGAAAGATGAATGCGGCCAAGTACAGGGATATCCTGGACGAAAACCTTCTCCAGAGTGCTCAGGACCTCAGACTGGGCCTAAGGTTTACCTTCCAAAAAGACAATGACCCTAAACACACAACTAAAATAACGAAGGAGTGGCTTCACAACAACTCCGTGACTTGAATGGCCCAGCCAGAGCCCTGACTTAAACCCAATTGAGCATCTTTGGAGAGACCTAAAAATGGCTGTCCACCAACGTTTACCATCTAACCTGACAGAACTGGATCTGCAAGGATCTGCAAGGAGGAATGGCAGAGGATCCCAAATCCAGTTGTGAAAATCTTGTTGCATCTTTTCCAAAAAGACCCATGGCTGTATTAGATCAAAAGGGCACTTCTAATAAATACTGAGCAAAGGGTCTGAATACTTAGGACCATGTGATATTTCAGTTTTTCTTTTTTAATAAATCTGCAAAAATGTCAACAATTCTGTGTTTTTCTGTCAATATGGGGTGCTGTGTGTACATTAATGAGGAAAAAAAATGAACTTAAATGATTTTAGCAAATGGCTGCAATATAACAAAGAGTGAAAAATTTTAGGGGGTCTGAATACTTTCCGTCTCCACTGTAAACCAACATTGAGAATCATATAAACAGAATGCATGAAGTGAGCATCGCTAAGGGCAGGGGAGTGCAAGAAAATCATGATCCCAACACATGCAAGATTAACCCCACCTCCACAAAAAAATATATATATCTATGTATAAAAATATAACCTGATTAGAGAAGAAAATAGCTTCACTGCTGGGTAAAACCTGACTTGATATGAAGATGGAATCCAAAACATAGAGATGAAAAACTCCTGATTAGCACCTCATAGTGATCACAACGCCAATAAGTCGAGGAAGTGACTGTTAAGCGGTAGTCAAGCCAGAAAATATGGCTAGAAAATGACCGTATATGAACAATTAAAGTTGTCAGAGTGCATGATGGACGCCAATGCAGGTGCTAAAGGATAAAGATGACAAATAAGTATAAACACATACTGTGCTGAATTACTATATATAGTCACACAGAAAACCACCAACGTATGATGTGTGTCAATTGGTAGTCCACCAACCACACATATAATACAACAAACGTATAAGACACAAGCTTAAAGTGGTGTTCCGGCCCTAATTATACTTTTTAAATAAAAATACCCCTATAATACACAAGCTTAATGTATTCTATTAAAGTTAGTCTGTAAACTAAGGTCTGTTTTGTTAGTTTATAGCAGTAGTTTGTTATTTTATAAACTTACAGCAGGCCGTGGCCATCTTAAGTGTGGGCATCTGAAGCCAGACTGTATTTCTTCCTGGATCTCATCATTGCAGATCTTGCACATGCTCAGTGCAGCACAAGCAGTGTAATAGGTTTCAGGTCAGGTTTCCATAGCATTGGCAGTTTCAGAGGAAGTTGCCGCCCCACATGCTCAGTGCAGCACAAGCAGTGTAATAGGTTCAGGTCAGGTTTCCATAGCAACGGCAGTTTCAGAGGAAGTTGCCGCTCCTTCCCAGAAGGCATTGCAAACAGGAAATGATGCGATGGGCCGCGGCCAGGGAGGAGGAAGTGAAAAATGAACACAGCAGATATACAGTAGGTGCTGAGAAAAAAAATTTAAAAATATCCAATTTGTTTACAGTGTACAGTTTAGTGAGGGATGCTGAAGAGTTGTAAAAGTGGATGGAACTCCACTTTAAGTTGCTGTGTGCAAAGTCATTACCAAGGTTGCAAACAAACATCAAGCAAAGAGGACAAAAAGTAATAATGGCCTCTGTGTTTGTTGCAAACTAACAATGTACAAAAATACCTCAGGGGAAATTAAAATAAATCTATGTTATCAGTAAACCAAACAGTGAGATTATTCAGAATTAATAAATGGTGATGATATCCCAAAATTAATTTTGATTGCAATAGACTGTATTTAAAACTTCCAAACAGCATAATATAACCTAACACAAACAAATAGAGTCTAGAGTCAATAGCAATACCTTAGAATCTCTTAAGCAGTGTATCAGGAAGACCAAACATCGGGAAGCAGTGATGACAATGGATGTTAGTTTATATAGACTGCAAATAGGTGGGCGTCTGCACCGTGTGGATCGGATAACAGCTGTGGTCAATTGCAACATAATGAGGACATGAACAGGACGGCAGCAACAACACACAGATCACATGACCCGTCAGGTGTCAGGAACTGCATGCTCAAGACACAGCAAGGGTGCCATGACAATGGATAAACCTAAAAAAAAAAAAAGCCCGCTCAAGAGGCGGTGCAAGGTCAAACAATGTCCAAACCGCACCGGCGCATGCGCACCAAAAGAGGACGCGACGGCCATGAAATCCCACGAGAGCGCAGAAAGTATTGATCATATCCATAAATAGCAAAACAACAGCCACGCATGCACAATAATAAATGTACGGGAGGGCCGGAGCATATAGCACTCAAGCACCCCACTAATAAACATAACAAAACAGCGCCCCATCGCCCAAAAAAATTGAAAAAGTTGAACATCAACCTCCAACTTCTGTACCCGTTTGCAAATGTAAATCTGATAAATTCTCCCACCCTGTCTGATAACCTCAGCTTGGCAACATTTGTCAATTGTGTCACCAATTACATTAAAAAAATGCATAAGCATAAGCGCGGTGGAAACCTCTCTCATCATAAGCTTTCTGCTTTGCATTCACTATGCGATCAACATTCCCTTACATTCAAACAGGCTGATAAGGGGGTAAATATAGTTATTATGTCAAACACACAATACAAAGCTATGTGTTTGAAAATTTTGCACAATGAAGCCTGGTACAAAAAGATCACCAGGAATATGGTTGATAAGTTCTATGTTGCTTTTTACACCCTTGTCGACGACGCCTTTTCCCAGGGCGTTATCGACAAGGGTGTATGGGAATTTATCCGTACCAAGTTTCCTAAGATTCCTACCCTGTATTGTTTACCAAAAATTCACAAACAGATGCCTCTCCCTCCCGGAAGACCAATTATTTCCGGTAGAGGGAGCATTACTGATAATTTAAGCAAATACATTGATGCATTTCTCAGGCCGCATGTCATGAACCTCCCATCCCACATCAAGGATACTATACACTTTTTACGGATTCGCGACAATGTTTTCCTTAGTGCAGATAGCTTATTGGTGGCTATTGATGTGGAAACTTTGTATAGTTCGATTCTGCACCATCTTGGAATAGCATCTATACAACATATCCTCTCCCAATCGCCTAGACATGATAAAAAAATCCATCAGTTTATCATATCTGCTCTACATTCTAACACACAACGTATTTACTTTTGATGGGTCCCACTACCTCCAGGTACAGGGTGTAGCTATGGGGACATCGTGTGCCCCCTCCTATGCGAACCTGTACCTGGGGGAGTGGGAGTGTTCTCTATTAGACGATGAGGAGCTAATTCCACTTATGAGTAACATCACAATGTGGTATCTATATAATGACAATTTATTCATTATGTGGGAGGGTACGATTGAAAGCTTGAATGCTTTCATGCTGGTCATCAACAAAAATAGTTTCAATTTACATTTTACAATGTCTTACAGCAAGATCGAGATCACTTTCCTGGACTTCACTGTCCAAAAACATGAGGATGGTAGTCTCTCCAGTGGGCTTTTTCAAAAGCCCACTGCAGGAAACACAATCCTCCACGCGTCTAGTGCCTATCCAAAATCGCTTATTCTTTCTATTCCATACAGTCAATATCTTAGACTAAAAAAGAACTGTTCTACATTCGATTCCTTTAAAATTGAGGCTGATGCATTAAAAAAAAGTTTGCTTAAACGTGGTTACTCTCATACCTGTTTTAAAAAGGCATACAGGCGAGCAAGTAACAAGTCTCGACCTGGCTTGCTTTTCCCAAAGGACAGACAAATGCCTACAGGAATACAACAGACGAGATTGATAACTAAGTTTAGCAATCAGCATCAACACAAAAATATTAAAAACATCCTTAAGAAACATTGGAAAATCTTACAGGCTGATCCTCTTATCTGTCCTCATATATCTCCATACCCAACCATTACATTTCGGAAAGCAACATCGTTAAAAGACAAATTGGGACATACAGAATTTGTGGGGGAATTTAGACAGGATCCATGTAAGCGGTTGGGTACATTCACTTGTGGGGGCTGTACCATTTGTCAGTATATGGACACTAGACATCACATCCTGTTACCCAATGGCAACAGATGCCTCTCCCTCCCGGAAGACCAATTATTTCCGGTAGAGGGAGCATTACTGATAATTTAAGCAAATACATTGATGCATTTCTCAGGCCGCATGTCATGAACCTCCCATCCCACATCAAGGATACTATACACTTTTTACGGATTCGCGACAATGTTTTCCTTAGTGCAGATAGCTTATTGGTGGCTATTGATGTGGAAACTTTGTATAGTTCGATTCTGCACCATCTTGGAATAGCATCTATACAACATATCCTCTCCCAATCGCCTAGACATGATAAAAAAATCCATCAGTTTATCATATCTGCTCTTGATTACATTCTAACACACAACGTATTTACTTTTGATGGGTCCCACTACCTCCAGGTACAGGGTGTAGCTATGGGGACATCGTGTGCCCCCTCCTATGCGAACCTGTACCTGGGGGAGTGGGAGTGTTCTCTATTAGACGATGAGGAGCTAATTCCACTTATGAGTAACATCACAATGTGGTATCTATATAATGACAATTTATTCATTATGTGGGAGGGTACGATTGAAAGCTTGAATGCTTTCATGCTGGTCATCAACAAAAATAGTTTCAATTTACATTTTACAATGTCTTACAGCAAGACCGAGATCACTTTCCTGGACTTCACTGTCCATAAACATGAGGATGGTAGTCTCTCCAGTGGGCTTTTTCAAAAGCCCACTGCAGGAAACACAATCCTCCACGCGTCTAGTGCTTATCCAAAATCGCTTATTCTTTCTATTCCATACAGTCAATATCTTAGACTAAAAAAGAACTGTTCTACATTCGATTCCTTTAAAATTGAGGCTGATGCATTAAAAAAAAGTTTGCTTAAACGTGGTTACTCTCATACCTGTTTTAAAAAGGCATACAGGCGAGCAAGTAACAAGTCTCGACCTGACTTGCTTTTCCCAAAGGACAGACAAATGCCTACAGGAATACAACAGACGAGATTGATAACTAAGTTTAGCAATCAGCATCAACACAAAAATATTAAAAACATCCTTAAGAAACATTGGAAAATCTTACAGGCTGATCCTCTTATCTGTCCTCATATATCTCCATACCCAACCATTACATTTCGGAAAGCAACATCGTTAAAAGACAAATTGGGACATACAGAATTTGTGGGGGAATTTAGACAGGATCCATGTAAGCGGTTGGGTACATTCACTTGTGGGGGCTGTACCATTTGTCAGTATATGGACACTAGACATCACATCCTGTTACCCAATGGCAAAACATTCAAGCCTCAGCATTTTGCTAACTGCAAAACTCCAGCTGTGATTTACATGTTACAATGCCAGTGTCAGAGCTTTTACATTGGAAAGAAGAAACTTGAGTTTCGTAAAAGGGCAGGGAGGCACATTAAGAGCATTACAACAGCTAATCCAGATTTGCCACTTGGGAGGCATGTTAGGGACTTGCATAATGGCAAAGCCCCTAAATTTTCCTTCCTGATCCTTGATAGAATTCACCCTAATGCTAGGGGCAGAGATTACAATAGACTTCTGCTCCAGAGAGAATCTTGTGGGATCATGGAGTTAAATGCCACTCATTTTCCTGGCCTTAATAGTATTCTTAGTTTTAGACCCTTTTTGGAGGGATTTAATTAGGGGGTTTGAGAAAAGGATATGTGAATTATCAAGGTTCTGTTTCTCAATGTCACCTTATGTACCACTTTGTATGGTCTTAATCTGCTATTATGATCCATCAATTTATATCTTGCTATTTGTTGTTGTTGTTTTTTGTTTTTTGGTTTTTGTTTTTCTTTTTGTTTTTCTTCTTTTTTATTCATCTGACTGTAAGAATACCATCAATTTGTGATGTGTGCCAGGCTTGGTAATGATAGCTGTATAATCCCTTGAGGGTGTTGGAGTGTTTGGTTCATCATCCCTGCCCATTGCGGTCTTCTACCTCCAGTTGTTTATTTATTTATTTATTTATTTATTTATTTATTTATTTTTAATTCTATATACAGTTGCAATAAAAAGTATGTGAAGCTTTTGGAATGATATGGATTTCTGCACAAATTGGTCATAAAATGTGATCTGATCTTTATATAAGTCACAACAATAGACAATCACAGTCTGCTTAAACTAATAACACACAAAGAATTAAATGTTACCATGTTTTTATTGAACACACCATGTAAACAGTGCAGGTGGAAAAAGTATGTGAACCTTTGGATTTAATAACTGGTTGAACCTCCTTTGGCAGCAATAACTTCAATCAAACGTTTCCTGTAGTTGCAGATCAGACGTGCACCACGGTCAGGAGTAATTCTTGACGATTCCTCTTTACAGAACTGTTTCAGTTCAGCAATATTCTTGGGATGTCTGGTGTGAATCGCTTTCTAGAGGTCATGCCACAACATCTCAATCGGGTTGAAGTCAGGACTCTGACTGGGCCACTCCAGAAGGCATATTTTCTTCTGTTTAAGCCATTCTGTTGTTGATTCACTTCTATGCTTTGGGTCGTTGTCCTGTTGCAACATCCATCTTCGGTTGAGTTTCAGCTGGTGGACAGATGGCCTTAAGTTCTCCTGCAAAATGTCTTGAAAAACTTGGGAATTCATTTTTCCTTCAATGATAGCAATCCGTCCAGGCCCTGACGCAGCCCCCACCACCATACTTCACAGTTGGGATGAGGTTTTGATGTTGGTGTGCTGTGCCTCTTTTTCTCCACACATAGTGTTGTGTGTTTCTTCCAAACAACTCAGCTTTGGTTTCATCTGTCCACAGAATATTTTGCCAGTACTGTTGTGGAACATCCAGGTGCTCTTGTGCAAACTGTAAACGTGCAGCAATGTTTTTTTTGGACAGCAGTGGCTTCCTCTGTGGTATCCTCCCATGAAATCCATTCTTGTTTAGGGTTTTACTTATCATAGATACGCAAACAGGGATGTTAGCATATGGCAGAGACTTTTGTAAGTCTTTAGCTGACATTCTAGGATTCTTCTTCACCTCATTGAGCAGTCTGCGCTGTGCTGTTGCAGTCATCTTTACAGGACGCCCACTCCTAGGGAAAGTAGCAGCAGTGCTGAACTTTCTTCGTTCATAGACAATTTGTCTTACCATGGACTGATGAACAGCAAGGTTTTTGGAGATACTTTTATAACCCTTTCCAGCTTTATGCAAATCAACAATTCTTAATCGTAGGTCTTCTGAGAGCTCTTTTGTGCGAGGCAGCATTCCCATCAGGCAATGCTTCTTGTGAAAAGCAAACTCAGAACTGGTGTGTGTTTTTTATAGGGCAGGGCAGATGTAACCAACACCTCCAATCTCATCTCATTGATTGGACTACAGTTGGCTGACACCTCACTCCAATTAGCTCTTGGAGATCTCATTAGTATAGGGGTTCACATACTTTTTCCACCTGCACTGTGAATGTTTACATGGTGTGTTCAATAAAAACATGGTGATATTTAATTCTGTGTGTGTTATTAGCTTAAGCAGACTGTGACTGTCTATTGTTGTGACTTAGATGAAGATCAGATCACATTTTATGACCAATTTGTGCAGAAATCCATATCATTCCAAAAGGGTTCACATACTTTTTATTGCAACTATATATATTTTTTGAATTCTATATATATATATATTTTTTTTTTTTTTCTTTGTAGCGCCTATTGCATATTAAGTGTTGGGTGGTGCGACGCTGTTATGTTATGTATATTAGTGGGGTGCTTTGGTGCTATATGCTCCGGCCCTCCCATGCATTTATTATTGTGCATGAGCGGCTGTTTTGCTTTTTGTGGATATGATCAATACTTGCTGCGCTCTCGCGGGATTTTGTGGCCTCCTCTTTTGGTGCGCAGGTGCCGGTGCGGTTTGGACGTTGTTTGACCTTGCACTGCCTCTTAAGCGGGCTTTTTTTTTATCCGTTGTCATGACGCCCTTGCTGTGTCTTGAGCGTGCAGTTCCTGACACCTGACGGGTCATGTGATCCGTGTGTTGTTGCTGCCGTCCTGTTCATGTCCTCATTAGGTTGCAATTGACCACAGCTGTTATCCGATCCACACGGCGCAGACGCCCACCTATTTGCAGTCTATATAAACTTTGCTACCTCTAACATCCATTGTCATCACTGCTTCCTGATGTCTGGTCTTCCTGATACACTGCCTAAGAGATTCTAAGGTATTGCTATTGACTCTAGACTCTATTTGTTTGTGTTAGGTTATATTATGCTGTTTGGAAGTTTTAAACCTAGTCTATTGCAATCAAAATGAATTTTGGGATATCATCACCATTAATTCATTCTGAATAATCTCACTGTTTGGTTTACTGATTTATTTTAATTTCCCCTGAGGTATTTTTGTACATTGTTAGTTTGCAACAAACACAGAGGCCATTATTACTTTTTGTCCTCTTTGCTTAATGTTTGTTTGCAACCTTGGTACTGACTTTGCACACAGTAACTTAAGGTTGTGTCTTATACGTTTGTTGTATTGTATGTGTGGTTGGTGGACTACCAATTGACACACATCATACATTGGTGTTTTTCTGTGTGACTATATATAGTCACACAGAAATAGTATTTATTTATTTTTTTTGTGGAGGTGGGGTTAATCTTGCATGTGTTGGGATCATGATTTTCTTGCACTCCCCTGCCCTTAACGATGCTCACTTCATGCATTCTGTTTATATGATTCTCAATGTTGATTTATGTTTATTATAGATGTACATTGTCTTCCACAAGGAACCGCCCCTGAGGAAAGGACAAGTTCCTGAAACACGCCGGGTGTAATTTCCATCTAGGAGACAATACTTATTTGTATTTGTTGTACATTCTGATGTTGTTCTTAAATAGTCAAATCACAATTTATATGCAGATATTGGCTTTTTATAATATTTAATAAGTTACAATTTGTTATAAATCAATACTTGGTTTTGTACCATTACTCAGTTGCCCTTAAAATCCCAATCCTCCTTGGGGACTCTTTCTCACATATTATTGTAAGGCATGGTGGCAACAAATTAGTCCACTTATGGTAAAATATATTCTTTTGTAATTTGTTTTTTAATGTACAAATCTTAAAATGTGTTTGAAACATAAAGTTGGCACATTCAAGTTATTCAGATTAAAGATATTTTCTAAGGTCATAAAATAAACTTCAACCAAAACTGACAGAGCTAGGAAGGGTTAGGGACTCAAATTTCTATGGCTCTTTTTGTTCCTATTGGGGAGATTTCCCTTCAAATTACGGATGTTACACAAATTCTTTCAAATGGGGACACCGACAGAAACGGAATAACTATGATTTTTTTGCCTTCTTTGCCTTTCAATCCAAGTGACAACTACACTTACCGTTTCTTGTCCTGGTGTCACAGTGACAGGAAGATTTTTTTTTCTGCCAGACAAGTCTGTTCATTGGAGGAGAGCACACTGAGTTCCTAACATACCTACAACCTATATATTGTGACCAGGATTGTCTCACTTCCCCTCCTTTTTAGTCTTGAATATGCAGTAGACACTTTTATAAACACTAACTGCTACAAAGACTTTTAGAAATATACAGTATATGTACAGTTACGTAGTTCCCAGATGTGTATAGGTTTATCATTTTATTTTTATTTTTTTAGTTCTTCGCTGAGTTTTTATTCTTTGTATATTTATTTATAATTATGTTTAATTTGTATGTAGCACCGTGACCCTGTGAGATACGACATTTCGTTCTACCATATGTCCTTACGTGTAATAGAATGACAATACAGCTTGACTTGACTTGATAAAATATAAGTAGATAGATCCGCGCTTAGGACAGAATGAGAGCTGCTGCCAATCTCTAATTAGTACCCCTAGGGGTCTAATTACATAATAGGTAAGTAAAATGAGAATAAAAACGGCGCTGCCCTCTATAATATTATTAAGTAACAGGAAAAAAATGTCATAAGATTCAGACCTAAATCCAAATGACTCCGATGCATAAAAGCTCCACCAATATCAAAACTTAATACAGTCTAAACCAGAGTAGATCATATATTTAGAGATGACCAAAGTTTCAAAAAACACCATTACTTTAAAGACTACTGAATAAGGTGCATCCCCTCAGCGGGGTAAAAATGTTATCCAAATTGGAGTATAATAAATGAGTGAAGAAAATTATTATGGTGAGCTGTGCGAAAAAAGAGGTGCAAAAAAATTATTTTAATGAAATTAACCCCAGAGTTCAAAAATTTTGGGACAAAATGGCGCCCAAAAAATTTTTTTGAATAGTAAAGAGTAAGTGTGAAATTTATTATCAGTGTAATGTACGTGTTGCCACTTCCATATATATATGTGCAAAGAAATAAGTGGGGTTGTGTTGGACTCCAATGTTCAAAAATATTGGGACAGTATGGCGCTTGTGAAACGTAAAGTGTCCTAATATGTGACAAACTAAATTATAATACAATTAAATCACTCCCTGTGCATAAATTACAATAAAAAAATAAAAATAAATATTCAGTTAATTCCAATTTCCTTTGTTTATAACAGGTGATATAGTTGATTTCTAAAAAGTTTTTATATATAATCCATGCAGAAAAGAGTGTTGTAAACCAGGTGGGGAGAACAGAGTTCAGCTGTAAGTGTTGTTTATTTCACCCTGGAGGATACACCGCAGTGACTTCTGTGCGATTTTTCATAAGGTGACTTGAAGTGCTCGCCCCCCAGTGCTACCCCACTCACCAGAAATAATCACCCCTGCAGGGGTACCAAGCGACAGAGTGGGTGCTTTAGGGCGGATGATGTTCACTCCAAAGCTGCTTCCATTCCTCTGCTCTGTGCGGTCCTCACGGCTGAAAGCTGAAAATTGGTCTGGATAGGAGGGGGGTTTAAGTGCCTTTTTACTCTTCTCTTTGAGAGAGAAAAAAGGCACTTAAACCCCCCTCCTATCCAGACCAATTTTCAGCATCGGAGTCATTTGGATTTAGGTCTGAATCTTATGACATTTTTTTCCTGTTACTTAATAATATTATAGAGGGTAGCGCCGTTTTTATTCTCATTTTACTTACCTATGACTTGACTTGATAGCTAGGGAACTGACCATAGTGTGTTTGCCTTTTTAATAGGAAAGTAAGGGAACTGGCAGGGACACCAGGGATTTCACAAAAAGGAAACCATACTAATGCCCCGTACACACGGTCGGACATTGATCGGACATTCCAACAACAAAATCCTAGGATTTTTTCCAACGGATGTTGGCTCAAACTTGTCTTGCATACACACGGTCACACAAAGTTGTCGGAAAATCCGATCATTCTGAACGCGGTGACGTAAAACACGTACGTCGGGACTATAAACGGGGCAGTAGCCAATAGCTTTCATCTCTTTATTTATTCTAAGCATGTGTGGAACTTTGTGCGTCGGATTTGTGTACACACGATCGGAAATTCCGACAACTGATTTTGTTGTCGGAAAATTTTATAGCCTGCTCTCAAACTTTGTGTGTCGGAAAATCCGATGGAAAATATGTGATGGAGCCCACACACGGTCGGAATTTCTGACAACAAGGTCCTATCACATATTTTCCATCTGAAAATCCGACCGTGTGTACGGGGCATAAGAGAACAGGAAATTTTTTCATACATGGTACAGCAGGCATATGTCAGGAACATGAAATTCTGGGTTTGCATACTATTTACTGTATTATAAAAAAAATATCTGTGCTGTTTTAGGCTTCCCATTGCAGTGAATCGACTAAGCTCAGTTAAAAATTATTATTAATGTAACAGGTTTACCAAAGTTAGCTCATTTACACATGCAGAGCTATACCCGCAGGAGCCACTGGTAATTTTGGGTCTGTTCTCTCTAGCCATTGGCAAGACCTCACCCTTGCTGAGGGGAATGCCATCTTGTGGACAAATAAGGTTCTGCAATTCAGTAACGTTGCCCAGTGTTATACACAGTTGTAAGATGATATGCTAGCCCAGGTTTTGAAATTCTTTGGTCACATTCTTCAGTTCAGAAAATAAAAAGGAATTGTTATATTACTTCTAAAATATAGAAGATGTAGTAAAAAATCTATTTGGATTAAATAAACTTTGATCATTTTAATGTTATTGAAAATGTAATTCATTAAAGCAAAACTCTAGTAAAAAAATGCAAAATAATAGCATGTTAAATATATATAATTAGCTCTTGCTGCAATACTCACCTTCAAAGCAGAGCAATCCCTTGCTTCTTTCCACCGCAAAAAAATATACTGTATATATATATATATATATATATATATATATATATTTATATACCTTTACTAAAAAAAAACAATGCCCTAAGATGTAAATCCAACATCAATAACTAGCAATGCACATCCATGCTAATTACAGCTGATGATGCTGCTCTGGCAATTAAAATATTGTAATGCCAGTTTTCATATGTAAACATGCCATCAGGGATCCTGGGTGACATCACTGACCAAATATGGTCATGACCACATTTAGTCAATGATGTTACCCAACATCTGGTGGGGATTTGTCATTTAGTGCCAATAGTGCCACTGCCACTAAATGAAAAATCACCTGATTTGCCTAAAAATAACATATTGTACTATGGTAATCTGTTATTTAGTGGCAGTAGTGCTGAGGCCGCTAAATGACCTGTCTCCAGTCACTTTTTTTAAACAAACAATGTCACTTTTAAAGGAGCAATGTACTGCATCTACAACTTCACATGAAGGTTTAAGGCTTCCCCAAAGCATGTTATTTAAAAGATTTGAGTATTTTTAATGTTGCCCTTCAAGTATTTTTTTTTTTTATTTGCATTGGTCCATGTCCCCCACTGCATCGCCCATTTACTCATGCCATTTTTTATTAAAAGGGTGCAGGGTAGCCTTGAAAAAGGGCAGAAAAAAATAACAAGATTCAGCTCCTACTTGGTTCGTAGATCATGCAGTGAACATCATTCCATCAACTTCTGAGCTCAGACTGTCATGTATCTGGCCGCAAGCTCTACAAGTCCAATTTGGCCTCTGCTATTATGGGTGCATTAGTGGAAGATCCAGGGCCCTGTGGCCATAATTTCCAAAATGTACCCACCCCTAGCCTATGATTGGATAGTGAAGTGGAAGCAGAAAAGTGATGAGCTTATCTCTATGTCACTGTTTTCTCCCTGTAGGCAGGTGCAGTCTACTTTCCACTTGGAAACCATGAGTTTTCCCCGGTAGTGCAGGCATCCCTCCCTCTGTGTTTGTTATGAATTGTCTCTGCATTACTTCATTACAAGTTTTCCATTGTACCCTACTGTGTGAATTATTGCCACAGCACTATGCTGCACCCCACCTACATCCTCATTTTAGCATGTTCTTTGTCAAAACATAAACTGATTGGATGTCACTAGACATGTGCATTCGTTTTTGTCCGAATGCATTTTCGTCCGAATTTTGGGTATTTTCGTCATCGTTTTAACAAACGATAACGAATGTGCAGAATCTGAAAACCGAAAGATCCGACATAAACAAATGCTTTATTTTCATTTTCGTTGTGACAACAGTTAGATATAGATAAGAGATTCGACATGACGCTGACAATAGCGATCTGTGTCCATCGAACCTGTGGTCGAATGTGCCTAATCTTAACTCTATTAGTCCAAGATTATTCTACATAGAGAGAAAAGATTTGACATAGAGAGAAAAGATTCAACATTATAGAGACAATAGCAAAAAAGGTCGAATGTGCCTAACCTAACTCTATTAGTCCAAAATTATTCGACATAGAGAGAAAAGATTCGACATGAAGATTCGACGAAGCAGTCGCCACGAGCGGACATTAATGGTCAAATGCTCCGCCCATAGGCTATAGAAGAATTCTAATGTTGGTTTACTAGTAATAATAATTAATAAATATAATTATTACTAGTGTCATACAACATTAGAATTCTACTATAGCTTGTAGGCAGAACATTCGACCGGAAATGTACGATTGCAACGTCGTACAGTTTAGCTGCTCCGTCGAATCTTCTTAGAACATTCAACAGACACCATAAGCCTTCAATGACAGATTCAACCTTAATTATTTCGGATTTTCGGACGAATGCATTTTTTAACAAAACTAAATAAATAAAAACGAATTTTGGGAGTAACTAAATAAATGTATTTTTCGGACGAAAGCGAAATTCCGAAACAAAATATTTCAGTGTGCACATGTCTAGATGTCACAGCTTCAATTTAAAACAGCTCTCTGAAACAAAAATGTTTAAAAGGCTAAGATTAAGTGATATTTTTAAGTGCATTATCTACTTAGCTTCTAGCATTTGTCCAGCCCTTTTGAAAAAGATATATAAACCCATTCATTAAAATCTCCTAAAGGATTTTATATGTTATTGTGATTTCAATTTTTTTTTTTTTTATCTGGTGCATTATTTAAAAAAAAATATGGATCTTGCCATAAAGTTCATTTTTAGACACTTCCTGTTATGAGGTGACAACTGGCTACTAATTGTAGGCCTGCGTTGGACCCTCTTACATGCTCCACTATTAGTAGCTACAAGCAGCCATGCTGAACCACATTTTTCAGAAATAAAAAAAAAAAAAACCATGGTATGTTTGTATAATGCCGCGTACACACGGTCAGACTTTTGGACCGGACTGGTCCGACAGACTTTCCAGCGGACTTTCGACGGACTTCTGACGGACTTTTTAACGAACGGACTTGCCTACACATGATCACACCAAAGTCCGACAGATTCGTACGTGATGACGTACACCGGACTAAAATAAGGAAGTTGATAGCCAGTAGCCAATAGCTGCCCTAGTGTGGGTTTTTGTCCGTCAGACTAGCATACAGACGAGCGAATTTCTGGGTCCGGCAGAGTTACAACGTAAAGATTTGAAGCATGTTCCAAATCTAAAGTCCGTCAGATTTGCGACTGGAAAAGTCTGCTGAAGGTCCGGTGAAGCCCACATATGATCGTATTGTCCTTCGGATTTGGTCCGTCGGCGTCCGTCGGACCAGTCTGGTCAAAAAGTCCAACCGTGTGTACGTTGCATAAGTCACATCTACTTTAAATAAGTGTAGTAGATGTAATACGGGGTGGGCCAAAAGCACATTTACATTATACATTATTGTACATCATGCATTATAATGGGGACCTCCTCATTTTTCTTTGTCAATATGGATTAACCTTGACAGTGCCTTCCCACAGCATTGGATCAAGCTAAATGGCAGAATGGACTGGCCACCACTTTCACCCTACCTGACAGAATTTTACTTTTTTTTTGAGGGGAGTAGTAAAGGATAAGGTTTTTAAAAAGTAAGCACTGCACAGTGGATGAATTGAAGGAGTTCATCTCATAAGCATTTATGGATATTAAAGTGTCACTAAACCCACATCATAAAAAATTATCAATAAATGGTGTATTACATGCTGTTCATACTCTCTCAGTCACTATTAGACTTGTTTTCTGTATTCTGCAAAAAACCTGGTTGTTCCTACTGTTCTCTATTTCCACCTTCTGTCCAAGTCCCCAATTCAGCTGGAGATTTTGCAGAGCAGTGTTGGCAGCTCTGCACATGCTCAGTTTTCAGTGAGTTTCTATGTTGAGCATTTCCTCCTTATCATATCTGAGCAGCCCATGTGACTATAGAGTCACACATGTGGGATTATAATCGCAGTGGTAAATGACAGCCCAAACCCTCCCTCCCTCCTAATCCATCCCCACTAACCATCTAAACACAATGGAGGTGGGATATTACATGTAGATTGCTGGAGTCTTCACTCTCTTATTCAAAAACACAGGCTGGAGGGGGGTGACATAGCCTGTAATTGGCAGAAATCTGCCAGCACCATTGTATTGGCAAAGAAAATATTAAAGATTTGATTTCAAATATATATTTGTATGACAATTTAAAACAGTTTATTATTATTAATTATTTATTTTTAAACAGTGTGCGTTTAGTATCACTTTTAGGCCCCTTTCACACGGGCTGTCTGATCAGGTCCAACTGTTAGTTTTTCAGTAGGACCTGATCAGTAGTATTGGGGAACAGTTCGAGCCAAGCAAAAATTTGGCCTGAACTTTGCCTGTTCTCACGTTCAGCAAACATCAGAATTTGCGGGTAGCTTGGCGGGATGTTCCCCCACCGATTGCCCCACAATACACTGCGTGCTTCACAGTGCATTCTAGGGCACTAATTGGATGAAGCCTTGCACCTGACCATCACTGTCAGAGCCCTGATTGAACAAAGTGATAATGACTTTCTCCATTCACTAAGTACTCATAGTCGCACCCCACACTATAAAAGGTTCCTTCCCATAGGAAGCTTTTGCGGTTTGTTGGTGTGGAGATACAGTAGTTTGCTACTAGCGAGTTAGTGTGTTCACTTTTGTGAGTGTAGAGTATTAGTGTAGTGTTAGTATAGTGTGTGAGTATAATGTGTCAGTATAGTGTAGTGTGTTAGTGTAGTCAAGTGTTTAACACAGCATTTCATAACATTTGACTCTGAGTTTAGAGTGTTACTGTAGTGTTAGTATAGTGTGTGAGTATAGTGTGTCAGTATAGTGTAGTGTCAGTGTAGTGTGTTATGCCCTGTACACAAGATAGGATTTTCCGATGGAAAATGCATGATAGGACCTTGAATGCTAATTTTTAGTCCTGTGAGCCTCCAGGTAATTGACCAAATCTGGTCTCCAAAATAGTATATCTTTGCAAATGATCAGCTGTTAACGTTACGCATGTCTCATAACCATGCAAAATAGGTAAACCAAATTGTACACACGCTGCGCTTATCAAAATAAAAAATAAAAAAATTTCCACTAAAATATTAATAAAGTGATATTGTGCTTAACATATACAAAATCTATTAACAACTATTAATACTATACCATACGTTAATGTGCAATAAATTTCAATGAATAAATAAATAGGTAAAAGTGCTCCAATAAGCCTGTGTATTGCAAATATTCCACAAAGCTTGTGCAATTTTCAAACATTAATAGATAATTCAACACAAACATCCATGCGATTTAGTGTTGCATCCAAGCATATCAGTACTGCATTTATGCAATATAGTGTTAGTGCAAGGTTCGAACAATAAAAAGTTAAAAAAATACAAAAAAAACGCATCCATGCGATTTGGTGCTACATCCATGTGATTCTATTCAATTCAGTGCTGTGTTGCTGTGCAATGATTAAATTAACAGTCCGATTTAGTGTTGCATCCATGCATTTCAGTGCTGCATCTATGCAATATGGTGTTAGTGCAATGTTCAAACAATAAAAAGTTAAAAATACAAAAAAAACGCATCCATGCGATTTGGTGTTGCATCCATGTGATTCTATGCAATTCAGTGCTGTGTTGCTGTGCAATGATCAAATTAACAGTCCACAGATCTTCCACAATCCATTCATGTGTTATGGTGAACACAAACTAAAGTGCTGTGCGCTCATACAAGTGCTCCCCCCCAGGTGATAGCCCCTCACCTTAGGGCGTGCGACCTTGCAATTAAGCTTGGTCAGAATGCGCCTTAGAACCTCTCTGGGTTCGGTGTTATATGCAGGGTCCTGGATAGATTTGCACTGGTATGTCTGTTCCTCACATCAGTCCCATTTGTACCTCAATATATCAACATAAAAAGGACTTCATGGTGCAGTATGTACTAAATTTATTAAAATCATAAACAAATCCCGCAATGGGTACTCACAGTAACAAGGCGCTTCAGGGCGCCACACTAAAACAGCAGAGACGAACAGGCAACAGCGGCCGGTATGGGATGGCGTGCTAATCTGTCCCAACAGGTTGTATGTATAACGTTCCGTCCTGTCCCCTTCCCCTACGTGTGTTCGATACAAGGGGTATTTCGTATCTTCATCAGGGGATACGAAATACCCCTTGTATCGAACATGCGTAGGGGAAGGGGACAGGACGGAACGTTATACATATAACCTGTTGGGACAGATTAGCACGCCACCCCATACCGGCCGCTGTTGCCTGTTCGTCTCTGCTGTTTTAGTGTGGCGCCCTGAAGCGCCTTGTTACTGTGAGTACCCATTGCGGGATTTGTTTATGATTTTAATAAATTTAGTACATACTGCACCATGAAGTCCTTTTTATGTTGATATATTGAGGTACAAACGGGACTGATGTGAGGAACAGACGTACCAGTGCAAATCTATCCAGGACCCTGCATATAACACATGAATGGATTGTGGAAGATCTGTGGACTGTTAATTTGATCATTGCACAGCAACACAGCACTGAATTGCATAGAATCACATGGATGCAACACCAAATCGCATGGATGCGTTTTTTTTGTATTTTTAACTTTTTATTGTTTGAACATTGCACTAACACCATATTGCATAGATGCAGCACTGAAATGCATGGATGCAACACTAAATCGGACTGTTAATTTAATCATTGTACAGCAACACAGCACTGAATTGAATAGAATCACATGGATGTAGCACCAAATCGCATGGATGCGTTTTTTTGTATTCTTTTAACTTTTTATTGTTCAAACCTTGCACTAACACTATATTGCATAGATGCAGTACTGCTATGCTTGGATGCAACACTAAATCGCATGGATGTTTGTGTTGAATTATCTATTAATGTTTGAAAATTGCACAAGCTTTGTGGAATATTTGCAATACACAGGCTTATTGGAGCACTTTTACCTATTTATTTATTCATTGAAATTTATTGCACATTAACGTATAGTATAGTATTAATAGTTGTTAATAGATTTTGTATATGTTAAGCACAATATCACTTTATTAATATTTTAGTGGAATTTTTTTTATTTTTTATTTTGATAAGCGCAGCGTGTGTACAATTTGGCATGATAGGACCTTGTTGTCGGAAATTCCGACCGTGTGTAGGCTCCATCACACATTTTCCATAGGAATTTCCGACACACAAAGTTTGAGAGCTTGCTATAAAATTTTCCGACAACAAAATCCGTTGTCGGAAATTCCGATTGTGTGTACACAAATCTGACGCACAAAGTGCCACGCATGCTCAGAATAAATTAAGAGATGAAAGCTATTGGCTACTGCCCCGTTTATAGTCCCGACGTACGTGTTTTACGTCACCGCGTTCAGAATGATCGGATTTTCCGACAACTTTGTGTGACTGTGTGTATGCAAGACAAGTATGAGCCAACATCCGTCGGAAAAAATCCATGGATTTTGTTGTCGGAATGTCCGATCAATGTCCGACCGTGTGTATGGGGCATTAGTCTTTTTTCTTTTATCCCACCTTATTTGGCTATACATTTTGATGCAGTTCATTCTGGCATATTGGAATATGGAGCTCTATACTCACAGGGCCCTCTTTTCATTACATAACATTTAGTGCTGTATACAGTGCTGTATACCTCCCTTTTTTTTTTTGGTTGCTGCATGTTTTGTTTTTTTTCACCCTTGCCTGCCCCCTTTTTTTTATTGATAGCCGCAGTTTTTCTGACTGTAACGCTGGTGTTTCCCCCTTTTTATAGTTTGTACATTTTTGTCAGCGTCAGTCCTCAATTTAAAGTGCACCAAACACCACTTTTCATTCTATAAAGTGCATCTGATCACACATTTCCCAGTTTCTATTAACTTTGGGTAATAAGCCCCCCCCACCCCCATCATGTCTGGGAGGCCAACAAGGAGTGGTAGATGTTCCCATGCCACTATGAGGGGGCCAGCAGGTGGACGTGGTCCATCCTCAGGCAGGGCACATTTGTCTCTGTTTAGTGATGTTGCCTGTGATATCCAGCCACAGCATGCAGAGGAGGTGGTGGACTGGCTTACTAAACCATCCTCATCCTCCTCATCCTGACCCAAGCTGACACTAGTGCGCAGTCCACCGCAGCTGCCAGAACAGCTTATTCTACCTCCTTATCCACAGCTACTCCTGCCATAGCCAATGCATCATGCATGGAGGAGTCAGCTGAATTATTTGAACACAGCATCAGCCACTCGCTTCTTGAGGATGCACAGACATTACTTGATTCTGATGTTGGTTCTGAGGTAGAGGAAGGGAGTAACATTACCATACAGAAAAAGGAGAACACTGATAAACAACAAATCCCCCCAGCTGCAGTGTATTGCCAAAGTGGCTTCAGTAATGGTGAGGATAGAGGGGATGATGATGATGATGAGAACACTAATGCGACTTAGGTGCTGGATAGAGCAGAGGAAGAAAGTGAGAGGGAGAAACAACCCAAACGAGGCAGGATGTCCTCCAGCAGCCATCATGGAAGAGTAGAGAGCAGCCATCCTATTCCATCAAAAGAAGAAAAGAGCAGGCGCCTCCAGGTTAGAACCAGTAGCATTTATTACAGTACAGGTGCATTTATCCACTTACATAAAAGTAATAGACTTCCGGCACTTGTCTTGTCCAAAGATGTGGCGTCCGTCCAGCGCTATAGCGTTGTTTGCAGCTTGTCCATACACAGGAAATCCTGTCCAGCAGGGTTTAAGGAAGACTAGAAAGCTGAGACCGAGGCTTGGAGCTTGAAAAAGGAGCGCGCCTGTCTTGATAGTCAGAGCACATGCCCCGAAACATCGTCGCTGCCACCTGTGATGTCACCGCGCCGGACGCTGCGTTCCACTGCCATCTGAGCCCATACCAAGCCTCAGTCCTAGCTTTCTAGTTTTCCTGAAACCCTGCTGGACAGGATTTCCTGTGTACGAACAAGCTGCAAACAACGCTATAGCGCTGGACGAACGCCACATCTTTGGACAAGACAAGTGCCGGAAGTCTATTACTTTTATGTAAGTGGATAAATGCACCTGTATTGTAATAAATGCTACTGGTTCTAACCTGGAGGCGCCTGCTCTTTTCTTCTTTTACATATCCTGGAGTTTGCTCTCAACTTCCCCTTGAAGGCTTGCCCTGGCATATGGACTAATTGCTATATACACTGGTCTTTTTTCCTCTCCTGTTCTCTCCCATCTCCATTTCACTGAAAGAACTCCATAACAAGGACTGTATTGATGGACTCTTTATCACGCATACCAAGTGACAGCACCACTATCCTCATGTTTTATCCTATTCTATCAGATTGTGGCGCTGTTATCTCCTGGCCCACTTTCCACAGCTCAGCTGTGTGGGCCTTTTTTAGCAAATGTGCAGCCGATCCACATCCAATCTGCAGCATCTGCATCATATAGTGGGAGATTATCTAGGGGAGAAAACAGACATGGAAAGCTTTCCAGTAGACAATCCAATGGGTTTCTTGGTCATGGGAATAGACTATTGGCCAGAACTTACCCAGTATGCAATTGAGCTGCTGGGCTGCCCTGCATCCAGCATGCATGATTTCCAAACGAGCATTTAGTGCTGCCGGAGGTTTTATTGACAGATAAATGAGCGCATCTGTCCACAGACTCTGTTTACCGGCTGACATTTGTCAAAATAAATCAGTCCTGGATTAGCAGCTGCTATCAAGCCCCTGATGCCGACGTTGCTGATTAAGAGTTATTGGGATCTCAAATCTCTGCAAGACTGTCTAGGCTGCCTAGCTTTGTGGGTGTTGATTTTAACTTGAAGTCATTTTTGGTATAGGTTTCATGGGCACAATTAACACCCAAGGACCAATTTTTCCGCACTTGTATGACAGGGGCATGAAATTTTAATTTTTTTACAGCAAGGCCAATGATTGCTTTCGTTAAGAGTACCTCTAGAAGGTTACGGAATGAAGGCACCACCAACACCCAAAAATCTATTTTTCCCATAACTGTTTGACAGGGGCATCAAATTTCAATTTTTTACAGCAAGGGCAATTCTTGCTTTCATCAAAAGTACCTCAATAGGGTTACTGTGTGAAGGCACCACCAACACCCAAAGAACAATTTTTCCACAACTGTTTGGACAGGGACATCAAATTTCTATTTTTTTTACATCAAGGCCAATTATTGCTTTCATCAAGAGTACCTCTATAGCAGTGATGGCAAACCTTGGCACCCCAGATGTTTAGGAACTACATTTCCCATGATGCTCATTCACTCTTCAGTGTGGTTGAGTATCATGGGAAATCTAGTTCCAAAACATCTGGGGTGCCAAGGTTCACCATCACTGCTCTATAGGGTTACAGTGTGAAGGCACCACCAACACTAAAAGTCTAATTTTTCTGCAGCTGTTTGACAGGGGTATCAAATTTCATTTTTTTTTTACAGCAAGGCCAGTTCTTGCTTTCCTCAAGAGTACCTGTAGAAGGTTACAGGGTGAAGGCACCACCAACACCCAAAGACCAATTTTTCTGCAACTGTTTGACCAGGGCATCAAATTAAAAATTTTTACAACAAGGTCAATTCTTGCTTTCATCAAGAGTACCTCTATAGGGTTATGGTGTGAAGGCACAACCAACACCCAAAGCCCAATTTTTCCACAACTGTTTGGCAGGGGCATCAAATTTCAATTTTTTACAGCAAGGCCAATTCTTGCTTTCATCATTAGTTCCTCTACAGGGTTACGGAGTGAAGGCACCACCAACACCCAAAGACCAATTTTTCTGCAACTGTTTGACCGAGGCATCAGATTTCTATTTTTTACAGCAAGGCCAATTCTTGCTTTCATCAAGAGTACCTCTAGAAGGTTACAGGGTAAAGGCATCAACAACATGCAAAGACCAATTTTTCCACAGCTGTTTGATAGGTGCATCAAATTTAAATTTTTTACAGCAAGGCCAATTCTTGCTTTCAAGAGCAGTGTTTCTCAAATCCAGTCCTCAAGACACCCCAAAAGGTCATGTTTTCAGGCTTTCCATTATTTTGCACAGGTGATTTGATCAGTTTCACTGCCTTAGTAATTACCACAGCCGTTTCATCTGAGGGAAATCCTGAAAACATGACCTGTTGGGGAGCCTTAAGGAATGGAGATGAGAAACATTGATCAAGAGTATCTCTATAGGGGTTAAGGCACCAACAACACCCAAAGACCAATTTTTTCGCAACTGTTTGACCGGGGCTTCAAATTTAAATTTTGTCCAGCAAGGCCAATTCTTGCTTTTAATCAAGAGTACCTCTAGAAGGTTACGGGGTAACGGTATCAACAACATGCAAAGATGAATTTTTCCACAGCTGTTTGACAGGTGCATCAAATTAATTTTTTTTACAGCAAGGCCAATTCTTGCTTTCATCAAGAGTACCTCTATAGGGTTACGGTGTGAAGGCACCACCAAAACCCAAAGCCCAATTTTTCCACAACTGTTTGACAGGGGCATAAACTTTTTGTTTTTATCAACAGTAACTCTAAAAGATTACAGGGATAAGGCACCACCAGCACCCAAAGACCTATTTTATTGCAAATGTTTGACTGAGGCATCAAATTAAATTTTTTTACAACAAGGTCAATTCTTGCTTTCATCAAGAGTACCTCTAGAAGGTTATGGGGTGAAGGCACCAACAACACCCAAAGACCAATTTTTCTGCAACTGTTTGACAAGGGGATCAAATTTACATTTTTTACAGCATGGCCAATTCTTGCTTTTATAAAGAGTACCTCTAGAAGGTTACGGTGTGAGGGCACCACTAACACCCAAAGCCCAATTTTTCCACACCTGTTATTTCTATCCAAAGTCTGTGAAAGAGACACCAGACTTTATCTAAAAAAAATTGTTCATCTTGGCCTGAGTGTACTGTAATTTGGCTTCTTTACATAAGGCTTGCTTCACTGTGGTGCAAAATTTTGTTATTTCCATCCAAAGTCTGCCAAAAAGTTTATCCAAAAAATCTCTAATCTTGTTCTGAGTGCACTAAATTATGGCCTCATCATACAGACTGGCTCCCCAAGCTGTTGTTTGCAAAATAAATATATATATTTAAATTAATTTTTCACTTTAAACATCATTAAAATCACTGCACCTTTAAAAACAATCTTTTTTAAAAGTTTTTTTCACATTTTTACATGTCCCCCAGGGCAGTAGCCAGGCCCCATACCCTTTTAATGACCAATAATTTGCATATAAGTCTTCAAAATGGGGACTTTGATTTTTCATAGACTTCAATGGGGTTCGTCGTTCGAGTCCGAACTTTTGCGATGTTCAAAAATTCTACCATGAACAAAAGCGGGTGAATGTCCAGCCCATCTCTACTGATTGAACCCTCCAGTCTCTTCTATGAAGTGGCGGACCGCTGACACCCGCCACCATCCAATTTGATCCTTTCGGCCAAAAACAGATGGATGGCGGTCCTAGTCTCCATCCATCCGGCAGATAAAATCAGATCGGATGGAAACAGACAGGCATTTCGTTTTCATCTGATTGCCCCATAAAGGAGAGTGAGACCGTGTCCATGTCCGCTCTGCATACAGTGGCTTGAAAAAGTATTCACACCCCTTGAACTTTTCTACATTTTGCCATGTTGCAACCAAAAGCGTAAATGTATTCATAAACGACCTGAAAGGTGGAGTGAACAGCTCAATCTCTGTATTTGTATATATACAAATACTATACTATAATACTATACTAAGCTAAGCAGGACAATAACTTCTCCGCAGGATGTGGAAATATTGCAAGTAGATCTGAATAAATTAATGGGGTGGGCAACTACATGGCAAATGAGGTTTAATGTGGAAAAATGTAAAATAATGCATTTGGGTGGCAAAAATATGAATGCAATCTACTCACTGGGGGGGGAACCACTGGGGGAATCAATGATGGAAAAGGCCTGGAGGTCCTAGTAGATAGTAGGCTCAGCAATGGTATGCAATGCCAAGCTGCTGCTAACAAAGCAAATAGAATATTGGCATGCATAGGGAATTAACTCAAGTGATAAAGCAGTAATTCTCCCACTCTACAAGACTCGGGTCCGGCCGCACACGGAGTATGCTGTCCAGTTCTGGGCACCAGTCCTCAGGAAGGATGTGCTGGAAATGGAGCGAGTCCAGAGAAGGGCAACAAAGCTAATAAAGGGACTGGAGGATATTAGTTATGAAGAAAGGTTATGAGCACTGAACTTATTCTCTCTGGAGAAGAGATCCTTGAGTGGGGATATAATTTCAATTTACAAATACCGTTCTGGTGACCCCACAAAAGGGATAAAACGTTTCCAGGGAAAGGAGTTTAATTAGACATGTAGCCACTCATTAAAATTAGAAGAAAAGAGGTTTAATCTTAGCGGCAAGGATGTTGAATTCCCTTCCACAGGCGGTGGTTTCAGCGGGGAGCATCATAGTTTTAAGAAACTATTAGATAAGCACCTGAACGACCACAACCTACAGGGATATACAATGTAATGCTGACATAAAATCACACACATAGGTTGGACTTGATGGACTTGTGTCTTTTTTCAACCTCACCTTCTGTGTAACTATGTGATAGACCAACACAAAGTGGCACATAATTGTGAAGTGGAAAGAAAATGATAAATGGTTTTCAAAACTTTTTACAAATAAATATCTGAAAAGTGTGGCATGCATTTGTATTAAGCCCCCATACTTTGTAGAACCACCTTTCACTGCAATTACAGCTGCAAGTCTTTTTGGGTATGTTTCTACCAGCTTTGCACATCTAGAGGTGAAATCTTTGCCCATTCTTCTTTGCAAAATAACTCAATCTCTGTCAGATTGGATTTAGCGCATCTGTGAACAGCAACTTTCAAGTTTTGCCACAGATTCTCAATTGGATTTGGGTCTGGACTTTGACTGGGCCATTCTAACATATGAATATGCTTTTATCTAAACCATTCCATTGTAGCTCTGGCTGTATGTTTAGGGTCATTGTCCTGCTGGAAGACGAACCTTCACTTCGGTCTCAAGTCTTTTGCAGACTCTAACAGGTTTTCTTCTAAGATTGCTCTGTATTTGGCTCCATCCATCTTCCAATCAACTCTGACCACCTTCCCTGTTCCTGCTGAAGAAAAGCATCCCCATAACATGATACTGCCACCACCATATTTCACAGTGGGGATGGTGTGTTCAGGGTTCAGGTATGTTCAGGGTAATGTGCAGTGTTAGTTTTCCGCCACATATAGCGTTTTTCTTTTAGGCCAAAAAGTCAAATTTTGGTCTCATCTGACCAGAGCACCTTCTTCCACATGTTTTCTGTATCCCACTCATGGCTTCTCGCAAACTGCAAACGGGACTTCTTGTGGCTTTTTCTCAACAATGGCTTTCTTCTTGACACTCTTCCATAAAGGCCAGATTTGTGGTGTGCACGACTAATAGTTGTCCTGTGGACAGATTCTCTCGCCTGAGCAGGTGGACTCTTATTTAGTAATTAGGTGACTTTTGAAGGCAATCGGTTCCACTAGATTTTAGTTAGGGTTTCAGAGTAAAGGGGGCTGAATACAAATGCACCCCACGCTTTTCAGATATTTATTTGTAAAAGATTTTGAAAATCATTTATCATTTTCCTTCTACTTCACAATTATGTGCCACTTTGTGTCGGTCTATCACATAAAACTCCAATAAAATACATTTATATTTTTGGTTGTAACATGACAAAATGTTACAGTGCAGACACGGACCTGTCATCCACCTGCTCAACAGAGGCGCCCGTGTTAATGGGGACTAATGCTTACTGGAATTTGTGTGCTACTGTGTGTCACAGTGTTGGGAACAGTGTTGGGAACAAGATAAAGAAATGTTGCAACATTGATGGAGGACATTTCAAGCAAGAGGCTAAACAGTGTCAAAGTGTCGAAACAGGTTTCAGGGATGTTGCATCCATGAGTCTAAACATGACCTGATCAGTACTGTATACCAACTTTGAGCCATATTGTTCTCAATACCTGCAAAGTAAAATAAGTAATAAATACTGCAAATGAAAATTATTAAAATGTCATGATCTGATCAGTAATGTACGCCTACTTTTTCCCACCCTGTATATTAAAGCCTACCAGTCTTTAGATATGGTGGCTGCATTCGTTTATACTTTTGAAGCTAAAAGCATTTTCAGTAAGTATAGAAAATATCCTGTTGGGCTTACCAGAAATGTGGTGTCCTTGTCACATCCTGTGAACATACTAGTTTTATTTTTATTGTGTAAACTGCTAGTTGGATCAGAAAACAACAACCAACCTCACTCAACCAAAGCAAAAAGAGGATAGCGACACGAACATCACTCAACCACAGAATTTCTTTTTGTCCCCAATCACCATAGACACGACTAACAACATCATCAGAAGCCTTCGAGACAGCACATCACCGAACGACATCATCCCCACTAAACTGCTTAAAGAATGTTCTGACATCTTGGCCCCTATCCTAACACAGCTCATAAATCAATCATTCAAAGAAGGGACTGTGCCAACCTCCCTCAAGCAAGGCATCGTTAAACCCCTGCTAAAGAAAGCCAATCTCGACCCTAAGGACCCTAACTGCCGCAGACCAATAACAAGCCTCAACACCATCTCCAAGATTATAGAGAAAGCAGTAGTACAGCAGCTACAACACCACCTGGACACACACCACCTCCTGGACCCTCTGCAATCAGGCTTTTGCCCGGGCCATGGCACAGAAACAGCACTTCTCAAAATATGGGACGACACCCTTGAAGCAGCAGACGACGGAGAACAGAGTCTCCTGGTACTGTTAGACCTCAGCGCAGCATTCAATACAGTGGACCACAATACTTTACTTGTCCGCCTCGCTGAAGTTGCAGGAGCTACAGGTTCTGCTCTAAAATGGTTTACATCCTTCTTAGAGAATCGCTCCCAGACAGTGAAACTAGGAACATTCACCTCGGAAACCCGGGCAGTCTCCTGTGGAGTCCCTCAAGGCTCACCCTTGTCACCAGTACTATTCAACATATACATCCGCCCACTTCTCAATATCATCAGGAAAACCGATCTTTGCTTCCATTCATACGCTGACGACACCCAACTCTACCTTCGCATCAACGGACAAAAAGACCTTCATCAGCAATTACAGACATGCCTCACCTTAATACATGACTGCATGACCACTAGCTCCCTCAAACTCAATGGATCAAAAACAGAACTTCTCCTCCTACAAGCTAACAAAAATTCCAAAATAAAGACTCCATGGACACCTCCCAGCATCCTTGGACAGACCATCTCTCCAAGCACCAAAGCCAAAAGTCTCGGAGTCATTTTTGACTCAGGAATGACAATGGATGCACAAATAGGATCAGTGGTGAGTGGATCCCACCATCTCCTCCGCCAGCTACGTAGACTCATCCCCTTCATCCCAGAAGAGGACAAAGTGGCAGTTGTGGGAACAATCATCAATTCCCGACTCAACTACGCAAATTCGCTCTACGTAGGACTACCCCAATATCAGCTTGTGCGCTTACAACTCATCCAAAACACGGCGGCAAGACTGTTAACAGGAAAAAACCCTGGGAATCCATCTCCCCCTCCCTAAAGAGCCTACACTGGCTAACCGTGAAGAATCGGATCACATTCAAGACCCTCTGCCTCACCCACAAATGCATACAAGGAAACGCCCCACTATATCTCCGCGAGAAAATAAAACACTACACACCGAATCGCAGTCTTCGATCAGCTAACCAAAACCTCCTTACCATTCCCAAATACCGCTACAAAGCAAAGGGAGAACGAAGATTCGCAGTCCAAGGACCTCGACTATGGAATGCTCTTCCAACCAACATCCGCATGGAAGTAAACCACCAGGCCTTCAGGAAAAAATTAAAGACCTTCCTTTTCTGAGAAGCTGACAACAGAGAATGCATCCAGCGCCTTGAGGCGATTCAGTTCGCATTTGCAGAGCTTTACAAATCATTCATTCATTCATTCAATAGTGTAATGGAGATCAAAAGGGGACATTCCAGCCTGTGCAACAACCATGGCTTCCCTACACAAGTACAGCATAGAAAAAACACAGACATGAAGGAACAGCCAGCGTGGTTTTCTCAAGATTGCCAGCTGGAAATATTGTTATATATGACATTTTTTGAGGGTTGCTTTATAATATGTAGCTTGAAGAACCCCTAGTTAGCTATTCAAAATTACTGGTGTGAGATTGTCTCTGGCTGATAAGAAACCCACCCTTCAAACAGATCTACAAATCCTTTTCTCAAATATATCACTTTTAATCCTGTATTATGAAGTTTCCTACATCTTGCCAGGTAAATGTTCCCAATGATTAAATCAAGAAACATGAAGATATTATTTACAGACTTTTTAATCCTGAAATTTGGCCTCATGCTGGGTAATAACCAGGCTGTGCTTGTTAGAAAAGAATAAAGACCTAATATTATGCATTACAAGAACACGAAAAAAATCTGATTAAGAAACTGATTTTATTTCAACATTCGAGTGATGATATGTGACATTTAATTCATCTAATTTGTTTATATAAGGCATAGCAGTTAAAGTGACTCTAAGCTCTGGTTTAATTAAAAAAATGTCAAGTGTGTATTTTTTACTTCAAAAAGTACCTTCTATTGCTCCCAGCCTGTCTTCCTGTTTGAGGGTGGCTACCTTCTTTCTGCATGGTCCCACTGTATGTAGGAACGTAGCTACATGGCTGCAACTAACGTACACTACTCGTTTCCAGCAAATGGAAGCGAAGGGGTAAAGGAAGACATTGTTAGTCCGCTCCGATACTAACTAACAAAATGGCCACCCCTGAGTGAAAAAAACAGCAAAATCTTTGTGTACCGGAGTGTACAGTATACAGTTGCAAGTGTAATCTCCAATTACTGATGGTTTACAGTAGCAGGAAGTGACATAATTGGAGATCTCAACAAATTGGCTATTTTGACACTGTGCAGGGACTGCCCTGTCAGATCTCCGCTCTCCCCTATGGGGGATCGGATGAACATGGACCGTCTGTCCGTGTTCATCCGATCTGCTCCGCAGATGGATAGAAAAATAGGATTTTCTTCCGTCTGCAGAATTGGACAATAGCGGGGCAGGATGATATTGGGTGTCAGCGGATGTTCATCCGCTGACACCCACTATCTCATAGGGATGCATGTATGTCCGTATTTCATCCGAAAACGGATGGATGAAATACAGACATACGGTCCGCACGTGTAAAAGGGACCTTATAACCACTCTGTGACTGAGGGTCATGTCACTTTGGTACGTGTTTCATCTTCTTCACCTGGGCATGTGGGTTTCGATGAGGACTTTACTGTATTGAGCATTATGTGGATTGTGCATATATTGGAATGACATCTTCATTGATTACACAGTATGGGACAGTTATGCAAAGTGCACTTAGGACTAGGAATACTTCATTTAAAAAAAAAAAAAAAAAAGGGTGTTTGGGACCTTGAGTGAGACACAAGACACATGGTAGGAGAAATTGTAAAATTGTTTAATTGGCATATGTACAAAGTATACCTCATAAACATATGAAATATGGTTGAACCTGAGTATTATTATCTATGTACAAAGGATGGCATACAAAAAAGAAGAATTCATATATATACACATATGCACGCATCTGAAATCGCATAGTATCCCATGGAAGTAAGCAGTATAAAAAAAGCCAATGCTTATAGAATAATGGATACAAATGGGTTATAAGATACAAATGAATCACAGTTGAGGTCAAGGTATATGTTGGGAACATGATGACATTGATAGGCTTGACACGCCAGTCGCCACTCTTCAGGAGCAAATGCATAGCATATCTGAAAAAATTAAAAAAGGTACCAAATAGGATCTAATGTTTTGCCCAGATAGTAAGAAACAAGGTAGGAGCAAGGGGAAACAAGATGTGTATCTCCCTGAAATACTTACGTATAAATTGTTTTAGATAAGCAGTATTGCAAGTCAGGATCTGCAAGGCAAGTCTGTCCCGGGAGCTGAGCGAATGAACCCAAGGAAGTAGCGAGCGCACCGACACACCCCAGGAGCACCCTCCAAATGTAATTGGCAAGGGTGAAAAAATTCCAAATATGTCTGTAGACTAAAAGATATTGGACAAATATGTGTAAATGGTACCAGTATATGCATAAAGTATTCATAAACTCTGATACCTCATTTAAGGGACATCCATGAATGAAGCAATTATTGTGCTTCTGTTAAAGCCTGGTAAAGAAGCCCATTCCCCTGACTTGTACAGACCCATCTCGTTATTGACCACTGATGTTAAATTACTAGCAAGAGTTCTGGCTACCAGACTAGCCAAAGATATACATAAAGTGATCCACAAAGACCAGTCAGGGTTCATCCCCTCTAGATCCACAGCCCTAAATATCCAACGCCACTTTCTTAATCTCCAGATACCTGTTGATAATCCAGGCCATAGAGCAATTCTATTCCTAAACGCGGCTAAGGCCTTTGATAACGTCGAGTGGCCCTACCCGTGGGCAGTATTGAAACATTTTGGTCTAGGAGAAAATGTTATTCAATGGGTCAAGCTGCTGTATGCAGCCCCCAAGGCTAGATTCCACGTGAATGGGGACCTCTCGGACTCGTTCCCTCTTTTTAGAGGTACAAGGCAGGGGTGTCCATTGTCACCCATGTTATTTGCGCTGGCACTTGAACCTCTTGCAGCTAAGATAAGATCATCCTCGTCTATCGTGGGCTTTAACAGGGGACCGGTCATGGAGAAGGTCTCCCTTTACGCGGATGACACCTTATTATATCTGGGGGACACAGATGACTCCCTTATAAATGCTATGCAGGTAATACAACAATTCGGCTCCTTGTCGGGATTCTCCATCAATTGGAGCAAATCTGTCCTGTTACCAGTAGATAATCCAACGATCTCACTGCCGGCTGCTGCAGAGTTCCTTGGGGTAGTCTCCTCATTTAAATATTTGGGAATACAGGTGTCAGCTAACCCACTGTCGTACTTAGAGGAGAACCTCCTGCCCCTTTTCAAAAGATTACAAATGACATGTAACACCTGGTGCAAACTTCCGTTATCAGTAATAGGAAGAATAAACCTTATTAAAATGGTCTGGTGCCCCCAACTGTTATATATTATGCATATTTCCCCACAGTGGATACCCCGTAGATGGTATAACTATATTGACACACTGTTCAGGTCCCTGATATGGAAAAAAAGAGTAGCTAGAATAAGTCTTTCCACTCTGCAATATAGTAAAGATAGGGGAGGGGCGGCAGTCCCCAACCCAAAACTCTAATTTTATGCATCTCAGCTACAACACTTAAGTGGTTTGGAATCGTTGAATGATTCTGATTCAATTGAAAACCTATTGTGGACCGGAACGCAAAACATTTTAGTGCTAGCGAGCCTAGAGGCAGGACTTCCTCACTTACCACAAACAGTGCCCACTGTAATTCTCCTTGACAAACTATGGGCCAGGTCAGGTCTAGCTTGAAGATCTTGGGATTTCTAGCTGAAACCCCATTATGGGACAACCCTAATCTAGAGGAAGTGTTCAAATTGGAGGGCTTCCAGACCTGGAGATTGGCCAGAATCTATAATATATCCCAATTATATAAACAAAATGTCTTAAAAACATTCCTAGATATACAAGCAGAATTTAACCTTCCAAAGCAACAATTCTACAGATACCTTCAGATACGGCATGCTCTCTAGGCCCAGGGCCGGATTCTCAACCTCTCGCTCTCCAGTCACCCCTTGATAGAGGATATTTTCTTTGGTCAAGAGAAAAGGGGCCTAATTTCCCACATCTATTCCTGTCTATTGTAATCCGTACAAAACACGGAGACACTACCGAGTAGGAGGGGTTGGACAGAGGACCTAGGAGAAATAAACGGTGAAACATGGGACGTGTGCGTACAGGCAGGGCCAATTACATCTGTGTCACAATCGCACAGACTGTCACATTTATTTCTACTACACAGGGCTTACCGCACACCTATACAACTACAGCATTGGGGAAGGAGGGATTCTTCTTTATGCCCCAAACATTGTGGGGACGAGCGGTCACTAATTCACCTGATGTGGCACTGTCCAAAATTGCATAGGTACTGGGGTGCCGTCACTGAGGTTATTTCCTCAGTCTACCAGATAAGGATCCCTCTGGACCCCCTGATATGCATCTTAGGAGCTGTGGATGAAGAGATATATCCCCCCCCCAATTAATATTGCAGTGATCAGATTATTATATTTGGCTCGTAAACTGGTGGCCAGATTTTGGCTTTCTATACATGTCCCAACTAAACAACAATGGATAGAACAGGTTAATTATATCCTCATCAGGGAGCACATTACATATCAGCATAGAAATGCAGTTCGGAAATTCTACTCCATTTGGCAGCCTTGGCTAGAAACGCCAGGGTTGGCACCCCCAAGATTGATTATGCAACGGTTACTACAGGTACTACAATGTACATGTATGCAATGTACATTGTATATATGTTGAAGTAACAAATTACATTTCCTGTGTCGTGGTATGTAAAATGCTTTTTGTCTTGGTTGGCACAATAAACCTTTTTCCTGATTTAAAAAAAAAAGTATTCATAAACTATACAGTCAGCAACACCCATTATTGCCTGAAAAAGTGAAAAGCATAGTAGATACAAAGTGAAGGGAATAGTTTGTCAGGAATACTTTGCATATTTTCTATGCACATTGTGCGATTTTTATGAACATAGATATTGACACATTCCTCATTTCTGCACAACTGCTTAATGATTAATATTTGTGGAAAAAAACTCCGTTTGAATTTGCTCTTTGTTGTTCATGTTACTGCATACTGTCTTTGTGCATGTAAATGTCCATTTTTGTTGTTGTTGTTCCTAATAAAATTTAAGTGAAAGAACATAGATATTGACATTTTTTGTATAGCACTTTATCACTTTATGAGGTTATCCATAGCTCCCAACTGTCCCTGATTTGGAGGGACTGTCCCTGATTTGGAGCAATGTCCCTCTGTCCCTCTTTCCTCCTAATTTGTCCCTCATTTTGGTCTGATCTATATAGTTGTATATAAAATGCACTTTTTAGCTTTCAAAAAGTGTTTCACAGAGCTAAACCTTTCATCCAAATTCTAAATTGCTGCATTTGTAAATGTCAAAACCCAGTATAAAGCAATATTAGTGGTAAAAAAAAGCACTTATTTTTTATGTATAATTCTCCTTTAAGGGGGAATGGCAGAGGGCGTGCCCTATGCCTACATATATTTGCTAATAAGTGTCCCTCATTCCCATCTCAAAAAGTTGGGAGGTATGGGTTATCTGATTTTTATAGCACATGCATTTGGGCAGGGCCAGTACAAGGGGGGGGTGGGATGGGCGGGTGCCCTGGGCGGAGAGTGGGAGGGGGTGGGTTGTTAGCAGGCAGAAGAGTATCATTATCCTATGCTCCATGCTGCCGATCCAGCCTGCTTCAAAATAGAGCGGAGGATGCACCCTTCCTAATTACCGAACTCCTCTCTGAGGCTGCAATCAAGTCCCTTTTTAGGCCCCTTTCACACGATCGGACCGTTCAGGTCCGCCTGTCAGTTTTGACGGCGGACCTGAACGGGCGCTCCATGTTAGCCTATGGAGCGTCGGATGTCAGCGGAGACATGTCCGCTGACATCCAACCCCGTCCGATCCGCTAAAAGCAGACGGATGGCTCTACATCCAGGTCCGTCGCTGGCGGATCAGATCGGGTGAGATCTGACGAAATTCGTTTAGTTTTCGTTCGATCCCTCCATAGGCGGCAGCGGCGCCTGACAAGCCCCTCCCTACTCAGTGAGCAGAGAGGGACCTGTCATCCGCCGGCTCAGCGGAGATCAACGGACTGATCTTCCGCTTAGCCGGCGGACCAAGGCGGGCTCCGTAGAAATGGAGTCCGCCTTGTGTGAAAGGGGCCTAAGAAAGATAAAACTCCCTCTCCACCACTCTCTCCCTGGACTCCTGTTAGTGTAGCTGGCTGAGTCGGGGCTTTCACTGCAAGAGCTTCTGTACTGGTGGGCATACCTCCCAACTTTTTGAGATGGGAATGAGGGACACCTATCAGCAAAAGTATGTAGGCATAGGACGCAACCCTTGCCACGCTCCCTTAAAGGAGAATTATACAAAAAAAACCAAGATTGGTTAAACCCACAAGTGCCTTTTTTTACCACTACTACCTTTTACATTGGCTTTTGGAATTTACAAATGCAGAAATTTAGAAATCAGATGAAAGGTTTAGGGCTGAAAAACACTTTTTGATAGATAAAAAGTGCATTTTATATACAACTATATAGATCAGACCAAAACGAGGGACAAATGAGGAGGAATGAGGGACAGAGGGACATTGCTCCAAATCAGGGACAGTCCCTCAAAATCAGGGACAGTTGGGAGCTATGCTGGTGGGCCGAGCAGGAAGAGATCAGTATACTGCAGTCCCGATTACTGCTTCCTGCCAAGCACACACAGCAGCTTTCCCTGGGGCAGGAAGAAGATCTCAGAGGAGAGATGTCAGACTACTATGCTGTCTGTAAACCTGCCCTGCACCTTGAAGTGCAGGTTTGCTAAGAGAGAAAGTAACTTTCTTGAACAGGTTAGGAATATACTGGGAGTCTGGGACTTCAGAAATGATACATAGATGTTTTGTATATACACATCTTTTTTAATAAGCTATAATGTGTATATGGAATACATCTATGTATCACCTCAGAAGTCCCAGTATATCCCTAACCTATTAACAAATCTGAACATTAACATCAAGGAATGTGATTGCATAATAAAACCAACTCCAGAAGAGTAAACAAAAGTCCATCCTTTCAGTGTATGTGTTTTGAGGGGAGGGGGAGAAATAGCCTCTTTCATTTACCTTATTCCATGTTCCAGCCAGCTCCAGTGCTCTCTTCCTCCACACAAAGCCTTGACATCACATATCATACAGAGACATTAAGAACCCTTTCACACTGGCTCCACTCCGCATTAGCGGTAAAGCGCCGCTAGTCATAGCGGCACTTTACCATCGTTTTAGCGGTGCTTTTCGGCCGCTAGCAGGGCGCTTTTAACCCCCGCTAGCGACCGAAGAAAGGGTTAAATGCATCTGAAAAGCAACCCGCTGCCGAAGCACTTTGCAGGCGCTTCACCAGCAGTGCCCGTTTATTTCAATGGGCAGGGGCGGTGGAGGAGCAGTGTATGCACCGCTCCTAAACAGCTCCAAAGATGCTGCTGGCAGGACTTTTTCTAACATCCTACAAGCGCACCACTCCAGTGTGAAAGCACTCGGGCTCTCACACTGAGCTGCAGGGGAGGCGTTTTTAAGGCGCTCTACAGGCGCTATTTTTTGGCCCTTTAGCGAAAAATGCCTCCAGTGTGAAAGGGGTCTTCTTACCCTGTATAGTATGATGGGGAGGCTGTAGTGTGACCACAGCCAGTAACTTACACAGAAGCTGAAGGGGACACATCACAGCACTGGAGGGAGCCAGCAGGAATAGGGTAAAGTTGGGTACACACGGGTAGAGATTTGTTCAGGTCAGCTGGGACTGTGTGTAGCCCTCCATGTTAGACAGAAGCCGATCATTAGATCAGCTTTGGTTAAACAGGACTGCTGGAAAACCTTGTTCAATCAGCAGCTTGCAGCCAATACAGAATACAATACATTCACATTGCCTACAGCTCTGCAATTACAGCCTGTACAGAGGTATGGGCACAGAGCTTTAGGCAATGTATGCAGTAGCCTTTCACTGCACCCATGATCTGCTGATCACAGGTGCAATACTTTGCAGGTTCCTGTTTTTAAAAATAATAAATGCACATTTTTTACTGGCAAAAATATGTGCATTTATTTGTTTTTATTAAAGTTGAACCTTGCCTTCAAGTATTTATAGCTTAATCCTCTGCCCCTAGACTAAATGAGCATTTAACCCATGCAGCGCAGGGGCCCTACTGCAAGGGTGGACTTTTATTTTTTTTTTCCTGGGATTTAAACCTTTATTATGAACAGAATGTCAGAGAAGACACCTGGGTCAGGCAGGAACATAAATGGGTGGCTATATATGTATATATGTGAGTGTTTGTATGTGTGTGTATATACTATAGGTGTGTAATGCCTCTTAGGGGGTACTGCTGGGCACTAGGGTGTATATACTCCTGGTCTCTCTGTAGTTTACCCACTCCTGACTCCTGCACATTGTATATTAGATACATCCTACCTCTGCACTCTGTACTTTATCCGCTCCTGACTACTGCACTCTCTACATTATTTTTGCTCCTGACCCTTGCACTTTGTAATTTATCTAAACCTGACCTCTGCACTCTATACAAAAGTTTAAATCAGGTGTGGGGAAGATGATTGGTCATGCATAAAAAGAAGGGGGGGGGGGCGCGCGCACCTTGGAATGTTCGCCCTGGGCGCCGGATGACCTTATCCCGGCACTGCATTTGAGAACGCACATTCTGTATTGATTTGGTTTTGTTTTTTTATTTTTTAAGTATATCCAGGGGTTGATTTACTAAAGGCAAAAAGAGTGTGCACTTTGGAAAGTGCAGTTGCACACTGCAAGAGCAATTGCTCCAGAGCTTAGTAAATAAGCAGAAGCTCCACTGACTTTCATCAACCTTCCTCATACAGGGAAAAGCCCCCAGCAAGGCACCACATCTGTACATGCAGGATTGCTGTCTCCTATGACAACAGTCTTTAACAGTTCCTAACTTAAATCATTACAGTCCTCTTTGCTTCACTACAACTTCTACTTGTAGTTCTTCAGCCCCTTGACCTCCTGGTCTCTCACTGGACCCTCTGACTCACTGACTCTGAATTTCTGAAGCTCCTCAAAGCTTTGCGGTGGTATCTCCCTCAAGCGTCACCCACACTTCCTTGCTGGGTCCCTAGCTTGGCACTCCAGATACTTCTCAAGCTCTGCAAGAGTCACCTCCGTTAGTTGGGTCCCTGACTTGATCACCACCTGAAGTTTCCCGATTCTCCACTGTGCCCATTCGGTGAAAATGCTGTTCTGGTACTTGCTTCAGTTACTCACTGTAGTCCCTGGTAAAAGTGGTTGGTCCCTTAGTAGCGACAGCTTCCCTTATACTTCCGACCACTGACAGGTTCTCCAGCCAGCAGAACCATCACTTCTGGTTGGATAGGCCCTCACACAGCCTGGCAGCCAGATACCCCTGGGATAGGCCCAATCTCTGGCCTAGCAGCCCAGGGCGTATGACACAGGTCCACCCAGACAGCCATCCAGGTGGCACAGAACATAGATCACCTGACTTCACCCAAATATATAGCTTCTCCCAGCAGGCCAAGGGATTCAAGAAAACCCCTGCCCATTGGCTGAGATCCCCAATATACCCACAACCTGACCTTGGGTTGCCTTTCTCGTCTTTAGTACCACCGGCCACCTAGTGGTAGAAGAGAAAAGTGCAACAAGGCCAAACTTAGGGAGAAATCAATGGATCTCTAGCAATTGACCAGAGTAACTACTACTGGCAAGCAAATTTGTGAGGAGCTCCCTGACCAAACTCCAGGGCACTACACAAGAATTAGCACTGCCCTCATAACCATCTACAAAGGTATATTGTTTATCAAAGTATAAGATGAGCTGCTTTTTCTCAGTTTTGATAGGCTGGAAATGTGGATTGTTTGCTAATTTTTACAATTTAATATCACCTAGTATCAGAGAATGAGGGTTTTAAAAACTGGTACATACCGTACCTTTGAATTGATAAACAAACACAAAGTATGAAAAGACCACTATAGCATTACATTTGTTAGACTCGGGTCCAATTGATATAACACATAGGACGAAGTCTGGTGACATTAGCATGCAGCTTAAAGACTAAAGCTGACCATAGCGATTCAGTTTTATTTGATTAGCCAGCTAGCTGATCAAAAAAAAAAACAAATGTTTTACCCCATCTACACAAGTAAGGCAGGTGGAGGAATTCTCCCCACTGTGTTATTGTAATTTGACAGTGGGGGCTCCCCGATGCCTAAATACACTCATCAGCACTACAGCTGATTGATGGCATGTGCTGATCAAACACAAATTTTCCACCTTTCCCATTTGAGCGTTGATTTAAAAAATTTTGCCATCCCTGCTAAACTGGCCAGATTGTGATCCATCTATGGCCAACTTAAAACGGTATTAAAACCAAAACCAAAAATTTAATTTATTGCAGCTTATTAATCATATGATGTGGTAGCTGCATTCCTTTTCTTTTTTCAGACTTTTTTCCCTCTGTTTTGAGCTGCTGATCTGGCCAGTAACACACCTCCTGTATTAGAGTGCCCCACTCTGAATGAATGAGCATAGGGGGCACCTTTAGTCAGCAGCATTGTCAGTCTGGGGGGAGGAAAGGGAAGTGTTAGATGCAGACATGTGCAATTTGTTTCATTATAAATCTAACTTCAGACAAAATTTTTGTTATTTGGAGATTCGGATGTATCCAAATCTCCGAATCACAATAGTAATGAATTTCTACAAATCTGAAATAAATTTTAAACGAAACAACAAATTCATTTGTATTCATTTGTTTCACTCTGACCTTTTGTTTATGTTTGAAGCATCTGAAATAACGACATTGATTCGGATTCATTTAGTTTTCATGTTGCAGTAACATTTTTCTTTCTTTCTTTATTTATTTAAAAACGCACTACAAATAAAATAGAAATATATTTCAATAAATACAGTAAAGCTGCTTACACACTGCTCAGTTTTCAAAACTGCTATGTTGAAAAAATGATGCAAAATTGCATTTGCATTTCTGCTGCATTTTTGCCATGTTTTTGCTGCAGTGCATTATGTTCTTGGTGCATTTTTGCCACATTTGCTTTGCGTTTTTTCCCTGGACATGTGGCTGGACAAAGCACTTTCATTGTTCATGCATTTATTATGCGTTTGCAGCGATTTCTAATCATGTCAGTGGAGAGGTGCGTTTTTTGGTCAATTTTTTTTACCACACCAAACATGCACCAAAAATGCCGCCAGCAAGCAAGCCTTTTAAAAATGCAACTGAAACGCAAAGGACCAGTGTGAATGGTTCCATAAGATCCAAAGGGATGCATTTTTCATGTATTTTTCTTCACGCTTTTTTAACTGAAAAATTGTTTAGTGTGAAATCGGAATCTTAGTGCTTATCGGAATCTGGGAGCCCCCTATAATAAGAGGGCCCCCAGATCACGGCCCCCAACCCTATGTGAATGAGTATGGGGTACATGGTACCCCTACCCATTTACCTAGGGAAAATTTTCAATAATAAAACACACTACACGGGTTTTTAAAATAATTTATTAGACAGCCCCGGGGGGGTCTTCCTCCGACTTCGGGAGTCTTCCTCCGGCTTCGGGGGTCTTCTTCCGGCTTCGGGGGTCCCTCCAGTTCCTCTTTTCCCGGCGTCCGGTTGGTTCTTCTCCGCTCTCTCTGACCTCTTCTCCCAGTGTTCCAGTTCTTCTGCCGGCTCCTCCGCTGTCTTCATGCTGCTCTTTTGCCAGCGGAGGCCCGGACTTCTGGCTTCTTGTCTTCTTGGCTTCTTCCCTCTTCTCTTCTCCAGATATTGACACGACGGTCTCTCCGTCTGGACTGCTCTCTGAGCGCTCTGCTGTGACTTATATAGGCGGAGACCCTGCCCCCTTATGCCGTCATAGTCCCTGGGCATGCTGGGATTGTGACGTTTTAGGGGGCGTGCTCACCGGGTGATGTTGACCACAGAAAAAGTATTCAGCCCCCTTGGATTTTTACCTACTTTGTTACATTACAGCCTTTAGTTCAATGTTTTTTTAATCTGCGCTATATGTGATGGATCAGAACACAATAGTCTAAGTTGGTGAAATAAAATTAGAACAATATATGCATAAAACAACTTTTCAGAAATAAAAACCTGATAATTGGCATGTGCGTATGTATTCACCCCCTTTGTTACGAAGCCCATAAAAAGCTCCGGTGCAACCAATTACCTTCAGAAGTCACATAATTAGTAAAATGATGTCCACCTGTGTGCAATCTAAGTGGCACATGATCTGTCATTACATATACACCCCTTTTTGAAAGGCCCCAGAGGCTGCAACACCTAAGCAAGAGGCACCACTAACCAAACACTGCAATGAAGACCAAGGAACTCTCCAAACAAGTAAGGGACAATGGTTTTGAGAAGTACATGTCAGGGTTACGTTATAAAAAAATATCCAAATCTTTGATGATCCCTTTGAGCACCATCAAATCTATCATAACCAAATAGAAAGAACATAGCACAACAGCAGACCTGCCAAGAGACGGCCGCACATGAAAACTCACGGACCGGGCAAGGAGGGCATTAATCAGAGAGGCAGCACAGAGACCTAAGGTAACCCTGGAGGAGCTGTGGAGTTCCACAACAGAGACTGGAGTATCTGTACATAGGACAACAATAAATCATATGCTCCATAGAGTTGGGTTTTATGGCAGAGTGGCCAAAAGAAAGCCATTACTTTCAGCAAAAAACAAAATGGCATGTTTTGAGTCTGCGAAAAGACATGAGGGAAACTCCAAAAATGTATGGAGGAAGGTGCTCTGGTCTGATGAGACTAAAATTTAACTTTTTGGCCATCAAAGAAAACGCTATGTCTGGCGCAAACCCAGCACATCACATCACCCAAAGAACACCATCCCCACAGTGAAACATGGTGGTGGCAGCATCATTCTGTGGGGATGTTTTTCAGCAGTCAGGACTGGGAAACTGGTCAGAGTTGAGGGAAAGATGGATGGTGCTAAATACAGGGATATTCTTGAGCAAAACCTGAGTCTAGGTGACAGATGCACACTGTTGGAGTCAGGAGTGCACTGCTAAGGTAGTGGACCCTACGGCTGACTGATGCGGATGGAACTCTGGGTGGTTCAGGAAGGCAGGTCCACTGGAGCACCAACACGGATCCCACTGGGAGCTAGAGCATAAGATTCCCCAGGGCGCGGGGTCTAAGAGCCAGCAGGTGTTCACCAGAGCCTCTAGTGGTGAGGATGAGCTGCGCTGCAACTGACTCCAGGTCATGGCCCCCCGGGTCTCCCAGCTCACGCTCACGGTAGGCTACAGGAGGACAGAGAAGAAGCAGCAGCCCAGGACAACAAGGGATAGTAAGGAGAAAAAGCAAAGGTCAGGGCGACTAGCAGACAAGGATAGACAGAGAACACACCAAAAGGTCAGGGTCACACGCAAGCAGGGATAGTCAAGAACAAGCCAAGATCGGTAAACAGGATCAGACGTAGGACACAGAGCAATGAGCACACGGAAGCCAAATCACACAATATTGATTAGCAGAGCTGGCTTGCAGTGCACAGGTTAATATAGAGTTCCCTGATAGGGACTGAGGTGGAGGCTCGCCTAGGGTGTCAAAATTCCTTGCACCAACCCTGGGTGGAGCCATGCTTTGAGGAGAGATTACTTAAGCAGCCAAGTGACAGTGGCTGGCCTCTTAATCTGAATACATGGAGAGGTATGCTGACAAACATTACTGCATAACCATGACAGTACCCCGCCTCTTACGAGACCTCCATGTCCCCCGCCTGGGCCCAGGCTTAAAGAGAAACTTCAGATGAAATCTCCTCAGCAGATGATGTGCAAAGACCTCAGATGCAGTGATCCAAGACCTCTCCTCAGGACCAAATCCTTTCCAATGTACAAGGTACTGAAGAATGCCTTTAGGGAGCTGGGAATCCAGAACTTGACTAACCTCGTACTTTAGATTATCCTCAGAGACCGGAACAGAGGTAGGGAGAGGACGAGAGGACTTATTGAGGACTAAAGGCTTTTTAGGAATGGGTAAGGGCATTAGAAGGCCATCAGGAGTCTGAGCAGGGTCCCCCAGACCCTTAAAGATGAGCTGGACATACAGCACAGGACCATCAGACTGGGCAGAGGTCAGTGGATCCCTGAGGCCAGGTTGGTTAGAAGGTGACGTGTCACAGGAGTCAAGCTGGATAGCTGAAACACAAGCAGAATGCAGAGAGCCCTGAAAAAAGGTTGAAAACCCCACCTGGCCGAATGAGGCAGTCTATCCAAAGGATGGACTGAGCCTCTTAAACAGGTTTGAATGGATGTAGTAGTAGTAGGGTGAGGCCAGGTTACAGAAGGTCCCGAATAAGAAAAAGCAGGAAGCTCACTGGGCATAGGCTGGACTGGCATAACTGGTGCAGCGGCAGACTGAATAGCAATGCCAGGTGCAGCGACTATCACAATCGCATCGCAGGGTGTAGCGACTGCGTAACTGGTGGACGAGTTAGCCTGGCTGTGCTTCCAAGAGAGTTTAGGGACAGGCAAAGGTAAATGGTTATGCATGTTCTGTCCACCAGATGTTTTATACTGGTTAGTTGTACCTGTTTTGTTAAATTCACATGCAAAATGTGTAATTTACATAAGACAATCATATGTGGTGTGCAGGCTCCATCTAGCATTCCTTTTTGGTATTACTGCAGCTCTGTTTATTTATTTATTTGTATGTGTAGTTGAGGAAGTTGTCAGCAAGCAGGGAATTCTGGGTAGGATCTTAACAAGTCAACCATCCACCATTCTTTTCAACACATTGCAGCGAGCAACACATGTATTTCACAATCTATCGCCATCACCCCTTGGAGAACTTAAAAATTTCACCTGGCTTGTTCTAAAAAACTGTGATCAAAGAAATATGGTATCTACAGTTATTGGGATAAGAAGGTTTAGCTATCTGCTCCTTGAGACAGAACAGTGAAATTTTTAAGCTGACCTCTCAAGGGAAGATAAGCCGTCTTCGGAAGTCTGTACAGCCCAGGGCTACGCAGTATCCATACAGTCGGAAGCCTTAAAGAAACAGGCATGCGGCAGGCGAAGCAAGCAGCCACGCGCTCTGTCAAACAGCTTCGACACTAGAACGGTCTCTATACAGCAAGACAGCTTCTTCCCCGCAGCCATGTCTCACAGTGGGACATCTTCTTACAAAACATGTTCACGAGCAAGCTCATCTAAGTCATCTGTTGCAAATGCAGCAGCTATCGCCCGTTCAAAAGCTGAAGCAGTAAAAGCCAGGGCCACATTCACAGACCAAGAGTTGTAAATGAAAAAATAAAAGGCCCGCCTTGATGCAGAAAATATAAGACAGGAACAAGAGAGAGAGAAGGAAAGAGTACGCATGGAACAAAAAAGAGAGCAAGAAAGAGTACACATGGAACAAGAGAGAGAGTAAGAAAGAGTACACATGGAACAAGAGAGAGAGAAGGAAAGAATACACCTGGAAGCAGAGCTAGCCCAACAGGAAGCATCTCTGAAATTGCAGCAAGCTATCTTAGAAAGAGACGCTGCCATTGCATAAGCAGAAGCTTTAGAAGCAGCCGTCTACGATGAGCCAAGAGTAGGCAGCAGCATACCGGGTCTAGAGGAAGAACAAAAAGATTCCTCACAACGCACGTCAGATTATGTCTACCAGCACTGGAACCCAAGCAGCATCCCACAACAAGAAATTAAATATGACGTCAGTGAGTCACATCAAATAAAGCAGCAACAAGATGACCTGGGACCCCAACGCTACAAGCAAGAAAAATCTGACAGAGTTCCAGACTTTCCAGTTCCAACCAAACCTTCTACTCCACAGGGTACCCAGCCTTCATACAAGCATCAAACACCAGTCTTCACTCCAAAGGTGTATGCAACGAACAGGTACGAACTGCCAACCTTATGTAAGTTTGAACCCAGTGCGCCTAAAGAAGAGACTTTTACCAGGTATGCCTTTACACCGCACCACAATACACCAGCAGCCTACCCCAATGCCAATCAGGCTACTATAGGCTTTGCCAAGTTCCTGGCCAAAAGAGAGTTAGTTACCCAAGGACTTGTCAAATTTAGTGATTGCCCTCAACACTACAGGGCGTGGTGATTCGCTTTCCAGAGTGTCATTCAAGGTCTAGATCTATCCTGCAGGGAACAGATAGAACTTCTCATAAAGTGGTTTGACAATGATTCTGCTGAACATGCCAAAATGATCAGAGACATTAATATAAACCACCTGCGATAGGCCTTGCAAACATCTGGAACAGACTGGATAGATGTTATGGCTCACCAGAGGCTATAGAGAGTACACTGTTTAAAAGGATAGAAGACTTCCCAAAAATATCTAGCAAAGGTTACCAAAGACTCAGAGAATTCCGTTACCTGTGTATGGAGTTACAAGTTGCTAAAGCAGAAGGAGACTTACCTGGCCTTTCTTATCTTGACTCTGCTAGAGGTATTAACTCCTTAGCACAAAAACTTCCTTATAAGTTACACGAAAGATGGATTACTCATGGCTGTAACTACAAACAAGAACACAATGTGCCTTTTTCACCCTTTACTGAGTTTGTGGACTTTGTGGACAGACAAGCAGGAATGAAAGATGACCCGAACTTCATTTTTCCAGTATCTTATACCACTTCTTCTGGCCCTAAACAACTCAGAGCTCCAGTAGCAGTGCAGAAAAATAACATTTCTTCCCACAGATTTGCAGAGTCTCAGCCATAGGATCAAGACAGCGACTCTACTAAGTTCTGCCCTCTACATAAGATGCCACATCCTCTTCTGAAATGCAGAGCCTTCAGGACAAAGACCATCCAGGATCGCAAAGCTTTCCTCAAAGAGAACAACATCTGTTACAAGTTCTGCTCTTCGTTCACACATTTCACCAAGGACTGTAAGGTCAGTGTCAAATGTACAGAATGTGACAGCACAGAGCACAACACAGCCTTACACCCAAGGCCTACTCCAAGAACTTTCCCATCTGTTCATAGGGACAAGGAGCATGGCGGGGAGACCAAAGACTCTAGCACAGACACCATAGCAATCACTTCACAGTGCACTGAAATTTGCAAAGGAAGTACAGGTGGCAGGTCCTGCTCTAAAATCTGTCTTGTGAGAGTTTACCCAAAAGGACGCAGAGACAAAGCAGTCAAGCTCCATGTCATATTGGATGATCAGAGTAGCAAGTCACTAGCTAGATTTATGTTTTTTGACATTCTAAACCTTAAAGGCCCCAGCAGCCCTTACTCTCTTATGACTTGTGCAGGTACAGTGGAAACGGCGGGGAGAAGAGCTGATGGCCTACAAATTGAATCTATGGATGGTAAGACATGCCTACCCTTATCAACCATAATAGAGTGCAACTAGATGCCAGACAACAGATCAGAGATTCCCACACCAGACGCAGCAGCTCACCAGACTCACTTGAATCACATCTCATACCAGAACTAGATGATCAGGCTCAGATAATCTTACTCCTGGGAAGGGATATCTTGCAAGTCCACAAAGTAAGAAAACTGATCAACGGTTCTAAAAATTCCCCATATGCCCAAAAACTGGATCTCGGGTGGGTCATTATAGGTGATGTTTGCCTGGGAGGCGCACACAAACCTGCATCTGTTAATAACCTGCTCACTAGTACCCTTGAGAATGGTCGTCCTACTCTTTTCCAACCCTGTCAGAATCACGTCCTCATAAAGGAGCTACCACACAACAACCCTGTACCTCTTCCCTTTCTAAGTCCCCTCTGTGACAGCAATACCTATGACAACGACCAAAGCAACTTAAGAAGCACAGTGTTTCAGAGAACAAAGGAAGATAACCAGGTAGCAATGTCCATTGAGGATGGGCTCTTCCTAGAAGTTATGGAAAGGAGTGTGGAGAAAGACAGGACTAATAGCTGGGTTGCACCTCTTCCCTTTAGACCACAAAAACGACGTTTGCCTAACAATAGAGAACTAGCATATAAACGTCTCACTTCCCTAAGACACAATCTTCAAAGGAAACCAAAGATGAAAGAACATTTCTTTTCCTTCATGGAGAAAATATTCCAGAATGGTCATGCTAAGATAGCCCCAAACCTCAAAGACTCAGAGGAATGCTGGTACTTACCTATATTTGGGGTCTATCACCCTAAGAAGCCAGGGCAGATTAGAGTGGTGTTCGATTCCAGCGCCAAACATGAAGGTGTCTCTCTAAATGATGTCCTTCTCTCTGGCCCTGATCTTAACAACATACTATTAGGAGTACTTATTCGCTTTCGCGAGGATTCAGTCGCATTTATGGCAGACATACAACAAATGTTCTATTGCTTTTTTGTTAAAGAAGAACACCGTAACTTTCTGAGGTTTCTCTGGTTCAGGGACAACAACCCCTCTGGAAACATCACAGAATACCGCATGAGGGTGCACATATTTGGCAACAATCCTTCCCCTGCAGTTGCTATATATGGCCTCAGACATTCTGCTAGAGTGGGAGAGTCAGAGTATGGGTCAGATGTCAGACAGTTTGTGGACAAGGATTTCTATGTAGATGATTGCTTGAAATCACTACCCACAAATGAAGCCGCAATCAGTCTCCTCAAAAGAACTCAGGCAATGCTTAAGACTCCACAAGATTACTTCCAACAGTAGAGTAGTTTTAGAAGCCTTTCCTGTCCAAGATCGTTCTAACAAGTTAAAGGACTTAGATCTAAGCACAGACTCACTTCCCATGCAACGCAGTCTTGGTTTGCTTTGGGACTTAAGATCTGACACGTTTACTTTCCAAGTAAACACAGAAGAAAAACCTTTTACCCGTAGAGGTGTCCTGTGTACCATAAACAGCCTGTATGATCCCTTAGGCTTTGCAGCACCTATCACCATCCAGGATAAGGCACTACTAAGAGACTTAACCTGTGAGTCCCTAGATTGGGACCACCCTCTCCTCACTGACAAGAAGAACCTATGGCTAGAGTGGATGGACTCACAGCTCTATCCAACCTTAAAATTCCACGACCATATGCTCCTCTGTCATCTGCTGACGTTCAGATGCAAAGACTTTGTGTGTTTTCGGATGCTTCTGTTAAAGCAATTGCTGCTGTAGCTTATCTGAAAACCATAGACACTAAAGGACAATGCCACATAGGGTTTGTAATGGGGAAAGCAGAACTTGCACCACTTCTCAAACACACCATACCCAGGCTGGAAAAGCAACACTGCACATGGATCTTCAATCCACCTCACTCTTCTCACATGGAAGGTGTTTGGGAGAGGATGATAGGCATAGCCCGCAGAATTCTTGACTCTATCTTCCTGCAGGTAGGAACTGCAAGGCTTACTCACGAATGTTTAGTGACATTTATGGCAGAGGTTACAGCTATCATTAACGCCAGACCTTTGACATCCATTTCAAGTGACTCGGAACATCCAGTAGTCCTCACACCTGCCATGTTACTCACGCAAAAGACTAGTCTTGTCGGTGCTCCAGCTGGAGAGTTTTGTGAGAAGGACCTTTACAAACGTCAATGGAGACAAGTACAAACCCTTGCCAATACCTTCTGGAACCGGTGGAGGGAACAATATATATCTACTCTACAAGTAAAGAGAAAGTGACACACTGAAAAGCCTAATCTTAAACCTGGTGATGTTGTGCTCATGAAAGATTGCCAGACACTAGGGAATATGTGGCCTTTAGGTCTGATCACCAAAGTACTGCCAAGCAAGGATAATCTTATCCATAAGGTCGAGGTCAAGATCTTTCAACAGAATGAGGTTAAAGTATTCTTGAGACCAGTGACTGAACTTATTCTGTTGCTTTATAAGGAAGACTCTGTTAGTGACATCACTTGATGTCAGGCGGGGAGTGTTCTGTCCACCAGATGTTTTATACTGGTTATTTGTACCTGTGTTGTTAAATTCACATGCAAAATGTGTAATTTACTTAAGACAATCATATGTGGTGTGCAGGCTTCATCTAGTGTTCCTTTTTGGTATTGCTGCAGCTCTGTTTATCTGTTTATTTGTATGTGTAGTTGAGGAAGTTGTCAGCAAGTAGGGAATTCTGGGTAGGATCTTAACAGGAAGTCAACCATCCACCATTGTTTTCAACACATTGCAGGGAGAAACACATGTATTTCGCAATCTATCGCCATCACCCCTTAGAGAAATTAAAAATTTCACCTGGCTTGTTCTAATAAAACTGAGATCAAAGAAATATGGTATCTACAGTTATTGGGATAAGAAGGTTTAGCTATCTGGTCCTTGAAACAAAACAATGCAAACTGGAGTGAATGATCAGCTCAGGATCACAGGTGAGCTCCTCATCCAGAGTGCCACATGACCTAGAGAGTGCATCAGCCCAACTATTGCAGGACACATCTCAGAAATCGCTATATGCAGTGGGAAGAGCAGAAGATACTGGGATGGTGGCAACAGGAAGTTTCTCTTTTGGGGCAACCTTGAGTAGGCAGGATGAGGAACATGAGGAATCCCAAGCCAGGATCTGTCCAGCAGTCCAGTCAACGTGTGGAGAATGGAGCCATGACCAAGGAAGACTTAAAATGATAGGAGATGAGGCCTTAGGTAAGATAAGGAAGGATAAGGATAAGTGGAGTGTCCCTACCGACATCTTAACATGGAGGGTCTGGAAGCGGATAGGGCCCCCTGGGAGAACAGTGCCATCAATCGCCAAGACCAAATTGCCAGCGGCTCCAGAATCCAGATATGCCAAGACCGAATGAGAGAAAGCGCCAACATGAAGGAACACAGAAAGAAGAAAATGAGAAGGTGAAGGTGATATTTCAGTGTCCAATACTCCACCCCCCAGATGTATTAGCCCCGAGCGTTTTTCCGGACGAAGAGAGCAAGTGTCACCAAAACCACCTTTGGCTCCACGATAGAGGCACAGGCCCAGAGTTCTGCGCCCAGCGCATTCTTCGGGAGATAACTTGGTCCGGCCCAGCTGCATAGGTTCCTCAGCTAGCAGGAGGTGCTCCTCGGGTCGAAGAGAGGGGACAGGGAGCTCAGGCTGCCTAAAGAATGGGGAGTGCTGGCGTCTTTTTTCCAGGGTCCTCTCCTGAAAGCAAATATCGATCTGGTTACACAAGGTGATGACACTGTCCAGATCAGCAGGGATGGTTCTTCCTGCTAATTCATCCTTCACTCTATTAGAGAGGCCATGTAAAAAGGTTGCAACTAAGGCCTCATTATTCCAGCTCAGCTCAGCAGTCAAAGTACGAAAATGAAGAGCGTACTGTCCCACAGAAGCGGACTCTTGACGGAGATGTAAAAGGGCGCTGGTCACTGAGGAGACACGACCTGGTTCCTCGAAGATATTCCAAAAAAGTTTCAAGAAATCAAACAGGCTAGAAACCACTGGATCATTCAGTTCCCACAGAGGGGCAGCCCAGGCTAACGCCTCGCCAGACAGGAGGGATATAATATAGGCTACCTTCGCATGATTGGACAGGAAAATTTGGAGCTGGAGTTCAAAATGAATAGTGCATTGGCTGAGGAACCCCCTGCATACCTTGGAGTCCCCAGAGAAACGGGACAGAGCTGGCAGTTGTAGTCAATGTGTGGCTGCGACTGCAACCGGAATAGGTGCAGCCGCTGGTTGTAGTTGAGGTTGCTGACTCGGGGTTCCTAAGGAGGCCTGAAACTGCTTGAAGCGGGAAGCCAGATCCTGGAGGAACCGCATCACCTGAGTCTGATTCGAATCCTGGGTCTCAAGAGTATGCCCTGCAATGGATCATCTGCGGGAAGCGGCACATCAGCCGGGTCCATGGCTGATCAAACTGTCAGGTCACCTGAGTCCAGGAGACAGATGCACACCGTTGGAGTCAGGAGTGCACCGCTAAGGTAGTGGACCCTACGGCTGACTGCTGTGGATGGAACTCTGGGTGGTTCAGGAAGGCAGGTCCACTGGAGATCCCACTGGGAGCTAGAGCATAAGATTCCCCAGGGTGCAGAATCAAAGAGCCAGCAGGTGTTCACCAGGGCCTCTTGTGGTGAGGATGGACTGCGCTGCAACTGACTCCAGGTCGCGGCCCCCAGGGTCTCCCAGCTCACGCTCACAGTAGGCTACAGGAGGACAGAGAGGAAGCAGCAGCCCAGGAAAACAAGGGATAGTAAGGAGATAAACCAAAGGTCATTGCAACTAGCAGACAAGAATAGACAGAGAACACGCCAAAAGGTCAGGGTCACAAGCAAGCAGGGACAGTCAAGAACAAGCCAAGATCGGTAAACAGGATCAGACGTAGGACACAGAGCAATGAGCACATGGAAACCAAATCACACAATATTGATCAGCAGAGCTGGCTTGCAGTGCACAGGTTAATATAGAGTTCCCTGATAGGGGCTGGGGTGAAGCCATGCTTTGAGGAGAGATTACTTAAGCAGCTAGGTGAGAGTGGCTGGCCTCTTAATCTGAACTAGGGATAGGCCAAACACCACCCTGTTCGGTTTGCAGCAGAACATGCGAACAGCCAAAAAATTTGTTCGAACACATGAACATCGTTAAAGCCTATGGGACACGAATGTGAAAAATCAAAAGTGCTAATTTTAAGAGTTAATATGCAAGTTATTGTCATAAAAGTGTTTGAGGACCTGGGTCCTGCCCCAGGGGACATGTATCAATGCAAAAAAAAAGTTTTAAAAAAGGCCGTTTTTTTGGGAGCAGTGATTTTGATAATGCTTAAAGTAAAACAATAAAAGTGAAATATTCCTTTAAATTTCATACCTGGGGGGTGTCTATAGTATGCCTGTAAAGTAGCGCATGTTTCCCGTGTTTACAACAGTTCGAGAGCAAAATGACATTTCTAAAGGAAAAAAAGTCATTTAAAAGTACTAGCGGTAGCGCCGGCAGCTATAATGAATTGTCAGGTCTCTGCAATAGTCATAAAAGTAATTGAAAAAAACGGCCTGGGGTTCCCCCACAGTGCATTACCAGGCCCTTTGGGTCTGGTATGAATATTAAGGGGAACCCCAAACCAAAATTAAAAACAAAAACATTTGTGGGGTCCCCCCCCAAATTCCATACCAGGCCCTTCAGGTCTGGTATGAATATTAAGGGGAACCCCGCGCCAATATTTAAAAAAAATGGCGTGGGGGTCCCGGACCCGGTTCAGGAGGGGGGGCGCTCTCTCGTCCCCCCCTCTTTTCCTGCGGCCTGCCAGGTTGCGTGCTCGGATAAGGGTCTGGTATGGATATTTGGGAGGACCCCCACGCCATTTTTTAAAAATTTGGGAACGAGGTTCCCCTTAAAATCCATACCAGACCTGAAGGGTCCGGTATGGATTTTGAGGGGGACCCCTACGCCATTTTTTTTTTTTAAATTTGGCGCAGGGTTCCCCTTAATATCCAGACCTGAAGGGCCTGGTATGAAATTTGGGGGGACCCCCACGCAATTTTTTAAAAATTTTGGTTTGGGGTTCCCCTTAATATTCATACCAGACCCAAAGGCCCTGGTAATGGACTGGGGGGATCCCATGCTGTTTTTTTCAATGATTTCTATCTGTATTGCTGGGACCCGACAATTCATTATGGCTGCGAGTAGTTTTAAATGACTTTTTTTCCTTTTAGAAATGTCATTTTGCGCAGGGACTGTTCTAAACACGGAAAAAATGCACCACTTTACAGGCATACTATAGACACCCCCCCAGGTACGAAATGTAAGGAATATTTCAATTTTATTGTTTCACTTTAAGCATTATTAAAATCACTGCTCCCGAAAAAAACGGCCATTTTTAAAACCTTATTTTCCATTGATACATGTCCCCTGGGACAGGACCCAGGTTCCCAAACACTTTTTATGACAATAACTTGCATATTAACCCTTAAAATTAGCACTTTTGATTTTTCACGTTTGTGTCCCATAGGCTTTAATGGTGTTCGTGTGTTCTAACAAATTTTTTGCCTGTTCACATGTTCTGCTGAGAACCGAATAGGGGGGCATTCGCCCCATCCCTATTCCTGTCCCATAGATGTTAACGGTGTTCGCGTGTTCAAACAAATTTTTTGCCTGTTCGCATGTTCTGCTGCGAACCAAACCGGAGGGTGTTCGGTTCATCCCTAGTGGTGATACCTCACATGCATGGTGCAATTGCTGTTTACATGCCAACCATAGACCGATGCTTGCGGGGGTGCTTTAATTTTTGTTTTTAATTATTTATTTTCCTTTTTTTAATTTTTAGACTGTCCCTTTCATTTTTTTTTTTTTTGGATCACTTGAGAAATCTGGGGTCTATTAGACTCTAGATCTCTCCTCTGTCCTTAAAGCATCTGATTACACCAAGATCGGTATGATTAGATGCTTTCAAAATTAAAAAATTGCGTTATTTATATCTGGCAAAACCTGAAGTACCGTATTTATCGGCATATAACACGCACAGGCGTATAACACGCACCTTCATTTTAGGAGGGAAGTTTCAGGAAAAAACTTAAATTTTAAATAAAGAACTTTGAAGCAAAATAAGAGTCAGTGCCCATCAATGCAGCCTCACCATTGCCCATCTGCAGCCTGATCAATGCCCACCTACAGCCTCACAATTGCCCATTAATGCATCCTGATCAATGCCCACCTGCAGCCTCACAATTGCCCATCAATGCAGCCTGATCAATGCCCACCTACAGCCTCACAATTGCCCATCAATGCAGCCTGATCAATGTCCACCTGCAGCCTCACAATTGCCCATCAATGCAGCCTGATCAATGCCCATCTGCAGCCTCACAATTGCCCATCAATGCAGCCTGATCAATGCCCATCTACAGCCTCACAATTGCCCATCAATGTAGCCTGATCAATGCCCATCTGCAGCTTGATCAATGCCCATCTGCAGCCTGATCAATGCCCATATGCAGCCTCACCATTGCCATGAATGCAGCCTGGTCAATGCCCATCTGCAGCCTCACATCAGATTACTGATTCTCGCTGTAATCTGACGGCGTTCGTCCCGCCCCCCTCCCCGTTCCCTCCTAGACAGCCCAAATTGCAGTATCGGCGTATAACACGCACACACTATTTGCACCCCATTTTCAGGGTGAAAAAGTGAGTGTTATACGCCAATAAATACAGTAATAAAATGCTCAAAATTTGGGTTTCTAAGATCATAGAGATCATTGGAGCCATTCCAGTCACCATTCAGCTCTATGGTCAGCCGGCAGAACCGTTGGCTGCATTCTCGGGATTCCTGATGGACAGAGAGAGCCTGAGAAAATCGTGGAAGGCTTGCCTTTACATGAAAGCCGCCTGTCAGCTGAAAAAAAACTGTACCAGGATAATGCCTGCAGCTCCAGGTATAGCCACTCAAAGTCCAGCGATGTACCAGTAAGTTGCTGCTCCTTGTAAGGCATATACTGTATGTAATGTTCTTTTTTTCATGCAGCCTGTGGGCTGAACAAAAAAAAGAAGCCAACAGTCTTCCCCATTCACATCGGTCAGTGTGGATGAAAAAATCTCTGCCAATAAAAGTGAAAAAAAAAAGAGCCGAAGCATAAGCGTGATCCACCCACTGACCACCCCAGGCCCCCATGTTTGAGCATATACGTTCCTTTTTTTAACTGCGGATGAGAAATCTCCTCCAGAAGTGCTACAATCACTGATGTATGTATTCTGAAAGCACACCCTGCTGAATGGCATTCCTGCAAAGCAAATAGCGGTTAACAAAAAAATACAGTAGCAATAGAAATTTTCTCAATAAAACAAGTTTTTTTTTAATTGAAATCTGTGTCAAAAAAATTAAAAATGTAACCACTTCCATACTGGGCCATTGTCATATGACGTCCGCAGGAACACTTTGTCCCTGGCAAGCGTCATATAACTTCCTGGGCTTCTTGCCACTCCTGCGGGCCCCCGGGGGCACGCAGTGTGGTGATCGGGGATGAGGCGTGTCCCTTGGATCCCAGATCAGTGTAAAGAGACAATAAAAATCGTCTCTTTACCACTTGACCGGCTGTGTCCAATCACAGCCGGTCACATGCATTGTTCTCGTCCATGGCACTCGTGCGCACCCTAGGGCTGGTCACAGGCTTGTAACACTGACACAGCCCATCCTGGATCGCGGTAAAGAGCCAATGAAATTTGTAGTGGAGTCATTTTGTGAGTAATGCCACTGTCCTGGTGCTCCAGGATCTTCAAAAGTGTGATAGGTAGGAATGAAATTATATGTGTAATTTATGCTCTCAGAACGCCTTAAGGTTCTACTTCAATGTTGGACCTCTCTATGTGGCCAGGCTGTGTAAAAGTCTCACACATGTCATATCGTATACTTGGGAGGAGTAGCAGAATATATTTTGGGGTGTCATTTTTGCTATGTACATGCTGTGTGTTAGAAATATTTTATAAAAAAAAACAAATAAATAAGTTTTAATTTTCTTTCCATGTTTTCCGAAGACTTTTGGAAAAAAATGAACCATTAGAAAGACTCATTATTCTTCATAGAATATACCTTGGGGTGTTAGCTTTCCAAAATGGGGTCATTTTGTGGGTAATTCCATTGTCCTGGTGCTCCAGGGCCTTCAAAAATGTGATAGGTCGTAGTCCCGCCCCCGGCATAGTTTGTAGCCCCGCCCCCCGACATAGGTCGTGGCCCGTCTGGCTTCAGCTGAAAAAGTCCGGTGATCTGTGTCTACATCTTCTCAACAGAGGTTCCTGTGTCCCTGAACGTCAGCCTTCTGCCTGCAGACACCTGCACCCTTCCGTTGCCCTAGCAGTTCCTGTCTCAACCTCCAGGGGTGCTAGGACCAGGACTGTGCAAGAGGCCACCCTCATCACTTCGGGCTCTGCTGTAAGGTATGTGACATCACGTGACCAGCTGTCTCCAATCACAGCCGGTCACAGATTGTCAACAAACCGTGGTAACGAGCTGTTATCATGTGTGAGGAGGAAGTTGCAGTATACACCAAACACACTGATTGCCCCCCAATAAAGAGGACCTGTCACCACCCATCAAAGCACCTGTCACCAGCCCATAAAAGTACCTGTCACAGCTCATCTGAGTACCCGAGTACCTGTCACCAGCCCATCTGAATACCCGAGTACCTGTCACCAGCCCATCTGAGTGCCCGAGTACCTGTCAGAAACCCATTAGAGTACCTGAGTACCTGTCACCAGCCCATCAGAGTACCTGAGTACCTGTCACCAGCCCATCACAATAACCGAGTACCTGTCAGCAGCCCATCTGAGTACCCGAATACCATTTAGAAGCACCCATCAGATTACCAGAGTACCTGTCACCAGCCCATCAAAGTACCCGAGTGCCTGTCACCAGTCCATTATAGTACCTGAGTACCTGTCACCAGCCCATCAGAGTACCTGAGTACCTGTCACCAGCCCATCACAGTACCCGAGTACATGTCAGCAGCCCATCTGAGTACCCGAATACCATTCAGCAACACCCATCAGATTACCAGAGTACCTGTCACCAGCCCATCAAAGTACCCGAGTACCTGTCACCAGTCCATTATAGTATTCGAGTACCTGTCACCAGCCCATTAGAGTACCCGAGTACCTGTCACCAGCCCATTAGAGTACCCTAGTACCTGTCAGCAGGCCATAAGAGTACCTGAATACCTGTCATCAGCCCATTAGTGTACCTGGGCAGCCCATGCCTCATAGAATATACGTTTGGGGTGTTAGCTTTCCAAAATGGAGTCATTTTGTGGGTAATTCCACTGTCCTGGTGCTCCAGGACCTTCAAAAGTGTGATAGGTAGGAATTAAATGATATGTGTAATTTATGCTCCTAGAACTCCTGAAGGTTCTACTTCAAAGTTGGACCTCTCTATGTGGCCAGGCTGTATAAAAGTCTCACACATGTCGTATCACCGTACTTAGGAGGAGTAGCAGAATGTATTTTGGGGTGTCATTTTTGCTATGTACATGCTGTGTGTTAGAAATATTTTATAAAAAAAATAAGTTTTCATTTTCTTTCCATGTTTTACGAAGACTTTTGGAAAAAAATGAACCGTTCAAAAGACTCATTATGCGTCATAGAATATACCTTGGGGTGTTAGATTTCCAAATTGGGGTCATGTGGGTAATTTCATTGTCCTGGTGCTCCAGAGCCTTCAAAAATGTGATAGGTCGTGGCCCCGCCCCCTCTGACGCCACTGGAAAGCCATTGGGAAGTCCCCGTGTGTCAGAGGGGGGCCGAGTCACCCGTGTACGTCACTGTGTGGCCCCGCCCTCAGTTATAAAAGAACTGTCATCGGCGCTGAAGCGTTATACTGCGGGTGCCTCCCACGGAGGCGAAAATTTTTTATTTTATTTTTCGGTCCATCGTCGGAGCGATTGAAGAAGATGAATGGACTTCGTGGGACATTTTAATTTTTTTATTTTTTAATAAAGGACTTGTCTCAAGGTGTGTCTTGTGTTTTTTTAATATTTTGACACTTTTTTTGTGAAATGGTACGGGTACAATGTACCCGTTACCATTTCAAACAGGGGAGGTGGGATCTGGGGGTCCCCTTGTCAAAGGGGGCTTCCAGATTCCGATAAGCCCCCGCCCGCAGACCCCCACAACCACCGGGCAAGGGTTGTGGGGATGAGGCCCTTGTCCCCATCAACATGGGGACAAGGTGCTTTGGGTGACTATCCCAAAGCACCCTCCCCATGTCGAGGGCATGTGGCCTGGTACGGTTCAGGAGGGGGGGCGCTCTCTCGTCCCCCCTCTTTTCATTTTTCAATGATTTCTGGCTGTATTGCTGGGACCCGACAATTCATTATGGCTGCGAGTAGTTTTAAATGACTTTTTTTCTTTTAGAAATGTCATTTTGCGCAGGGACTGTTCTAAACACGGGAAAATGCACCACTTTACAGGCATACCATAGACACCCCCCCCAGGTACGAAATTTAAAGGAATATTTCACTTTTATTGTTTCACTTTAAGCATTATTAAAATCACTGCTCCCGAAAAAACGGCCATTTTTAAAACTTTTTGCATTGATACATGTCCCCTGGGGCAGGACCCAGGTCCCCAAACACTTTTTATGACAATAACTTGGATATTAACCCTTAAAATTAGCACTTTTGAGTTTTCACGTTCATGTCCCATAGACTTTAACAGTGTTTTTTCAAAGTTTTTCACATTTTTTGCCTGTTCGCATGTTCTGCTGCAAACCGAAACGGGGGGTATTCGGCTCATCCCTATGTAGCAGTATAAACGTTGGCTCAAATTTATGAAAAAAAATTCATTATTTGCAAAATGTTATTATAAAAAATAAAAAAAAGTTTTTTATTTTCAAAATTTACGCAAATTTTTTCACTTATGTCGCAAAAAATAAAAAACCCAGTGGTGATTAAATACCACCAAAAAAAAGCTCTATTTGTGTGAAAAAAATTATAAAAATTAGGTTTGGGTACAGTGTTACATGACTGAGTAATTGGCATTCAAAGTGCGAGAGTGCTGAAAGCTGAAAATTGGTCTGGGCAGGAAGGGTGTATAAGTGCCCTGTATTGAAGTGGTTAAATGACCTGCATACTGCCCTGCATCCTCCCACTTTTAACGAGAATACATGCAATGTACTTTTTTTCGTTCAGCCACTGAAACCTAACAGTTTCCCCCATTCACATTGATTGGTGTGGATGAAGAAATCTCTGACAAAAGAAATTAAAAAATATATATGCCGAAGCATAGGGGCAATCCGCCCACTGACCACCCCAGACCCCCCATGCTTGGATCATACACGTTCTTTTTTTTTTTTTTATCTGCGGATAAGAAATTTCCTCCAGCAACGCTGAATTCACTGATGTATGATATGTAGCAGGGCAGTACCCTGCCAGGGTCCAGCCAGTACACTAATTGGTCAGCTGTGTTCTGGGCTTTAAGTAATGACCAGACCAAGGTTCTGAGCTCCCCACCGGCAGATAGGAAGTCTGGCCCTGGAGTCAGGAGGATCTCCACCTAGATGAGTGTAGCACGAGGCTGCTAGCGATAAGCACAGAGTTGCTGAGCGTCAGGTCTGCGGGAGACAGACCAAGGCCTAAAGAGTAAGGCTTGAGCAGGAGAGCTGCAGTTATTAGCCAAGCGGGCTAAATGTTTTTTATTTCTGTAGCAGAACTGGAATGCTGAATACCCCTGCGAGGGAATGTACTATATTTGTGGAACTTTCTTTTGCATAAAAATGGTCAAAAACAGCCTTTAAACGAAGTAAAAGTGAGTGGTGATGTCCTTAAAGCTGTAAACTTGGAGTGAACTCCCTACAGTTAACAGTAAGGATGAGCTCCTGCGTGTTCGCACACTGTGTGTGCCGAGCCTGCCAGGAAGTGGGCACGGCGATGCCCTAATAACAGGCAGTGAGACATTTCCCGATCTCTGCAACCACACATCGGGGAAATGTCTCATTGCCTGTGACTAGTGCAGCGCCGTGCCGACTTCCTTGCGGGCTTGGCAGGCGGAGTGTGCGAACACGCTGGAGCTCATCCTTAGTTAACAGTTAACACATGTTAACAGTTAACGGTTAACAATAAAACACAGCAACAACAGAACATTGACCCAATAAAACGATAACTTTTTTTTTTAACTTTTTTAAAAAAATTTTTAAGGTTTTTTTATTTTTACTTTTTTAAGTTTTCATTTTTTTTTTTTTTTTAGGGACCACATGGGTAAAAAAAGAAGGTCCAGTCCAGAAGAAGATGTAACCCAGAGCAACCCCTGAACACCACCACCCTAAGGGGTGTGTGTGTGGGGGAGGTGATGTGAAGGGGGCAGAGGACACTGCCCCCTATAGCAGTGTCCTCTACTGCCCTCTACTAAACCCCCCCGAACCCTGCATTCTGAGCGTAACGCACTCCTGATCCCTGTATTCTGAGCATAATGCATTCCTGATCCCTGCATTCTGAGCATAAACGCACTTCAGATCCCTGATTCCTGAGCATAAAGCACTCCTGATCCCTGAATTCTGAGCGTAACACACCCCTGATCCCTGCATTCTGAGCATAATGCACTCCTGATCCCTGCATTCTGAGCACAATACACTCCTTAACCCTGCATTCTGAGCAAAACAAACTCCTTAAACCTGCATTCTGAGCGTAATGCAGCCCTTTGAAAAATCACAAAAGTTTTTTTGGGCAGAATCATATGTCTTTGGTCCCTTAGGGCTCATTCAGAGAGATGATTAGTCCCATCCTCTGAACAGAGCCGCTGGTAGGTTTAATTCAGTGTTGGCACTTTGAAATAAATAAGTTGGTTTTGTGTTGCAATTTGGGCACTCGGGCTCAAAAAGGTTTGCCATCACTGGTCTAGGGGTTGCCATTTTGAGATTTAGACTTTCCCACTGAAGCCGCTATTCAGGAGTTTTAGCGCTAAAAATAGCGCCTGTAAAGCGCCTGAAAAGCGCCTCTCAAGCCTCCGCAGTGTGAAAGCCTGAGTGCTTTCACACTGGGGCAGTGTGCTTGCAGGACCGAAAAAAAAAGTTCTGCAAGCAGCATCTTTGGTGCGGTGTGGGAGCAGTGTATACACCGCTCCTAAACTTCCCCTGCTATTGAAATCAATGGGAAGAGCTGCCGAAGCGCCTTCAAAACAATTCGGCAGCGGCGCTTTGGGGACGGTTTTAACTCTTTCCTCGGCCGCTAGCAGGGTTAAAAGCGCCCCACTAGCGACTGAAAAGAGCCGCTATAACAGCGGTAAAGCGCTGCTAAAACTAGCTGCACTTTATCACTAACACAGCCACGCTAACAGTGTGAAAGGAGTCTTATTGCTGAATGAACTTGGATGGGGCACAGGGAGCTGTGGGATACTCCATTAGCACTAAACAGTAACAAGAGGACACTCTTCACTATGTCACTATCTCTTGAACAGTCCCTCTAGTAGAAGCCAAGGGAATGGATAGGACTGAGACACTATAGGAAATGACCTAGTCCAAGCAAGCTCTAGCACTGATGCACAAGGTATAGTAACAGCAAACAATCATCATTATTCTACACTCGGGTCTGTACTCACAATATCCCTGGATACTTGGATGCCTCCTTCCAATATCACAAATAACCTTCTCCTGTGAACTCTCCAAACCAGATCCTCAGTGAAATCTTTTAATTAGTTACAGAAATTTTCAGAAAAACAGCCCCCCCAGCTCTAGCATAGCTGGGACATTGATAAGCACATGTAGAACTTCAGCTGGCAGGCCTTCAGGCTGGGAACTTCCCCTCCTAGACAAGAACCAGGCTGCCCCAGACCCAGTCATACTTATGCACTCAGCCCCCTACACAGGAATTGGCAAAATAAATATTCAGGCTGCAGATTTGCCTCTTTCCAACCCACTACATTCCAGAATCCTCCAGAAGGCAGGGGGAAATAATCAAACCTGCAGCCTGTGAAGCCCAGAACAACTCAAAGCAATCAAAAGCTGCTTCACAGTTTACAGGGGAGCCCAAATGAACTAAATTTACCTAACCTTTCTAGCAACCTACCTAGGAGGGTGATATAGAAGGATGTAGTGATTCAGGGAAAATGGATTTCCGATGAGACCATACGTAAGAGTTTGAAAAATTACTTGGATTAATCATAATCTAGTGGAAACATAGGCCAGTATTTACTAACCTCCGTGACACATGTAAAGCAGTAGTGGCCCATACATATGCCGCCCCCCTAATCCATGCGCCTGGCCCCTAATCTAGATGCAGGGTGCCGGACACATGGATTCTAATGGGGTTTTTTATTTTATAGAAGCACGTGATTAGAGCCTGCGGCTTTAATTGGCTTCAAAAAAGAGTGGGTGAATTAATATTTGCTATTGTCTTCCTGATTCTCCTCCCGGCCAATCAGGAAGCAGGTCCTGAGACCTGATTGGCCGAGGGGAGAAGCGATCCTATTGGCCGCCTCGGAGGAGGAGGGAAAGATGCAAGGGAAGCCGCCGCAAAGCCAAGGAGGAGGAGATGCAGGGTGAAGCCACCACCCGAAGGAAGCGTTGCACGCGACCTAGATGGGGTAAGTGCGGGTGATCCGAGCGACCGGGGGGGGCAGGTGATTGTTTGCCCCCCTGAAATATAGTACCAGCCGCCACTGATGCAAAGTCTTTGAAAACCCTCCTGCGCTGAATAGCCGAAAGATGGCTACAGCATGGGCTCACGTTGCCGGGACAGCGTCTATTGATGTCCTCCCGTGATCGCGCCTCCCATGTCCCCACGCTGCGCGCATCAGCACCGATGCAGGGTAAAGAGCCAATAACAGTGTTTTTTTACCGTGTGACCAGCTCTGTACAATCACAGCTGATCACAGTGAAACAGGATTTGTCGGTTATCGGGAGTCCTCTCCAACCAATGCTGCCTGTTAGTGCCCATCAGTGATGTCTGTCAGTGGCCATCAGTGATGCCTATCAGTGCCACCTGTCAGTGCCTATCAGTTCTGCCTTTCAATGCCATCTCTATGTGCCCATCAGTGCTGCCCTATCAGTGCCCATCAGTGCCACCTATCAGTGCCCATCAGTGGTACCTGTCAGTGCCCATTAGTGCCACATACAGAATACAGAATACTTTATTAATCCCAAAGGGAAATTGGGAAATTATTACGACACAGACACACTTAACAAAGACAGCACAAGTTCACAACAATAACTGAGAAAAGATACAAAACACAACAAAATTACCAATAACAGCCATTAGCACCAAATAAACAAAATTAAAACTACACTACAAATAAAACATCCATACAATTAAAATACAACATAGAATAAATATCACAGATTAAAATAACAGACAAACTACTAAATACAAATAATACACCACTTTCTCTAACACCACCACAAATAATAGAAAACACAATACCAACATACTATAAAAACAACACAAAATCCTGATCATAAACCAGAATTAGATCTTCAACTCCAGCCTTCACAGAGAAGAATTATATAGCTTGATTGCTACGGGCAAAGATGATTTCCTGTGTCGCTCAGTGGTGCATCGTGGGTGGGAGGAGTTGTCCGAGACTGAATGTAACTTGAACAACATTCTCCTCCCCAACACTGTTGTAAAAGACTCCAATTTCAATCCAACAACATCACTGGCCTTGCGAATCAGTTTGTTGGGTCTGTTGGTGTCAGACACCCTAAGCCTGCTTCCCCAGCATACCACTGCATACAGGAGAGCGCTGGCCACCACAAACTCATAAAACATCTTCAGCATCATCCAGCAGATGTTAAAGGACCTCAGTGTCCTCAAAAAGTAGAGGCGGCTCTGGCCCTTTCTTTATCGTACATCATGGGACACAGAGCACCATAGTAATCACTATGTGGGTATATAGGCACCTTCAGGTGATGGACACTGGTATACCCAATACAGGAAGTTCACTCCCTTTATAACCCCTCCTCCTACCAGGAGTACCTCAGTTTTTTCGCCAGTGTCTAAGGTGTTGGTCATGAGTGAAGATGAGGGATCCATGCTAGATTTAAATAGCCTCCACAGACTGGATCCATTGAGAGTGCCACTGAGGCCAAGGTGGATGGTACCCGGGCCTTGTATACGAAGCACAAGGTTTTGCCTGTAACGCCTCTCTCTGCAGGGCTGGAGCCCAGGACCCAGGGCTTTTTGGTCATGCTTACATTACCTAAAGTTTTTCCTGAGGGGTGCTATACAGGTCCAAGGGAGTGGAACCCTGATAAAAAGGGACCCGGTCCTTGAAGGTTTGCAAAAACCGTGATGGGTGAAGTTTGGATCTGTCTGACTTCGGCAGTATCCTGCGGCGAGGATAAGGTAAGGGAAGAAGCCTAGGAACTGTAAAAAGTTCACCTATGGTGTTTTCTTCCATGAGTAAAATGTTGTCATGCCTTAAAGTTTCCACTAGAGGGAGTAAATGAACATACCTTAGTATCACGTCTCCAACTAATCTCCTACCACTTCCACCAGCTCATTCCCCACAGTTACAACCTTTTGTACCACCTGCCCCACCCTATTAGATTGTAAGCTCTTCTGAGCAGGGCCCTCTTAATCCTATTGTATTGTATTGTATTATATTATAACTGTATTGTCTCCCTTTTATATTGTAAAGCGCTGCGTAAACTGTTGGCGCTATATAAATCCTGAATAATAAAATAATAATAATACAAAGCTTCTCAGTCAGCTCAGTGCCTCAGCTAACAGCATGTGTGTGGTCTCAGCAAGCCAGGGGGATTCCTCATACAGAGAACAACATGTTTGCTCTCCCCCCTGGGGGAAGGAAGGTACAACAGCAGCTTTCCTATGTTCGCTTATCCCCACAGAAGCTCATAACTTTTTAAAAATCCTGCCTCCCCAGCCCTCCCTTCCTCCACTCTCGCTGGGTCTCCATTGATCAAAGCAGCGCGTTGATGCCGTTCGCATGCACTATGGCTAGTTTAAACAGAGGGAAGGATGTGTTGAATGACGGGGGCGTGGCTTAAGGGTGCAGCACCGTGTGCAGGACATAAGTCCACAAGGCGCACACAGCGCAGGCGCTGGGGACAAACAGAAGCAGAGACAGAGACAGACGCTTCTCAGCTAACAGCTGCAGTCTGGCACACAGGACACAAGGAGCGCTGGGGACACGTAAGGATGTATATAGGCATTTCCAGTACAGGAAATAACATTTATACTCAGCACTTTATTAGCAGCATTGTTTTAGCTATACTATTGCTCAGCAAGTTGTGCATTTACTTAGTGCCTCTGCTTTTTTTGCTCAGCACTATGGCTTCCAAAAAAGACACCACAAAGGTACCAAAAATCCCACCCCCAGACGCTGGAAATTCCAGCCGTGCCTCCACACTGTCATCCTCTCTTGAAATATCAGATATGGCAAGCCAGGGGGAGTCATTGGAACCAATTAGTCGTGCAGCTGCTTCTCACATCTCAGCCCCTGTATACGTGACTGAAGATGCATTTTCCTCCGCCCTGCAGGGCCTAGAAGGAAGATTAGCTGCTTTAATCGTATCCTCCATCAAAAGCATAGGAATTGTGTTAGATTCCCCTCTCCCACCTTAGACCCTTTACCAAGGGATCCGTGGGTACAGGATGAGGTGTTACTTTCAGGCAATCAGGAGGAAACGCAAACCGATGACTCCTCTTTGGAGGAGACAACGGTGGATGAACTTTCAGCCACGCAATCTGAGAAATTGCTGGTACAATCTCTTACGGAGATGGTTCGTTCCACTTTCAAGCTACCCCTAACTGAGACATCTGAAAGTTCTATTTCTTCTTTAGGTTCCTTAAAACCTTCACAGCCTTTGCATGCGTTTCCCGTCAATGCATTCCTAGAACAGCTTATTTATGCTGAATGGGTTCAGTCGGATAAGCATTTTCTCCCTCCAAAGAGATTCACAGCACTCTATCCCATGGAGGAGAAATTCACCAAAAATGGAATGTACCAGCAGTTGACACTGCGATTTCCAGTGTGAATAAAAGTATAACTTGTCCAGTAGACAATGCACAAATGCTTAGGGAGCCAACAGATAAAAAGTTGGAATTCCTGTTAAAATCCTCTTTCCTTGGCAGGTGCTATTACTCAGCCTGCAGTCACGGCAATAGACATCTGTCAGTCCCTAAAGGACCAGTTTAGACAGCCCCTAAGGAGGTTCCTGCACAACAAGCCCGGGAATTGGCCGAACTACCAAGGGCATTATGTTTTGCCATAGACGCCATGAAAGATTCTATTCACCATTCTATTCTATTCCATTCTATTTGCGTTTGTGCTAGTACACCTGCGTAGGATCCTGTGGTTAAAAAGTTGGTTAGCTGAAGCACCATGCAAAAGGCTTCTGACTGGTTTTCCTTTTCATGGGGATCGGCTATTTGTGGATGATTTGGACAAATACATCCAAATGATTTCTAGTGGGTAAAGTACTCTTTTGTCAGTCAAAAGAAAGTATAAATACCTATCATTTAAGCAGACTGTTTCTCCTGTGCCAGGGGCATCCGCCTCTAGGCAGTAGCGAGGCCCCCGCCATCAGAATCTAGAGGAAAGCCTCAGGGTCAGACCCAGGCACAAAAGAAGTCCTGGGGGCAGAAAAATGCAAAGCAGAATTCCAAAGCCTCATCATGAAGGGGAACCCCCCTCCCCAGAGTGGGGGGAAGACTTTTGCAATACTCAGAAGTCTGGCAAGAGTAAATTCAGGACAGATGGGTCATCTCCACGTTGTCCCTAAGGTACAAACTAGAATTTAGGGAGTTTCCACTGTTTCGTTTTCTGAGGTCAAACGTTCCCAAAGATCCAGGGAAAAGGTAATCTCTGTTTCAGGCACTAGACCGATTACTGGCTCAGGGGGTGGTCATACAAATCCCCATAGAAGAGCAAGGTTTAGGGTTTTATTCAAACCTCTTTACGGTACCAAAACTAAATGGAGATGTCAGGCCCATTTTAAATCTAAAGAATCTGAATCAGTTCCTGAAGATCCGCTCCTTTCACATGGAGTCGATCAGGTCAGTGGTGTCTATCCTACTAGGAGGAGAACTTATGGTGTCTATCGACATCAGGGATGCATATCTGCATGTCCCTATATTTCCTGCTCACCAAAGGTTTCTGCGGTTTGAGGTAGAACAGCAGCATTTCCAGTTTGTAGCCTTGCCCTTCGGGCTTGCTACAGCACCCCGGGTGTTTACAAAAGTCCTGGCCCCACCTCTAATCAGGTTAAGGGCACAGGGCATAACAGTCTTTGCGTACCTAGACGATCTCTTACTAATAGACCAGTCGGTAGCTCGTTTGGAGCAAAGCGTGCACATTACAACCAGTTACCTGGAAAGTCTGGGTTGGATTCTCAACCTAGAGAAGTCTTCCTTAAAACCGATAAAAAGGCTGGAGTACTTGGGTCTGATCATAGACACAGCCCAGAAAAAGGTGTTCTTGCCTCAGTCAAAGATCAACTCCATAAGAGAGCTGGTGCAGATGGTCAGGTCAAAAGGAGATCCCTCCATTTGCCCTTGCATGAGGTTGTTAGGAAAGATGGTGGCTTCATTCAAAGCGGTTCTTTATGCCCAGTTCCATTCGAGACTGTGGCAAAACAGTATCCTGTCTGCTTGGAACAAAACAATTCAAGCTTTAGACTTGCCAATGCGGCCCTTCCCCAAGAGTGTCCCAAAGCCTCAGTTGGTGGTTACTAACCCAGAATCTGCTGAAAGGAGGATCCTTCAGACCAGTTATCTGGAATGTGGTAACGACAGATGCAAGCCTTTTAGGCTGGGGAGCAGTACTAGAGAAGACAACAGCCAGGGACAGTGGTCAAGAACGGAAAGAGCCTTGCCCATCAACATCCTAGAGATTCGGGCAATGTGTCTGGCTCTGAAGGCCTTTACTTTTAGATTACAGGATTGTACTGTCAGGATCCAATCCGACAATGCCACAGCTGTGGCCTATATCAATCACCAAGGGGGCACCAAGAGTCTTGCAGGGCAGACAGAGGTGAACCCTATTCTAACTTTGGCAGAAAGGAACGTTCCGTGCCTATCGGCAGTCTTCATTCCGGGAGTAGAGAATTGTCAGGCGGACTAGCTGAGTCGCCAGCAGTTATTCCCGGGGGAATGGTCCCTTCATCCCGACATCTTTCGAGCTGTTTGCCAAAGATGGGAGACTCCAGACGTAGATCTTCTGGCGTCTAGATTCAACATGAAGTTAGTCAACTTTGTGTCCAGGACAAGGGATCCATATGCATTAGTGACCCCATGGGATCAGATCTCACTGATTTATGCATTCCTCTCTATTCAGTTGCTGCCACGACTTCTTTCCAGGATCAATCTGGAAAGAAAGCCAGTAATTCTGGAAGCCCCAGCATGGCCCAGAAGGTCCTGGTATACAGAAATCATAAAGATGGTGGTGGAGGATCCATGGTCCCTTACACTACGGCCAGACCTACTCTCACAGGGGGCGATATTCCATCCTACCTTACGAACGCTAAATTTAATGGCTTGGCTATTGAAACCCACATTCTAAGAAAAAGTGGGCTTTCCGGGTCAGTTATCTCTACCTTGATTAATGCAAGGAAGCCAGCTTGCAGAACTATATATTATAGGATCTGGAGGGCTTATGTTTCCTGGTGTGAATCCAAGGGTTGGCACCCTCGGAGGTATATCATAGGGAACATTCTTGCCTTTCTACAATTAGGGGTAGAGGTGAAGTTGGCCTTGAGTACTATTAAGGGCCAAGTCTCAGCTTTATCGGTCTTATTTCAAAGACCGCTTGCTACACATTTATCTCTACCTTGATTAATGCAAGGAAGCCAGCTTCAAGATCTATATATTATAGAGTCTGGAGGGCTTATGTTTCCTGGTGTGAATCCAAGGGTTGGCACCCTCGGAGGTATATCATAGGGAGAATTCTTGCCTTTCTACAATTAAGGGTAGAGGTGAAGTTGGCCTTGAGTACTATTAAGGGCCTTGATGTGGTGAGAGTGGTCAAAGTCTACTTGAAGATGACTGCTCAGATTCGGAAGACTGATGTCTTATTTATTCTGCCAGAGGGTCCTAAGAAAGGATAGGCAGCATCGAAATCCACTGTCGTTAAATGGATTCGGCAGGTTATAATTCAGACTTATGATTTAGGGGTAAGATTCGCTTTGCTTCTACTTCTGAAATCCACAACCAGCTCCTTTGTCTTTGTCACATTTAGATACAGATGATTAACCTCACACCATGTGACAAAGTTCTCCACCACAGTCCTATACTCAGCCTTTTCCCCATCCCTGATACATCCCAATCATCAGAAAACTTCTGAAGATGGCAAGACTCTGTCTGGTACCTGAAATCATTGGTGTATCACCACATATCAGTGCAGACTCATCAGTGCTGCCTCATCACCTCACATCAGTTAAGGAGAAAAATTATTTATTTAGAAAATTACTTAACAGAAACTAAGAAAAACTTTTTTTCAAAATTTTCGGTCTTTTTTCCTTTGTTTAGCAAAAAATAGAAAACCCCCATAGTGATTAACCCCTTCCCGACCAGCCTCCGCAGTTGTACTGTAACGTAGCTATACGTCGGTTCGCCTTTTAACCACTAGAGGGCGTGGCACGACGCCGGAGCCAATGCGTGTGTAAACAGGGGTGTCAGGGGTGATGAGAGCGATCTGTTGTTTCCTACTAAGTATGAACAACGATCGCTCTCCTCACCCAGGCAGTCCCACCCCCCCCACAGTTAGAATCACTCCCTAGGGAACACAGTTAACCCCTTGATCGCCTCCTAGTGTTTAACCCCTTCCCTGCCACTGACATTTACACAGTAATCCGTGCATTTTTATAGCACTGAGCACTGTATAAATGCCAATGGTCCCAAAAATGTGTCAAAAGTGTCCGATCTGTCCGCCATAATGTCACAGTCCCAATAAAAATCGCTGATCACCGCCATTAGTAAAAAAAAAAAAAAATAATAAAAAATCTTTCCCCTATTTTGTAGATGCTATAACTTTTGCAAAACCAATCCAATATATGCTTATTGTGATTTTTATTACCACAAATATGTAGAAGAATACATATCTGCCTAAACTGAGGAAAAAATTATCTTTTTTTAAAAATAGTTGGGGATATTTATTATAGCAAAAGGTACAAAATATTGTGTTTTTTCAAAATTGTCGCTCTTTTTTTGTTTATAGCGCAAAAAATAAAAACCGCAGAGATGGTCAAATACCACCAAAAAGAAAGCTATATTTGTGAGAAAAAAGGACGTCAATTTTATTTGGGTACATTATCGCACGACCACGCAATTGTCAGTTAAAACGACGCAGTGCGGTTTCACAAAAAAAGGCCTTGTCATTGAGCAGCCAAATCTGAAGTGGTTAAATATCACCAAAAGAAAGCTCTATCTGTCTAAAAAAGATGATAAAAAATTGGTTCGGTACAGTGTTGCATGACCACAGCGCTGAAAGTTAAAAAATTGGCCTGGGCAGGAAGGTGGTGAAAGAGTCCAGTAGGCAAGTGGTTAATGTTAGAAGATCCAGAATACAGTATGTGTATATGTGTACAGTGCCTTGAAAAAGTATTCATATCCCTTGACATTTTCCATAATTTGTCATGTTACAACTAAAAACGTAAATGTATTTTATTGGGATTTTATTTGATAGACCAACACAAAGTGGCACATAATTGTGAAGTGGAAGGAAAATGATAAATGGTTTTCCAATTTTTTTTACAAATAAATATCTGCATTTGCATTTGTATTCAGCCCCCTTTACTCTGATACCCCATAACTAAAATCTAGTGTACCCAATTGCCTTCAAGAGTCACCTAACTAGTAAATAGAGTCCACCTGTGTGTAATTTAATCTCAGTATAAATATAGCTGTTCTGTGAAGCCCTCAAAGGTTTGTTAGAGAACCTTAGTAAACAAACAGCATCATGTTGGCCAAGGAACACACCAGACAGGTCAAGGATAAAGTTGTGGAGAACTTTCAAGCAGGGTTAGGTTACAAAAAAAAATTTCCCAAGCTTTGAACATCTCACAGAGCACTGTTTAATTTATCATACAAAAATAGAAAGAGTATGGCACAACTGCAAACCTACCAAGACATGGCCGTCCACCTAAACTAACAGGCCGGGCAAAGAGAGCATTACGCAGAGAAGCAGCCAAGAGGCCCATGGTAACTCTGAAGGAGCTGCAGAGATCCACAGCTCAAGTGGGAGAATCTGTCCACAGGACAACTATTAGTCGTGCACTCCACAAATCTGGCCTTTATGGAAGAGTGGCACGAAGAAAGCCATTGTTGAAAGAAACATAACCAAAAAACAAAACCGATTGGCTCACACAGTGTTGGACTGACAGCTCCTCTCATTACTCCAGCTGGACACATCGTCTTTGGCGGACATTCGATTTCTGGATATACCATCACAGCCCCTCAGGGCAGTCTGACGCCGGTCTCCCTGCACAGACTCCAGGCTCATCTTGCTCCCCACCACAGCTGGCTTTCTTCTCCACCAAGGACTACCACACACCTCCCAGCTCATTACAATCCACTGTGGACTGTCATCCTCTCTCTTCCCTTCACCCGCTATGTAAACAAGGCAGATCGCCGTTCTGACAGGGAAGAACACAATGATCTTGTGTTCCCCCAGTCAGTTCATCCCCCATACAGTTAGCAAGCACCTCCTAGAGACACACTTAACCCTTTGATCTCCCCTTGTGTTAACCCCTTCCCTGCCAGTGTCATTAGTACAGTAACAGTGCATATTTTTAACATTGATCACTGTAATATTGTCACTGGTTCCCAAAAAAGTGTCAAAAGTGTCAGTTAGGTGTCCAATTTGTCTGCCGCAGTGTCACAGTCCCGATAAAAATCGCTGATCGCCACCATTACTAGTAATAAATAAATAAATATAAATAAAAATGCCATAAAAATATCCCATAGTTTGTAGACGCAATAACTTTTGCGTAAACCAAACAATATACGCTTCTTGTGATTTATTTTACCAAGAATATGTAGCAGAATACATATTGGCCTAAATTGATGAAGAAATTTGATTTTTAACATTTTTTATTGGATATGTTTTATAGCAGAAAGTAAAAAATATTGTTTTTTTTTTTCAAAATTGTCACTCTTTTTTTGTTTATAGTGCAAAAAATAAAAACCGAAGAGGTGATCAAATACCACCAGAAGAAAGCTCTATTTTTGGGAAAAAAAGGACATGAATTTTATTTGGGTACAGCGTCACACGACCACGCAATTGTCAGTTAAATTAAAGCAGTGCCGTATCGCAAAAAATGGCCAGGTCATGAAATGGGGTACACCTTTTGGAGCTGAAGTGGTTAATATGGTCTTGCTCTGATAACACACAGATCAGCATGTGTAATACAATAATATGTCAGGAGTGGTATGGTTTATTTATTTTATTTATTTATTTAGATTGATTGATTGATTTATGGTATTTACATGGTTTCTAAACGATATTTGGGACTTCAGGATCAGCATTTCACTTTACTTTGCAGTTCTGATAAAGTTCTGCTCAGTGTTAAATAAATGTTTCTATACTATTTTTCTTTTAGGCCCAACTTCCCCTCCTCCTTTTTTCTCCCCCTTCCCTTCTACAGCCGTGGCCAAAAGTTTTGAGAATGACACAAATATGAATTTTGACAAAGTCTGCTGCTTCTGAGTTTTTCAGATCTTTTTGTCAAAGAGGAACTTTGAATGAGGCATGTGTGGTATAAAAAAGGTAGTAAATGTAAAAACATAAAGTTTATTCTCATGGATAATAAATAAATATCATATAACAATGTACAGTACATACAAACATCTATATCCACATTCATAGCGTATTGCAGACCCATATGCATAGGAACTAATAAGCACATAATGGTACATAGCAAAATAATAGTGGATCAGCTAACCTAAATGACATAAACCACTTCAACAATAGGACATAATATTAAAATCTGAATGGATAAGGCATATAGATCCTCTAGTAAGAAACACAACATGGTGCATCAAATGAGCTCTGCGCGTTTCGTGGAATCGCTCCACTTCCTCAGGGACAGATGCATCAATATCTGTGAAGAGACATAATTGACAGTATAGTCTCCTAATATATGCCAGATAATAAGTTTTGCTTTTAGTTATACTTTAAGAAGGGCTGCAGGGTAGCAGTTGCATCCTAGAGAAGATCGTTAATGTACAGCTTGCAGCAATTTCACAGTACAGCCTACCTGCAAGTATGATGCACAAGTGTATTGGTGGAATACTTGACTCCATGCATGATGTAACAGTGTAATAAAATATTTTTCCTGTGCATTAGGCCTCATGCACAGTAGCACTTTGGCCCTGAACTCATAGGGCCCTAAATGCATATACCACTTGGTACAGCATCCAGCCGCTGTGTATTTTGATCTGGCATAAATATTGACAGCCTTTTGGCAGTGGGGTTGCACGCTGCACCTATGCCTCTCGGGGCCCGGAAATGTCAAGATTTGATGGGCAAGGGCCAAAGCACTAGTGTGTATAAGGCCTATGGGTAAATATATAATAAAAAGTTTTATTTCGAACATACAGTATGGTCAAAAATACTGTCAGGACTTGGGTCAACTGCTGGTGGCACTGTTCTTTCCAGAACGGAAAGATGTAGTTCCAGTGTCCACCAGCAGGTGTCTCCCAGCAGCCAGCAGTTTCTAGTAATTAGTCTCAACCTACTGCTGGTTGCTGGGAGGGTACTTAAGTACACCGTGCATCAGTGTTTTGCTTTGCTGTGCTAAGTCTAATGTTGCTGGCATTTGTCTTGCTCCTTCTCCTGACCTTGCTCTTGCCCTATATCCTGTACCCTGCACCCTGCTGCATTACATCTGCTCCTCTTGTTCCTGATCCCAGTCCTGGTTTCCCCCCTTTCTTGCATCTCTGGTATTCCCTGTGACCTGTGCCCCTCATCTTGTATATACTGTACATATTATATTAAGTCGGTTGTAGTTAAAGAGGAAGTAAATCATGTCAAAGTTTCTTCTTTTTTTATTTTTTTTAAACCCTGCAAAGTAAAGGCATAATGTCCTAGTATACATCACATACTAGGACATTATGAAATACTCACCTTAGAACGAAGCCCTGCACTGACACACTGTGAGCTCTGACAGACGCTTCCATCTTCACCAGGTCTTCTATCCGGGTTCGCGTCCTCTGGCCGTCTGATTGGCCACATCGCAATGACGTCACTCCTGCAAATGCACACCAGTGTCATGGATCGCGGCCTGGAGACAGGTATATCTTCCCTCCAGAGCGCATTCGCCAGTGATATCCCCGACTGCATGAAGTGTGCATATCTCTTAAACCGTGAAGGTTTAGGAGATATTCATAGTACTTACAGGTAAGCCTTATTACAGGGCTTACCTGTAGGTACAAGGGTACAGAATGGGTTTTCATCCACGATATAGAACGAAGCCCTGCACCGCTGCACTGTGAGCTCTGACGGACACTTCCATCTTTACCCAGTCGTCATTCCGGGTTTGTGTCCTTCGGCTGTCTGATTGGCCAGTGGCCACGCTGTAAAGACGTCACTCCCGCACATGCGCATGGGAGTCATGGACCATGGCACGGAGCTCTGAAGGGATGGCACGGGTGTACCGTCCCGTCAGAGCGCATGCGCAGCTGACATCACCGGCTGCATGAAGTGTGAAAATCCCCATAACCGTGCAGGTTTAGGAGATATTTATAGTACCTAAAGGTAAGCCTCATTATAGGCTTACCTGTAGGTACAAGGGTACAGAATGGGTTTACATCCACTTTAAGCTTCCTGTTACTTAGTTAGGCATTTGGGTTATATGGTTATAGGTCAATTGTATCTTCACATTTGTATGTCTCCTGTTTGCTGGTGTGTAGATATATTTTGCTTACAATTAACATATTTAGTTTACTATATATAGTCTGGACTCAGTTTCTAAGTGTAGTCATGCAGTTATCTCTGCTGCAGATTCCTGACAAATACGCAAAAGTTTCACACAATGGTAAATATCATTCTTTAATGCTGTAGTGTATTTCTTGCTGACTAAATCAAAGGTACAACACAACAAGCTGCTCAATTAAATATTCAGTAATAAGAAAATGCTGTTTGGGCTATTTGGGCTCTGTCTGAACTAGTACTTGACATCTATGCCAATGATTACAAAGCAACTACAGAACACCGATAGTCAAGGTTCAAATGGAGAAATAAAAATTGGATAGGCTACAAAACCTTGTTTGATTACTAACTATCCCTGATAGGCTAGAGCAGGAGTTGACTCTCTTGCCCCTCTACATAGACCAAACATGAACAGAAGCACAGTTCGACCAGTCTAAAGCATACAAAAACACTCTTAAGCCGTGTACACACGAGCGGAATGTCCAACAGAAAAAGTCAGACGGAAGCTTTTCATCGTATATTCCGATCGTGTGTATGCCTCATCGGACTTTTTTTTTTTTGAAAATTCTGATGGACCTAGAAATAGAACATGTTCTAAATATTTCCGACTGAACCAATTCCTATCGGGAAATCCACTCGTCTGTATGCTGTTCCGACTGACCAAAAACGACGCATGCTCTGAAGCAAGTATGAAACGGAAGCTATTGGCTACTGGCTATTGAACTTCCTTTTTCTAGTCCCGTCATACGTGCTGTACATCACCGCTTCTTGACGATCAGACTTTGGTGTGATCGCGTGTACACAAGATAGTTTCAGCGTAATTCCTTTGGAACTTTGTGGGAAAAACCTTCAGAGTTTATTCCGACGGGAAAACCAGTCGTGTGTACGCGGCATAACTGTGACAATACATTAGACCAGCCATTCTGAACTGAGGGTTCCTTTGCTATTTGAGGCTGTAATATTGCCACATTGTTGGTATTTGTGGAAGATATAGTGCCCCATCACTGGTGTCAGTGGGAGAAATTGTGTCCCATCGTTCATGTCAGTAATAGCGTTCCATCATTGATGTAAGTGGGAGGAATAGTGCCCCATCATTGGTATCAATGGGAGGAATAGTGCCCCATTATTGGTTTCAGTGGGCATAAAAGTGCCCCACAGTTGGTGTCAAGTGTCAGTGGGAAGAATAGTGCCCCATTATTGGTGTCAGTTGGAAGAATAATGCCCCATTTTCAGTGTCAGTGACAGGAACATAGCCTCACTGTTGCTGGCAGTGGATGGAATAATGCTCCATGGGCCAGATAAAAGCAAGCAAAGGGCCGCATTAAACCTCCAGGCCACAGTTTTGAGACCACTGCTCTAGAAGCTGCTAGGGGTTCCTTGACCTCTGGCTAATTGACCTCCCATCTGATGGTGCCTGCATAATTCCAAAGCCAGCAAGATGGCACCAATGATCTTTTTAGCTGACTGTAAAGGTGGCATCCTGACCACCACTGTAAGGGGAGCGTTCTTCCCATCAGCCACCATTGTGAGAAACATATTTCCAATGACCATCGATGTCCTAATCTTAGCAGAGGTTCCCTGAGATTGAAAATTATTTAAAAATTGAGAGCGGCTGCAGTAGACAATATACATCCTCTTTTCAAGCCTTGACCTTTTCACCCTTCTTGTATCTTATATTTTTATTTTTTACTACTTTATGATGTGTATATTCGGTCTGGAAAATGTTACTAGTGTGGTAGAAAGAAGAGCAGGAGGGATGATATTTACAGAGACTAACAAAACTGATAAAATACTCCATATGTTTTTTCGACCTTATTTTATTAGTGGATGCTACAGTAACAATTTACTACTAACACTTTTCCGCCAATAAACAAATAACATGACAAATAGCTCTAGAGGAGTTTCAATTTAATCACAGCAGAAACATGTAATGTTTTGAAGGCCCACAGGGTCCCTTCATCAAGGCAATAGACTAAATAATGGCTTCTTTAGATCTATTCTAGGTATACTGTTGATTTAATAACAAAAGCTGCGTCTCCTGTAATCTGCCTGCCAGTAGAAAAAGCGGCTGCTCACATTGCTTCTTCTTCCAATATATGACACTCTGGGCTACTGAAAGAAAAACCCTTCTCCAACTGATTCTTGCTTCAGTGCCGTAAGTGGTAAGAGGAGAAACAAAGAATAACTTGACTTCTCATGACGCCTCCTGCAATTAGTGTATCCCGAGAGCTCTGGAAGCAATGAAAAGAGACAACCTCCACCTAAAGTCTTTCACTGCTTCCTACATCAGTAATTGTAGCAAAAGAGAAGCTGCAAAGACGGCCAATGACTCTTTGCCACCCCTACCGGGAGCAGCCTCATCCACACAGCTCTAGTTGTCTTCACAAATTAGTGCTCAAGAAAGGCAGCACCACATCACCACCATCCCAAGTACAAGTGTCTTTGACTCCGTTTATTTAGAATAAAAATCAATTCATGTGCAATTTTCTTACTTTCCCATTTGTACTGACATAGTGTTCAAGAGAATCACGTTGCACGAAACAACTGCTACATTTCAAAGGCTACTAATGATTCCCCGTCAATATCAAATAGAGAATGGAGCATTTTCTTTGTACCTCCATATAGTATTTATAGTGAGAATATAGATATGGAAGAGAGAACAGGAGAGCGAGCTAGAGAGAGCGAGATGGTGGTTGCTAGGAGACCAATCTAGGCTATTCATATCAGAGCGCTGCGACTATGCTTTAAACACAGAACTGAACAAAAGATTCACTCACAAAAGGTCTGAGAAAATCTTTCTTAAGAGATTTTAAATCATCCCAGAGTTCAATGTCAAAGTCACTCATTAAGAAGTGATTTTAATTTACAGTTGTGTAATGTGACTGGTATGTAATTTTGCTTTAAATGATGATAGGCCATTGACTTTGAAATTAACACATGTGCAGTAGTAGGCGCGATTTCAAATGTAGCACATTTATACTTAATTACTTGCATTCTTCCTGTAAAAATACTATAGGGAATGTCTGAAGAGAGAAGTCTTGGGTTTTTTCAGATTCAGGTGTATGTATATAACATATTTATCGGCGTATAACACACACATGTGTATAACACGCACTCCAATTTTAGAAGGGAAGTTTAAGGAAAGAAACTTACATTTTGGGGCGCATTCGCGCGGGCACGGGAGCGGACATGTTCTGACCTGCTCCGCACGCCGCCGGCCTTTCCAAGCTAGATTAAGCCAGAGAGAAGCCACACAGACAGAATTTTTTTGCGCGATCCGCACTATGAACCGAAGAGGAGGGGGGACAACCAAAAAGAAACCCCCGACTTCCAGCTATTTGTTTCGTTCGGGGAACGCTACAGCAGGGACTCCCCCTTCCAAGATGGCGTCGGGCCGGAGGACAGAGGCAGATGCTGCAAAGCAGGTGAGCGGGACCCAGGGATATCAGGGCCCCCCTGCACAAGGACTCTCTCCTCAAAATACAGCGGCAGCTGGCTTGGATAGAGAGCAGGACCCCTTCTCCTCCCAGTCACAGGAGGATATCAGAAGGCCACAGAAGGATGGGTCCCCACGGTTCTCTCTCTCCCCCTCCCAAACCTATCAGGGGGAGGGAACGGATGGCGCAGATTCCCCAGCTTCCTCCATGGAGAGGAATATGGCTGAAATAGCCGAACTTGCCCTAAGCCAAAACAGCATAGGGAGTGAACAACCACCCCCACCTCCAGCAACATATTCAGGGGAGTCTGTCCTTCTCGCTCGCTTCTCAGCACTATTACAGCAAGAGCTTACTAAAGCTTGCCAATTAATTACAGCAGAAAAGAAACATGACTTTAATGACATAGGAGATAGACTGGACACTATTGAATCCAAAATGAATGGCACAGTGCAGAGAGTTAATCAGAACTCAAGCATGATAGCCTCATTGCAAGATCAATTAGACCAAGCCAACGCCAAAATTGAAGATCAGGAAAATAGATCCAGACGCTATAACTTCCGAATTCGCGGTCTACTAGAGGCGGTCACTGACCTAGAGGATGCAGTACATACTCTCATGCAAGATTTGATCCCAGATATTTCCCCACAGCACATGGAAATTGATAGCGTGCACCGAGCTTTGATGGCCCCAAGACAAGATGGCCCTCCTAGAGATGTTATAGTCAATCCGCATTTCTACAGAATCAAGGAACAAATAATGTCTACAGCCCGGGCTAGGGGCGAAATTGACCTCTTGGGCCACCCCATACAAATTTTCGCGGACATATCGCAAATGACTATCCAAAAACAACGGGCCCTGAAACCATTATTGGCGCAGCTCACCAATCAGCAAATCAAATACTGGTGGTCGTTTCCTTTCCGACTATCGTTTACCTTCAAGGGAAAGACATATTCCTTTGCAAATTTTCCAGATGGAGAAGATATCCTCTTGGGCCTCGGCTTGATATCCAGGGACTCATCGGCCCCCAAAGCACAACAGGAGACGGATCGCACAATTTCACCCCTTTGGGGACAACGTCAGCGATATTCTTCTAGAAGGCGACACCCAGTAGCTGGACCGGACAGATGAGGATGGAGATGAGCCCCCTTTTTCTATTTTCTATTTTTTGGAGAAGTATCCACCACACAGTGATAATTGATATCACCGTAAACCCATATGGGATTCCCCTTCAGCAGTCTGGAACTCACTCTGTTAGCTATATTTCAGCCAGTTTAATTCGTCTTCAGGACGCCAAAGTGACTGCCTAACTCCTGGAGGGATGAAACCCCCCTCTCGTTACTGAGAGATTAGAGCTGCTTTATCTATGTTTATTTGTTGTTTTACTAAAATGGTTATTTAGATACAGTAAACCCTGAACCCCCTAATCTAGACTAATCTAGTTTTGTTCAGTTGGACTTGAGGGACTGTAATAGATTAAGCCAGCTAGATTTACCTGACTCCCCTCTCTACCAATACAATGTTTTATACGGAAAGTGCCGAGGCGAAAACGCATGCCACCTCTCGACGAGCTTGTCATCATCACTTAGCTGGAGACAACCTCGCCCTACTTAGTGGAGACCATAGTCTCCGGGACCCTTACGAAAATGTTCATGTTGCATTATCAGTTTTTTATGTACCTTATTTCTGAGGTGACAGGTGGACACTGGTCCAGTTCATCTTATCCCAACATTGATTTCTCTTTTCTTCTTTTTTTGTCTTCTTTTTTTCCTTGAGTGCACCCCTACATCTGAAATTTGAAGAAGCCCATCAAAACATCTTCTACTCGAGAATTAAGATGACCATCTACAACAGGCGAGTACAGTCTGCCAAACTATAATGCTAAAGTCTCAGTTGTCCCATTCACACACTCATGTATTAACACATAATGTTCAAGGCCTAAATTCCCCTACAAAACGTGCTAAAGCCTTTCTTAACTACCATAAACTAGATGTAAATTTCCTGCTTCTTCCGGAAACGCATTTCTCGCGCACTTCAGCTCCTAAATATCTGAATGCTAGATTTCCCATTATTTATTTATCAAACAGGATAGATAAAAAACGAGGAGTAGCGATCTGCATTGCAAAGAGGGTACCGTTTACCCCCTCAACAGTCATCAGAGACAAGGAGGGGAGGTATGTCATGGTCGCGGGGAAAGTAAACGACAACGCTATCACTCTCATCTCATATTACGCCCCCAACACGGGTCAGGTAACATTTTTTACAAAAAATTTTACAGATAATCGAGCTAATGACACGTCCCCAAGTATCAATTGGGCGGCACATAAAGCCACCATTCGTGGCAAACTGATTCAAGTGGCCTCTAGGAAAAAAAGGGATGATGCACAAAAAATCCAACAACAGGAGGATGAACTACAAAAAATAGTTCAGGAACAAAAATCTAACCCTCATCTGGACCTGCGACATAAAATAGACACAGCTAGAATTGCACTAAATCTTAGTCTTACAACCAAAGCAGAGAAATTTCTACGATGGTCTAGACATCGTTATTATACCAAGGGAGATAAACCTACCACACTTCTAGCTAGAAAACTAACCCCGCGACCATTTAACCCTGCAATGCCGAGACTGCGTACTTGAGATGGGAAACTTACCCAAAACCCCCAAGTGATACTCCAAGAATTTTCAAGGTTCTTCACTGACCTATACAATAAACCAGCCCCATTTCCCAAAGTCCGGGCAGATGAATTTTTCTATGATATTCCCTTACCAAAAGTAGAACAAGAACACATAGAATTAATGGAAGCAGACTTCACTGAGGGAGAAATATTAGCAGCTATTAAGTGTCTGAATCCCACAAAAGCACCTGGCCCAGACGGCTTTACTGGCCACTATTATAGAAAATTTGCAGCCATACTGACTCCTCATTTGTGTTCCTTTTTCAATGCGATACGGAAAGGTAACCCTCTAGCTATGCATTAAAATGAGGCCCTTATCCAAGTAATTCCTAAACCGGGAAAGGATCATGGGGATCCTGCTAACTATCGCCCGATATCGCTCATTAATGTGGACCTCAAACTGATGACCAAAGTTTTAGCGACCAGAATGAACTCCTTTCTAGCCAAATATATCCATCCCGACCAAGAGGAACTTGTTCCCAATAGACAGGCCCCGGACCAAACCCGACGAGCAATAGATATTATTGCAGCACTTAACTCAAACTGGGACAATTTAGGCTCACGGAAGGGTATGCTATTGTCGTTAGAGGAGATATGGATTTGGGCCTCGTTTTCTGAATATATTACAAATACTATACAACACACCCACGGCCAAAATTCAGATAAAAGGCTACAAATCTCACACAATAAATATACACAGGGGAATGAGACAAGGGTGCCCCTATCTCCTATTTTATTTATTTTAGCATTAGAACCCCTAGCAATAAAGCTTAGACATCACCAAGACATAAAAGGGATATGCTGCGGAGACGGGGAGCAGAAATGCTCTCTGTTCACTGATGATATTCTAATGTTCCTCTCCTCTCCAATCACTTCCCTCCCTAATCTCTATCAAATTTTAAGACGCTTCACCGCTTTCTCAGGTCTCACGATAAACCATTCCAAATCTGAAGCCCTAAATTTAACTTTAGCACCGCAGACTGTAAAATTTCTCCAGAAATCGTTTCAGTTTAAATGGCAGCAAGATAAACTCCCATATTTGGGAATTTTTCTAACCCGCACTCTACAGACCCTGTACCAAGCCAATTACCCCCCTCTTTATAGGAAGCTGATAGCAGATCTATTGTCATGGGCTAAAAGCCCCCCGTCATGGTTTGGCAGACTGTACTCCATCAAAATGAACCTCTTACCGAGACTGTTGTATCTGTTCAGAACCCTTCCAATAGCAATCAATAGGCCCGACCTCACGGTTTTTCAGAAAAAGATAATGAAGTTCATATGGGGAGATACAAGTCCTAGGGTGAATCAGCGAACCCTCTACACCCCCAAATCTAAAGGGGGGTTGGGGGTCCCAAATTTGGCCAAATATTTTGAGGCAGCCCAATTGGCCCAACTAATTCGCGCCCACTCTGGGCTACCTCAACCTTTCTGGATGAAATTGGAATCATCCCCATATCCCACAAAAACCGATTAGCCATTTGTTGTGGCTTCATATGAAAGACAGACCGACCATATTGTGCCCCACATTATCTTTTTCATTAAGCTTGTGGGACAGATTACAAAAACCTTTCACTTTTCGCTCGCATCATGCTCCCTTAGCCCCATTAACGGGCAACCCAGATTTCACCTTGTTTGAGGTCTTAATCCTCAAAGATTATCATGGTGGACCAACAAGGGTTTGATTCGTATAGCTGACTTGTATGATCATAGAGGTATACTATCAAAACAATGTCTTATAGAAAAACACCAGTTACCTAATACAGAATTCTATCACTACCTCCAGATAGTGCACTTCCTGAAAACTCTACAGCGCAAATCCGATATCATGACTTCCTCTCCAATGGAATATTTATGCAGGTCCTTTGATAAACATAAAGGCCACATATCCAAAATCTATGGTATTCTGACCTCTAAGACAGAAAAACTATTTTATATGCAAAAGTGGGAACAAGATATGCAGGTAACGATGGAAATGGACACATGTTTTAATACGGCTCAATTAGCCTCAAAAGGCTATATAAATACCTCCCTGATAGAGGCGAATTATAAAGTCTTATTACGGTGGTATATGGTTCCGGCGAGAATTGCCACATACATCCCTGGCGCTTCCCCACTATGTTTTAGGGGGTGCGGCAGGGAAGGTACAATATTTTATACTTGGTGGATTTGCCCTAAAGTAAGACGATTTTGGATATGTATCTATAACTTTATCTACTCACTGACCCAAGTTAATCTAACCAAATCTCCACAGCAGGCGCTACTGGGGGGTCCAGTGGAAGGAGTGCCTAGGCACACAAAAAAACTCATATCTTTTGTCTTCACAGCATCTAGGATTGCGATTGCTAGATCCTGGAGAAAGCCTCTGATCCCATTTGAATTAGTAAAAGCGAAGCTGACATGGATTATGATTAATGAACGCCTGTCGGCGATTCTTTCGGATAAACAGCGGGCTTTCAACAGGATTTGGGAACCATGGTGGACCTATCTATCTACGGGCTTCGATAGCTAATGGATCTTAGAGAAGATCCTTAGGGGTGCACTCAACCCAAATCCTTCCCCCACCCCTTCTCTTCTTTCTCCTCCTTGCTCTTTAACTCTCCTTTTTCTTTTTGTTAGTCTATGCAGGGTTTTCCTGCCTTATGTTATTGCCCTCGCAATATTGCAAAGAATCAAGAAGTGATAATAGATTTACTGGTTATAAGTCGGGGGGGGGGGGGTGGGGACCTTCCGTCCACAGTGTAGATCCCAAATGGGGTGGACGGGTGGGAGCCCGGCACCACACCTTCTTGACAAGGAACACATAAGTGATATGGTAATGATTTTGGGGCAACTAAAGTATAAGGATAGACAGATGTAGAGATGTTATACTTTGCCAGTAGAACTGTTATATCTCGCCAAAATGTAATTTTTGCAGGCCATGTTGGCCGAGTTCTGTCCTCCTTTTTTCCACATTACTTTTATATTTAAGAAATGTATATTGTATATTTTCCATGTACTATTTTCAATAAAAAATATTGGAAAAGAAACTTACATTTTAAATAAAGAACTTTGAAGCAAAATTAGGGTCACAGATCATCAATGCACCCTGCTCAGTGCCCATTTGCAGCCTCCTAATTGCCCATCAATGCACCCTGCTCAGTGCCCATCTGCAGCCATTAAATTCACCAACAATGCAGCCTGTTCAGTGCCCATCTGCAGCCTCACCTTTCCCATCATTGCAGCCTCGCCAGTGTTGGATTATCCCTGCTGTCTCCGAGGGAAGAGGAGGAGCGAGCGCCGCTGAATTACACAGAGCTGCAATCTCCTGTGTACCCGGAGCTCCATCACTCACAGCCACGCCTCCTGGACCTGCTCCTATGATAGACAAAACAGTGGCCAAATGCAGGGCCAGGAGGCATGGCTGTGCGTGACGGAGCGCCGGGTACACGGGAGATCGTGGCTCTATGTAATTCAGCGGCGCTCGCTCTTCTTCCCTCAGAGACGGCAGGGATCAACGTATAACATGCACCCACGATTTTCCCCTGATTTAAAGGTGCGTGTTATACGCCGATAAATATGTTACTTAGCTGAGTGCCAATGCACAAAAAAAACATGCCGTAAAGTGTGGGCCAACAACCTAATTAAAATTTTCAGATGATGTCACTAGTCTTTATCTTTAAGCTGAACAAAAATAACAAGATAAAAATGAATAGGCCATTAAAAGATAAAATAACAAGACCAGCTTTTGCTGCAATATTCACTTTTCAGATGATTTGCTCCGCATTATTTTTTTGCTGATGGATGGCTTCAGTTTAATGGCCATCAACCTTTTCTCTAAGCACTGGTCGGCCTGGACCCATCCAAGCCTATCACTGGACACTGAAAGAAGTGGCAGCAGAGTAATAAGCTCAGCTCTCTGTCATTCTGCTTCATCCTCCTATCAGCATGCTCATTGTTAGCATATGAACTGATTGGCTCCTTGTGCTGCTTCTTCCTCTCATACTCTAGTCCAGTCCAGAGCACTTTTTACGATACGGCACTGTGTCGCTTTAACTGACAATTGCGCGGTAATGCACCCAACATATTTGACGTCCTTTTTTCCCACAAATAGAGCTTTCTTTTGGTGGTATTTGATCCCCTCTGCATTTATTTTTTGCGCTATAAACAAAAAAAGAGCGACAATTTTGAAAAAAAATAAATATTTTTTACTTTTTGCTATAATAAATATCCCCAAAAAATATGTAAAAAAACAAATTTGTTCCTCAGTTTAGGCTGATATGTATTCTTCTACATATTTTTGGTAAAAAAAAAAAAAAAAATCGCAATAAGCATATATTGATTGGTTTGCGCAAAAGTTATAGCGTCTACAAAATAGGGGATAGATTTATGGCATTTTTATTATTATTATTTTTTTTATAAGTAATGGCGGCAATCTGTGATTTTTATCGTGACTGCGACATTATGGTGGACACATCGGACACTTTTGACACCATTTTGGGACCATTGTCATTTATACAGCGATCAGTGCTATAAAAACACACTGATTATTGTGTAAATGACACTGGCAGGGAAAGGGTTAAACACTTGGGGGCGAACAAGGGGTTAAGTGTGTCCTAGGGAGTGAGTCTAACTGTGGGGGGGATGGGCTACCACTGATATGACAGCGATCACTGCTCCCGATGACAGGGAGCAGTAGATCCCTGTCATGTCACTAGGCAGAACAGGGAAATGCCTTGTTTACAAAGGCATCTCCCCGTTCTTCCGCTCCGTGACACGATCACGGGCCCCCGGCGGACATCGAGTGCGCCGGGACCCGCGGGCACAGTCACGGAGTACGCGGTGGGTGGGCGTGCATGTGCCCACAATGCTGCGATTTAAAGGGGGAGTACCTGTATGCCCATTTGCCCAGCCGTGCCATTGTGCCGACGTACATTGTCGCGCGCTGGTCGGCATGTGGTTAATGACTACAGAGTAGCATTAAAGTGGTTGTAAAGGCACAAGGTTTTTTTACCTTCATGCATTCTATGCACGAAGGTAAAAAAATCTGTGTGCAGCAGCCCTCCTAATATTTACCCGAGTCCCCTCTCCAGCCCCCTCTTGATCCAGCAATGTCCACGAGAGCTTTGTCTCCCTTGACTCGCGTTCCTGATCAGATTTTGGCAGCAGCAATGAGCCAATCAGGAAACAGAGGGGGCAGGGCGAGTCGCAGCTCTTTGTGTGAATGGACAAACAGAGCCACCATTCGGGAGCTCGCCTGCTTGGGTGCCCACGTAACAAGCTGCTTGCTGTGGGGGCACCCGGCAGGAGGAAGGGGCCAGGATTGCCAGCATGGGACCCTAAAAAAGGAGGATCCGGGGAGCATGTAAGTATAACATGTTTGTTATTTTAAAGAAAAAAAAACAAGGGAATAATATCCCTTTAATTGGTGTCTTTTAAATCTGTCTTGTTTCAGAAGTATTGCTTTATTGGGCATAATTTACTTTACATTAATTTATATAGAATACATCATTATGCTTGTAACAGTATATGTTAATTAAGATACTATTGTCCAAATAAATTCGATTAAAGTATATATGTCAATGAAAAAATAAATTAAAAAAGAACATGTTTTGTATATCTCTGCACATTTCCCCATGTTTTATCCCTTTAAATATGCTGCAAGTACAGAAAAATAACTGCTGCTGTGCCAGAAATATAGCGTACTCCTACCTTCCTCTTTGATATGACAGCACAGTGTGTTTTTGGCTCTGAATTCCAAGATATGTGGTGTCAGCCCTGCCTACTTCATTTCTAATGGATGCCAAAAATAATGCAGGATGTTATCAGTTCAAAAGATTTCTGGCAAAATCAACAGGTATTTTTTGCACTTATCAGACAAAAAAAAAAGATAAACGTTCAGTGGTATATTTATCAGACCAAAAGGGAGCAAATAAGAGAAGTCTAATGTTAGGGTTTACTTACACTTTTGTGCTACGTCCTAAGTACAAAGGTTACTCTACCTCACATGCATGTTCCAATTAAAATGCACTCCTGCTGTTACTTTTATCCCATGGAACTAACTATATTAAGTACAGTTTAATAGATTTATCATTTTCAAGTGTAGCGGTCTCCGAAACCACCACAGGCTTAGTGGTGACCCCCAGAGTCATAGAGAGAGCTGACATTCCTCCTCAGGGTGCAGGTTACTAAGGATGGTAGGTGTAGTGCAAGCAGGGCTGGTGCAAGGATTTTTGACACCCAAGGCGAAACCTCATTTTGCTGCCCCCCTTGGCTCTACCCCTGACTCCACCCTCTTTGCCCTGTCCATGTATACACCACCTTTTTAATGAAGCCTCACCAGTGCCTATTAATGCAGCCTACTAGCATCCATCAATGCAGCCTCACCAGCGACCATCAAATGCAGCCCACCAGTGCCCATCAATTAATGTTTGCTTGCTTTCATTCATTCAGGAGTCAGGACACAGACACAGTCCTCCACCACCGCTGTGCCTCTGACACTATGTGAGAACGGAGCAGCGGCTGCCTGTTGATTCTGAGACTTAGTTGCTTGCTGCAGAGAGAAGAGAGTAGGAACACCAGAGGCCGGGTGTCCGAGGCAGCAGTGCGCCCCAAATGGCTGCCTAGTTTGCCTAGTGGTAGGTAGCACCGGCCCTGAGTGCAAGATGAAAAGATGAGCGCCATTCACTTTTAAAAAGGAACAAAGAGAGTTTTTATTTCTCCTAACAGGGACAGGGCAGAGAGGGTTAGGACACAGGACACCCGTAGGCAAATACAATTGCAACTTGGCAGACTCCGCAGACAAAAATATATCTAGGCAGACAGCAATACAGAAAAATGGCCTTTAAGCTGAATGCAGTGATCTATATCTTGTAGGAACTGCTGTCTCCTATAGCAACAGCTTCACTCACAGTATCCCACTGTAGATCCTCAAGATTAGCTCTCAGCTACCTGCTGGACTTCTCAAGCTTCACTCACAGCTACCCGCTGTAATCTTCAAGCTCAGCTCACAATATCCCACTGAACTTCTTGGACTTTCAGCTACCTGCTGGATTCCTCAAGCTCAACTCACAGCTACCTGCTGTATTCTTCAAGCTTCACCCACGCTACCGCCTGGGTTTCTCGGACTCACAGCTACCCACTGGATCCCTCAAACTTTACTCACAGCTACTGGCTGTAGTTCTCTTCAAGCTTTACTTACAGCTACCCTCTGTACTTCTTTAAGCTTTACTCACAGCTAAAAGAAAATTAAATGTTTCCGTGCAAAGAAATAAGTACCAGCTCAAGGATTGGATTTGGGAAAATGCTAATTGATGGAACTACTGCCTCTACTAATTGATGGAACTGCTGCCTCTACCAATTACTACCACTAGGTGGAGTAGGTCAATGAGAGAAAAAGAAAACAAAGTAGACATGGCACTGTTCTGTTTTGATATGTTCCTGATGGCAGGTGCTTCTAATTAAAGGGTTGGATTTGGAAAAAATGCTAATTGAACCTCTGCCACTACCAATTACTACCACTAGGTGGAGCGAATCAATGAAAGAAAAAGAAACCAAAGTATAAGTGGCGCTGTTCTGTTTTAATGTGTACCTGGTGACAGGTGCTTCTATTTAAACCCCAAATTAAAAGTGTACAATGATGTTCATATAAATATGTATATGAGCTACTGTTTGCAAATGGTATGGTCTCCTTTGGACGTGATAGTGAAAAACAATTTATACACATGAGTATAAGTGATATTATATAAATAAACCAAACCGATATGATACTGCTTATGTATTAAATCATTAATACTCTGAGTGTATATGGTGCAAATCAGTGGTCTATAAATAACGTGTTATGTAAATTTAGATATGTCGCAATCTATGGACATTGGTATAAAACATATATGATAAATTAGGCAAAAATCACCATGACTCTATTAGTCCCATAAACCAATATTATCAAAAATCAATACTCCAAAAAAATATTGTGAAAAATAAACATATAAAACTGAATACTATCCCAACATGTAAATCCCAAATGCCAACTGGTAAATAACAATAGTCCAGAATTATATAAAATCAATAAAGTGCTCTTGTGCCAGTGAAGAAACCAACTCTTGATCTAATTCACTTTCCAATGGGTGATCACACCATGCGTGCCTTATTCGTGCTCCTATTTTGGCTGCACTCACCAGAGATTTCTCCCCCTCCTGGGGTCTGAGGCATCCACAGTATATGCCACTGTGTAGCAATTTAGGGTTTATCCCATCCTTGGTGGTTAAGAAGAGCTCCCATCATATACCAAACCATAAAAGAGAAAGGGAACCCAATAGCGTGATACTGTATCAAACTGTTTATTTCATAAACATGTGGAAAGGTACTCACATTCAACTGGAATAATACAAGCATATATTGCTGACACTAGCGCCTGTAGCCGGAAGTGATGCAAGGACGTATGCTGACTCCGCCCGTATTATTGCAGGGCAGAGGCAATGTCAAAACGTCACTTCCGCCCATAGCTCTTAAAGGGATTTTTTTTTTATCAAATGACATAAAAAAAATTATAAAAAATTGCATTTTAGTGTAAATATGAGATCTGAGGTCTTTTTGACCCCAGATCTCATATTTAATAGGTCCTGTCATGCTTTTTTTCCGATTACAAGGGATGTTTACATTCCCTTGTAATGTAATAGGAATAAAAGTGACACTTTTTTTTTTTTTTTAAAGAACAGTGTAAAAATAAAAAATAAAAGGTAAATAAGAAATAAAATAAAATAAGAAATAAGAAAAAAATTTAAAAAATTTAAACCTGCCCCATCCCGCCGAGCTTGCGTGCAGAAGCGAACGCATGTGAAAATGGTGCTCAAACCACACATGTGAGATATCGCCATGGTTGTTAGAGCGAGAGCAATAATTCTAGCCCTAGACCTCCTCTGTAAATCAAAACATGCAACCTGTAGATTTTTTTTTAAATCATATCTTTTTATTGAGGTTTTCACAAAGCATTAATACAGAAGGTTAAGAAAGATAATATATCAACAACATTCCTTACTGAGTATTATAGCATACGTTAGTGACTTACATCGAAGGTAACATATATATATATACAAGATTTGTTGTGTTGAAAGAACTAAGTGTGACGTTGGTGCTACTCTACTGGTGTCGGCACCGTTTCCACACCCAGGCACCCCAATTCGGGCACTCGCTTTGCCATGGGGTGGGAGGCAGCCCAACAACGATTGTATGACAGAACTTATGTAATATATATAACAGAAAACAGCACTGGAATGCATATCACAGAACTGAAAACAAAAGAAAAACTTGGAGTCCTGCTTACTAATTATGCATACTGTGGTGACATTTCTTCACTTGAGGTGCGCCAAGCAGAAGGGTAACATTACGTAACAATTTTAGAATCGAGGGGCGCATAAAGTAGGTGTGTACTCGATTTAGGGGGATGTTTCAGTTTCTTGGGTTGAAAATTGGTAAGTCAAAGGGTTCAATTCTATGAGGAAATCGTGTTTTATAGTGCTGTGCTTCGTTGACCAACGATCCATGGTTCCCAATTTTGGTAGAAAGAGGCGGTAGTTAAGTTAGCTTTGGCGAAAGAGAACTCCAGTTGAAAGTGGTTGTTCAACAGGGTAATAAGATCCAACCTAGTGAAAGGTTGTGGTGATTTCCATTTCTTCGCTAGTGCTAAACGAGCAGATATTAGTATGAGACGTCTTGGCCAGCTGGGGATAGTTAGACCCAGAAGAAGATCCAATGAGGTTAATGGTGAGGGAACCCTGCAGACAGCGGAGACAAAGGTAAAGACTTCTTGTCAGTATCTTTGAATGTTAGGGCATTCCCACCATATGTGCTGCAAGGTTCCCCTTTCATTGCAATTCCTCCAACATTGAGGCGATGTTGAGGGGTAGATTGAAGTCAGTCTGGCTGGGGTAAAACATCACTTGTGGAACAATTTTTATATGGATTCCCAATGGGAGATACAATGTGATGCTCGAAGAGGAAGAGTTAGGGCTTGGTGCCACACTGAAAATAAATGAAAGAAGAGAGACTTCCACCATGTAAAGTGTGGAGTATGGTGGTCCCATCCCTACTAATCAAGCAAGAAAGAGTAAACCCCTACATGGGACTTTAACAGACCACCACCTCAATGATAAAAAATATATCTTTTATTAATATATATAATATAAAAAACATGTGCCATTAACATATAACAATACATACAATGCATCACATGGAAAACATCAAAAAGTATGCACAAATACAAATCATCCTTTTTTTTTCCCAACGTTTTTTTATTGAATTTTAACAGAGTACAAGTATAAATGATAAACACTGTCATACAGTTATATTCATTCATTCAAGGTTAATTTTACAGGAAAGTATGACAAAATGAGACATATGTATTGAGATTCAACAGTGAGATACCCGTGTGGGTTTCATGGATAAAGCTCAGAGTGCCTTCTGTCAGCCCCGAGCATCCCAAATGGGTACAAACTGTGCCCGGGGGAGAGAGGCGACACCCTCTATTCTTGTAAGTTGTCCGGCCACATCCATTCAGGTTATACAAGAGTAGCGACTATTGTAAGCTCTACAACTTGCTCAGCCGGATGAAACACTCTGTTATGTATACCCTGCTTATATTTTATACTTGCAAAAAGTGTTTGTGTGTCCCACATATCTAATTTCTAACGTGACATTGAGAGGAAGGATAGCGACTATTGTAATCTTTAAGCGTTGCTAGCAGAGGAACTAGTTTGCTAGGTCTTTTTCTTCGACCCTGTTTCATTTCTACCAGGGTTATGAAAGGTGAGAACTGTGGAGTGTTCCTGTCACGGCTGGTCTGAGCTTAATTGGAGTGTTACATAGTAGAAGAAGTGGCCGAATGTTTACCTATGAAAAACGGGTATTTATTTGAATTAGGTATCTCGAAAAGAATGGGGGGTGAGGGAAATAGGAAGAGGGAGGGGGGACAAAATAAAGAGGGGGGAAGGGGGAGGGTAGGATTAGAGGGACTTAGGTAAAGTATGGGGGGAGGAGGGGGAGGGAGCGGTGTGTTCAAGGTCCTCACTGGCTTCTGTCCCCAATTTTGTTAGAGTAGTCTGAGGACACATTCAGGAGTTGTAGATTACTAAAGAGACAGAATAATGGGTAGTAAAACTGGTTTGATAAGGGCTTAGTAAATTATAGCTGAGGTATAATGCTTTAGGTGTGTGAGCAAGATTGTGTTATTTCGATGGGTTATTGAGTTTACTATATTCAGATGACGATTGAAAGTGTAGCCAACAACTCCATTTTGGGTGAATTTAGTAGGATTATCGTGAGCAATATGAATTAATTCTTCCATTTCTGATATTTTCCGGATTCTAGAGAACCATTCTCTTATTGTGGGGATATGTGGAGAGTTCCAGTGTATGGGGATACATTGTTTCGCTGCATTTATCATGTGCATCACAAGTGATTTGTGGTATGTCTTGTGTGGTAATGGGGAGAGGTGGAGTAGCAATTGGGCTGGGGAGAATTCTAGATCATAAGATGTGACTTGTGAAGTGATTCTATGTATTTCCTTCAAGTACGTTTGTATATGGGGGCAGGACCACCAAATGTGCAGTAGAGTACCTTCATCTGTATGACATCTCCAGCAATTTGCTGATGTCTCCGGGTAAATTTTATGTAGGAGGGTTGGGGTACAGTACCACCGTGATACAATTTTGAAACCATTTTCTTGTGTAGTAACGTTTCTTGACCCTTTATGCATATTCAGGAGTGACTGTTCCCATTGAATTGCTGAGGGTGAAATAGAGAGATCTTTTTCCCATTTTTGGCAGGCTATGTTCTGGTTTGTCTGCATGTCTGTGAAAAGGAGATTGTGAGTGATGGAGATTAGATGGGATTGGGCATTTACTTGATTACACAGTGTTTCAAAAAGGGGAAGTGGCTTCGAACAAACAAAGTGTTTGTCCTTGGATTGTAGATAGTGAGCAAGTAGTATGTATGTCCAGGGAGAATAGGTGATTTTCCCGTTGGGGTGGAAATCTGGGAGGGAGTAAGGATTTTTCCTTGTTGGAAGAATTGGTGTGCCCTTATGTTATCTTGTGGGAAGTTGTCAGAAAGGAATTGATCATGCATTCCTGGTGGAAAATCTGGATTGAATTTCACTGGAGTTAGCGGGCTTGGGATGGAGCATATGTTCACTTGGGAGCAAACTTTGCGAAAGCATTTAAGGGTGGGCCCTATTAAAGGGTGGGAAAGTAATGTCACAGGCATATGCTGTGTATTCATCCATGGTAGGGAGGCTAGGGGTAATGTTGTGAGGGATGCTTCCAAGGCAACCCAATCTTTGTGACTTGAGTGAATGTTCCAATCCACTATTCTAGTGAGATGAGTTGCATTGTAGTAGTTGAAAATATTCGGGAGACCTATGCCTCCTAGGTGTTTTGGTCTGGTGAGTTGTTTAAAACTAATTCTGGGTTTACGTGATCCCCATAGGAATCTGGAGCATGCTGATTGATTTGTTTTGAAGAACGTCAGAGGAATTAAGATGGGGATTGTTTGGGGGATATATAACAGTCTTGGCAAGGCATTCATCTTTAGTATCGCAGCTCTGCCAAACCATGAGAAGGATGGGTTATTTCATAGTTTGAAGTCTGAAATCAACTTGTTCAAAATGGGTGTATAATTTCTTGCATATAAGTCTGAGAGTTTGGAGGGGAGTTGTATTCCTAAGTAGGTAATCGAGTCTTGCCTCCAATGGAAGGGGAAATTTTGTTCACATTGGTCTACTATCTGGTGAGGTAGGGAGATGTTGAGTGCAAAGGATTTTGCAAAATTGATTTTGAGGTTGGATAATAATTGAAACTGTTTGAATTCTGAGAGTAGGACAGGTAATGTAATCAGAGGTTGTGACAGGAACAGTAAGATATCGTCCGCAAAGGCGGCATACTTATATTTCTTGTTGGGTGTATTTATGCCATGAATGTCTGGGTTGAGTTTTAACTTTCGGAGGAGAGGTTCAAGGGTAAGAACAAAAAGGATAGGGGACAGAGGGCAACCTTGTCTCGTCCCGTTGCGTATGGGGAAGGCATCCGACAGAGTGTTATTGACCCTCACTTTGACTGTAGGGTTTGCGTACAGGGACAGGATCAAACCAGAGAAGTAAGGTCCTATAAATATGGCTTGTAATGCCCCGTACACACGGTCGGACTTTGTTCGGACATTCCGACAACAAAATCCTAGGATTTTTTTCCGACGGATGTTGGCTCAAACTTGTCTTGCATACACATGGTCACACAAAGTTGTCGGAAAATCCGATCGTTCTAAACGCGGTGACGTAAAACACGTACGGTGGGGACTATAAACGGGGCAGTGGCCAATAGCTTTCATCTCTTTATTTATTCTGAGCATGCGTAGCACTTTGTCCGTCGGATTTGTGTACACACGAACGGAATTTCCGACAACGGATTTTGTTGTCGGAAAATTTTATATCCTGCTCTCAAACTTTGTGTGTCGGAAAATCCGATGGAAAATGTGTGATGGAGCCTACACACGGTCAGAATTTCCGACAACAAGGTCCTATCACACATTTTCCGTCGGAAAATCCGACCGTGTGTATGGGGCATAAGACTGCTGCCACGTAGTCCCATGCCACTCTGTCGAATGCCTTCTCGGCATCTAGCGATAGGAAAACTCCCTTCTGTTTGGTTTGAGTCATTATGTGATGCAAAATGATTGCTTTGACTGTGTTATCTTTGGCTTCCCTACCTATAACAAAGCCTACCTGATCTTTGGACACGAGAGAAGGGAGGAGGGAAGTTAGTCTATTTGCCAATATTTTGGAGAATATTTTGATATCTACATTTAGTAGCGAAATGGGTCTGTAATTTCCTGTATGTGTGGGATCCTTACCTTCTTTAGGGATGACAGAGATGTGGGCCTCTAGCATTCCTGTTGTTAGTGGATTAGCAGGGGATAGTGTATTAAACGCGTTTAGAAAGGGGCTTTTAAGTACATCTGCAAATGTCTTATAGTAGACTGCTGAAATACCATCTGGGCCTGGGCTCTTGCCAGGTTTCAGTTGTTTGATTGCTTGTTCCCATTCTTCTGGGGTGATTGGGGATTCTAGGGATGCTGAGGTTTCATTTGGTATTTTATCTGGGGAGAATTGCTCCAAGAAAGCTTTAATTTCGTTGTTTCTTTTAGACGGGTGTGTGTGCAAAGCATTTGTTGTGTTTAGGGTATATAGGGATGTATAATAGCGTTCGAACTCTTTCACTATTTCATGGTTTTTTGTGATTGTTGTACCTGTGGGCGAACATAGTCGGTGTACTGTGTTATTGGTTCTTTTTGTGCGTAGGGCCTGGGCGAGAAGGCGGCTACATTTATTTCCGAACTCATAGAAAAGTTTCTGTGATAGTGTAAATTTCTTCTTGAGTTTATGTCCTAGCTCCTCCTGTATTTGCGTGCGCGTTTCTATTAAATCTAGATGTGTTCATTGAGCTAGGTCCTTTTTGTGTGAAGCTTCTAGTAATTTGAGTTTGGAAAAAAGGTCTGACAGTACCTTTTTTCTTTCTTTTTTTGCCGCCGCTGCAATGGCAATCAGTTTACCTCTTACTACGCATTTGTGTGCCTCCCACTGTGTCAATTTGGTGGTATCTGGAGTGTTGTTTTCCTTAAAGTAGTTGGTTAGACATGTGTGTATTTCTATTTCATTTATTTTGTCTGTTAGAATAGATGGATCTAATCTCCAAATGGGAGTGTATGTAGCCTTTTCTGGGAAAACAAGAGTGAGCGAGATGAGATGATGGTCTGATAATGTCAATGGTTCAATGGATGCAGTCTTTAGTGTTGTAAGGTCTTGTTGTGTGAGAAAGAAGTAATCTAGACGAGAGTATTTGTTATGGGGGGTCGAAAAAAAGGTATAATCCTTGTCTTTTGGATGTAGGGTACACCAGGTGTCGTGAAGTAGTAGCTCTTGGAGGCACCGTCTAATTTGTTTGATTGCTTTGTAAGGTAGGTGGGATGTGCCTGAGGAGGTGTCTAATAGAGGGACAAGTGGAAAATTAAAGTCCCCCCCTAATATCAGAATTCCTACCTGAAAAGTGGAAAGAATGTGAGTAATTTTACAGAAGAAGGGAACCTGGGCAGAATTGGGGCTATAAATATTTGCCAGTGTGATTGGTGTGTTCCTATAGGTGCCCTTGAGAAAGATGTATCTGCCCTGCTCGTCAATTAGAGAATCCGTAATTTTGATTGGTACATTTTTGGACAGTAATATAGAAACCCCTTTGGATTTCGATAGTGGAGAGGTGGCGTGGAAGCTGTGGGGAAAGGTGTGATTGGAGAATTTTGGAGTTGCGTTAGTGCGGAAGTGGATCTCCTGAAGGTAGACTACGTCTGCCTTCATTGTCCGCATGGCAGTCAGTACTTGTGAGCGTTTCTCCGGAGTGTTGAGACCTTTTACATTAAGGGACAGTAGCTTCAATGATATGTCAGACATATTGAGCTTCAAGGACGACATAGTGAGAATAATAGGGGGTTAAGACGTATTGGGATAACTCTGGGAAAGGGAAGCCGGAGAGGACCCAACTCAGGAGGGTCAGTGATAAGCAGTGTCTAGTATCTGAGAAGGGTCTGAGGGAGGAGGGGAAGGGTGAGTTCTTTGGTGCAAACTAGGGAGGGGGAGAAAAAAAAAAAAGGAGAAAAGGGGAGTGTGTGGAAGAGTATGTAACCGGGTGTGGAGGTATATTTACACTACCACCTAAAATATTAGGGGGAAGACCGGTAAGTGTCAGCGGTCACGACAGAGACCGCTGTATGGAGTAGTGGTAGGAGTCGTTCAACTAGTGAATCAAGGTGACCGTCTCCACGAGGTCAACAAGAAGTAAACTTAGTGCATACCTGAATATGATCAGAAGTCCAGTAGAGACGAGAAAAGTTTCTCCTTCCCCCTGGTCCTCTGATTTGGCGGCAGATGATTGGTGTGTGATTGGGCATGAGGGGGAGTCCGAGAAGACTGCGGAGGGGAAAGTCTGTCTGGATTTTGTATTAATACAATACATATATTTTAGAGATAGTGTATGTAAATCTAGACCTGATTGGTCAAAAACAGAGTATAAGCTAATTAATCAGCCAACTGTGTAACCAACACTTTAATATAACCACCTTGGTTAATATGTAACTTGTTAACTTGTAACTATAATGTATACTTAACATAGCTACTGATTGAAGCATGGAACCGCATACAATATAAACATTCCTACCACAGTAACAGTAGAGTGGATAATGCTGCATAGAGGGACCCTTGGGTCAATGTCTGTATTGTTCGAGGGGGGCACGCAAATCTCTAGGCAGATTGGTTGGGGCAGTTTCCCCAATTAAGTACTACACATGTGTATATTACGCCCAGTCCATACTATGGGGTAAGGGTTGTGTGAGGAAATGTCATTGCCTACTATGGAGAGGCAGTCTTATGTAAATTTGATATGAGGTGGAACCCTTACCTTAGCGTGGCCCCCTCGAAATCCACCATATTCAGACATCAATGTAACATTGAGGCATTACAAGTGAAGTATTACAATCTATAATAGAGAAGAGGAGTAAAACCAACAGTAGTTAACAAAACTATTACAACCTTATATCTCTATAGTGATTTCAGCCTACAATGGGGTGGGAAGGGTAGGGGGTAAGTGAAAAGGTGAGAAATGGAAAAAGGGATTTGGAGAAAAGGGGGGATAAAGAAGGATGAGAGAAAGGGAGGGGAGGAGAGAATATGGGTCATAGGGAAGCATTTGCGCGGCTGGTTATAAGCATCAATATGAGGTTAGCGGCTGTCTTCTGGTATTGGGTCATCTGATCCGTTCATCTGTACCAGTCTAATACAAAGCTTGAAGGCCTGTCTCCTTAATGGTCTTCCTACCTGGGTAGGATGAGTGTTTTTATAGCCTTGTATGGAAAAAGTTGACAAAAATAGTAATCATCTTCTGGTTGTGGAATCAGTTTCCTAGTATCCAGGGCATGTCGATATCATGTCTGGCCAAGATAGGTATGAGGGTTATCCAATAGTTGGCAATAACATAAGGTCTTATAGTTATTGGATGAACCGTTTGGTAACATGAATGTAATGAGATCGAGAAAAAAGATTGTTATGGCTGTGGAAATTCTAATTAGTGATATCCGAGTTGTTGTTTCCTTTTGGGGGATATATTGAAGCAGTGTTCCATCAACTGGATATTAGGAGAAAATAAAAGAAGATAAAATATATGAGTTGCTTGTGTAAGAATAGTAAGTCTCAGGTTAGTGAGGAGTAAACTTGGTATCATGCATATGATGTATAGCAGGTACGAATGTTAAGTATCTCCCTGGTTAGGTAAGGCATGCCCTACGGTGGGCTGGTGAGGCAGTTGGGCTGCCATTACGAGGTGTTTCCGAGGATCTCGTATTTGTGCGGGAAGGGAAGTGATGCGGGCGGCGGCGACCCAGGGTGAAATTGCCTGCTTCATCTATTCCTTCCATGGATAAGGCTCTGTTAAGGGGAGGTAGGCGGAAGTCACTGTACCAGTCTGGAACATCTACAAATGGGATGTCCAGGGTGTTGAAAAAATGTTCTAGATCTTCTGGCACTCTGAGGTTCGCAGTGTGACCCTGATGAGTTGCAGATAAACAGAATGGGAACTTCCAGCGATACAGAATTGATCTGGCCCTTAAAGCCTCCAGCAGGGGCTTCAGTTCTCTTCTACGTTGAAGTGTGATATTAGAAAGATCTCGGTAGATTTTAATTTCTGAGCCTTGAAAGAGTATTTGGTTGCGACCTCTGGCTTTTCTAAGAATTTCTTCTTTTAGGGGAAACTCTGAGAGGCAGCAAACTGTGTCTCTGGGGGGATCTGTGTCTCTGCCTCTTGGGCGCAATACTCTGTGGATACGTTCAAATGAAATTGGGGTGCCAGGGGGCCTTTCTAGGAGATTGTTAAAGATGTCAGTAACTGTGCGAGAGAGATGACTGGGGTCTATGGATTCTGGGACACCCCTCACTCTCAGGTTGCATCTTCTCCCACTATTGTCTAGGTCTTCCATTTGACGATTAATCTCCCTGAGATGAATGGCATGCGACTCTGTAACTTGTTGTACTTGGCAGAGGGAGACATGGCGGGCCTGTGTTGATTCTATGTCATCCACTCTCAGTGCTATTGCCTGAATGTCCGATCTTAAGTCTGAGATGGCTGCCTGCAGGGTACACTTAATGTCTGCAACTACACTGCGTAAGTCATCCAAGTTAAGAGCAGGAGGGGTTGGAGGGGGTCCCTGCTCTGTGTCAATTGCGGTCGCCATGTGAGCTCCGGCGCGCCGTGGGCTGTAGCTGGGGGAACGGGAAGTACGAGCGGAGGTGGGTTGTGAGGCCTGCACTCTTTCCCTGGGCCGTGAGCGGAAGATCTCGGGGATCTGAGCACTTAACTGTGTCTCTTGAGTCCTCGGAGAGCGGGAGCGGGTCGCTGACATACTCCTCGGCGTCCTCACCATGTCCTAGTCGCTTTGCAGGAGAGAAAGCTCGCTTCTGTTGCGGGATGCTAATAAAGCAGGACCTTGTGGAGCGGGAGCTCTTGTCTCACACATCCATCTTGGATTGGCTCCAGGCCACGCCCCCCAAATATAAATCATCCTATGTACTCTCCAATGGGTTGTGTGCCCTGAAGCCCGACGTGTTTCCAGTATTCAATATTCAGATACCTTCATCAGGGGTGATTGTTGGATGTATTTATAAAAATATTGTTTCTAAAATGCAAAAAGACATGTCAGAAAGAGCATCCATTTGGAACATAAATAGTGTTAGAAGAGCTGTAGTCCAAAAAGAAAAGATAAAATATAAATGAGTATGCTATCAGAAAAAATTTAATGAAATAAAAAATGAGAAAAATAAAAAAATAATAACAGTAGGGAATTATCAATAAGTAGATAAGTGCATGCCTAAAATGATAAATAGAAGATAAATAGCATCACGTACCCACTGGAATGATTCCATGTTAAAGAAGCACTAGAGGCTTATAGATCTAATCAAGTATTGCAAGGGCGCCAAACTAGGTTGATATAATAGTTTTTCAAGTGCAATGCATGAACAGCATCTGTATAACGGGAAAAGGGTATCTTGAATGGCAGGAGAGCCAGCTCAGGATACTAAAGGATAAAAATAAAATGAATATAAATAAAAAGAAAGAATAGGCAAAGAATAGTACATTTATAGTGATCTGTGGTGACAGGTAAAGTGAGTTTCCCCCTTATTATTTAAAGTATAGATGTATACAAGAATTCTGAAGGGGAACCCAACAGAGAAATAATGTGGTCGGTGTAGACCCATACTCAGCAAAGAGATAGGGGGAGGAGGGGGAGAAAGGGAAAGGAAAAGAGGGCCCTGTGAGTATAGAGCTCCATATTCCAATATGCCAGAATGAACTGCATCAAAATGTATAGCCAAATAAGGTGGGATAAAAGAAAAAAAACTAAGAGTGTATCCCAAGTGTGAAAAAAAAGAATGTTATATCCAATAAGTGGAGGACAAGGAATATGGGACAAATAGTCGTTAGAGCCTGGAATGGGGTCTTAGTGACAGGCGGAGGAATGTCCAAGTGTCCCAAGGTAGGTATAGCCTATGTATACCAATGAAAAAAGTGGGTATTAAATATCATGGGAGAGGCCAAAAGGTCTCTAATCTAAATATATAGGTATCACCAAATACAATTAAACCCACTTCGGTGTGTGGCGTGCTGTCTTTCTCTAGGTGCCTGCGATAGGATGAATATCCCCCTGTGTTTATATATTACCGCCAATCGCCGGCGCATGCGCCTGGGGGTATATCATGTAAGGCCTGCAAGGGGGAAGGGGGCAAGAACCGACGCGTACGAGGCCCCTCCCACTGACGTAGGGGTCCGTGGAGCGCAACGCATGTGTATGATCAGAGCCAGCTAGGATAGGATGGGGACCGGGAGGACCACAACAGCAAGTCTCCCCACGGAAACGCAGATCGCTTGTCACCTGAACTAAAGGCCCCTTATTGTGTACCTGGAATAAAAGGGGCAGATCCGCCTAAGCAGATTAGCAGATTACAAAAGAAAAAACAAAAAATAAGGCAAAAGAAAAGGAGCAAAATCGAGCATGAAAAAAGGGACAAAAAAACAATATCAAACGAAATAGCATAATAGTCTGGTGCCATCTAGTGGGAATAAAACAGTGCCTCAGCTAGTGTCATCTCACATGGAATCACTCCCCATGCAGACGCATTTATTGGGACATGCATTCCGCAAGGCTCAAGCATGAAAAAGAAAAAAGGATTAATAACTACCCACCTTTACTTGCAAATCTGAATAAATGTCCAGATATAATGTAGTGGGTTAGTATTGATAATTAGCGTGAACCCTGCAGGTGCATGACACTAGATGCACATACGATGTGTGGTGCGCAATTGTCCAAAAAGAAAAATCTTTTGTTTAGATTGGAATAAGGCTTACCAACTCAGAACCGATTAGATGAAATATCTGAATGATTATACAATGTGTAAAGAGGGATGGCAATGGTGGATAAATACACCTATAGATGATATAACTATTTGCCTGTATGGAAAAGTAGAGGAACAAAAAAGGCAGAAAAGGAAAGATATGTTGGATTAATACTTCATCGTTCAGTTCATCCACAATTACCCCACACCATCCCATGTACCCGATGTAAATCCCTCAAGGAAGGGTCGGTAACTGATGCAATCATTTAGACCAGGTGGTGAGGTGGCTTGTAAGGCTACTATCCATCTGGTCTCTTTTTGTAATAGGATCTTGTCCCATTCGCCACCCCTTTTTTTTAGGATGTACCCGATCTAATACCAGGAATTTGATTTTTGGAAAATGACCCTGGTGTACATCTTGGGCATGTCTGCCTAGAGGTAGATCAGGGTTGCAAGTACGCATGCTGCTTATGTGTCTGCCCATCCATATGTGTAGTTCCAGCTTTGTTTTACCTACATAGAAACAGCCACATGGGCATGTCAATAAGTAGACTACCCCATAAGTACAGTAGTTTGCAAAATGGGAAGGTCTATACCTCTGTCCATTGGGTAAAATGACATTCTTGTCAGTATTTATAAATTGACACTTGGGACATCCTCCACAAGCAAATGTGCCCGGACGTTTGCAAGGATCCTCTCTGAATTCAACAGTGTATTCGCTGGTTACTAGTTTATCCCTTAGGGATCTAGTGTGCTTAAACATGATGAGAGGGTCCTTGGGTATGAATTGGTTCGATGTTGGGTTGATGAGGAGGATGTGCCAATGTTTTTGCAGAATTTTTCTGAGGGCCTTGTGTTGTTTATTAGAGGTGGTAATGACCCTGGTTTGTGGTTGTTGTCGGGAGGTGTCGGGTCCTTTCTTTGCATTCTCAAAAAGTAAATTATGTCTGGATTTTTCTTAAGCCCTTCTAAAGGCTTTCTTTAGGCCCATGGGGGAGTATCCCCGTTGAAGCAATCTGGTTTGTAGTTTTTAAGCTTCGATGAGAAACATGTTCTCATCAGAGCAATTTCTACGGATGCAAAGATACTGTATATAGGGAATGGATTTGATGAGTGATGCCGGGTGGAAACTAGTTGCATGCAAGATGGTATTTCCGGTTGTTTCTTTAGGAGTTGACCATCTGGATTTTTAAAGATAGTGACGTCCAGAAAAGTAATTCTCTGGGCGTCGCATGTCATGGTGAATTTAGGGGGGAAGTCGTTCTTACCCATAGCTGTCATGCACTTGTTCAGGTCATTTAATGACCCATTCCATATGAAAAAAAATGTCATCAATAAACCTATACCAGATTAATATCTGGTCTACAAAGGGGGCCTCCAAGGACAAAAAGGCATTCTCCCACTCCCCCAGATACAGGTTGGCATAGGATGAGGCACAGCAAGTCCCCATCGCTACCCTCTGTATCTGAAGGAAGTGGGAGCCATTGAATGCAAAAGCGTTGTGTAGCAGGATAAAATCGCAGAATGAATTGATGTAAGGGTTTCTCATCTTTATCTGACTGGGAAATATAATGCCCCACAACTTCAATTCCTTTTTGTGTGGGATAGAGCAATAAAGTGCCTCCACATCCACTGTAACCAGAATTGATTCTGGTGGGATGTTGAGGTTTTCCAAATTTTGTAACAACTGAGATGTGTCCCTGATGTACGAGGGAAGGTTGGCGACTAGTGGACGTAATTGTTCGTCTATGTATTTACTAAGGTTTTCAGTAATACTCCCCCTACTGGAAACAATGGGTCTACCCGGGGGATTGTTCAGATCTTTGTGGACTTTGGGAAATAGCTAAAAAAACTACAAACCAGATTGCTTCAATGGGGATACTCCCTCATGGGCCTAAAGAAAGCCTTTAGAAGGGCTAAAAAAAAATCCAGACATAATTTACTTTTTGAGAATGCAAAGAAAGGACCCAACACCTCCCAACAACAACCACAAACCAGGATCATTACCACCTTTAATAAACAACACAAGGCCCTCAGAAAAATTCTGCAAAAACATTGGCACATCCTCCTCATCGACTTGACATTGAACCAATTCATACCCAAGGACCCTCTCATCACGTTTAAGGGATAAGGGATAAACTAGTAACCAGCGAATACACTGGTGAATTCAGAGGGGATCCTTGCAAAAGTCCGGGCACTTTTACTTGCGGAGGATGTCCCAAGTGTCAATTTATAAATACTGACAAGAATGTCATTTTACCCAATGGACAGAGGTATAGACCTTCCCATTTTGCAAACTGCTGTACTTATGGGGTAGTCTACTTACTGACATGCCCATGTGGCTGTTTCTATGTAGGTAAAACAAAGCTGGAACTACACATACGGATGGGCAGACACATAAGCAGCATGCGTACTTGCAACCCTGATCTACCTCTAGGCAGACATGCCCGAGATGTACACCAGGGGAATTTTCCAAAAATCAAATTCCTGGTATTAGATCGGGTACATCCTAATAACAGGGGTGGCGACTGGGACAAGATCCTATTGCGAAAAGAGACCAGATGGATAGTGGCCTTACAAGCCAACTCACCACCTGGTCTAAATGATAGCATCAGTTACTGACCCTTTCTTGAGGGATTTACATCGGGTACATGGGATGGTTTGGGATAATTGTGGATGAACTGAACGATGAAGTATTCGTCCAACATATTTTTCCTTTTCTGCCTTTTTTGTTCCTCTACTTTTCCATACAGGCAAATAGTTATATCATCTATAGGTGTATTTATCCACCATTGCCATCCCTCTTTACACATTGTATAATCAGACTATTAGGCCATTTCGTTTGATATTGTTTTTTTGTCCCCTTTTTTCATGCTCGATTTGCGCCTTTTCTTTTGCCTTATTTTTTGTTTTTTCTTTTGTAATCTACTAATCTGTTTAGGCGGATCTGCCCCTTTTATTCCAGGTACACAATAAGGGGCCTTTAATTCAGGTGACAAGCGATCTGCGTTTCCATGGGGAGACTTGCTGTTGTGGTCCTCCCCCATCCTATCTTAACTGGCTCTGATCATACATGTGCATTACGCTCCACGGACACCTACGTCAGTGGGAGGGGCCTCGCACGTGTCGGTTCTCGCCCCCTTCCCCCTTGCAGGTCTTACGTGATATGCCCCCAGATGCATGCGCCGGCGTTCAGCGCTAATATATATACACAGGGGGATATTCATCCTATCGCAGGCACCTAGAGAAAGACAGCACGCCACACACCGAAGTGGGTTTAATTGTATTTGGTGATACCTATATATTTAGATTAGAGACCTTTTGGCCTCTCCCATGATATTTAATACCCACTTTTTTCATTGGTATTGGTAGGATATACCTATCTTGGGACACATTTGGACATTCCTCCGCCTGTCACTGAGCCCACATTCCAGGCTCTAACGACAGCTTATCCCATATTCCTTGTCCTCCACTTTCAGGTAATTGTATTGGATATAACATTCTTTTCATTCACACTTGGGATACACTCTTATGCCCTGTACACACTATAGGATTTTCCGATGGAAAATGTGTGATAGGACCTTGTTGTCAGAAATTCCGACCGTGTGTAGGCTCCATCACACATTTTCCATTGGAATTTCCAACACACAAAGTTTGAGAGCTTGCTATAAAATTTTCAGACAACAAAATCCGTTGTCGGAAATTCCGATCATGTATGCACAAATCCGACACACAAAGTGCCACGCATGCTCAGAATAAATTAAGAAATGAAAGCTATTGGCTACTGCCCCATTTATAGTCCCCACTTATGTGTTTTACGTCACCACGTTCAGGATGATTGGATTTTCCGACAACTTTGTGTGACCATGTGTATGCAAGACAAGTTTGAGCCAACATCCGTCGGAAAAAATCCATGGATTTTGTTGTTGGAATGTCCGATCAATGTCCGACTGTGTGTACGGGGCATTAGTCTTTTTTCTTTTATCCCACCTTATTTGGCTATACATTTTGATGCAGTTCATTCTGGCATATTGGAATATGGAGCTCTATACTCACAGGGCCCTCTTTTCCTTCTTCTTTCTCCCCCTCCTCCCCCTATCTCTTTGCTGAGTATGGGTCTACACCGACCACATTATTTGTTGGGTTCCCCTTCAGAATTCTTGTATACATCTATACTTTAAATAATAAGGGGGAAACTCACTTTACCTGTCACCACAGATCACTATATATGTACTATACTTTGCCTGTTTTTATTTAAATTCATTTTATTTTTATCTTTTAGTATCCTGAGCTGGCTCTCCTGCCACTCAAGATACCCTTTTCCCATTATACAGATGCTGTTCATGCATTGCACTTTAAAAACTCTTACATCAACCTAGTTTGGCGCAATTGCAATACTTGATTGGATCTATTCACCTCTAGTGCTTCTTTAACATGGAATCATTCCAGTGGGTACGTGATGTTATATAACGTCTACTTATCATTTTAGGCATATAAGGAAAAAATCTTGCGAGCCACAACGGTCCAATGCCAGTAAAGTGACAATACCCAGCTGCATAAGCCGTGCAAACTGATATAAAGAAAAATATATGCGCTGCGCAAGAGAAAACTAAATTAATATATTATCTCTTGAGTATAAGATATATGCAAATTAACCCTCTCTGTGTCATTCAAAGAGTGATAAACAAAAACAAAACCAAAAAGGTATGTATAAATTCATATAAATCAGACAATCTTAAAGTGCAAAGTGCATATAGAATATTGTCAAATATTTAAAGTGCGTAAACAGATACACAAAGTGCTTAGTGCTCCATAATGATTATAATAAACAGTCCTGATGAATAATCAGAAAGTGATGGTTGAAAGATCCTAAAAATCAACATCAAATAAGTGTGTAAAACAGTGTCCATAAATGGTGTTATCCAACATGCTCATGAAATCCTTGGTGCTGCAAACCATGCTCCAGTGCACTTCAGTGGCCCCCTAGGTTATTGTGCTCACCTCAGAGCGTGTGACCCAGCTGTTACACTGAGTCAAAACATGCTTTGGAGCCATCCTCGGGCTCTGTACTGATTAACAGGTGCCGATCTCCAGCTTGGTTCAAAGCAGCAAATCAACATGGCGGCAGCAAGCCATGTGCTCACATCTGTAGGCCAAAAAAAAAAAAGGCCTACAGATGTGAGCACATGGCTTGCTGCCGCCATGTTGATTTGCTACATTCTAGGCATGCACTCATCTACTTATTGATAATTCCCTACTTTTATTATTTTTTTATTTTTCTCATTTTTCATTTCATTCAATTTTTTCTGGTAGCATACTCATTTATATTTCATCTTTTCTTTTGGACTACAGCTCTTCTAACACTATTTACGTTCCAAATGGATGTTCCTTCTGACATGTCTTTTTGCATTTTAGAAACAATATTTGAATAAATACATCCAACTCTCATCCCCTGATGAAGGTATCTGAATATTGAATACTGGAAACGCATCGGGATTCAGGGCACACAACCCATTGAAGAGTACAGAGGATGATTTGTATTTGTGCATACTTTTTGATGTTTTCCATGTGGTACATTGTATGTATTGTTATATGTTAATGGCACATGTTTTTTATATTATATATTATTAAAAGATATATTTTTTATCATTGAGGTGGTGGTCTGTTAAAGTCCCATGTAGGGGGTTTACTCTTTGTTGTTTGGTGCCACACTGAAGACGGTGGTGGGGAATCTGTAAAACATGACCACAAATTGATGAACGATGAAGAATGGTCTGCGGTATGTGTTGTCAGTAGGGATGAGCTTCGAGTTTGAGTCAAACCCATGTTCAACTCGAACATCGCCTGTTCGACCGTTTGTGGAATTGCAAACGTTATGGCCATTCGTGCCAAATTCAAGTGGCCCGTCACGTCCCATAATTCACTGCGGCATTGCTGGCTGATGATTGGCCAAGCATGCACTATGACCCGCATACTTGGCCAATCACAGCGCCGTCTGTACAAAGAGCCGTAATTGGCCAAAGCCAGGGTGGCTTTGGCCAATTATGGCTCAGGGGGTTTAGTACAAGCCCCACACTATATAAGGCCGCCTGCGTGGTGGGCTTGTGTAGTGTGTTGTGGTGGCGGAGAGATAGACAGAGAGACAGTGTCATTTGATTTAAGTTATATAGAGTAGGCAGGCGAGTCAGTTAGCTGCACCTACAGTGTATTGTGTATATATATATATATATATATATATATATATATATATATATATGCATCCTAGGTGTTGTATGTATATATATATATATATATATATATATATATATATATATACACTGTATTCAGTTTAGCTAGATCCGTTCCTGTTATTCTCTTCCTACTGACAGGCAGACAGGTGTTTTTACAGTATTTACAGGTTCCTGAAGAAAATTGCTGGTGTTCTTCTGATCCTGTTAGTACCACAGGCAGGCAGCTGCAGTATTTACAGATAGTGTACTGTGTCCTCTGCACAGTGTGCACCTAAAGCTACCTAAAGACAATTGCTGTTGTTTTGATCCTATTATTACCACAGGCAGGCAGCTGCAGTATTTACAGTTAGTGTACTGTGTCCTCTGCACAGTGTGCACCTAAAGCTACCTGAAAAAAAATTGCTGGTGTTCTTCTGATCCTATTAGTACCACAGGCAGGCAGCTGCAGTATTTATAGTTAGTGTAGTGCGTCCTCCGCACAGTGTGCACCTAAAGCTACCTGAAGACAATTGCTGTTGTTCTGATCCTATTAATACTACAGGCAGGCAGCTGCAGTATTTACAGTTAGTGTACTGTGTCCTCTGCACAGTGTGCACCTGAAGCTACCTGAAGACAATTGCTGTTGTTCTGATCCTATTAATACCACAGGCAGGCAGCTGCAATATTTACAGTTAGTGTACTGTGTCCTCTGCACAGTGTGCACCTAAAGCTACCTGAAGAAAATTGGTGGTGTTCTTCTGATACTATTAGCACCACAGGCAGGTGGCTGCAGTATTTACAGTTCGTGTACTATGTCCTCTGCACAGTGTGCACCTAAAGCTACCTGAAGAAAATTGCTGTTGTTCTGATCCTATTAATACCACAGGCAGGCAGCTGCAATATTTACAGTTAGTGTACTGTGTCCTCTGCACAGTGTGCACCTAAAGCTACCTGAAGACAATTGCTGGTGTTCTCATGCTAATAATACTACAGGCAGGCAGTTGATTCTGCTAGCTGCAGTATCAGTATATATATATATATATATATATATATATATATATATATATATATATATATATATACATCCCAGCTTTGTGCAGCTACATCTCACTGCAGGCCATTAGTATGTCTGGAAGGCCAACAAGGAGAGGCAGATAGTCAAGCCAATAAAAGAGGGCAAGCAGGCTCTGTGTCTAGAGGCAACAGTGTTGGTTGTGGAGACGGTGCATCCTCATCAGCACGTGGCTGTGGGACACGCTTGGCCTTTTTTTGGCAGCTGGCCGTGTTGAGCCGCAACATGTGGAAGACTTGGTAGAGTGGATGACCAAGCCGTTCTCATTTTCCTCATCCTCTCTCACCCAGGCTCAGGGTACTTTGACTGGCAAAGCAGATGCCAACGCGGCCTCTTCCCTTGGCTCAATGGCATCAGTCACTCCTTCCCTAGCCCCACCATGCACCACCAGGTCATATAATGCCAGTGCTCAGCTGGCTGACCTCCAAAAGGAATTTAACTTGCCCAAGAATCGCCTAATCTGTGACATGCCCACCAGGTGGAACTCAATGTTGGCCATGCTGCAGCAGCTGCACACGCAGCAGAGGGCCATCAATGAGCACCTATGTGACTATGGCACCAGGACAGAGTCAGGAGACCTTGTTTTTTTTTACTCCCCATGCCAGTGGGCTATGATCAGGGATGCATGCACTGTCCTGTTACTATTTGAGGAGGCCACAATGATGGTGAGCAGTGACAGTGCATGCATTAGTGACACTGTCCCTCTTGTTTACTTGTTGGAGCACATGCTGCATGGAATAATGGACAGGGCACTTGAGGCAGAACAGAGGGAGGAAGAGGAGGACTTCCTTACCTCTCAAGGTCCCCTTTATCCAGACAGTGTTTCTGCGTGCCCGTCGATCACACAGGAAGAGGACAAGGAGGAGGAAGAGGAGGATTGTGTCAGCATGGAGGTGGAGCCTGGCACTCAGCATCAGCAGCAGTTTTCAAGGGATCATTTACAGTACGTAGAAACCCATGGACTTGTACGTGGCTGGGAGGAGGTGGCTGTGGATCAAGTCATCTTTAGTGACCCAGAGGACTCTGGACCAAATGCCTCAGCAACCCTACGCTGCATGGCCTCCCTGATCCTGCAAAGCCTGCGGAAGGATCCTCGTATTCGTGGTATCAAGGGGTGGGATGATTACTGGCTGGCAACCCTCTTTGATCCACGTTACAAGAGTAAAGTTGTGGACCTTATCTTGCCATCGCAGAGGGAGCAGAGGATGAAACATCTTCGGGAGGCCTTGCAGAAAGGTTTGTGCAACCTGTTTCCAGAGCTTGGATGGTTACAATTTCCTGGTCCTCCTGGACAACGTGTTACTGAGGCTTCAGTCAGTCACAGAAGGAGCGGTGGGGAAGGTGGTCGTCTGACCGATGCATTCAGACAATTTTTTAGTCCGCAGCCCCAAGGTCTGATTTGTTCCAGCAACCATCACCACCATCTGATTCACATGGTGCAGGATTACCTAGGGGCAAGATCAGACTTGGACACCTTTACCACCGAAAATCCTCTGGGTTACTGGGTCTTGAGGATGGATCACTGGCCAGAGCTTGCACAGTATGCAATTGAGCTACTGGCCTGTCCTGCATCCAGCGTTCTTTCGGAATGCACATTCAGTGCTGCTGGAGGCTTTGTAACCGATCACATCGGTCGATCGGCTGACCTTCATAAAAATTTATCAGTCTTGGATCACCAGCTACCAAGCACCTGATGCTGATGTAACCGATTGATTTTTTTTTATGTGAGATCCCTTCAAGACTGCCTATGCTGATGCTGAGTGACTATCCTGTTATGCTGAGTGACAATCCTCTTACTCCTCAATTTTCATGCTGATAGCTTGTAAGAACATTTTTGGTTCTGGGCACAATTTTTCTGCCCCTGTTTAACAGGGGAGTGTAATTACAATTTTGATGCAATACTTTGCAGCAGGGCTCATTCCTGCGCTCCAACTATAGTATCAGCAGGGGTATCATAGAATTTCAAAATGTTAACTATTGGAGCGTCTTCATCTATGATATCCAGTTGAGAGAGGATTAATCAAAGTCTTAGGTATAAGAAAAATGTTGTGGTAGAGATGTTGAAAATTTGTTGCAAATGCGAGAAGGTGTGCATCCCTGAAGTGGACATTAGCTATCCTAGGTTGATGATTCCTTTTTGTGTCCAGGTTTTGAGAGGCAGGTCCGGCGATATCAGTTCTATTGCTTGGATGGGGAGTCTGGAGAGAATAGATTTAGGTATTCCTTTGTCTCGTTGTGTGGTGACTGACCACACCCGTAGTGATGCCATTACATAGTGTAGATAGCGATGTTGTGGCTTGAGGGTGAGTAAGGCCGCCGTTAGGGTGTTTTTCATGTTGGCATTAAGAGCCCTGGATTCAATTTGGGTCTATGTCTTATTAGAAACAGGCGACCACCATTCTCTTAGTTGGTTAAGTACCACTGCTCTATAGTATGCCTGGACGTTGGGGGCTCCCATTCCGCCACTTTGTACTGGGGAAAGGAGAATGTCCCCTTGAGTCTGGGTTTTTTGTGTTGCCATATAAATTCAATAATCATCCCCTGTAGTTGTTTTAGTTGGTTGGGTAGAAAGGGTAAAGGGATTGTACGACATACGCAAAATATGGGGAAGCAGATACATTTTCACTTGAGCTATTCTACCAGCCCAAGAGACAGTGAAGTGAGTCATGTCTTTGAAAATGCGCAGAAGCTTTTCTTGGAGTTCGGCATAGTTTGCTTTTAACAATATCTTGCTCTGGAAAGTTAGGTGAATTCCTAAATATGGAAGTGATGAACTTGCGGACCATGTGAAGGGTGTTTCTTTTGTTATAATCTGTTTGGTCTGATGGTCTATCCCTAAGCATAGCATAGTGGATTTACCGTGGTTCATTTTATAGAGGGAGACTGAACTGAAGTGTTCTAAGGTTTTTTGAACACTTGGAAGGGTTGATTTGGGGTTCGTTAGGGTGATGATAACATCATCTGCGTAAAGGTCTAGTTTGTGTTCAACATCTCTTATTTTGATACCCGATATTGCCAATGTTGACCTGATGGATTATGCAAGTGGTTCCATAACCATGGCAAAAATCAAGGGGGAAAGTGGGCACCTTTGTCTTGTGCCATTAGTGATTTCAAAAGGGTCTGATGGTATCCCAGACGTCGAGACTCAGGTGCTTGGGGAGGAGTATAGATTCAGTATGGCTGTTAGAACATTCCCCGTCAATCTAAATTTGCACATGACTTTTTCCATGTACCTCCAATGAACCCTGTCAAACGCCTTCTCTGCATCCAGTGATAGGAAGAGAGAAGGCATTTGGTTGTGTTCTACCCACTGTATTAAATCAATGAGGCGTCTAGTGCCGTCTTAGGCTTGCCTTCCCGGTACGAAACCTACCTGATCAGGATGTATTATTTGGGGGATGATCAGAGAGAGGGGCTGAGCTAAGATTTTCGCACAGAGTTTGGCCAATTATGGCTCAGGGGATTTAGTACATGCCCCACACTATATAAGGCCGCCAGCACGGCGGCCCTGTGTAGTGTGTGTTCCGGCATTGAGAGAGAGATAGATAGACAGAGAGACAGTGTCATTTGATTTAAGTTAGATAGATTAGGCAGGACAGTCAGTGAATTAGCTGCACTTACAGTGTATTGTGTATATATATATATATATATATATGCATCCCAGGTGTTGTGTGTATATATATATATATATATATATATACTGTATTCAGTTTAGCTAGATCCATTCCTGTTATCTTGCTACTGACAGGCAGGCTTGTGTTGTTACAGTATTTACAGCTACCTGAAGAAAATAGCTGGTGTTCTTTTGATCCTATTAGTACCACAGTCAGGCAGCTAGACTATTTACAGTTAGTGTAGTGCGTCCTCCTCACAGTGTTCAGCTAAAGCTACAAGTTAGTGTAGTGCATCCTCCTCACAGTGTTCAGCTAAAGCTACAAGTTAGTGTAGTGCGTCCTCCTCACAGTGTTCAGCTAAAACTACAAGTTAGTGTAGTGCGACCTCTGCACAGTGTTCAGCTAAAGCTACCTGTAGAAGGTTGGTGGTGTTTTCCTGATCCTATCACTACCGCAGGCAGCTAAATAAGCTACAAGTTCGTTTTTTGCGAGCTCTGCACAGTGTTCAGCTAAAGCTACCTGTAGAAGGTTGGTGGTGTTTTCCTGATCCTATCACTACTGCAGGCAGCTAAATAAGCTACAAGTTAGTGTAGTGCGTCCTCCTCACAGTGTTCAGCTAAAACTACAAGTTAGTGTAGTGCGACCTCTGCACAGTGTTCAGCTAAAGCTACAAGTTAGTGTAGTGCGTCCTCCTCACAGTGTTCAGCTAAATCTACAAGTTAGTGTAGTGCGACCTCTGCACAGTGTACAGCTAAAGCTACAAGTTAGTGTAGTGCACAGTGTTCAGCTAAAGCTACAAGTTAGTGTAGTGCGTCCTCTGAACAGTGTTCAGCTAAAGCTACAAGTTAGTGTAGTGCGTTCTCCTCACAGTGTTCAGCTAAAGCTACCTGTAGAAGGTTGGTGGTGTTTTCTTGATCCTATCACTACCGCAGGCAGCTAAATAAGCTACAAGTTAGTGTAGTGCGTCCTCCTCACAGTGTTCAGCTAAAACTACAAGTTAGTGTAGTGCAACCTCTGCACAATGTTCAGCTAAAGCTACCTGTAGAAGGTTGGTGGTGTTTTCCTGATCCTATCACTACCGCAGGCAGCTAAATAAGCTGCAATTTAGTTTTTTGCGAGCTCTGCACAGTGTTCAGCTAAAGCTACCTGTAGAAGGTTGGTGGTGTTTTCCTGATCCTATCACTACCGCAGGCAGCTAAATAAGCTACAAGTTAGTTTTTTGCGAGCTCTGCACAGTGTTCAGCTAAAGCTACCTGTAGAAGGTTGGTGGTGTTCTCATACTACAGGCAGGCAGTTGATTTTGCTAGCTGCAGTATCAGTATATATATATAGATATATATATCTATATATATATCCCAGCTTAGTGCAGCTACATCTCACTGCAGGCTATTAGTATGTCTGGAAGAAGGCCAACAAGGAGAGACAGACAGTCACAAGCCAATAAAAGAGGGCAAGCAGGCTCTGTGTCTAGAGGCAACAGTGTTGGTTGTGGAGACGGTGCATCCTCATCAGCACGTGGCTGTGGGACACGCTTGGCCTTTTTTTGGCAGCTGGCCGTGTTGAGCCGCAACATGCGGAAGACTTGGTCAAGTGGATGACCAAGCCGTCCTCATCCTCCTCATCCTCTCTCACTAATGCTCAGGGTACTTTGTCTGGCAAAGCAGCTGCCAACGCAGCCTCTTCCCTCGGCTCAATGGCATCAGTGACTCCTTCCCTAGCCCCACCATGTCCTCCTGAGGAGTCCCTCGAACTGTTTGACCACAGTGTTCGGTATATGCTCCAGGAGGATGCCCAGTGTTTAGAAGGCTCTGATGATGATACTGAGCTAGATCAAGGCAGTAACGTGAGCACAGACAGAGGGGGTGCTTAAGAAGGACAGCAATCTGGCAGTCATGCTCCCCCTGCTGCAGCATACTGCCAGGTTTGCTCCAGTGATGAGGAGGGAGGGGATGATGAGGTCACTGACTCAACATGGGTGCCTGATAGGAGAGAGGAGGAAGAAGCACATAACCAACGAGGCAGGATGCCCTCCAGGGGCCAGCCTAAGGGCAGCACACTGACTGCATCACACCGCAAAGCTCCGCATGTGCAGGGCGTTGCTGTCTCTGCGTGTTATTCTAAAAGTTCTTTGGTGTGGGCCTTTTTTGAGACGAGTGTATCAGATCGCACCGCTGCTATTTGCAACATATGTCTCAAGCGTATCTTGCGTGGCCAAAACAGCTCCCGCTTGGGCACCACATGCTTGACCAGACATATGTTGACCTGCCATGCAGTTCGTTAGCAAGCGTATCTAAAAGACCCACACCAAAGAACAAAGAGGACCTCTCCTTGCTCCTCATCAGCTGAGATCTCCAGCCCCACTATACCTTCAGTCCTCTCTGAGACCTGCACTGAGAGGAATGAAGGTGTAGAATTAGGTGTGTCACAGCCAAGTACTTGTGGGCAATCTGCTTTCGGTACACCGACGTCAGATTGTACCAGGCAAATTTCCCTGCCCCAGCTGCTGCACCGCCGAAAGAAGTTCGCTCCCAGCCATCCACATGCCCAGCGGTTGAATGCTAGCTTGGCAAAATTACTAGCACTTCAACTGCTGCCTTTTCAGTTGGTAGACTCTGCCCCCTTCCGTGAGTTTGTGGAATGTGTGGTTCCTCAGTGGCAGGTACCCAAACGCCACTTTTTCTCACGGAAGGTGATTCTGGCTCTCTACCAGCATGTGGAAGGCCTCGCTGGACAGGGCGGTCAGCGGTAAGGTACATATTACCGCTGACTCATGGTCCAGCAGGCATGGACAGGGAAGTTACCCAAGTTTCACGGCGCATTGGGTCACTCTGCTGGCAGCTGGGAAGGATGCAGGACAAGGTGCAGTAGTGTTGGAGGTTGTTCCGTCACCACACCTCCAAAATGCCACTACTAATGATTGTGACACACCTCTCTCCTCCACCCCTCCTCTTCTTCTTCCTCCATGGCCTCTTCCTGTGCTTTGTCTTTGGAACCAGCGGTGCTTTCTAGTTATTCAAGGGACTACGCAAGTATGCAGGCCAAAAGATGCCATGCGGTGCTTGAGCTGGTGTGCTTGGGGGACAGGAGTCACACTGGGGCAGAGGTTCTGTCAGCTCTGCAGGGGCAGGTTCAGAGGTGGTTGACGCCATGCCAACTTAAGGCAGGAATGGTGATTTGCAACAATGGCACCAACCTCCTCTCCGCCCTCTGACAGGGACAACTGACCCATGTGCCCTGTTTGGCTCACGTCCTTAACTTGGTGGTGCAGCGGTTCTTGGGCAGGTACCCAGGCTTACAGGATGTCCTGAGGCAGGCCAGGAAAATCTCTTTGCATTTCTGCAGGTCATATAATGCCAGTGATCGGCTGGCAGACCTCCAAAAGGAGTTTAACCTGCCCAAGAACTGCCTAATCTGTGGCATGCCCACCAGGTGGAACTCAACGTTGGCCATGCTGCAGCGGCTGCACACACAGCAGAGGGCCATCAATGAGTACCTGTGCGACTATGGCACCAGGACAGGGTCAGGGGAGCTTGTTTTTTTTTCCCCACGCCAATGGGCCATGATCAGGGATGCATGCACTGTCCTGTCACTATTTGAGGAGGCCACGAGGATGGTGAGCAGTGAGAGTGCATGCATCAGTGACGCTGTCTCCCTTGTCCACCTGTTGGAGCACATGCTGTGTGGAATAATGGACAGGGCACTTGAGGCAGAACAGAGGCATGAATAGGAGGACTTCCTTAGCTCTCAAGACCCCCTTTATTCAGACAGTGTTCCTGCGTGCCCGCCGATATCACAGGAAGAGGACGAGGAGGAGGAGGACGAAGAGGAGGAGGATTGCGTCAGTATGGAGGTGGAGCCTGGCACTCAGCATCAGCAGCAGTCTTTAAGGGATCAGTCCCAAGAAACACATGGACTTGTACCTGGCTGGGAGGAGGTGGCTGCGGACCATGTCATCCTTAGTGACCCAGAGGTCTCCGGACCGAATGCCTCAGCAAACCTACGCTGCATGGCCTCCCTGATCCTGCAAAGCCTGAGTAAGGATCCTCCTATCCGTGGTATCAAGGAGAAGGACCAATACTGGCTGGCAACCCTCCTTGATCCACGTTACAAGGGTAAGGTTGCGGACCTTATCTTGCCGTCGCAGAGGGAGCAGAGGATGAAACATCTTCGGGAGGCCTTGCAGAAAGGTCTGTGCAACGCATTCCCAGAGACTGGGAGGTTACAAACTCCTGTTTCTGTACAACGTGTTGCTGAGGCTTCGGTAAGTCAAAGAAGGAGCGGTGGAGAAGGTGGCCATCTGACCGATGCGTTCAGACAATTTTTTAGTCCGCAGCCCCAAGGTATGATCGGTTCCAGCAACCATCGCCAGCGTCTGTTTTACATGGTGCAGGAATACCTAGGGCAAAATCTGACTTGGACACGTTTCCCACCGAAAATCCTCTGGGTTACTGGGTCTTGAGGATGGATTACTGGCCAGAGCTTGCACAGTATGCAATTGAGCTACTGGCTTGTCCTGCATCCAGCGTTCTTTCGGAACGCACATTCAGTGCTGCTGGAGGCTTTGTAACCGATCACAAGGTGCGTCTGTCCACCGACTCGGTCAATCGACTGACCTTCATAAAAATGAATCAGTCTTGGATCACCACCAGCTACCAAGCACCTGATGCTGATGTAACCGAATATTTTTTTTTGAAATGTCAGATCCCTTCAAAGACTGCCTATGCTGATGCTGAGTGACTATCCTGTTATGCTGAGTAATTATCCTCTTCCTCCTCAATGATCATGCTGATAGCTTGTAAGAACATTTTTGGTTCTGGGCGCCGCCACCAGTGCCTAAGGCCCAATTTTTCAGCCCCTGTTTAACAAGGGCATGTAATTAGAATTCTTGATCAGCAATCAAGCCTGTTCCTGTCTCTGCCAAGCTGACTTCATCTTCAGTCAAGCGGACTCTGCAGGCTCTCCTACTCCGCTGTGCTCCGAGGGTCACTGTTCCCACTCCAGTGATCCCGGAACCAGAGCCGTACGAGAGGTCTCCCTCTGCACGACAGGCTCACCTCCAAGGTACGTGTCAGCTGAGCTGTGCAGGGAGCTGGCTGGCTCAGGTTTTCAGCAGCTTGCTGAGCTTTGGCCATACTTCTCCTTTAACTACAAAAGGCTAAAAAAATTTATAGGCAGCTATATTTGCTTAGCATTGTTAAATGTCATTGGTTGGACTTGAACTTATGTCTTTTTTTCAACCTTACCTACTATGTAAATTAAATAAAAAGTGTTTTTAGTGACAATACATAGGGGGTCATTTACTATAGTGCCGTACGCTAATTACCACAAATTTGCACTAATCGCAGTAATTAGCACTAAAACGGTATTCACTATAGTGCTGGTGCAAAAAAATACTCTCAAAAATGAATTTACTATAGCTCCCTGAACACAAATAGCGCCCAAACCACGACTCTTGTTAGAACCACGACTATTGCACATGGAAATAATGTTTAGAGCATGATATAATTGCTTAAATGGTACTGAAATATGCAGTATATTGTTTAAAGATAATGCCATTTAAACTGTGTGAAAAAGTGATTTCTACACTGAAATATCTTTAAAAATCCAAGATAAATTCCCTGTCACTTTACAACTAGGTGCCAACATCACTGAGCATGGTCAGACCTGCAAACAACTCTCATTTTAATTCCCATGGCTTTTTTTTACCAAGAGTTATAGTAAATACCAAAATGAGCACTGGGTTAAAAAGGTTTTTTTCTCTGTCACTTTAACTTGCTGCTCTCCATCTCACAAAATTCTTTACCCAAACTCACACAGGTGTCTTTACAAACCATAAACAATACCATTGCTGATGCAAATTTAAAATGAGTCTCAATTTTGTGTGTTTTTTATTATTTCCAAATAATCATAATTTGAGCCCAAAAAATGTGATATGTGTACCAACATCAGAAATAAAAATGGCATTCCCAAAATTCAGAGGGTAACATCACTATTCTACACTCAGACCAAGAACCACCAAATATCACAAACTAAATCAAGAAGAATAACTCCTGGCTAATGTAATTCCACCACCTATATTATGTTGTTAAAACATAACTCCTGACTCAGGGGCTTCCCTAAATTATGTTTAAATGTAGTATTTATGTGTAGGAGGGTTAAGGGGAACTCTGTGCCAAATTAAAATATATATGGCATGGGGTCCCTCCCAAAATCCATACCAGGCCCTTTGGGTCTGGTATGGATTTTAAGAGAAACGCCATGCCAAATAAAAAAAAATTAGCTTGGGGTCCCCCCAAAATCCATACCAGACCCTTATCCGAGCAAGCAGCCTAGCAGGCCAGGAAAGGAGGGGGGCTGAGCGAGCGCCCCCCCCCCTTTCTGAACCATTCCAGGCCACATGCCCTCAACATGGGGAGGCTGCTTTGGGGTCACCCCAAAACACCTTGTCCCTATGTTGATGGGGACAAGGGCCTCTTCCCAACAACCCTGGCCGGTGGTTGTCAGAATCGGGGGACTTATCAGAATCTTGAAGCCCCTTTAACAATGTGTCCCCCAGATCCTGCCCCCCCATGTGAATGGGTATCGGGTACATTGTACCCCTTCCCAGTCACCAAAAAAACAGTGAAATGTAAAAAAAAACCCAGCAAGGGTTGTCTGGAAGAGGCCCTTGTACCCATCAACATAGGGCCAAGGTGCTTTGGGGGCATCATGTTGAGGGCATGTGGCCTGGTATGGTTCAGGAGGGGGGGGGCGCTCGCTCCTACCCCCTGTGTTGACCTCTAGGCTGCATGCTCGTATAAGGGGTCTGGTATGGATTTTGGAGGGGACCCATGCCAATTTTTTTTACATTTGGTATGGAGTTCCCCTTAAAATCCATACCAGACCCAAATGTTAGCATGGGGGGTCCCCTCTGAATACATACAAGACCCGAAGGGCCTGATATGGACCTGGGGGGAGACACCACACCTTTTTTCCGTGCTTTTTTGATCCGACAAGTTTTTGTTTTTTTACATTCACCTGTCAGCGGGAAACCCCGCTGACAGCTGAGGACTTATCGGTTGTTAAGGACGTGGCAGTCGGCTTTATGGCCCCTTGGTTAGCAACCAGCTGAATACTGTGAAAATAAAAACTGCAAAGCTTACATCTTAATCAACAGCATATGCTGACAATAGGCAAATAGCCAATGCCACACGAGCAGCATGGTTGGTACCATAGTATTAATGCCTCAAATGCAAAACATTATTGTATAGAATGAAAATAATCAAACATTAGTAATTGTATTTTTGAGGTATCCTTGTGCTCAGCTCTGTAGCATAGTGGTATGCCCTGCTACCTTCAAGGGTTTGAGCCGTGGGTTCAAATCACACTAATGGTATTACCTCCTAAAAACTTGCATTGCACTGTAATTAGTCAATGCACTTTATGCCATAATTTTAACCCTTCAAATGCATGCAATGGTATGTAATTATTCAATAATAATATGGTGTGGAATTCCAAAAATCCGGCTATTCAAAAATCACTACACCAAGATTTAGAAAAAATTGATGTGTTCCCCCTCAAAATCCATACCAGACCCTTATCTGAGCATGCAGCCTGGAGGTCAGGAAAAGGGGGGACGAGTGTAAGAGTCCATGGCTTACTACGCATGCACCAATGGCATGTTGCTGCAAGAGGAAATCCGTGCCAACTAAGCATGTGCCAAAGATGGCTCAGGGCACCAACCCGCACCTGTGCAGAAGACTTGATGGAAAAGGGCAGGAAAATGCCCAGGACACGCACAGGAAGTGACCTCAACCTGATGGAAAAAGGCGGGAAAATGCCCAGGAGGCGGACAGGAAGTGATCTCAAACTTCCCTATATAAGCCCAGCTCAGGCACTGCCAAATTGCTGGATTATCTTCAGTCCCCCCTTGTTCCTGTGCTAGTGTGTGATCTGTCTGAACTTGTTGTGACCTGGAAACCTGTTTGACTACTCTTGAGTACTGCTTGCCTTTGACCTCGGATTTGTACCTTAACCATTCTACTTCTTTGCCCCTTTTGTACTCAGCTGCCTGACCCCGGCTTGGATCTCAACCATTCTTCTTCTGATTAACCCTTTTATGCTTCGTTGCCCAACTGGTCTTGACCTCAGTTCAGATCCCAGGCTAAGGCTTGCACGGTGCTCCGCACCCTTGCAACCCCTGCCACTCGGTGTCCCCACCAAGTCTCTGTCTCTATCTTTATCTCCAGAGGCTTTAGGGACCCGAGGTACAAAGGGGGCCCCCAGATTCTTTAACAAGGGGGCCCCCAGATTCCGGCCCCCCATTTGAATGAGTATGGGGTACATCGTACCTCTACCCATTCACCAAAAAAAGTAGTGTTGTGTAACAAAAGACAATAGCCAATTTTTGAAAATTCCTTTATTAAAAATTTCTTCTTCCCCGCTTCTTCCTCTGGTCTTCCTTCCCCACTTCTTCTCCTGGTCTTCTCCTTCTTCCTTCGGTCTTCCTCCAGCTTCCTCTTCCAGTCTTCTTCCTCTGCCACCGCTCCTGCCGCTGACCCATTGAAGATCCAAAAACAACCCTCCTCTGATGCTGCGGCCCGCCAATCTGTCCGCTTCTATGGCGCACATGTCATATATAACTGTGGGGCGTGGTTACTGGAAGGCGTCAGCTGGAGACCCCGCCCCCTTGTGACATCACGGACCAATCATTCCTGGGTGGGGAAGTCACAAGGGGCGGGGTCTCTGAATGACATCATCTGCCCCATTGCATCATTGGAGGAAGTTTGTTTTTGAAATCTTCAGCGGGAGTGGTGGCGGGAGTGGTGGCGGTAGCGGTGGCGGGAGAAGAAGAAGCTTGGAGGACTAAGCAGGGGAAGAAGCCAGAGGAAGATGGAGAAGACCATAGGAAGAAGAGGGGAAGGAGAAGACCAGAGGTAGATCGGAGGAAGATGGAGAAGCTGGAGGAAGAAGCAGGGAAGGTGAAAACTGGAGGAAGAAGCTGTCAGGGGCATGTCAGTAGCCGTCGGGCGAATCTGCGTGCTCGCAGGGGCATGAGGAGTCGTTCTAGGGCAATTCAGCTCAATTCCCCACCAGGGGGCGCCGGAGCGCGCCCGCGTGTGCCCGTACGCATGTTCGCGTGTTCGCGGGTGCGCGCGCCCGTTCGTGCTAGCGCTGTTTTGGCGCCAAGGTCCCTTTAAAAGGATGACAGGTGCTCATGTCAGGTGCTGTTCATCTGCAGCTCTGCACCTGAAGTTCCTGTATCTGCCTATCTGTTATTTTGCTAGTGACCCGGCTACGTCTGACCATTCTCCAGTCTCCTATCCGACCCGGCTTGCCTGACCTTGCTTATTCTGTTACCTGTTGCCGAACTCCTGCCTGCCTGACTATTCCTTGGATCATCCCTCTTGTTTATACCTGCCTGATCTCCTGCCAAAACGGACTGTCTGACCTTGCCTGCCTGTGTCCTGTGACGCTGTTCTCTGCCTGCTTGTTTTGCATCCAGCTGCTGTCCTCGCATCTGTCTGCCTGCCTCCCGGCCTGCATCAGCCTGCCTGCATCCGCAGCTCAACCATCCCTGAGGGACATCCTTCCAGTTCCGGTATCTGCTTCTGCTGGAACCTGCATCAGGCCCTCCTACCCACTGCGCTCAGGAGACCACTGTTCCCACTTCCAGCGGCTCCTGAACCAGCGTTTAAGAGAGGTCTCCTTCCACCAGTCGGGCTCAACTACCAGGTACCTAACAGTACGAACAGCCATGACTGAGCCTGCAGGAGAGACCTCTCCCATCAATTAGATCTGTACGCATCTAGCAGCCCTCACCCAAGCTGTAAAGACCTTACAAGACAGTTACAACAGACTGGAGGGTCAAGTGTTAAACCTCAGTGGTCCCGGTGGTGTGGCTCCTGCTTCCGCAGCCACTCCGGTACAGGCTGCTGCACCACCCTCGGTGGTCATGCTTCCACCGGAGCCAAGAGTCACTGTTCCTGAAAAGTTTTCTGGTGACCGAACCAAGTTTCTGGCTTTTTGCAGCGCTTGTCAACTTTATTTCGGCCTACAGCCACAGACTTTCTCCTTGGAAGCTACCAAAGTGGGATTTGTCATATCCCTCCTTCAGGGGGAACCCCATATCTGGGCCCACCACCTGCTTGAAACCAATGCTATACAGATTCAGTCTTTACCTGCCTTTTTTGAAGCCATGGCCCAATTATATGATGACCCCCAGCGGACTGCCACCGCTGAGGCAGCTTTGTTCGCACTCCAGCAAGGCCGTAGGCCGGCCGAAGACTATGTTATGGACTTTCGACGCTGGAGCGCGGACACGCAATGGAACAACACAGCCTTACGCCACCAGTTCCGCATGGGGCTATCTGAGGGTCTTAAGGATGAACTTGCTCGGGTGGGAATGCCTGATACCTTGGAGGAGCTCATTGCTATTACTATCCAAATTGATCGACGCCTTCGTGAGCGCCGGTCTGAACGATCTTCTCAACAAACGCGGCCTATGTGGATGACCGCAAGAGCTCCGCTGCCTGCCTCCCGGTATCTACCTTCTGCCGGCCCAAGTCCAGTCAACCAAACAACTGATGCTCCTGAACCTATGCAACTGGGACTTATGCGTACTACGTTGACCCCTGAAGAACGGGCACGCAGGCGCCAACTGAATCTTTGTCTCTATTGTGGCGGGACGGGCCACTATGTGAACAACTGCCCAGTAAAGATCCGTAAGTGTTTTTTTTCTACTCCATCCAGCTTATCCGCTTTAACAGCCAATGCCACTCAACTTGTTCTCCCTCTCTCATTACAGCTCCAGGGAAGAACAATTCAAATCAACGCCATTGTTGATTCTGGGGCATGTAGCTGCTTTGTTGACTCTGTTTTTGCTACCCAACAAAAACTTCCCTTAAAGAATAAAACACACAGACTTTCAGTTTTTCTGGCCGATGGGTCCCATATAAGATCTGGACAAGTCTCTCAAGAAACCCTTCCTCTGTCTGCTACCTGCTCATCTCAGCACCGAGAAATCCTTGTCCTGGACGTTATTTCATCACCTCTTTTCCCCGTCATTTTGGGTATGCCCTGGCTTCAGGCCCACAATCCTCTTGTTAACTGGGCCATGGGCGAGATCAAGTTTCAGTCACCATATTGTCAAAGACATTGTTTTCCTGAACCTGTTAATTCTGCTGCTACCTTACTTTGTATGAACATTGACCCAGATCTACTTCAAGACATACCAGAGGTCTATCAGGAATTTGCAGATGTGTTCAGCAAGAAGGGAGCAGACTCTCTGCCACCCCACCGTCCCTATGATTGTCCAATTGAGTTGCTTCCTGGAGCTGAGATTCCTTTCGGGCGCATCTTTCCGCTATCTGAAAAAGAACAAGAGGCACTTAAGGTTTACATAAATGAAAATCTTGAAAAAGGCTTCATCCGACAGTCCACTTCACCAGCTGGTGCAGGAATATTTTTTGTCTCCAAGAAAGATCAAATGCTTCGCCCTTGTGTGGACTATCGGGAGCTAAACAAAATTACGGTCAAAAACCGTTATCCGTTGCCCCTAATACTTGAACTGTTCCAAAAATTAAGGTCTGCCACCATCTTTACCAAATTAGATCTGAGAGGGGCCTACAATCTGGTCCGCATTCGGGCCGGGGATGAATGGAAGACGGCCTTCCGGACCCGTTTCGGACACTATGAATACCTAGTCATGCCCTTCGGCCTTTGCAATGCTCCTGCCACGTTTCAGCATCTGGTCAATGATGTGTTTAAAGATTTCCTGGACATTTTTCTAATCGTCTACTTGGACGATATTCTAATCTTCTCCAGTTCACTCGAGCAACATAGGGAACATGTCAGTAAAGTCCTGGCCCGACTCCGCCTGCACAGATTGTATGCTAAGGCGGAGTAGTGCGAATTTGAACAAAAGGAGATTCAGTTCCTGGGGTTAGTGATCTCCCCAACCGGCATCAAAATGGATCCTCAGAAGGTGTCTGCTGTGTTAGAATGGCCAGCACACATGGACAAGAAGGGGGTACAACGCTTCATTGGGTTTGCAAACTTTTATAGGAAGTTTATCAGGGGGTTCTCTGCCATCATCTCCCCCATCATGCAGTTAACTAAGCAGAATCTTCGTTTCCACTGGAACCCGGAGGCTCAGAGGGCCTTTGAAGAGTTAAAGAGACATTTCACGTCAGCTCCGATTCTTAGCCATCCTGACCCATCCTTGCCCTTTATCCTGGAGGTTGATGCTTCTGAAGTAGCCGTGGGTGCTATTATTTCCCAACGACAAGGCAACAAAGACCTGATGCATCCCGTAGGGTTCTTTTCTAGGAAACTTTCACCGGCTGAGCGGAACTATGATGTGGGGGACCGGGAGCTACTTGCTATCAAGACAGCTTTGGAGGAATGGAGGTATTTGCTTGAAGGCGCAGTTCACCCGGTACTGATTTATACGGACCACAAGAATCTTGAATATTTAAGATCTGCTAAAAGACTAAAACCCAGACAGGCCCGTTGGGCTCTATTCTTTACACGGTTTTGTTTCCATATCACCTACCGGCCGGGATCCAAAAATGTAAAGCCAGACGCGCTGTCGCGTATGTTTGATAATCCTAAAGACTGTTCTGCACCTGACACTATTCTGCCGGCAAATAGTTTCCTTCTCCTTCAAACAGATCTTCTATCCATGATCAGAGAAGCATCCCCAGAACCCTCAAGTCTCCAGGGGTCCTCTTTAACATCTCGAGATGGACTATTATGGAGGGGAAGTCAAATCTTTGTACCAGAGAACGTCCGAGTCAAGGTGCTGACACTTTTGCATGACCATCCACTTGCAGGACATTTTGGGGTCCGTAAGACCCTTGAGCTGGTGCAGCGCACCTTTTGGTGGCCTAACCCGAAGGAATTCTGCAGAAAATATGTCAACTCCTGTTCTGTCTGCATCCAGAATAAAACTCCCAGGAACAGAGCTTGGGGACTACTGAGACCATTGCCTATACCAGATAGGCCCTGGAGGATGATTGCAATGGACTTTATAGTTGAATTACCATGTTCTGAGGGATGTTCGGCGATCCTTGTGGTCGTTGACCGGCTATCCAAAATGGCCCACTTTGTGCCCCTAAAAGGAACACCTTCTGTTGTGGAGACGGCCCGTGAGTTCATTAGGGAAATTGTCAGGTTACACGGAATCCCCGCAAATATAGTGTCCAATAGGGGGGTACAGTTTACTTCACGCTTTTGGAGAGCCCTTTGTGAAAATCTGAAAATTGAACTAGCCCTGTCTTCAGCATACCATCCCCAAACAAATGGGCAAACTGAAAGGACAAATCAGACTCTGGAGCAATACATTAGGTGTTTTACATCTTTTGTGCAAGATGATTGGGTGTGCTTGTTGCCCCTAGCGGAATTTGCTTACAATAATGCCAGTCACTCTGCCATTGGTCAATCCCCTTTCTTTGCCAATTATGGGTTTCATGCATCTTTTTTACCAGATTTTCTTTCAGAATCCTCAGTTCCAGCGGTCCAGGACACAGTGCAGTTCCTCAGTCATAATAACCGGATCTTGCAGGAAGCGGTTTCCAAGGCGCAAGTGGACAATAAGAGGTTCTTTGATCAGAAAAGAAGAGGAGATCTAAACCTTCAGCTTGGCGACAAGGTATGGCTGTCTACCAATAATATTAGATTAGCATGTCCGTCCAAGAAGCTTGCCCCTAAATTTATTGGGCCTTTCCCTGTGAAAAGGAAAATTAACAAGGTGTCTTATGAATTATGCTTACCTGACTCATTTAAGATACACCCTGTGTTTCACGTGTCACTCTTGAAGCCTGCTGTAGATGATCCTTTTCCTGATAGGGGCACCAGGGCCCCTGAACCAGTTCTGGTGGACGGCAATGAGGAGTATGAAGTGGAAGCCATCCTTGACTGCAGAAAGAGGTCTGGGCAAGTACAGTTTTTAATTAAGTGGAAGGGGTATGGTCCGGAAAACAACTCATGGGAACCTGACTGTAATATTCATGCCAAACGTTTGATTCATGTCTATTTCTCTGCTCATCCTGAAAAGAAGAGTTATTTGGGCATCCGGAGGCTGCCCGTTGGGGGGGGGGGCAATGTCAAGGGCATGTCAGTAGCCGTCGGGCGAATCTGCGTGCTCGCAGGGGCACGAGGAGTCGTTCTAGGGCAATTCAGCTCAATTCCCCACCAGGGGGCGCCGGAGCGCGCCCGCGTGTGCCCGTACGCGCGTTCGCAGGTGTGCGCGTGCGCCCATTCGCGCTAGCGCTGTTTTGGCGCCAAGGTCCCTTTAAAAGGATGACAGGTGCTCATGTCAGGTGCTGTTCGTCTGCAGCTCTGCACCTGAAGTTCCTGTATCTGCCTATCTGTTATTTTGCTAGTGACCCGGCTACGTCTGACCATTCTCCAGTCTCCTATCCGACCCGGCTTGCCTGACCTTGCTTATTCTGTTACCTGTTGCCGAACTCCTGCCTGCCTAACTATTCCTTGGATCATCCCTCTTGTTTATACCTGCCTGATCTCCTGCCAAAACGGACTGTCTGACCTTGCCTGCCTGTGTCCTGTGACAGTGTTCTCTGCCTGCTTGTTTTGCATCCAGCTGCTGTCCTCGCATCTGTCTGCCTGCCTCCCGGCCTGCATCAGCCTGCCTGCATCCGCAGCTCAACCATCCCTGAGGGACATCCTTCCAGTTCCGGTATCTGCTTCTGCTGGAACCTGCATCAGGCCCTCCTACCCACTGCGCTCAGGAGACCACTGTTCCCACTTCCAGCGGCTCCTGAACCAGCGTTTAAGAGAGGTCTCCTTCCACCAGTCGGGCTCAACTACCAGGTACCTAACAGAAGCGGGGAAGGAGAAGACTGGAGGAAGAAGTGGGGAAAGAGAAGCTGGAGGAAGAAGCGGTGAAGGAAGAAGGAGGAAGAAGCGGTGAAGAAGACATTTTTAATAAAGGAATATTAAAAAACTATTGTCTTTTGTCCCATTACACTACTTTTTTTTTTTACCCCATACTCATTCACATAGGGGGGATCTGGGGGCCCCCTTGTCAAAGGGGGCTTCCAGATTCAGATAAGCCCCCTGCCCACAAACCCTGACAACCACAGCCTAGGATTGTCAGGAAGAGGCCTTTGTCCCCATCAACATGGGGACAAGGTGCTTTGGGGGGAACCCCAAAGCACCTTCCCCATGTTGAGGGCATGTGGCCTGGTATGGTTCAGGAGGGGGGGGGCTCACTTGCCCCACTTCCTGTCCTCCAGGCTGCTTGCTCGGATAAGGGTCTGATATGGATTTTGGGGAGGACCCTACGTCCGTTTTGTTTCCTTGATTTTTCATCTATATTGGCGGGGGCCGGCAATACATTACATCGAGCAATTTTAAATTACATTTTTTCCTTTAGAAAAGTCATTTTGTTGCGGCACTGTTCCACACATCAGGCCAGATGCACTACTTTACAGGGCCTTAACAGGTTTATGTGGTAATTCTGTTCGGGCTTCCTTTTACCTAGTTGATATACTTTGTAATTGACTTCCCCAAATCTTTCAATTACTTTGAAGGGACCCTGCCACTTAGCCAGGAACTTGCTCTCAACGGTGGGAACTAACACCAGGACCCTGTCGCCAGGTGAGAAAACACGGAGTTGGGCCCCCCAGTTGTATATTCTCTGTTGGGATGCTTGGGCCTGCAGTAAGTGTTCTTTTACCATCGGCATTATTGCTGCAATCCTGTCCTGCATTTGAGTGATATGCTCAATGACACTTTTGTGGGGTGTCTGCTCCCCCTCCCAGGTTTCCTTGGCTATGTCTAAGAGTCCTTGAGGGTGTCTCCCATAAAGCAACTCAAATAGAGAGTACCCCATAAAGGACTGGGTAACCTCTCTAATGGCAAACATCAATTATGGAATCAGGAAGTCACAGTTTTTACCATCCTTGTCAACAACCTTTTTTAACATGCTCTTTAAGGTTTTATTGAAGTGTTCCAACAAGCCATCAGTTTGAGGGTGGTACACAGAGGTTTGCAACTGCATCACCTTAAATAACTTGCACAAGTCCCTAGTTACTTGTGACATAAATGGGGTGCCCTGGTCTGTAAGGACTTCCTTAGGGATCCAGATACGACTGAGCACCATGAACAGCCTTTTGACATTGTTCTTAGCAGATGCAGTGCATAAGAGAACTGCCTCTGGGTAATAGGTAGCTTAATCCATAATTACAAGAATATGCTGATGACCCCGGGCAGACTTACGGAGTGGGCTCACCAGGTCCATGGCGATCCTCTCAAAGGGCACTTCAATAACTTCGGAAGTGGGGTAGTGGGACTGACATCTGACACACAGGACAGGATTGACAATAATTCTCAATATCCTACTGTATCCCGGGCCAGTAAAATCTGTGCAAAACCCTTTCCGTAGTTTACTCAACCCCTAAATGACCTCCTAGCAAGTGCCCATGGGCAAGTTCCAACACCACCCGTCTGTATGGCTTAGGGACCACCAGCCCTTCAACAATTTCATCATTCTTTTTAAATACATGATACAGTAAATCCTCATTGCTGCTGAAATAAGGAAAACAGGGCCTGTCCTCTGGTTCGACAGGTACATCATTAATCACTATTACATTTTCCCAGGGCCTGGCAAGGGTAGGGTCTTTTCTCTGCTCGGTACCAAAGTTTTCCTTGTGAACATTAAGGTCAGCAAACTCCAATGTAGCCTCAGAGTAAGCAGACGGCTGTCCACCTTCACTGGTTGTGGGGACTTCCTCAGGCTCCTCCAGTTCCCCCCATCATAACCGAGAAAGGAAAACCTGGTGAACCCCGAGAGCAGTCCCCTGAACCCACATTGTCAGTGTCAGCCAGGAGTTCTGGCTCTGCCAGTCAGTTACTGCGACCGGGTCAGGACGATCCCAGAGTTCCCAAAACTTAGGGAAGTCCCTACCAATGATGGCTTCATGCACCAAGTGGGGCACAAGTCCGACCGGATGGGCCATTGTACCTAAGTCAGTTTTAAAGTTAATTAAAATAAAACATATGCAGCGCTCCTTACGCCCACAAGGTATGGATCAAAATAAACGATAGGCAAAATGAAAATAGAAAATAAAAAAATGCAAAAATATTGATAATACAATCCAAAAAACTTATATAAAGTGCAATGCGACACTAAAACGTATGGAAGTATGCAAATAATCATACGAGCCCATGACTCACATAAAAAAGTGATGAAAGTGACTCACACATAAAATGATAAATGTGTATAAATAACATTCAATTGTGCATAAATATCAAACATATTAAAATGAATTGAATACTTAATCAAAATAAATTCATAAATGGTGAAGTGCAATTCACTAAAGTACATAGATGTGCAAAAAGTTCATATAAATCCGTGAACCACAAATAAGTGTGTTAAATGTCCAAATAATTAATAGGTGAAAAAATGTGATCCCGACTTCATGCAATGTAAGTCCTAATAGCAGCAGAGACAAATCTTCTGATTATACAGGAAAGTGCAAGTGCAGTGGACAATTGTTGTGGCAAGAAATGACCAAAGTGGATGTGCGCTTCCAAACGGGCTCTGGGGTGCGACACCTGTTTCCCTCAGCCTCTCACCTGTAGCAGCGGCCCCAGTGGGCCAAGTAGAGCGTAAGCCGACAAACGGTACAGGTCTCCACAGGCACAACAGCTTCCGGTGGTAGTCAAAGCTTTTGGGGACATATAGTATCCAGCCAGCAATCACACTCCCCCCGTTCAGTAGCTGTACAAAGAAGCTGTTTTCCACATCTTATTTGTAACTCGCAGATATTGTAATGTAAGGCAATATTATGCAAATGCAGAAGCAAACAAAAGAGTTGTGGGACTCCCATCAAGAGTCTCTCGGCTTACGCTCTACTTGGCCCACTGGGGCCGCTGCTACAGGTGAGAGGCTGGGGGAAACAGGTGTCACACCCCGGAGCCCGTTTTCCACTTTGATCATTTCTTGCCACAACAATTGTCCACTGCACTTGTACTTTCCTGTATAATCAGAAGATTTGTCTCTGCTGCTATTAGGAGTTACATTGCATGAAGTCGGGATCACATTTTTTCACCTATTAATTATTTGGACATTTAATACACTTACTTGTGATTCACGGATTTATATGAACTTTTTGCACATCTATGTACTTTAGTGAATTGCACTTCACCATTTATGAATTTATTTTGATTAAGTATTCAATTCATTTTAATATGTTTGATATTTATGCACAATTGAATGTTATTTATATACATTTATCATTTTATGTGTGAGTCACTTTCATCACTTTTTTATGTGAGTCACGGGCTCGTATGATTATTTGCATACTTCCATGCGTTTTAGTGTCGCATTGCACTTTATATGAGTTTTTTGGATTGTATTATCAATATTTTTGAATTTTTTTATTTTCTATTTTCATTTTACCTATCGTTTATTTTGATCCATACCTTGTGGGTGTAAGGAGCGCTGCATATGTTTTATTTTAATTGTCTGGTTTGGTTCACATGAGGACACTCTTTTATGCTGGCAGCTCTTTTTTTAGCCTGTTGGTCACTGTTGGTTTGTGCATTAGTTTACTCACTGTTTACAGTTTTAAAGTTAACAGTGGCTGTAGGATACTCCCGGGTATCTCCATGTACACAGATCACAACAACTTTTTTGCATGAGAATTCAGTTTCAACCATCTCAGCTTTAGGTAATAACTTACTACTGCTGGTGGCAGTCTCCACCATATGTAACCTGAGGGACAGGTAGCAGGTACAAAGCTCCCTGGGATGAGCAGTCTTTCAGGCACAGATACCAAATCCAGTGAGGTAGTAACCAACAGTGTGGTGTTTATTTGTGATATATACAAGTCTATATTCAGGTACTGTACAGTGTTCCAAAACCAAATAGGAACAAAAATAGCCAAACAAAATTGATCCTAACTACCAGGCTGAGCAAGCCTACAGCTTGTCAGCTTCCACATACACAGCTTAATAGCTTTTACCAACCTATTGCTCTCCTAGACAGAAGTTGTCTGAGGTTCCCAGGCCAAAAGTACTGGCTATCTGTCTCAAGTGAGTTTAAATTAGCCTGGGGAGAGGACCAAGACCCGAACTGGACCATGGATCAGAAATCCCTGAACGTGTATGAGAGCAGCCTGGGAGACATATAAACCCCAAACAGAACTTTTCCCTGCTCTCTCTGGGATGCTCTGCTACACTTGGAATATTTGTTCTTAGGTTTTTCAGAATAAATCAATTTCTCCTAGTTTATCTCCCTTCTTCTCTATGTTGGGTAACCCCTCCTTTAGACCTATACTGGAATATTTACGCTTCAGGGAACCCTTATACTAAATGTATGTAGAGATTGACATTTTGTGGTTTCTGGTTGTTGGCACACTACAGAGCAACTAGCATCGAACCTCCCTACAGCGTAAGCTTTCTCATGCAGTTTCACGTCATTTGGATAATTATGTGACTCCAAGACTCCATTCCACCATTTCTATATCCTTAACTTATGTTTTACTTAAAGTGACACTAAAGTTTCTTTTTTTTTTTTTTTAATAACAAACATATCATACTTACCTCCACTGTGCAGCTTGTTTTGCACAGAGTGGCCCCAAACCTCATCTTCTGGGGTCCCTCATCTGCCCTCTCGGCTCATCCCGCATCAGATAATACCCTGGGAGAAGAGCTCTCGCAGGGGGTTACCTTGCGGGCGCGCTCCCGAGTCCAGCATTCGGCGTCCATAGACACCTAATGCAGATCTCGGCCCCGCCCCCCTGCGGCCGCGTCATTGGATTTGATTGACAGCAGCAGGAGCCAATAGCTGCGCTGCTATTAATCTATCCAATCAACAGTCGAGAACCCCCTAGCAGACAGACAGAGCGTCCCCGTGGGACAAGTTTGAGGGGTCAGGTAAGTAAAACGGGGGGGGGGCTGGGGGCCGGTCACTGACAGGTATTTTTTCACCTTAATGCATAAACACGAACCTTTACAACCTCTTTAACTCTTCTCCACTTAAAGTGTAAGTAACCTCCCTTATCGTTTTCAGTCAGGGAAGCTGCCATCTTTGCCTGTTTTAATGTACAACTGCCATGACGCTGCACATGTGATCAGTTATGACACCTGCCATTGAATGGTTTGACAGTTTGGTTGAGAGCACAACCGATGGTTTTATGGAATGGGTTTACTTCCACTTTAACTTCAAATTACCCTTTGGGGTTGATTTACTAAAACTGGAGAGTGCAAAATCTGGTGCAGCTTTGCAGAGAAACCAATCAGCTTCCAGGTTTTTTTGTCAAAACCTAATTGAACAAGCTGAAGTTAAAAGCTGATAGGTTACAATGCACAACTCCACCACAGTTTGCACTCTCTAGTTTTAGTAAATCAACCTCTATGTGTCTAAGTGGGAACAGGATCTCCAAATTAATCTCTTTTTCTTTAACTCTTTTTATTGTCAAAGATATAACAATTGGTACAAAAACCATGACGTTCAACATGAGCATGTGCTAGAATAAAGTTTTTCACATATTATAAGTACGGTTCAATACATGTACAGCCTAATATAATATAACAGTTCCAATACTTATGCTCGACAAAGCAACATCTCAGAAGCATGAAGGCTAAGAAAGACCAAACTAAAACCATACATATATGTATATATTTGTGTCACTACTAAAGTACTCCCATAGGCATAAACAGCTAGTGTATTAGATATTGCTCTCAGTTATTAATAATGGTAAAAGTAGAGGAGCACCATGTATCCCATAGTTTGATGTATTTATGCCATCATCCCCTGTTTTCAAAAATTCGTTTTTCATAGTGTAGTACCTGATTCAGCTCACCAGTCGTATCCACAGATGGGTAGAGGGAGGGGTAGATTGGATCTACTTAAGCGCCACAGCCTTCCTAGCTAAGAACAATGTTTTTCTTAACATACTCCTGGTGTATCTCAGCCACTGTTCCTCATCTAGAATACCTCACAAACACACCTTCGGGGGAAATTAATCTCTTTAAGGCTGGGTTCACACCTATGCGAATTGGATGTGGGTTTCCTCGCATCCAATTTGCATATCAGGAGAATATAACTGGCTCTCTATGGAGCCGGTTCACATGTCTCCGGGGCGGCTGCGGAGCGCACTGCACAGAAAAGCTGTGCGTCTTTGCCTCCGTTTCAGGGCCGAATTCAGGCAAAGATTCTGCCCTGATGCGTCCCTGAAATGGAGAACAGGGACGGACAGCGTTGCTGTGCGATCTGCGGCCGGTTTAGGTGTGAACCAAACCTAAATCACAATTACGGAGACAGAATACTATTTTTCACCTACAAAATCTCTATGTTATAAATGCCAGGAATCTATGCTTAAAGCAGACCTTCAGTCATTTTTTTAAACTTTCCATCTATTAAATCTTCTGCCCTTGTTATTTTAGCTTTGGATAGTAAAACATTTTTTTTTTACCAGTAAATACCTTATACAGCCCACTTCCGGTTTCTTGTCTGGTCATTAGCCTAGGCTTATGACATCATGCACAGCTCTCTCTCTCACACTCGTGAGAGTTTGCCAGAAAGGGAGGATGAGTAATAAGAGGGCCAATGAGGGCTGCAGAGCTGGAGGTGTGCCTCTGTGTGTCTTTGTAAATCCAGGAAGTGAACAGGCAGCAGTCTCAGCTGCCCACAGTTAAAACGGCTGCAGCCAGACTTAGTGGAGGGAGATTTCTGCAGTATATTTGGCAAGTACAGAATCACAGTATATATAACATAATATGCAAAGTGGTTGGAGGGAAGCTTCAGAATAGCAAAGATGTTTTTATTACAAATGATGTGTTCAGACTGCAGTTCCTCTTTAGAATACAGATGAAATGGTATTATACACCACATACTGTAGACTTTACAAATGTTCATGCAAAGCCTGGAATTAGGTTGGAGATGTGGTGAAGCTGTAGGTGACGCATTTTATGTTCCTGTGTCAAACTCTGCACCTTTGGTCTGAAGTTCGGCATATCACTTTTACTTTTACAGATATTGACGTTCCATTTCACCCTGCCTTCTGTCTATTGCCATTGCATTCCTAGCTCAACATATCAATGCTCGATCATGCCACTTGCATGTCAATGCAGCACAGAGTTGTATTCTAGACATTTGGAAACAACGCAAGCACCCTGCACTGCCATGTGGCTGACTACAATTAATGACATTAATAACAAGAAGGATTTGATTGTAACGGAAAAGGGAACTTGCAAACCATTTAGGGAAAAATGGTTTTGCTGGCACAAATTCTCCTTTACACCTGAATCCCACCTCTTTTGGTCCCTTCTCTTTTCCCCTTTCAATTTTTTTTTTTTTACCTTTAGGTTTCTTCTTATTCCTTCCTTCTCTTTTCCTTACCTACCTGGGCCTTTTACCCCTAACTTATCTTTTGATCCCCCAAGTTTATTCCACAAAGAGTATTTTTATGAAGCCATGGTACCTCTGATAGCACCTATACTCCATAACGCTTATGTAGGATATGATGGGTGTTTGCACAACCTATTTTTGATATCACTACTGGATATGTTATTATTGATATCCTGTTGACCATTTGTTAACAATATCAAGGCCATTGCATTCCTACTTTTTTTGTTGTAAACCAATATATATATATCCTTTGTATTCATAAATATTTATAAATAAAAAAAAGCTGTCCATGAGCTACAGTCAAGTGACTTTGCCTTGACTAAACAAGTTAGGGGAGGGATTAGAATGTGTGTGGACAAAAATTTGGTCTGTCTGACCCAGAAATTAGAACAAAGAAAGAAAACCTGGTACGAAAAGGCACGGTTGGAACCCCTAAGGGTCTTTTATAGACAGACCAAAAAACTGAGTATAAAAAGTATAAATGTATTTTTATTTTGTATAACAAATATGCATAGTTGCATATAAGGCAGTATGCTTGGGTAAATTGAACAAGGGAAGGGAGGGGTTGGAACGTGTGTGGACAAAAATTTGTTCTGTCTGACCCAGAAATTAGAACAAAGAAAGAAAACCTGGTGCCAGTAGGCACGGTTGGAACCCCTAAGGGTCTATTATAGACAGACCAAAAAATTGAGTATAAAAAGTATAAATTTATTTTGTATAACAAGTATGCATATAGATCAATACATAAAAACAATATCTGATTCCCAATTGTACAGTTGTATGCGCAAACCACTGTCCTGGTGCGGGACGGACTAGTGATGATCCATACAGATGTAAAACACATTACATGTTACGGACTAAAATGTCCTTCTTTAGAGGTTGCTTTAGGTTCAGATGGGTACAGATTTTTTACAACAGAGAAAATGTGCAGCTAGTACAATTTTAGTATACAATAATTAATATCAATATTATAACAATTGTAAAAAAAATACACAAAAAATTGTATATATACTCATGTGTGTTCAACCATATGCGTGGACTACTTACATTACTACTTAGGAATAAGAGATGGACATTCCAATCAAAAAAAAAAAAAAAAAAAATCGTACAATCCAATATACCTAATTCTATAACCACAGTTGATCCAGAGGAAGACAAAAAACCCCAGCAGAGCATGCTCCAATTTGCTACAGCAGGGGAAAAAATTCCTTCCTGATCCCCCAAGAGGCAATCGGATTTTCCCTGGATCAACTTTACCTACGTATAAATGCTAGTACCCAGTTATATTATGTACATTTAGGAAAGTATCCAGGCCTTTCTTAAAGCAATCTACTGAGCTGGCCAGAACCACCTCTGGCGGGAGTCTATTCCACATTTTCACAGCTCTTACTGTGAAGAAACCTTTCCATATTTGGAGATGAAATCTCTTTTCCTCTAGGCATAAAGAGTGCCCCCTTGTCCTCTGTGTTGACCGTAAAGTGAATAACTCAACACCAAGTTCACTATATGGACCCCTTATATATTTGAACATGTTGATCATATCCCCCTTAATCTCCTCTTCACAAAAGAGAATAAATTCAGTTCCTCTAATCTTTCTGCTGATCTCCTCCATGCCTCTCATCAGTTTGGTTGCCCTTCTCTGCACTTTCTCCAGTTCCCCGATATCCTTTTTGAGAACTGGAGCCCAAAACTGAACTGCATATTCCAGATGAGGTCTTACTAATTATTTGAACAGGGGCAAAATGATATCTCTCTCTCTGGAGTCCATACCTCTCTTAATACAAGAAAGGACTTTGCTCGCTTTGGAAACCGCAGCTTGGCATTGAATGCTATTATTGAGCTTATGATCTATCAAAACCCCCAGGTCCTTTTCCACTATGGATTACCCCAGTTGTACTCCCCCTAATATGTATGATGCATGCATATTCTTAGCCCCCAAGTGCATAACTTTACATTTCTCAACATTAAACCTCATCTACCACATAGACACCCAATTAGACAGAGCATTGAGGTCGGCTTGTAAATTAGAGACATCCTGTAAGGACGTTATTCCACTGCATAGCTTGGTGTCATCTGCAAAGATAGAAATGTTACTTTTGATCCCAGACCCAATATCATTTATAAAGATATTAAAGAGTAAGGGTCCCAGGGGTATACCACTAATAACCCTAGACCATTCAGAGTAAGAATCATTAACCACTACTCTCTGAATTCTGTCTTTTATCCAGTTTTCTATCCATTTACAAACTGATATTTCCAAGCCTGTAGACTTTACCTTACACATGAGCCGTGTGTGCGGAACTGTATCGAACGCTTTTGCAAAGTCCAGGTATACCACATCCACAGCCACCCCTCTGTCCAAGGTTTTACTTACCTCTTCATAAAAAGAAATCAGGTTTGTCTGACAACTTCTGTCTTTCATGAATCCATGCTGTCTGTTGCTTAAAATGTTTTTTTCCAGCAAGAACTCGTCTATGTGGTCTTTTATTAAATGCTCCAGTATCTTCCCGACTATAGAAGTTAAACTAACAGGTCTATAGTTACTTGGTAAAGACTTTGATCCCTTTTAAAATATAGGCACCACGTTCGCCCTGCGCCAATCCAGTGGTACTATTCCTGTCATTAATGAGTCCCTAAAAATTATATACAATGGCTTTGAAATGACAGAGCTCAATTCTTTTAGGATCCGTGGGTGGATGCCATTGGGTCCAGGTGCTTTATCCACCTTTATTCTGTCTAAATATTTCTGGACCATATCACTTTTGAGTCATTGTGGATCATTCGGGGCTGTGTCACTACGACCCCCATTCTGGACATGAGCTCCCCCATGCTCTTTTGTATACACAAAGCTGAAGAAAGTGTTTAATAAATTAGCCTTCTCCTTGTCCCCAGTCACCCACTCTAGATTATTTTGTAAAGGGCCTACATGCTCAGACCTGACCTTTTTACTATTAATATATTTGAAGAATTTTTGGGGGTTTGTCCTACTATCTTTTGCAATCTGTCGTTCATTTTAAGTTTTTGCATCCTTGATTTCCTTTTTACATATTCTGTTAAATTCTTTGTAACATTTAAACGACACTAGTGTTCCTTCATTTTTATATTTTTTAAAAGCTCTTTTCTTATTGTTTATAGATTTTCTAACTTTGACCGTGAGCCACATAGGTTTTATTTTTAGCCTTTTAAACTTATTGCCCATGGGAATATACTTTGCAATGAGGTCCCAAACAGTCTTTTTGAATTCCCATTTCTGTTCTGTGTTTATCGATGCCAATATTCCCTCCCAGTCTAAATCCTGGAGAGCAGCCCTCATCCCTGGAAAATTTGCTCTCTTGAAGTTAAGTGTTTTTATCTTTCCTGTATGTAACTCTTGTTTACAGCTAACATCAATTGAAATCATGTTATGATCACTGCTACCCAGGTGTTCCTTTATCTGAACATTAGTAATAAGCTCTGCATGGTTTGAGATTACCAGGTCCAACGGAGCTTCATTCCTAGTTGGAGCCTCAATAAATTGGACCATAAAATTGTCCTGTACTAGGTTTATAAATTTTTGCCCTTTAACTGTCCCAGCAGTGCCATTACTCAAGCCAATTTCTGGGTAGTTAAAATCCCCCATTATTATCAGTGTCCCAGCCCTTGCAGCCCTTTCCATCTGTGCAAAGAGCTGAGTCTCCACCTCCTCGTTAACATTGGGTGGTCTATAACAAACTCCATTGATTAAGTTTGAACTATGCACATCTATTTGCAGTTCCACCCATAATGCTTCAGACTCATCACACTCTCCATCAATCAGGTCCTCTTTCACACATGCTTTGAGATCACTTCTCACATAGAGACAGACCCCGCCACCTTTTCTTTTTACCCTGTCTCTCCGAAAGAGTGCATAGCCAGGAATATTAATAGCCCAGTCATGTGGGGATTGAAGCCAAGTTTCAGCAATACCGATTACATCATAGCTTTCCTCATGCACCAGAGCTTCCAACTCACCTATTTTGCTTGGCAGACTTCTGGCATTGGTGAACAAACACTTTAATGCATAATTACATTTTGCTCTGGTGTTTTTCATATCATTTTTAGTAGTACAAATGGCACTATAGTTTCCAATGGCTGTTTGTTCTTGTCACCTGCCATAACCCTCCCCCCATCTATCCCCATTCCACCCTCCATTAATGTCTGACCCCTAACTGATCTGTCTTCCCGATATAATTCTAGTTCACCCTCCCCCCTCAATCCTAGTTTAAATACTCCTCCAGCCTTCCCATAAACCTCTCCCCCAGCACAGCAGACCCCCTTCCATTTAAGTGCAAACCGTCTTTAGCATATAGGTTGCACCTCAATGAAAAGTCAGCCCAGTGCTCTAGAAACCCAAATCCCTCCTCCCTACACCAGGTCTTTAGCCATGCATTCAGCTCTCTAATCACCCCCTGCCTTTCCTGTGTTGCGCATGGCACAGGCAATATTTCAGAGAATATCACCTTGGAGGTCCTTCCTTTCAACTTGCAGCCTAGTTTTTTAAATTGATTCTTAAGGAGCCTCCACCTTCCATGTATACTGTCATTGGTTCCATCGTGGACCAAGACAGCTGGGTCATGCCCAGCCCCTCCCAGTAATTCATCCACCCGGTCCACCACATGCCGAACGCTAGCACCAGGGAGACAGCAAACCATTCGGTTGAGGCAATCCAGCTGGCCTCAGTGGGCGGGCAGAGAAGCACGGCTGAAATTGCCAGAAAACACCACCCACACTGCCGATGCGAGAGTGGCTGCCGTCTGCACTCCGGATTGGAGCGCAGAATGGAGGAAAACCTGGAAACCAGAGAATCCATAGCCATAATGGTGTCCCAGATCGCTCCTCCAAAATGTAGGGGAGATGCCATGGGACCCGCGTGCGCCAGGAATTAAGCATCCGAACATGAGCGAAGGACAGGGATCCGAGATGTTTAACCATGAGAGGAAATTGCTAACAAACGGACAATGTTAATAAAATTTGCATAATGGAAACCCCAGACTCATTCAACATAATCAACCTATCATCCTATCCCATCAAATTAATACATTTGAAATGATCAAAGATATACATTTGTTTGTGTGAAATTTGTTGGTCAAAAGCCTGTTTATTAAAAAATGGACAGACACAGACCCAACTTACACACAAGAGCTTGAAGCAATTGACCAGCTCACAGCTCTGCTTGAAGAAAATGATCCTGAGGATTTATTAGATTCTATTGATCTTGAAACAATGGTGGCGCCATTGCAACCTCTCCTCCCCCCACCACCTTATTTAAGGGCTCAAAAAAGAAGTCAAGCCTTTACCCAGCTCCCAGTTCAAATCCTAATGCTGCCACTTTTTCTAAAGCAGTTTCTAAAGATATTCAAGAAATCAAAGTTCCATCCCAAGTGGAGGGAAATTTGACAAAAGATTAATCAAAAGCACTAAAATCCCTAATGCAAAATTCAGACATAACAATTAAATCGGCTGATAAAGGTGGTAACATTATTATCCAAGATAACATAGAATATATACGAATGTGTAAAAATATTCTGGATAACCCTGAATGGTACCGTTTAATACCTATATCTTTGATAGTTTTACTGAGGTGTTATATGGATTGGTTGATGAGGCATACTATTGTGGAATACTGAATAAAAACACATGGGAATATGTAAGAATTAGTCACCCCTGAGAGGCCACTTTTTATGCCTTACCAAAAGTGGACAAGAATTCGAGGAAACCCTCAGGGAGACAGATCGTCTCTGGGAAAGGTTGTCTAACTGACAACCTGAGTAAATTTGTAGACAATCAGTTAAGACCATTGGTTGAGGAACTTCCCTCCCATACAAAGGACTATCCATTTTCTTCAAATGCTGGACAGCCTCCACGTCGATGGCCAGACCATCTTGATGGCCATTGACGTCGAGGCACTCTACAGCTTGATCCCACAATGACAAAGGCCTTTGTGCCCTTAGACATGTACTCCTTCAACAGAGCGAGTACAATTTGTGCTGGCAGCCTTAGAGTTTATACTCAAACATAATTTTTTCTCTTTCCTTGATTCCCACTACCTCCAGGTACAGGGTGTAGCTTTGGGCACTTCATGTGCTCCATTCTATGCCAATCTGTACCTAGGGGAGTGGGAACGTCATCTTTTTACGGATGAATCAGCATTAATGTATACAAGCCATGCGTTAGCATGGTATTGATACATTGATGACATTTTTGTTATCTGGGATGGTTCTTGACCAATTTCTGTTATATAGTAACACTAGTAATGAATTGAATCTCAACTTCACTATAAATTATAGCTCTTCATTTATTACTTTTTTAGATTTGACTATATACAAACACCCTGATGGACATTAATTTCACGATTTATATCACAAACCAACAGCAGATAACACCATCTTGGAAGCTTCCAGTTTCCACCCTAAATCCCTGCTAGCTTCCATACCTTATGGGAAGTATGTTCGTGCCAAACATAACTGCTTGAGTGATGCCCTTTTCAAAAAGGAGCCGGCAGTCCTCAGAGCGAGATTACAGGCCCAAGGTTATTCAAATACCATTCTAAGAAAAGCTTATAAAAAAGTCAAAAACAAAAACATGATCCTAATTACTCTTTTCAAATGGGAAAACTGAGACTAATAATCCAACTAGAGTTATTACTCAGTATACCTCCCAACATAGACAGATAAGAAACATCTTGCACAAACATTGGCACCTGCTCTATACCGATACCACTTTGGCACCCCTAATCAACGACTGCCCCCTTATTTTTTTAATTTCTTACTTCTTTATTGTAAATGTTTCATCATTACAAACCAAAATACATTATTATTAGATATAATACTTATCACTTATACAGTTTGTACATAAATTCCTTATTTCTAACACCTTACATATGGTCAATCCACAGCAAATTCTGAGGTTTTTTTTCTTTTTCTTACATATATTCTCTAAACATCATAACAAGTATTTAGCCACAAATAATAACAACATATTCATAAACATACAAAAAACAAAAACAAACAAAGGGAAAAACACCTCAAGCAAATCAGATAACTGTTCCATATCCTGCCCACCATAGTATTCTGTGTATCTGTACCTATATAAAAAGTTACCTCTGCCAGCTTCTTAAGTCAGTAGTTACTTCTCTACCCACTGATTTAACCCTCTACCTCCATTTTCCGTCTGGTACCATATTTACTATCCATAACTACACTTGCCCGCCCCTCTAACGATCAGCAAAAGCCAGTGAGGATGGGGCTAACCGTGGAACCGAAATCCATGGTTTCCACAATTTGTACAGGTAATTGGGTATGCCTCTCTTACAAAAGATCTGTTGTTCCTTCAAAATGTTGTCATTTACCTGAAGGTGCCATTCCTCAAAAGGTGCACTCGGAGATATCCACCTTAGGGCAATTAGCTTTCGTGCCATAAACTGTAATCTGCTAACTGGTATCAGAATCTCATGGGGCATAAGTTCTTCATCAAGGTAGCCCAACAGGCAAATTTTAGGGTCCTTATGGATATATGTATTAAAGGCTTCATTAATTGTATTCACCACCTCTTGCCAATATCTAGCCAGTTTAGGACAATTCCACATCATATGTATTAAATCAGCAGGTGATTTTTGGCACTGTGGACAGTCCGGGGAATCACACCTGCCCCACTTAAATAATTTGACCGGTGTTCTATATACCCTGTATACAAATAATTGCGTCAAACATTGTGCCGGTGATAATGAAACTAGGGGTACCCTTTCTAATATTATTTGCCATGTATCATCTGAAATATCCCCTATATCTAGCTCCCACCCTCTTCTGCCCGGGCTGACACCCGGGCTGATATGATCTTGTGAGTTGGCCATATAGAGATGAGATCAAGCCTTTTTTTTCAGTCATCCGTGCTAATAAAGTTATAAGTGGCATTGGTTTTATCACTTTCATTTCCCCTTTAAACTGAGATTGGACCGCATGTCGTAATTGTAAGTATTTAAAAAAACTATGAAGGGGTAAATAAAAAGATTTATGCAAATCCTGAAAAGAGCATAGAACATTATGTGAATACAACTGTGTTATATATTGGAGCCCCTTAGAGCGCCAGCTTTCGAATCCCTCCAGTTTACCTAGTTCTTTATATTGCCTATTCCCCCAAAGTGGTGAATACTCCGAGGCACCTTCAAATTTCATTATAGTCCTCATTTCCTTTCAAACTCTATTCATGAGTGACATTGTTGGGCTCTTACAGGTATAATCAAAGGCCCCAGATTCCAATTGGGCCAGGAGGTTATAATAAGAACTGTTACTTAGCAGTAGGGCCTGTATAGGGTCCTCCCAATTCACAACTCCCCAGCCTGCAAAATGCTGAAGCTGGCCGGCTATGAAGTCTGGGCTGAGATATCGCCAATCCGCCCCCATCCCTTTCTCTCTGGAGAATTGATAGCCTAATCCTGGGATTTTTTCCCTTCCATAATAATCTTCGAAAAATTGATTCTATTTTTTTAACCATTTGAGAGGTATCCATATCGGTGAGTTGCTAAAAATATATAATAATTGAGGAGCCCAGATCATTTTTACAAGATTTGCTCGACCCACTACCGATGGTAGTCCATGCCATGCTCTTAAGTTGGAATTTAGTAAGAATAGGGGATAAATTATCTATCAAATAATTTTCTATCTTAGAATGTATCATTATTCCCAAGTATTTAAATGATGAAACAATTTTAACCTGAGGAGCCTCTCTTAACATGGACAAACTAGGGTTATCTAAAGGGAGCAAGACAGATTTATCCCAATTAATGACATATCCAGAAAGCAAACCAAAATGTTGTACAAGTGCCATTAAAGATCTTAAAGATTTATCCGTATCCCCAAGAAAGAGCAGAGCGTTGTCTGTATATAGTGAGATTTTTTCATTCTTCGTTCCTCTAATAAATCCAAAAATAGATTCTGATTGTCGGATGGCTTCAGCCAGGGGTTCGATGGCCATTGCAAATAACAGAGGAGACAGGGGACATCCCTGTCTAGTTCCTCTGTATAGTGAAAAAAATTCAGATACCATACAATTTATTTGCATACAGGCCCTTGGGGCAGAATATAGCATTTTATTTCACCATATAAATCTTTCCCCAAGGCCGAACGCACCCATCACATCCCACAGGTATGTCCACTCAACGCTGTTGAAAGCTTTTGCAGCGACGAGTGAGAAAATCGCTCTCCTTCCAGGGTTATAGATGGTAGTTGCATATTTAAGTATAGCCTCCTCAGGTTAATTGCTGTAGATCTTGTAGGGATAAAGCCACACTGATCTTGATGAATCAATCCCTGCATGTGTTTATTTAGTCTTGTGGCCAGGGCCCTGGCTAGAATTTTCACGTCCGAGTTCAACAATGATATCGGGTGGTAAGATTCTGGAGCCAAAGGGTCCTTTCCAGTTTTTGGTAATACAATGATACAGGTATCCTTCATAGAGTCTGGAAGCTTACCGTATATACTCGAGTATAAGTCGAGATTTTCAGCCCTTTTTTTTGGGCTGAAAGTGCCCCCCTCGACTTATACACGAGTCACCGCTGTCTGCCTACATGATCAGCGTGTCATGCAGGCAGACGGCGGCCAGCGTGTGCTATTACTATTCGGCGGCCATTCACTGTTCAAAAGCTGGGCCTCCTTCTCGTCTGTGATAGGCAAAAAACTCCATTTCCCAGCAGTCAGTGTACAGCCTATCACGGACATTCTCTCATCCTCGTCCATGGTATGAGGATGAGAGAATGACCGTGATAGGTTGACCGCTGACTGCTGGGAAATGGAGTTTTCTGCCTATCATGGATGAGGAGGAGGCGTGGCTTTTGAACAGTGAATGGCCGCCGAATAGTAATAGCACACGCTGATTGGTGCAGAGCGGCACATGGAGGCATGCACAGGACACAGGTAGGATGCACAAATTCACAGGACACAAACACATGCAAACATACACAGGACACATACACAGGGCACAGGTACAGGACACAGGTACAGGACACATGCACATAGACACATGCACATATACACAGGATACATGACACATGCACATATACACAGGACACATGACGCATGCACATATACACAGGACATATACACAGGACATATGCACAGGACACAGGGAGGTATACAGCTACAGATGGGCATTGTTGACCCTCTTTTTCCACTTACAATAGCTGCTGCATTTCTCACCCTTGTCTTATACTCGGGTCAATACGTTTTTCCCATTTTTTTGTGGTAAATTAGGGCCTCGACTTATACTCGGATCGACCTATACTCGAGTATATACGGTAAATAATTCTAAGGCTTGGTTGAGAACCTTCAGTAGTTCTGGAAGCAAAACCTCCCAAAGATGTTTATATACTTCTGAAGGTAGGCCATCAGTACCCGGCGCCTTATCGTTTGGGCTTTTTGATACTGCCCTGACAATTTCCTCTAAGGTCAGGGGAGCATCAAGTTCCTCTTTAGAAATTACCGACAAAGAGGGGAGTTTTAGTGGGTCTAGAAATTCTAAGTTATGTCTTGGAATGTTTAAATTTATTTTGATATAAGTTACTATAGAGAAAAACAAAAGATCAAAAAGAACAAAAGGATTTCATTCTGATCTTGAGAAATATCTCCCCCTGCTGTACGAATAGCTGAAATAAATTTGATATTTTCCTGAGACTTTGCAATTACAGATAGCATTCTATCCATTTTTTCACCCTCCTCAAAACTACAACATCTGGACAAAAAGGCAGACCGCGCAGAAACCTGTCTGTATAATGATTGTGCATCGTTCCAAGCCCCATGATTAGTGATAGTGGGGTCCTGGATATACTGAGCTTCTTTCTGCTGTGCCTCAGCTGCTAACAGGGATTCCTGTTCCCGGCTAGTTTTTTTATATACACTTATAGCTTTGAGCAAAAGTCCCCTCAAAAAGGCCTTCATGGTATCCCATACCACCTGTGGTGAAGCCGAGTTGTCATTAATATGAAAAAATTCTGCTAGAGCCCTATTCGTTGAATCCCCCTGATGTTGAATTTTAAACCAAAAAGCAGGGACCGCCAGTTAGTCCTAATTTTAGGCTTTATTTTATCTAGCGTTACTACTATACGTGAATGGTCTGATAAACTTCTGGTTAGATATTGAATATTAGAGACCCAAGAAATAACTGAGTCTGTACCCAGGGTCATGTCTATTCTTGATAATGTCTGATAGGTACTAGAGCAGCAGGAATATTCATTAGAAAGCGGATTCCTTAGACGCCATATATCCTGCAGTCCCAACTCCTGGATGTATCTATAAAAGGTAGTATCTACATTAGGGCCTGCTGGATGTCTGTCCAGACTAGTGTTACATACATTATTGAAATCCCTCATAATCAGCACTGGGGTCCCTGGATTATCTGCAATTATTGAGCCTATATGTCGCATTACTTCACTATTATATGGGGGTGGGATATATATCGACCTCAAAATACATTGCATAGAAAATAATGTACATACCAGAAAAACAAATCTGCCCTGTGAGTCCAACATTATTTGCCTTCAGGAAAACTGAGCTTTTGAGGAAATTAATATACTTGTTCCTCTTGCATAAGCTGAATATACAGAATGATATTGAGTAGGATATTTTTTTATTCTGAAATAAGCTAACAGTATCCTTAGTTAGATGTGTTTCCTGCAGGCAAACAATCAAAGGATCATACTGGGTCAATTCATCAAACATAGCACGTTTCTTAATAGGATTCCTAATCCCTCTGATATTCCATGACCATATTCCAATCTCAGTAGCCATTATTAGATATGTTTATATGACCTACTGCACATCTTATCCCTGTGTTCACCATAGAATGATATAAACAAAATATTAACTCATAACCAAGATCATTATTCCATCTTAATGTTCTTACAGGTGAAAAACAGGAAAAAAATCCTGACCAACCCACCATTCAGATAGTAACTTTAGTATACCATAATGTAGCAGGATCACATAGAACAGTATCATATAATTTATTACCAAAAAAAAACCCCAAAACCTCCCACACAATACAAAAAAACAAAAAACAAAACAAAAACGAATTCCAGACTTTTGGATGCAAAACACATATGCCCCCTTATTACATTTAAACTGGCCCCCTCACTCCGTGACAAACTAGTACATAGTGAGTTTATGACCAAAATCAAATATTGTGGCCCATATCCATGTAGCCACTGTGGTTATTGCAAATATATGGACAAACGCAAGAATATCGCCCAATGGGGATGACTTTAAACCAAAACACTACGTTAATTGCCGCACGGCAGGGGTGGTAAATTTACTGACCTGCGACTGCGGCAGTTTTTACGTGGGGAAGACTAAATTAGAATTTTGGCACTGCATATACCGACATGTGGTTAGTATTGAGAAACGAGATCCCTCTCTCCCCTTGGGTAGGCATAGTGCATTGGTACACGGCGACATCATTCCCAAAGTTAAATTTTTAGCATTGGAGCATATCGGTGCTACCCCACATGGAGGTGACTGTAACAAATCTCTCCTACAGAATGAACTCAAGTGGATATTCCATCTCAAAGCTACCACAGCACCTGGCCTCAATGAGGCCTTCAACTTCAGGCCCTATCTTGCTGGCTTTGAATCAGGAGTCTGCGAGTTAGATCTTTGAAGTACAATACAATAACCTTTTTCATGCAATCTCTAGCTAACTTTCAATTGTGGTCACTAGGGTGCGCTATACCTCCTATTTGCAACAGTCTATTTATAGAGTTGTTTGTTTTTGTTTTTTTGTTTGTCTTTAGTCGCTCACTGTATATATTGAATCAAATGCCGTATATTATTACAAAATGTCTAACTAATTGGGGATTAGATTGTCTAGATCTCCTGTTAGGTGATTTGTTTTACTTGTGTGCCATTTCCATCATGCAAATTGTATTGACATGGTCCGTTTGTTTCCATTCATGGTTAAATATCTGGGATCCCTCTCCCTCGCTCATGTTCAGATCTGAGGCGCCCCTTGCTTCACTCCCGGGGCGCACAGATCCCATTGCTTCTCCCCTACATTTTGGAGGGTCAGTCTGGGACACCATTATGGCTATGGAGCTCCTGTTCCCAGGTTTTTCTCCATTCTGCACTCCAATCTGCCCTCTTTGGGTGCGACGTGACTCCGCCCTCTTTGGGCGGGCTTATGCCATGGGTCATTCACTCGGGGGACTTATGGGCGGAGTTTGCTGGCAATTTCGGACGTGCATCTCCGCCCGCCCACTGAGGCCAGCTGACGGCCATCACAATTTACATTGTGATTGGCCTGCTGCCTTGACATAGGCCCTTTATATACCAGCACTCCTAGCATTGATTGCACATGCTGAAAGAGTTCATGGTTTAAAAGCAGCAAATCTCGATACATCCGGTATTTTAGGATATGCTTATTATATTCATTACTATCAAATAGACCTTTATCTTATGCAGCCTTGTTGATGCTGCCAAGTCTCTTTTTTTGTAGTGCTTCATTCAATGCACTTAATACACCTGTCAATGACCGTCACTATGCCTTATATTTTTTAATACAGTGACACTGGCCCAGTTCAAGCAGGAGCTCTTTGCTCCTCAGTCTTGAGTCCTTGCAGTGAAGAATTGGTTGCCTTTTGTCTTTCTGAACTTTTTGTGTCTTGGAGTGGATCATATATGCTGTCCATGATTGGAATGACCATCTTATTCCTCAGACTTACGCCATGTGGATTATTTTACTATGTAAGTAGTCCACACATATGGTTGAACACACATGAGTATATATACAATTTTTTGTGTATTTTTTTGGCAATTGTTATAATATTGATATTAATTATTGTATACTAAAATTGTACTATTTGCACATTTTCTCTATTGTAGAAAATCTGTACCCATCTGAACCTAAATCAACCTCTGAAGAAGGACATTTTAGTCCGTAACATGTAAGGTGTTTTACATCTATATGGATCATCACTAGTCCGTCCCACACCAGGACAGTGGTTTGCGCATACAACTGTACAATTGGGAATCAGATATTGTTTTTATGTATTGATCTAAATGCATACTTGTTATACAAAATAAATTTATACTTTTTATACTCAATTTTTTGGTCTGTCTATAATAGATCCTTAGGGGTTCCAACCGTGCCTATTGGGACCAGGTTTTCTTTCTTTGTTCTAATTTCCAGGTCAGACAGACCAAATTTTAGTCCACACACATTCCAACCCCTCCCTTCCCTTGTTCAATTTACCCAAGAGTACTGCCTTAAATCTTTTTACCCTGAGGCTTTGGAAATTGTGTGTGTATATAACAAATTTTATATATTGCTTACTTTATGTACATTACAATTGCATTTATACAAATGTTTTCTTTATTCATGCTTCTTCACTGTGATAGTATATCACATGAAACACGTTCAGTTGCCTGAGTCAATAATGCGGACAAGGACACTGTTATTAAATCTGCTTATATCACAGCATGGCCAGTTACCTCGATGATGATTGGGACACTATGGTGTCCAAATCTTTGAGGGAGTTTGACATTAACGAATCAGCTGAATCAGGAACACTTTTTCTTATCTTAAGCATTTGGTGGAGAAAAAAGCATCCCTCCATTCAGGATTATAATAGGGAAGGCATTAACCCTTTTGGCCTTGAGAAGATCGAAACCAAGTTCAAGACCGCTTGGGAAGATGTCCTAAAACAGTGCTCCACAGCACTTATGGTGCTTCTGATTACAGAATATTGCAGAAGAATTAATGATATTATTGTCAAAATTTACACTTTGAATGTACAACTAACTAAACCTAAAACACATGCCTTATACGATTCTTTAGAACAGTGTTTCTCAACTCCAGTCCTCAAGACGCCCCAACAGGTCATGTTTTCAGGATTTCCCTCAGATGAAATGGCTGTGGTAATTACTAAGGCAGTGAAACTGATCAAATCACCTGTGCAAAATAATGGAGAGCCTGAAAACATGACCTGTTGGGGTGCCTTGAGGACTGGAGTTAAAAAATATATAAATTAAAATTAAAATATATATTAAAGGACCATTTGGAAAAATGTAATAAAGACATTCTGGTCAAGAAGGATAAAAAATTATATTGTGACAAGAAGGACTTTAGGGAGGAACGAGCATATAAATGGAATGATGCCCCAAAAGGAACTCATAGAAATAAACCCTTTAACTCAGCACATAACTCTGATGTTTCTAAACAACTTTCCTCATCAGGAAATTCTCTACCATCTACAACAATGCAGTCACAGGGGCCACGTCTCCCATGACAAGGGCCTTTGTGCCTTTAGACATGTACTTCTTCAAGAGAGTCACTTTGAACATGTGCGAGTACAATTTGTGCTGGCAGCCTTAGAGTTTATACTCAAACATAATTTTTTTCTCTTTCCTTGATTCCCACTACCTCCAGGTACAGGGCATAGCTATGGACACGTCATGTGCTCCATCCTATGCCAATCTTTACCTGGGGGGAGTGGGAAAACTATCTTTTTATGGATGAGTCAGCATCAATGTATACAAGCCATGCATTAGCATGGTATCGATATATTGATGACATTTTTGTTATCTGGGATGGTTCAGTTACATTTCTTGACAAATTTCTGTTATATATTAAATCTAGTAATGAATTTCATTTCAACTTCACTATGAATTATAGCTCTTCATCTATTCCTTTTTTAGATTTGACTATATGCAAACATTGGCACTTGCTATATATACTGATACCACGAAACAAGATCCCTCTCTCCCCTTGGGTAGGCATAGTGCATTGGTACATGGCGACATCATTCCCAAAGTAACATTTTTAGCATTGGAGCATATTGATGCTACATCATGTGGAGATGACTATAACAAATCTCTCCTAGAAAATGAACTCCATCTCAAAGCTACCACAGCATCTGGCCTCAATGAGGCCTTCAACTTCAGGCCCTATCTCGCTGGCTTTGAATCAGGAGTCTGCAAGCTAGATGTTTGAAGTACAATACAATAACCTTTTTCATGCAATTTCTAGTTAACTCTCAATTGTGGTCACTGGGGTGCACTATACCTCCTATTTGCAACAGTCTATTTATAGAGTTGTTTTGTTTTTGTTTGTTTTGTTTTTTTGTTTGTCTTTATTCGCTAACTAATTGGGGATTAAATTGTCTAGATCTCCTGTTAGGTGATTTGCTTTAACTGTGTGTGTCTCATTTCCATCATGCAAATTTTATTAACATGGTCCGTTTGTTAGCTATTTCCATTCATGGTTAAACATCTGGGATCCCTCTCCCTCGCTCATCTGCCTGTCAGTCAGCAGCTCTCTGCTCTGCCCCACCCCCCTGCGCTCTCTGGAGTGCTAAGCTGTGGAGGGGTCGGGGAGCACCCGTCTCAGGCTCTCAGCGGGTCACTGAGAGCCTGAGACGGTTATCAGTCCAGGGACCTGGCAGGTCCAGACTTCATTGTCGTAAAAACGCGGTGCCTAGACTGATTTCTGTGCCGTTAGCAGAGAGTAGACTTCAGCCCACTCTCTGCTGAAAACGGGTCACAGGAGTGCAAAACGAATTATACTCCTGTGACCCATAGGAGAAGCCCAGCCAAACAAGCTCAGGCTGGACTTCTCTTTTAATTTAACCAATCCTTGTGCCAGTCACAGATAATGCTAGCACTAAATTATCAAAGCTGGTCTAACTGCCTCTCCAAATCAGTCCCAGACAGGCCACCTGTTTAACTAGAAGTCAAAGGGAGTGTAAAGTAGTAACATTCAAACTAATAGGAGATTTTCAGGAAGTGAAGATGCAAAGTCTCTCCCAATTCTTACTTAAAACGGAGTTCCACCCAGTTCTCTGTTTATTAAAAGTCAGCAGCTACAAAAAGTGTAGCTGCTGACTTTTAATAAACAGACACTAACCTGGCCCACGGTCCAGCGATGCTTCTCTCCACCCTGTCTGTGGCACTGGCATTACTACTGTGGGCAGATGGCTGTGACAGCTTGCAGCTCAACAGCTGGGTGCGCACTGCGCATGCGCAAGTCGTGCTGTGCGTCCTGAATGGCCATGCAATCTTCTGGGACCTGTGACGTGTCCCAGAAGATTGCAGGGAGGGAGGGGCCGCTTAGGGGGAGAGGAGTAGTCGCCTAGGTACCCCGAGCAGAAGTGGGAGCTGGGTACCTGTCAAAACTAGGTAACTGCTCCCCCCCCCAAAAGAAAATGACATGCCAAATGTGGCATGTCAGGGGGTAAGAAGTACTTAAAGTGGAAGCTCCACTTTTGGGTGGAACTCTGCTTTAAAGTGATTGAAAATGAAATGAAAGGCAAAACATTTTTGTATAGATATAAAAAAATATATATAAATACAGTTTTTCATTTTTTTAATAGGGGTTACATTTCCTCTGTTTTCAGCTGTATAAGATTTGGAGGGAGGAGAAGAAGCAGCACACTGAGCTTCTCATTGAATGGCTATGCAGTGGGGGCAGGTCAGGATAAGTCTGATCATTGGAGGAGAGTACTCAGAGTTTCCAGCATAGCTAGAGAACTGACCACGGTGTGTTTTCCTGCTTAGTGTGGTCAGTTTACAATAGAAAAGCAAGAAGACTGGCAGGAACACCAGGAATTTAACATAAAGGAAGCAGTACGGAGTGAGCAGGATACTTTCTCATACAAGTATATGGTACAGCAGGCACATATCAGGAATAAGAAGTGTTTAAGTAACGGGATCAGTTCCCACTCCTGCTATCAAAACTGATCAATAAATACCTTTCTATGCCTACTTCATTTACGATAGAAGGGCCACCCTATGCCTTGCCATCCTTCCATCAGTCAAGGCTCCCTACAGCAGCTCAAGGGGCCCTTAATTAAAGACACTCTCTCTGTCCTCTGTAGCTGCAGGCACTGTGGATTAATTCATCATCACAGTTCCTAACAAACACATTCTGGCCATGTTGTATTTGGATTCTTAACAACCTAGCAACTATAAGAGTCAATCAGACAATCAGAGTGCCTTTGTTATGAACTTCATGGATGAATTGCTTCACAATGCACTCTGTCTGCTTTATAAAAAGCTAGTCTGTGAGGAATAGAGAGTGCAGTCTGCAATCATTTATCTGTGCAAATTGTTCTGGATCTGTCTAAACAGATATATGCACTTTCTCCACGGATCTAATTTGATGATTATGGAGTGGTATGACCCCTGGGTGATATGAAAGAATAAAAAAATAATAATAAACTGCTTCTTGAGGAAAATCCAAGTGCCCCATTTTATAACAGATGGGCTGAAAAAAAATCATTTTTGTTACTTGAAGGCATCTTATAAAAAGTAACATATAAACTTCCTGGGATTTCAAAATGATAATTCCTTCCCATCAAAAAGTTATTTATGTGAAGCAGCTGAGATCATAAATAGACAAATAATGGAGTTCATGTTAATTCCCACAAATGTGATAGCACACGTCTGCATCAGCCTAATGTAATTCAGCTGCTCTAAACTGATTTCTATATAATATTTGTTTCTATATAATATTTGTTATCAGCCTCTCTCAATGTGAAAGTGTTCAGACACACTAGGGAAATATACATTAATGTAATGTGACAGTGATTCTCCTGTAGCTGTTGACAGGATGGTGATTCACATCTTAGAATTAAAGTTGAAGTTAAGACAATATTTGTCACAATCCTCGCCCCCTAGTCAATGAATCTTACATTTGATAATATTTCTCTGCAGCTAGCATTTTTTGGGGGGCTTTAAACCTTGGCCTAATATTGGGTGCAGTCCTTGTGGGTTATACTAATGGCATTAATTGGTATTTATTCTGCTTCATGCAGATCATACCGCGTGGGCAGAGGAGAAACCACCAGTGATGACATTATATGGGCCCAAAATATACATATAACAGAAAAGCACATCAAAAAATAGTATAAAAGCAGGATTGCAATTTTTATTCACAACAAATATGTTAAAAAGACACAATAAATAAATAATAAATATGGTGTAACAACTTAATCATCTCAAGGTGACATTTGCAGATACATAATATTCTGTGTATATGTTGTCAACATGGTAGATGAGCTTTTAACTGCTCACCACAGCAGCCCATAGAGAAACTAAACGCGTTTCAGAATATACACTCTTGCTTCAGGGTTTTTTTTTTCTACTGCAGAATATGTGTCACCTATGTCCTTTCCAGATGAATAGTACATGTACAACAGCCTAAAGGGATAACCACTTGCCGACCGCCTCACGCAGATATACTGCAGCAGAATGGCATGGGCAGGCAGAGTAACGTATGGGTACGTTACTCCCCTCCTGCGGGCGGGGGGCGATTGCACCCCCCGGTGCCCGAGGCGGTCGGCATCATTCCAGGAGCGATCCGTCCTGAGGGGGAGGCCACTGATTCATGGCCACCCCCTCGCGAACGCTCCTGGCAAATGAGAAGCTTCCTCTGCTTCTGTAATGTAAACAGAAGCAGAGGAAGTGATGTCATCTCTCCTCGTGAACCCCTTTTCGTTCCAGCTTCCGAGGAGAGAAGACGTCTACTGTGAGTCTGCACCAACACTACACTGACACTAGCACACATAGGCACATAAACCTCTCCCCCCGATCACCCCCCCTGCACCCTCTGTCACCCCCTGTCACAGTGACACCAATATCAGTTTTTTTTTTTTTACTGATTACTGCATTGGTGTCATTTGTGACTGTTATAAGTGGTAGGGCAGTTAGCGGTAGGCCCCTTTAGGTCTAGGGTACTCCCCCAACCCCCCTAATAAAGGTTTAACCCCTTGATGACCCCCCAGTTAACCCCTGTTGCCAGTGTCACTAATCAATCTTTTTTCTGATCACCTTATTAGTGTCACAGGTGACGATAGTTAGCCAGGTAAGTATTTAGGTTCACCATCAGCTTTTTATAGCATCAGGTACCCCCATATACTACCTAAAAAAGGTTTTAACCCCCTGATTGCCCCCTAGTTAACCCTTTCACCAGTGATTACGGGTGATGCTGGTTAGTTAGTTTGTCTTTTATACTCGCCGTTTATTACCCAACAAAGGTTTAACCCCCCGAATGCCTGGCGATATCAGTTAGGTTTTAGGGTCAGATAGGGTCTGCGTCGCCCCAGGCAGCGTCAGATTAGTGTCAGTACTGCTAACACCCACGCACACCTCCCTTAGTGGTATAGCATCTGAACGGATCAATATCTGATCTGATCAGATCTATACTAGCGTCCCCAGCAGTTTAGGGTTCCCAAAAACGCAGTGTTAGCGGGATCAGCCCGGATACCTGCTAGCACCTGCATTTTGCCCCTCCGCCCAGCCCAACCCACCCAAGTGCAGTATCACTTACAAAACACTAAACACATAACTGCAGTGTTCGCAGAGTCAGGCCTGATCCCTGCGATCGCTAACAGTTTTTTTGGTAGCGTCTGAATCAGTCGCTAACAGTCAGGAGCTTTTATACCCGTGAGTCTCATTAGTGTACCAGTAGATTTAGAGCCCAAAATGGCAAATCAAAGGTACACTAGTGAAGAGGCCTACACATTTCTGAGCATGACAGATAGTGAAGAATAAGTCACTCATCTGTCAGATTCAGGATCAGAATACGATCCTGTAGACGACAGCGGCTCCATGACAAATAGCTCTGACGACGGAGTTGTGGTCCCTGCCAAGGTCAGGTGTACCAGACCCCGATCTTCTTCTGCTGTTGCGGTGCAAGAAACGCAGGGCTCTCATATGGAACAGAGAAGTACTAGTGCAGCTCATCCTTCTGGTGAACTGGCAAGCACCAGCGGCCTAGTATACCCTGGTCGTAGTCAAACCAGCACTGCAGTAACACGTGGTGACGTGGTGAGTCCCATAAGTGCAGTTCAAGCTGGTGAGGTGGCAAGCACAAGTAGTGCCACCAAGAAGACAAAGACAGGCTCGTCGAGCCCATAGTGCCCTTCCTGCTGCATTTGCCAATCCTAATTGGGAATCCACCGCTTCTGCAGCACCCGTACTTCCCCCATTCACTGGCCAACCCGGCATTCAGGTGGAAACAGTTGATTTAACGTTACTTATTCGATGTTTTTCACTGAAGATCTCTATAGATCTATTGTGGACCAAAGTAATTTGTATGCTGGTCAATACATTGCCACTAATCCCCAGTCCTCCCTTGCCAGAGATTGGAAACCAATTACGGTTTCTGAATTTAACACCTTTCTGGGCCTATCCCTCGACATGGGCATAGTTAAAATTAGTATGTTGCGGTCATATTGGTCCACTGACCCAATTTACCATATGCCCGTGTTCTCTGCCTCCATGACCAGGAAATGATATGAGCAGATCTTGCGGTTCATGCATTTCAACAACAATGAACTCTGTCGTCCTCGTGGAGACCCTGGATACGATCGGCTCTACAAAATTCGGCCCCTCGTAAACCACTTCAACCAACGTTTTGCAGACTTGTTTACTCCCCATCAAGTTGTCTGCATTGATGAGTCCCTGATTAAGTTTTCTGGCTGCTTGTCTTTCAAACAGTATCTTCCCAGCAAGCGTGCCAGATACGGGGTCAAGATGTATAAGCTCTGTGACAGGGCCACAGGCTATACATGTAGTTTTATGGTTTACGAGGGAAAAGATAGCCACATAGAGCCGGAGAACTACCCAGATTACATAGGGAGCACTGGCAAGATTGTGTGGGACTTGGTGTCACCCTTATTCGGAAAGGGGTACCATTTGTATGTGGACAATTATTACACGAGCGTGCCACTTTTTAGTCACTTGTTTGATCATCAGATTGGAGCATGTGGCACCGTGCGACCTAATCGCCGGGGCTTTCCCCAGCGATTTGTAGATTTCCATCTTAGGCTGGGGGAGAGAGCCTGCTTCAAGTGTAATAATTTGCTCGCTGTGAAGTGAAGGGATAATAAGAATGTTTTCGTTCTTACCTCCCTTCATGCAGACACGACAGTCCAAATTCCCACGAGGACTGGTGTTGTGGAGAAACCCCTCTGTGTCCACGAATCTAACCAAAATATGGGAGGAGTGGACCTCAACGACCAGTTGTTGGCGCCGTACCTAGTTGCCCGTAAGGCCAGACACTGGTACAAAAAAGTGTCTGTTTATTTATTTCAATTGGCTTTGCTGAACGCTCATGTGCTATACATAGCTTCAGGACGGACTGGAGCCTTCCTTAAATTCCAGGAAGAAATCGTCAGAGCCCTTCTGTTTCCAGACGGTGCTCCACCTCACCTTCCCAATCCAAATGCAGTAAGCCGGCTGCATGAGAGGCATTTTCTGTATGTCCTCCCAAGTACCCCTACCCAACGAGCCCCCCAAAGAAGATGTCATGTCTGCAGCAAGCGCGGATATAGGCGTGACGCCCGCTATTATTGTCCCTCTTGTCCTGACAATCCTGGTCTTTGCATTGGTGAATGTTTTGAAAGCTACCATACAGTAGTTAAGTATTAGCGTAGGGTACAGCACTGCACAGACTAGGACACACTTTCACAGGGTCTCCCAAGATGCCATCGCATTTTGAGAGACCTGGAACCGTTACAGTTAAAACAGTTATGCCCTGTACACACGATAGGATTTTCCGATGGAAAATGTGTGATAGGACCTTGTTGTCGGAAATTCCAACCATGTGTAGGCTCTATCACACATTTTCCATAGGAATTTCCGACACACAAAGTTTGACAGCTTGCTATAAAATTTTCTGACAACAAAATGCGTTGTCGGAAATTCCGATCGTGTGTACACAAATCCGATGCACAAAGTGCCATGCATGCTCAGAATAAATTAGGAGACGAAAGCTATTGGCTACTGCCCCGTTTATGGTCCCGACGTACGTGTTTTACATCACCGCGTTCAGTACGATCAGATTTTCCGACAACTTTGTGCAACCGTGTGTATGCAAGACAAGTTTGAGCCAACATCCGTCTGAAAAAATCCATGGATTTTGTTGTCGGAATGTCCAATCAATGTCCAACCGTGTGCACAGGGCATTACAGTTACAAAAACAAAAGTGTAAAAAAGAAAAAAAAAAACACAAAAAAAATTATAAGATAAAAAAAACAAAAATAGTTGTCGTTTTATTGTTCTCTTTCTCTCTCTATTAGGGATGAGCTTCGTATTCGAGTCGAACCCATGCTCGACTCGAACATAGTGTGTTCGGTCGTTCGCCGAATTACAAACGGTATGGTCCGTTTGTGCCAAATTCGAGTGGCGCGTCATGGCCCATAATTCACTGCGGCATCGCACTGCATTGCTGGCTGATGATTGGCCAAGCTTGCACTATGACCCACATGTGTGGCCAATCACAGCGCTGTGTGTACAGAGAGCCATAATTGGCCAAAGCCAAGGAGGCTTTGGTCAATTATGGCTCAGGGGGTTTAGTACACGCCCCACACTATATAAGGCTGCCTGCATGTCGGTCCTGTGTAGTGTGTTCCGGCGTTGAGACAGAGATAGAAAGAGAGAGAGAGAGAGAGAGAGAGAGAGAGAGAGAGAGAGACAGTGTCAATTGATTTAAGTTAGATAGAGTAGGCAGGTCGAGTCAGTTAGCTGCAATTACAGTGTATTGTGTATATATGCAACCCAGGCGTTGTGCGTATATATATATATATATATATATATATATATATATATATATATATATATATACATATACACTGTATTCAGTTTAGCTAGATCCTGTTCTTCTCTTCCTAATATACTGACAGGCAGGCAGGTGTTTTTACAGTATTTCAAGTCACTGTAGTGTGTACCCCGCATGGTCTCACCTACAGTATAGCTACCTGCAGCCAGGTGCTTGTGTAGGCTCTTTGAAGTATTTCCAGTTACTGTACTGTGTACCCCGCACAGTCTCACCTACAGTATAGCTACCTGCAGCCAGGTGCTTGTGTAGGCTCTTTGAAGTATTTCCAGTTACTGTACTGTGTACCCCGCACGGTCTCACCTACAGTATAGCTACCTGCAGCCAGGTGCTTGTGTAGGCTCTTTGAAGTATTTCCAGTTACTGTACTGTGTACCCCGCACAGTCTCACCTACAGTATAGCTACCTGCAGTCAGGTGCTTGTGTAGGCTCTTTGAAGTATTTCCAGTTACTGTACTGTGTACCCCGCACAGTCTCACCTACAGTATAGCTACCTGCAGCCAGGTGCTCGTGTAGGCTCTTGACATATTTCCAGTTACTGTCAATGACACTGCATAACGTGAGCGCTCACACAACCACGGCCGCCTGATCTGCTCCTTCCCCTGCATCCTCATTGGCAGGGAGAAGAGCGAGTTATAGGAAGGACTCCACCAGGACTCTCAGTTACTGAAAAAACAGACTGATTTCTCTCGTCCTTAGGACAGGAGAACCAGCCTGTAAATTCCAAGAGATGCCAGACCAGCGCTGTCAATAGCAGGGGCAGGACAGCAAGAGGAGGCTGAGCAAACACACAGTGGCAGAACACCAGGGCCCGGTGGCAAGACAACCTTTGCAACCCTGATAGTTCTCCCACTGCTTTGGACCCTTATATTTTCTTGGATACTGGTGACATATCTCTTGTTTTCTGGCACCCTGGGGGGGGGGCCCAGTACAGTAGGAAGGGAGCTCATGGCAGAACATGTGAAAGGGCCATTGTGGGATCTTGGAAATAGTTGCCCCCTACTTTTGTCCCTGTCCCCCTATGTGCCCCCCCCCTAAAAATGAAAGCTGGAGACGCCACTGGTTACTGTACTGTGCACCCTGCACAGTTGCACCTACAGTATAGCTACCTGAAGACAAGTGCAGGTGTTATCATACTAATAATCCTACAGGCATGCAGTTGATTCTGCTAGCTGCAGTATAATCGGTATATATATATATATATATATATATATATATATATATATATATATATATACATTCCAGTTTTGTGCAGCTCACTGCAGGCCAATAGTATGTCTGGAAGACCAACAAGGAGAGGCAGAGAGGCAGACAACCACAAGCCAATAAAAGAGGGCAAGCAGGCTCTGAGTCTAGAGGCAACAGTGCTGGTCGTGGACACGGTGCATCCTCATCAGCACGTGGTCGTGGGACACGCTTGACCTTTTTTTCAGCAGCTGGCCGTGTTGAGCCGCAACATGTGGAAGACTTGGTCGAGTGGATGACCAAGCTGTCCTCATCCTCCTCATCCTCTCTCACCCAGGCTCAGGGTACTTTGTCTGGCAAAGCAGCTGCCAACGTGGCCTCTTCCCCTCAGCTCAATGGTATCAGTGACTCCTTCCCTAGCCCTACCATGTCCTCCTGAGGAGTCCCTCGAACTGTTTGACCACAGTGTTTGGTACATGCTCCAGGAGGATGCCCAGCGTTTTGAAGGCTCTGATGATGGTACTGAGCTAGATGAAGTCAGTAACGTGAGCCCGGACAGAGGGGGTGCCCAAGAAGGACAGCAATCTGGCAGTCATGTTCCCCCTGCTGCAGCATACTGCCAGGTTTGCTCCAGTGATGAGGAGGGAGGGGATGATGAGGTCACTGACTCAACATGGGTGCCTGATAGGAGAGAGGAAGAGGAGGCACATCACCAAAAAGGCAGGATGCCCTCCAGGGGCCAGCCTAAGGGCAGCACACTGACTGCATCACACCACAGAGCTCCGCATGTGCAGGGTGCTGCTGTCTCTGCGCATTATTCCAAAAGTTCTTTGGTGTGGGTCTTTTTTGAGACGAGTGCATCAGATCGCACCGCTGCTAAGACAAAAACAAAAACAAAGAGGATCTCTCCTTGCTCCTCATCAGTTGGGATCTCCAACCCCACTATACCTTCAGTCCTCTCTGAGACCTGCACTGAGAGGAATGAGGGTGTAGAATTAGGTGTGTCACAGCCAAGTACTTGCGGGCAATCTGCTATCGGTACACCGACGTCAGATTGTACCAGGCAAATTTCCCTGCCCCAGCTGCTGCACCACAGACAGAAGTTCACTCCCAGCCATCCACATGCCCAGCGGTTGAATGCTAGCTTGGCAATATTGCTAGCACTTCAACTGCTACCTTTTCAGTTGGTAGACTCTGCCCCCTTCCATGAGTTTGTGGAATATACAGTTCCTCAGTGGCAGGTTCCCAAACGCCACTTTTTCTCACGGAAGGCGATTCCGGCTCTCTACCAGCATGTGGAAGGCAATGTCTTGGCCTCGCTGGACAGGGCGGTCAGCAGTAAGGTGCATATTACCGCTGACTCATGGCCCAGCAGGCATGGACAGGGACGTTACCTAAGTTTCACGGCGCATCGGGTGACTCTGCTGGCAGCTGGGAAGGATGCAGGACAAGGTGCAGTAGTGTTGGAGGTTGTTCCGCCACCTTGTCTCCAAAATGCCAGTACTGGTGATTCTGCCACACCTCTCTCCTCCACCCCCTCCTCTTCTTCTTCCTCCATGGCCTCTTCCTGTACTTTGTCCTTGGAACCAGCGGTGCTCCATAGGCGTTCAAGGGGCTACGCAAGTACGCAGGCCAAAAGATGCGATGCGGTGCTTGAGCTGGTGTGCTTGGGGGACAGGAGCCACACTGGGGCAGAGATTCTGTCAGCTCTGCAGGGGCAGGTTCAGAGGTGGTTGACGCCACGCCAACTTAAGGCAGGAATGGTGATTTGCGACAATGGCACCAACCTCCTCTCCACCCTCCAACAGGGACAACTGACCCATGTGCCCTGTTTGTCTCACGTCCTTAACTTGGTGGTGCAGCGGTTCTTGGGCAGGTACCTGGGCTTACAGGATGTCCTGAGGCAGGCCAGGAAAGTCTGTGTGCATTTCCGCCGGTCATATAATGCCAGTGCTCGGCTGGCAGACCTCCAAAAGGAATTTAACCTGCCCCAGAAACGCCTAATAATGCAACTATGGCACCAGGACAGGGTTCAGGGGAGCTTGTTTTTTTTTCCCACGCCAGTGGGCCATGATCAGAGATGCATGCACTGTCCTGTCACCATTTGAGGAGGCCACGAGGATGGTGAGCAGTGACAGTGCATGCATCAGTGACACTGTCCCCCTTGTCCACCTGTTGGAGCACACGCTGTGTGGAATAATGGACAGGGCACTTGAGGCAGAACAGAGGCAGGAAGAGGAGGACTTCCTTGGCTCTCAAGGCCCCCTTTATCCAGACAGTGTTCCTGCGTGCCCGCCGATCACACAGGAAGAGGACGAGGAGGAGGAGGATTGTGTCAGCATGGAGGTGGAGCCTGGCACTCAGCATCAGCAGCAGTCTTTAAGGGATCATTTACAGTTCCAAGAAACCCATGGACTTGTACGTGGCTGGGAGGAGGTGGCTGCAGATCATGTCGTCCTTAGTGACCCAGAGGACTCCGGACCGAATGCCTCAGCAAACCTACGCTGCATGGCTTCCCTGATCCTGCAAAGCCTGCAGAAGGATCCTCGTATTTGTGGTATCAAGGAGAGGGATCAATACCGGCTGGCAACCCTCCTTGATCCAGGTTACAAGGGTAAGGTTGCAGACCTTATCTTGCCATCACAGAGGGAGCAGAGGATGAAACCTCTTCGGGAGGCCTTGCAGAAAGGTCTGTGCAACGCGTTCCCAGAGACTGGGAGGTTACAAAATCCTGTTCCTGGACAACGTGTTGCTGAGGCTTTGGTCAGTCAAAGAAGGAGCGGTGGAGAAGGTGGCCGTCTGACTGATGCGTTCAGACAATTTTTTAGTCCGCAGCAACCATCGCCAGCGTCTGTTTTACATGGTGCAGGAATACCTAGGGGCAAGATCTGACTTGGACACCTTTCCCACCAAAAATCCTCTGGGTTATTGGGTCTTGAGGATGGATCACTGGCCAGAGCTTGCACAGTATGTAATTGAGCTACTGGCCTGTCCTGCATCCAGCGTTCTTTCGGAATGCACTTTCAGTGCTGCTGGAGGCTTTGTAACCGATCACAGGGTGCGTTTTTCCACCGACTTGGTCGATCGACTGACCTTCATTAAAATGAATCTTGGATCACCATCAGCTACCAAGCACCTGATGCTGATGTGACCGAATAATTTTTTTGAATCCCTTCAAGACGTCCTATGCTGATGCTGAGTGACTATCCTGTTATGCTGTGTGATTAACCTCTTCCTCCTCAATGATCATGCTGATAACTTGTAAGAACATTTTTGGTACTGGGCGCCACCACCAGTGGGTAAGGCCCAATTTTTCAGCCCCTGTTTAACAGGGGCGTGTAATTACAATTTTTGATGCAATACTTTGCAGCAGGGCTCGTTCCTGCGCTCCAACTAGAGTATCTGTGAGGGGTTGCAGACAGTGTTGTGGCACCAGCACCAGTGCCTAAGGCCCAATGTTTCTGCCCCTGTTTAACAGGGACATGTAATTACAATTCTTGATCTAATATTTCACAGCAGGGCCCATTCCAGCGCCCACCAAAAGTAACTGTGAGGACTTACAGTGTTGTGGCACCAGCACTACCACCACCGAAGGCCCAATTTTTCTGCCCCTGTTCAACAGGTGCATGTAATTACAATTCTTGATCTAATATTTCACAGCAGGGCCCTGTGAGGGCTTACAGTGTTGTGGCAACACCAACACCTAAGGCCACAATTTCTGGAGAGTAAATAGGGCAAGCCCCTACTTTCAAATATCCAACTTACAAACAACTCCTACTTGCAAACGGAAAGAGACAACAGGACTTGAGATGAAATCTACCCCTAGGAAGATAAATTCTCTCCTGTAAGAGTTAATATAGGAAAAACATTTCTCCTTTCCACTGATGCTTTATCACCAATCCTTGTTTCACTAAAATTTTCTAAAAACATTTGTCATTGGGACAGAAAGTGAGGTGAAATCTTCTGAAGAGGAACACAGACAGCAAAACAAATGTCACAGGGGTGATAATCCTTCCCTATGTTTTCCAAAAAGCTTAAAATAGATTTTTTGGCTGGAGCTAAACACGTTAAAAATGTACCAGTTCAAAATTACAAACAGATTCTACTTCACAACAAACCTACAGTCCCTCTCTTGTTTGCACCGCCTGTATACTGATGTTCAGAGTATATAGGGCCTGGTGGCCCCACGCCTTTCCTTTTTTTAATTTGGGTGCAGGGTTCCCCTTAATATCCATACAGGACCCAAAGGGCCTGGTAATGGGCTGGGGGGTACCCATGCCGTTTGTCTCACTGATTTTAATCCATATTGCCAGGACACGACATTACATTAAAGCCTCAAGCAGTTTTTAAATTACTTTTATGCCTTTAAAAATATCATTTTGCGCAGGGACTGTTCTAAGCACGGGAAACACGCGCCACTTTACAGGCATACTAGACACCCCCCGGGTACAATATTTAAAGGAATATTTCACTTTTTTTTTTTTTTACTTTAAGCATCACTTCAAGAATCACTGCTTCCGAAAAAAACAGACGTTTTTAAAACTTTTTTTTGCATTGATACATGTCCCCTGGGGTAGGACCCGGGTCCCCAAACCCTTTTTAGGACAATACCATGCAAATTAGCCTTTAAAATTAGCACTTTTGATTTCGAACGTTCGAGTCCCATAGACGTCAATGGGGTTCTAACGTTCGTGCAAATTATTGGTCCGTTCGCAGGTTCTGGTGCGAACCGAACCAGGGGGTGTTCGGCTCATCCCTACTCTCTATTCTCTCTCTATTGTTCTGCTCTTTTTTACTGTATTCTATTCGGCAATGTTTTATTATTATTATGGTTTATCATGTTTGCTTTTCAGGTATGTAATTTTTTTATGCTTTACTGTTTACTGTGTTTTATTGTTAACCATGTTTTTTGTTTCCAGGTACGCCATTCAGCTGCAGCGCGGATTTATTTATCTTGACAGCAACAGCGTCAAGATAGGACCATGTGTTATTTCAGTTTTTCTTTTTTAATAAATCTGCAAAAATGTCAACAATTCTGTGTTTATCTGTCAATATGGGGTGCTGTGTTTATATTAATGAGGAAAAAAATTAACTTAAATGATTTTAGCAAATGGCTGCAATATAACAAACAGTGAAAAATTTAAGGGGGTCTGAATACTTTCCGTCCCCACTGTACATGCCGAAGCATGGGGGCAGCAGGGGTGGAGGAGCGATTTGCTCCTAACTTTTGCGGGCGGATGCCCCCATACTTCGCCATATATATTTTAGGCAAAGATTGCGTTAAAATATGTTTTATTGTTTACTATGTTTTTTTTGTAATTGCTTTGCAGGTATGGTATGTCTTACTGTTATACCTTAATGTTAATGTTACTTTGTTTTATTGTTAACCATCATTTGCTTAGCAGGTAAGCCATTCAGTTGCAGTGCGGATTTATTTATCTTGACAGCATCAGCGTTTGCTCCCACGGTACATAAAGCCGTGACTTCAGCGCTGTCAGAGGTGATTTCAGCACCACAGTTAGAAAAAAGAGCATATATGCTGAAACATGGGGGCAGCAGGGGTGGAGAAGTGATTTGCTCCTAACTTTTGGGGCGGATGCCCCCATGCTTCAGCCTATATTTTTTAGGCCATTCAGCTGCAGCACTGATTTATTTATCTTTACAGCAACAGTGTTTGCTCCCACGATACATAAAGTCGTGACTCCAGCGCTGTAGGAGGTGATTTCACCACCACAGTTAAAAACAAAATGGTGCATGTATAGCCATCATTATAAGTGGGTGGATGAAGGGAGGTATTCTAATGGTGGGCATACCCACCGATCAATATCTTTTTTTCGTTCAGCCCACAGATTACAATATATGCCCAACAAGGACCAGCAACGTACTGGTATGTTGCTGGACTTTGAGTGGTTCTACCAGAATAATGCCTGCGGGTTTAGGTATCATCTTGGTATCATTCTTTTCAGCCAGCGGTCGGCTTTGATGTAAAAGCAATCCTAGCGGCTAATTAGCCTCTAGATTGCTTTTACAAGCAGTGGTAGGGAATTACCCCCCCCCCCACACCGTCTTCCATGGTTTTCTCTGGCTCTCTTTTCCCAACAGGGAACCTGAGAATGCAGCCGGTGGTTCCGCCAGCTGACCATAGAGCTGATCAGAATCGCTCCAATCATCTCTATGGCCTAAGAAACCAGAAGCTACGAGCATTTCATGACTTAGATTTCGCCGGATGTAAACAGCGACATTGGGAAATTGGGAAAGCATTTTATCACACCGATCTTGGTGTGGTCAGATGCTTTGAGGGCAGAGGAGAGACCTAGGGTCTAATAGACCCCAATTTTTCAAAAAAGAGTACCTGTCACTACCTATTGCTATCATAGTGCATATTTACATTCCCTGAGATAACAATAAAAATGATTTTTAAAAAAAATGAAAGGAACAGTTTAAAAATAAGATAAAAAGCAAAAAAAATTATAAAAAAAAAAAGAAGCACCCCTGCCCCCCCTGCTCTCGCGCAAAGGTGAACGCAAGCGTCGGTCTGGCGTCAAATGTAAACAACAATTGCACCATACATATGAGGTATCACCGCAAAGGTCAGATCGAGGGCAGTAATTTTAGCAGTAGACCTCCTCTGTAAATCTAAAGTGGTAACCTGTAAAGGCTTTTAAAGGCTTTTATAAATGTATGTAGTTTGTCGCCACTTTACATTTGTGTGCAATTTTAAAACATACCGTGTTTGGTATCCATGTACTCGGCATAATATTATCATTTTTATTTCATCAAATATTTTGGCAATATAGGGTGTTTTAGTGCATTAAAATTAAAAAAAGTGTGTTTTTTACCAAAAAAGCATTTGAAAAATCGCTGCGCAAATACTGTGTGAAAAAAAAAAATGAAACACCCACCATTTAATCTGTAGGGCCTTTGATTTTAAAAAAATATATAATGTTTGGGGGTTCAAAGTAATTTTCTTGCAAAAAAAATTATTTTTGTCATTTTCCCGCAACTTATGGCAAAATATAAAATATTCCATGGACTCAACATGCCTCTCAGCAAATAGCTTGGGGTGTCTACTTTCCAAAATGGGATAATTTGGGGGGGTGGGTTGCCATCTTGGCATTTTATGGCCTACAAAACTGTGATAGGTAGTGAGGAGTGAAATAAAAAAATTTACGCCCTTAGAAATCCTGAAGTGCGTGTTTGTTTTTCGGGGCCCCGTACGCGGCTAGGCTCCCAAAATGTCTCACACATGTGGTATCCCCATACTCAGGAGAAGCAGCAGAATGTATTTTGAGGTGTAATTCCACATATGCCCATGGCATGTGTGAGCAATATATCATTTAGTGACAACTTTGAGCAAAAAAAAAAGTTTGTCATTTTCCCGCAACTTGTGGCAAAATATAAAGTATTACATGGACTCAACATGCCTCTCAGCAAATAGCTCGGGGTGTCTACTTTCCAAAATGGGGTAATTTGGGGGGCTTTTGTGCCATCTTGGCTTTTTTTGGCCTATAAAACTGTGATAGGTAGTGAGGAGTGAAATCAAAAATGTACGTCATTGTCATTTTGTCATTATTTAATCACTTGGGACAAAAAAAAAAAATATTCAATGGGCTCAACATGCCTCTCAGCAATTTCCTTGGGGTGTCTACTTTCCAAAATGGGGTCATTTGGGGGGGGGGGGGTTTGTACTGCCCTGCCATTTTAGCACCTCAAGAAATGAGATAGGCAGTCATAAACTAAAAGCTGTGTAAATTCCAGAAAATGCACCCTAGTTTGTAGACACTATAACTTTTGCGCAAACCAATAAATATTCGCTTATTGACATTTTTTTAGTGGCTGAATACATTTTGTCCTATATGTATGACTAACATTTAGTTTATTGGATTTTTCTTATAACAAAAAGTAGAAAATATAATTTTTTTTTCAAAATTTTCGGCCTTTTTCCATTTACATCATCAAAAAATAAAAATCTCAGAGGCAATCAAATACCTCTATTTGTGGGAAAAATAGGATGCAAATTTCCTTTTCCTTTTGCGCAAACCAATAAATATTCGCTTATTGACATTTTTTTTATGGCTGAATACATTTTGTCCTATATGTATGACTAACATTTAGTTTATTGGATTTTTCTTATAACAAAAAGTAGAAAATATCATTTTTTTTTCAAAATTTTCGGTCTTTTTCCATTTACATCGTCAAAAAATAAAAATCTCAGAGGCAATCAAATACCTCTATTTGTGGGAAAAATAGGATGCAAATTTCCTTTGGGTACAACATTGCATGACTGCGCAATTACTAGTTAAAGCAGCACAGTGCCAAAAAAAAAAAAAGTAAAAAGTCCTCTGGTCTTTAGGCAGCCAAAAGGTCCGGGGCTTAAGTGGTTAAAAACCAACAGTGGCATCAATCATATCAGCAGGTGGACAAACATATCCTGGCATCGGTACTAGCTTTGCAGCTCGTTTTTTAAAACGCCAGTGCGCATGTAGCCTTAATTTTACATTGTATTTTTTTAAATGTAACTGTCTACTCCCAAACTGTCATTTGAAGGAAAACACATAGCCAAGTATTATTCTACACAATTTTTTTTATTGCGCTTTATAAAAAGAAAACAAATGAAATTGGACATGCTATCTGCCAATAGAACTTAACCAAAAAGTGGTAAATGGAAAAAATATAATACTGCGCTAACAATCAAAAAATGTGTAAGCAGCGACTAGAGTGTTATACAGCACAATCAGGTGAATAATAAAAAAAGTTGTGCTAATAATGTGATGTAGGCAACAAATAGATGCCTCAGGACCTCATGAAGGAATGAATTAAATATATAAACAAATAATATTCAATGTGCAAAATGAATAATAAACAAGTGATGTTCAATGTACAAAAACCAATCTTAAAGGGCGCAAAAAATGTCCATATGATCTGTGCGCAATATACAGTGAATGATTAAGAACGTAAAGTCCCAAAAAAAAGGAAGTCCATGTGTTAAAAAAGTGTTAAGCAAAAAACAAAGACCAAAACAAACGAAAAACAATATCCCCAAGTGACAGGTGAAAAAAACACTTGCTGCAGTGAATGGGGTGCGTAGATGAAACCTCCACCTTCAAAAATGCTGCCGCTTACCAGAGGACGTTGGTACCTTAATTATAGGAGACCTCACTGGGCAGACGGCTGTAACCCCAGCCCGGGATCTCAGAGACAGGCACTGGATATCATCATGTCCACAGGAACCCTGTCCACAGACCACAACAGGATTGGTGTGTCAGCGTGAAAAACATAAATTGCTCCACATAGCATAAAATCTTCACATTTATTGAATAAAACAAAGCCAAAGGTAAACTTACAAACATCCGTTGTAAATCAGCATAAGAAAAAAGCCGGCCGGCTCCAGAACAGCCCATAACTTCCGGGACTCGAATAGCGGTGTCGTCAGGACGTAGCTCCTCCTCCCTATGTCGTTTTGTCGCTACAGGACGTGGTCACGGGAATCCGTTCTTAATCATTCACTGTATATTGCGCACAGATCATATGGACATTTTTTGCGCCCTTTAAGATTGTTTTTTGTACATTGAACATCAATTGTTTATTATTCATTTTGCACATTGAATATTATTTGTTTATATATTTAATTCATTCCTTCATGAGGTCCTGAGGCATCTATTTGTTGCCTACATCACATTATTAGCGCAACTTTTTTTATTATTTAACCAAAAAGTGCATTCTGTGCATCCAAAAATATAGAAAAAATACCAAATCAAATCATTATTCAAACATACAAAATAATGTCAAAGCAATAACTCCAAGGCCAATAATAAATAATACGTTATCTCCTCCGATTCTGCAACATGTCTGGTTGACGAATGGCCGTTCAGAAATGAACTGAAAAGCACAAAATGAAAAGCGCGAAATGAAGAGAGCAAATCAACACTCACCAAACTTCTACTAACATAAAATTAGCAGAAGGAGCCCAAAGGGTGGCGCTAAAGAGCTGAAAAACCACGTAGTACGTCACCACATTCGTAATTGTTGGCCAGCAATTGTGTGCTGTGTGAATGCAAGACAAGTTTGGGCCAATCCCCTTCGGACAAAATTCCACGGTTTTGTTGGCCAACAATCCGATCGTGTGTACGAGTCTTTAGACTTACAATGGATCGCTTGATTGCATTATGTCAAGCCTCTTAATTCTAAACTAAAAAGACATAAAATACATTCCTATATCACTATAGAAAAATGTATGTATATACATTTAATGGATAAGTTGAAAACAGAAAAAAAATTAAGTGTATTTATAAAGTAAAAATAACAAGGTAATGCTAATGCAAATATAAATATATGAAAAAATCAAATTAAATTTAATTTAATTTAAATTAAAACTAATGCCCTGTACACACGATCGGACATTGATTGGACATTCCGACAACAAAATTCATGGATTTTTTCCGACGGATGTTGGCTCAAACTTGTCTTGCATACACATGGTCACACAAAGTTGTCGGAAAATTTGATCGTTCTAAACGCGGTGACGTAAAACGCGTACGTCAGGACTATAAACGGAGAAGTAGCCAATAGCTTTCATCTCTTAATTTATTCTGAGCATGCGTGGCACTTTATGCGTCGGATTTGTGTACACACAATTAGAATTTCCGACAACGGATTTTGTTGTCGGAAAATTTTATAGCAAGCTCTCAAACTTTGTGTGTCGGAAATTCCGATGGAAAATGTGTGATGGAGCCTACACACGGTTGGAATTTCCGACAATAGGGTCCTATCACACATTTTCCGCCGTAAAATCCGACCGGGCATAAGAAGGGATACTAATAGGAATCTGTAAAAGCATGTGTGCCCCCACACATTCACACATTCTTTATATATATATAAACTCGCATGTGCACAAGCAATATCAACATCCATGCACATGGATGCACATGCATGCGCACAATTCTAAAAAAGGAAAGGGAAAAAGACACTAGCTAGGTGGGATGTTGGAAATACATTTTCTTTCCACATTTTCTCAAAAATGACCCGGCCCCATGCTCCAGGGGCCCATGAGGCCCCCCCCCTGTAGGCATTCAGCCCTGTTGCCCCTCCTATCCAGCTTCCCTCTGCTGCTCCTGGACCCCTCTCTTCCAGCTCCACACTGAGCTGCTCAGGAACACACCTTGACATCACGGCACACCAAGCAACCCGCTGCTCCCAAGAGTGAGACATCCCCGAGCTGCCGGGATCCGGGTTACCGAGCGGGTGAGAGCTGTGAAGGGGGGGTTAGCCGCCCTAGCGTTCTGCCAGTAGCGGGTTGCTTGCTGAAGGGCTCTGAGCTGAGAGAGTATCTCTCATAGGGCTCAGAACCTGCACTGACAGTCATCCCCCCTCGTATGGACAGGACAGGAGAGAACCAATCTGCTCCTTCTCCTCCTGCCCCTCTCCTCCTGTGTGCACCCCATTAACTGTGAATCTAAGCAGCTGAGTTTGATCATTCAGCTACTTAGCTTAACACTTTCCGCAGTGCACACAGGAGGAGAAGGGCGGGAGGAGAAGGAGCAGATCGACTCTCTCCTGTCCTATCTGTATGAGGGAGGAGGGAGTGGAAACTGTCAATGCAGGTTTTGAGCTGTATGAGAGAGATGCTCTCAGCTCAGAGTCTTGCTAATGGGTAATGATAGGCGGCATTGATGAGACCTGATAATTGGCACTGATGGGCACTGATAGGGGGCGTTGATGAGTACAGATAAGTGGCAATGATAGGCAGCACTGATGTTCACTGATAGGTGGCACTGATAGACAGGAGTGATGGACATTGATTGGCAGCATTGATGAGCACTGATAGGTGGAATTGACGAGCACTGATAGGTGGCACTGATGATTAGCCACTGTGGTTAGCCCTTTACCGTGATCTGTGATCAGCTGTGTCACCGACCGTGATGGACGCGCACCCCAGGCGGCACGCTGGAGGCAGGGTTCTGGGAGGATGTCCATGGACACCTTCCCAGAACTGGAAGAACAGGGTTTGGATGGAAGGGGGGGTTAGGGGGGCCTTCATGCTTTCTTGATGAAATGTCGAAATGCAGCGCACATTCTCATATTCTTTAATGGGATAAAAATGAAGCTGCTTTGCTGGTGATACTGATGTAGTTGTGCCAAACGTTTTTTAAAAGGAATTTGTTTTGTACGATCTGAAAATCACGAATCAACGCTCATCAAACTTCTACTAACATGAAATTAACAGAAGGGGCCCAAAGGGTGGCGTTTGAGAAATTAAGCTCCTCTTTATACTCTCATAGTACGTCACTACATCACTACTTGTCAAAACTACTTGTGTTGTGTGTGAGAAATAACTTGTTGAAATTACAATTTCAGTAGTAACAGAAAATGTGGGGGAAGTAAAGTAAAGCCTCGTACACACGATCGGATTTTCCGCAGACAAAACTTCAGACTTTTGTCCAAAGGTGTGTGCCTGGATTTTTTCTTGCATACAAATGGCAAGGAACTGTCGGCTAACAAACATGAACGCAGTGACATACTACGTGTTTTTTAAGCTCTTTAGCGCCACCCTTTGGGCTCCTTCTGCTAATTTCGTTTTAGTAGAAGTTTGGTGAGTGTTGATTCGCGCTTTTCATTTCGCGCTTTTCATTTCATGCTTTTCAGTTCGTTTCTAAACGGCCGTTCATCAACCAACCATGTTGCAGAATCGGAGGAGATAATGTGTTATTTATTATTTACCTTGGAGTTATTGCTTTGACCCAAGTCCAGTCCATGAACAGGAGGAGAAGGATTTCTTGGACCAAAAATTGGTTGCTTTATTAATGGTGACCAATTATGTCATATTCCTTTGTTGCAGGAGATCCAGAAGAATAATCTGGATGATTTTCGGAATTATCTCTGGATGACGGACCCCTGCTTCACCAACTCTTGGCATTGTTGACCCCCTATATTAAGAAGCAGGACACATGCATGAGGCTTTTATTTTATTTTTTGTTGAATAATGATTTGATTTGGTATTTTTTCTATATTTTTGGATGCATAGAATGCACTTTTTGGTTAATTTCTATTGGCAGATAGCATGTCAAATTTTATTTGTTTTATTTTTTTAATGCACAATAAAAAAATGTGTAGAATAATACTTGGCTATGTGTTTTACTTCAAATAAACTATATGGTATATGAATAATGGTGTTGTGGTAACTTGCCCCCCCCCCCCAAAAAAAAAAGCATAATATATTCTTGATATCACTAAAAAATAAAAGCCGTTTAACCTGTTGCTGCCCACCCACCATCATATGATGATGGAGCGGTGCGGCTCTCGTTCTGGGCCGACGTCATATGACGGCCACTCACAAATGGTTATTCCCCTCCTAAGACCGCGCTTGCAGGCGATCGAGAGCGTGCAGCGCATCTTGTCGGTGGCGGCGTGTTTCCCAGGAACACTGCTCGCCACCGATAAGGATAAACAGCCAATGGCGGCTGTTTACCATGTGATCGGCTGTTCTCTCCTCCCACACCGTTTCCAGTGTGAGGACAGAAGAGCCAGGGGCAGTCAGTTAACGACCTGAGTATTGTAGTGTACTGCACCAACACCACACAGTAAAGAGAACCTGTCACATCGCCCCCCATATACAGCTGTCACCCAACAGTCACCACATAAGTGCCCATCAGTGCTTATAAAAGTGCACCTGTCACCCATCAGTGCCCATAAAGTGCACCTGTCATCATCAGAGACTGACATAAGCGGTGCACCTGTCACCCATCAGTGACCATCGCCAGTGACCATCATCAGTGACCGTCAACAGTGACCCATCCGTGACCCTCATCTGTCACCTATCAGTCTCATAAAGTGCACCAGTCACTATCAGAGACTGCCATCAGTGACTGTCACGTGTTACATATCAGTGACCATCACCTGTCACCCATCAGTGACCGTCATCCGTCACCTGTTGGCCATTAGTGACCATCACCTGTCACCCATCACCTGTCACCTGTCACCCATCAGTGACCGTCAACTGTCACCCGTCGCACAGCCCATCAGAAAAATATCCAAAAGATTATATACAAGTGAGGAGGTATTTCAGATCCCCTCCATGACTGATGAGAGCAGCGGGGAGTTCTCATCAGATTCAAATGCCAATTCCAATTGTGAATCAAATTCAGCATTTGAAGCAATCGATAGTAGTGGATCGGCAAATGAATCAGAGGAAGAATAGATCTCTCCTAAAAGGGCACGGCGCTCTGGAAACAAGGCAGCCACCAGCAATATACCCCAGGATCAAATTCCCAGGATCAGTACCAGTGCTACCATCAGCGATAGACCCCAAAACCAAAGGCCCACTACCAGCGCTGCCGCCAGTGAAAGATCATAAGAAATGCCCAGGCCCAGTACCAGCACTGCCACAGCATCACGCCTAAATGCCAGCACAAGAACTTCAAATCCCCCAGCTACCAGCACTAGAGTGCCACGCCCCCCAAGAGCCTGCACATCTTCCAGCTGGTCTTTCCAATCTGACATGGCTGCCTTCAGACTCAGGATCAGCAAGAATTCCCCCTTTCACAGCACAGCCAGGTGTGCAGGCCAATACCCGAATTTTTACTGAAATCTATTTTTTTTATTTATTTTTGCCCGACACTTTGCTCCAATTGATTGTGGACCAGACCAATGTATATGCCCAGCAGCATATTGCCAACAACCCCCAATCATCATACGCCCATCCGTTTGAGTGGAAGGATTTGACTTTGGAGGAGTTCAAAATGTTTCTGGTCCTCACCATAAACATGGGGCTTACAAAAAAAATAAAGGACATGCCTATTGGTCCACCAACCCCATCCACCACATGCCCATTTATTCTACCGTAATGTCCAGGTCCAGATACGACATGATAATGCACTTTCTTCATTTCAGCGACAACACCCAGTGCCCTCCCCGCAATCATCCAAATTACGATAAATTATATAAAATTCGCCCATTAATTATTTTCTTTTCCCAACAATTTGCAGAACTCTGTGTCCCCGAATAGCATAAAGTCAGGTCGATAAATATTGGGACATGGACACAATTCTAATCTTTTTGGCTCTATACACCGCCACAATGGATTTGAAATGAAACAAACAAGATGTGATTTAACTGCAGACTTTCAGCTTTAATTTGAGGGTATTTACATCCAAATCAGGTGAACGGTGTAGGAATTACAAAAGATTGTATATGTGCCTCCCACTTTTTAAGGGACCAAAAGTAATGGGACAATTGGCTGCTCAGCTGTTCCATGGCCAGGTGTGTGTTATTCCCTCATTATCCCATTTACAAGGAGCAGATAAAAGGTCCAGAGTTCATTTCAAAACAAACCCATCAGAGATAGCAAAAACATTAGGTGTGGCCAGATCAACAGTTTGGAACATCCTTAAAAAGAAAGAACGCACCGGCCGGTGAGCTCAGCAACACCAAAAGACCCAGAAGACCGCGGAAAACAGCTGTGGTGGATGACCGAAGAATTCTTTCCCTGGTGAAGAAAACACCCTTCACAACAGTTGGCCAGATCAAGAACACTCTCCAGGAGGTAGGTGTATGTGTGTCAAAGCCAACAATCAAGAGAAGACTTCACCAGAGTGAATACAGAGGGTTCACCACAAGATGTAAACCATTGGTGAGCCTCAAAAACAGGAAGGCCAGATTAGAGTTTGCCAAACAACATCTAAAAAAGCCTTCACAGTTCTAGAACAACATCCTATGGACAGATGAGACCAAGATCAACTTGTGCCAGAGTGATGGGAAGAGAAGAGTATGGAGAAGGAAAGGAACTGCTCATGATCCAAAGCATACCCCCTCATCAGTGAAGCATGGTGGTGGTAGTGTCATGACGTGGGCATGTATGGCTGCCAATGGAACTGGTTCTCTTGTATTTATTGATGATGTGACTGCTGACAAAAGCAGCAGGATGAATTCTGAAGTGTTTCGGACAATATTATCTGCTCATATTCAGCAAAATGCTTCAGAACTCATTGGACGGAGCTTCACAGTGCAGATGGACAATGAACCGAAGCATACTGCAAAAGCAACCAAAGAGTTTTCTAAGGGAAAGAAGTGGAATGTTATGCAATGGCCAAGTCAATCACCTGACCTGAATCTGATTGAGCGTTCTGCAAATACAAAGGAAAAGATTCCCAGCTCCAGCCCTCTGAGTGCCCGGCCTACATGGGCACAACTGATAAAATTGTATGGGACCTGGCATACCCACTGCTGAAGAAAGGTTACCACATATACCTGGATGGCTTCTACACCAGCCCGCCCCTTTTCAAACACCTATACCTAGCAGAAACCTTGGCCTGTGGAACCTCCAGAAAGAATAGGAAGGGCTTCCCACAAGCCATAGTGAATAAGAAATTGTGAAGGGGAAAAACAGCAACTTTCAGATGCAACGAAGTGCTGGCCTTGAAGTGGAAGGATACCAGGAATATGTACATGATGTCCACCATTCATGATGACACTACAATTGAAGTTCAGAGAAGACAAGGTCCCATTGAAAAGCCAACATGTGTACAAGATAACAATCTCTACATGGGGGGGGGGATTTCAACGACCAAATGCTTCAGCACCCTTTATCAATAAGGGGGTTCCGTTTCTGGTACAAGCAAGTAGCTATCTATTTAATTCATTTGGCCATTTATATTGCACCAAAATCCAAAATAACACCAAATCCACAGAAAGCCCTGCCCACTTCCTAAAATTAATCGAAGAAGTTGTCACGTCCCTCATCTACCATCAAAGACCCCGCCCCAGAAAACCTTTGCTCTGATGCTGTTAGCCGACTTCATGAATGCCACTTCCCGGACAAAATTCCACCATCTGAAGCAGGCCGAAGAAGTCAAAAAAGATGTCGAGTATGCAGCAAAAGAGGATTTCGAAAAGATATCAGCTACCATTGTCCCCAGTGTCCCCCCAAACCCGGCCTTTGCATTGGTGAATGCTTCAGACTATATCACACATCCCTAAAATATTAGCCCATATTCTTAACCATTTCCCCATTTTCATCATCTGTGCTGACCATTTCCCATGCTTCCTCAAATAACCATGCCACTGCCTTCCACGTGAACTGACCATGGCCTGTTTTTTGACTATGCCTCTGCCAACCGTTTGGACTGCTTCCACGTGAACTGACTCTGGCCTGTTTTATCAACTACACTTCTGCCTACTGCTTGGACTGCTTCCATGTGAACTGACCCTGGCCTGTTTGATCAACTACGATTCTGCCTACCGCTTGGACTGCTTGCATGTGAACTGACCCTGGCCTGCTTTATGGACTAGGCTTTTGCCTACCGCTTGGACTGCTTGCACGTGAACTAACCCTGGCCTGTTTTATGGACTATGCTTTTGCCTACCGCTTGGACTGTTGCCCTGCTGCAGTAGTACACAGGGGTCTCAAATATGAGGGGCTCCAGAAATGTTTTTCCGGATGGAGAAAACAATTTTTTTTTGTTGTCTCCAAGTTTCGTAATTTCCGGATTAGGGTCTGGAGTCCAGAGGCTTCATATAGATTTGGGTGGGTGAAGCCTCTACCCCTGTGCACAGGTCTTACCTGATTGCTGCCCTCAGCCTGCTGCTGACTTACTGCCATCATGCCTCTGCCTGTAGCATAAACTGACCACACCTCTGCCTGCTACCTGGACTATGGAAATAATTAGCTGTAGCAAGAGACAGTATGTTTATGAAGGGCTGGAGAGCGATACAGTAATGAGTGCAGGAAGGTAACGGTGTACCAGGACCAATATTATGGCTGTGCTGGCTGTCTCTGCCTGGACAATTTCTTTGGACAAATGCTTTGGCTGTGCTGATGATATCCTTGTGCTGACTATAGACAATATTCCTGCCTGCTGCCCAGTAGTGTATTTAGGTTTTGTGCTGCCCTAGGCCCGACTAAACTCGTGCACCCCCTCATTTAACCACTTCAATACCAGGCACTTATACACCTTCCTGCCCAGACCAATTCAGCACTGTCGCACTTTGAATGACAATTGCGCGGTCATGCTACACTGTACCCAAACTAAATTTTTATCATTTTGTTCCCACAAATAGAGCTTTCTTTTGGTGGTATTTGATCACCTCTGCGGTTTTTATTTTTTGCTAAACAAATAAAAAAAGACCGAAAATTTTGAAAAAAATAAAAGTTTTGCTTTTGTTTCTGTTAAAAAATTTTGTAAATAAGTATGTTTTTTCTTTCACTGATGGACACTGATAAGGCAGCACCAATGAGCGGGCACTGATATGCGGCACTGATGGGCACTCATGGGTGGCACTGGGTGGCACTGGTGGGCACTGATGGGCACTGATAGGCGACACTGATGGGCACTGAAAGGCTGCAAAGATGGGTTCTTATGGGTGGCACTGATAGGCGGCACTGCTGGACACTGATGGGCACTGATATGTGGCACTGCTAGGCACTGATGGGCACTGATACGAGGCACTGATAGGCATCCCTGGTGGCACTGGCAGTGGTAGGCATTGTGAGTGGGCACTGATTGGCAGCTTCCTGGGCACAGATTAGTATTTCCTTGGGGGTCTAGGGGGCTACCTGGTGGTCCAGTGTGGATGGCCATCCTGGTGATCCTGGGTGGCTTCCCTGGTGGTCCTGGGTGGGATCCGAGGGGGGGGAGGCTGTGCTGATAAACAATCAGCACAGACCCCCCCTGTCAGGAGAGCAGCCAATCGGCTCTCCTCTACTCGCGTCTGTCACCGACTCTTCCTATTTACATCGTGATCAGCCGTGATTGGACATGGCTGATCATGTGGTAAAGAGTCTCCTTCAGAGACTCTTTACCTAGATCGGAGTTGCAGTGTGTCAGACTGACACACCGCAACAACGATCGCCGCGATGCACGCCCCTGGGGGCGCGCAGCGGCTTAATATCCTGATCACGTCATATGACGTCCAGTCAGGATATTGAAACCACTTTGCCGCCGTCATTTTGTTATATGGCGGGCGGGAAGTGGTTAAATATGACCCACCCCTTCCTGTGAAGGCCACACCCCTTGCTGTTTAAGACCCGCCCTGAAATTTTCAAGTGGGGACACTAGTTCTGAGGGCCGGGGGGGGCAATGGATTCCCTTAATTTGCATAGATTTCCTCTCACTTCCTGTTTGGCTATGGGGCAGGACATGAAGGGAAATCTCTGCAATGGGACAGGGATGGTAAAAAATAAACTGACAGGGGCTATAACCCTCCCTTACTCTATTCAAAATGAAAAAAAGTGTTGCCTATAGTTCTACTTTAAGCACAAATTTCTGATAATTTTATGGAGAGATACAACCATGCCAATGGTGCAGCAGAAAACATATAGCACAGTGAGGAAGGTTTGTGGTCCAGGATGATAGGACAGTCAAAATTAGAAGCAGCAATCCCCTCCCCCACACAGTTGCGGAATGCCGGCTGCCCACATACCGGAAGCAGTGCGGCCGCTTTATGGGGGAGATAGACTAATTTGCCTCTCAGCCCAGTCCGCCCCATAAGACTGGTGCTACACTAACAGTGTAGCGCAAGCCGGCGGGGACTCTTTCCGTGCTGCCCCCCTGCAAAGTGCTGCTCTAGGCCTGGGCCTTGTCGGCCTAGGCCAGGATACAGCGTTGCTGCTGCCTGGATAATTACTATTGTTGTTGCTAAGCACATCCCTGCCTGCTGCCTGCTGTCTGGACCAATTCTCTCCTCTGGGGACACTACTAAAACCACAGGTAATACTTTCTTTTTACCCTTTCCTCAATAGAATTTATTTTGGAGTGTAATTTTTGGTATGTAAATGCTATGTGTTAGAAATATTTAGGGCCTTCAAAAATGATAGGTTGTCAGGAAATTAGATGTGTAATTTATGCTTCTAGAACGCCTGAAGGTGCTACTTCAATGGTGGGCCTCTGTATGTGCACAGGCTGTGTAAAAGTCTCACACATGTGGTATCGACATAGTCAGAAGAAGTAGCAGAATGTATTTTAGGGTGTCATTTTTGCTATGTACATGCTATGTGTTGGAAATATCTTAAAAATGGACAACTTTGTGGAAAAAATATGCATTTCATTTTTTTTCCACATTTTCCAAAAACTTCTGGAAAAAAATGAACCGTTCAAAAGACTCATTAAGCCTCTTAGATTATACGCTGGGGTGTCTGCTTTCCAAAATGGGGTCATTTTGTGGGTATTTGTACTTTCCTGGCTTGTTAGTGTCTCAAGAAATGAGTCTTCAGTACATCAGGTGTGATCAGGTGTGATCAATTTTCAATAATTGGCACCATAGCTTGTAGACTCTATAACTTTCACATAGACCAAATAATATACATTAATTAGCCATATAAATTTTGACCCCAATTTATGAAGAAAAAATACTAATTTGCAAAATTTTATGACAGAAACAAAGAAAATTGAATTTTTTCACCAAATTTTCAGTGTTTTTTTATTTATAGCACAAAAAATAAAATACCCACTAGTGATTAAATACCACCAAAAGAAAGCTCTATTTGTGTGAAAGAAAGGATGTAAATTTCATTTGGGTACAGTGTTGCATGAAGTAATTGTCATTCAAAGTGTGAGAGCGCTGAAAGCTGAAAATTGGTTTGGGCAGGAAGGGGGTGAAAGTGCCCTGTAGGCAAGTGGTTAAAATACGTTTGCCATAACTCCATTAGTATCACCAGCAAAGCAGCTTCATCATGATCCCATTAAATAAAGAAGAGAATGTGCACTGCATTTCGAGATTTCATAATTTGTCACGTCACGAATGTTAATTCTCCATTACGAACGCTAATTTACAAGACTGACTGCTTCCAGCTCGTTCTTGCTTCCGAGCATGCATGTTTGTAACATGAGACAAAAAGGAAGTTCTGGACAGCTGCACTCCAGAATATAGCCTTTATTAGTGAAAACGTCCAACAGATACAAGCCACAGCAAAAAATAGGGCAAACGAGCTGAAGCGTTTCACACTTAATGGTGCTTAGTCATAACTGTTGGACTTTTTACTAACGAAGGATATATTCCAGAATGCGGCTGTCCAGAACTTCCTTTTTGCCTCATGTTGTTATATGCTTAGCCGGCACCTGGTATTCCAGTTCCGAGGAGAGTTCTATATCCACATTTCCACCTGGAGTGGCGATCCCTTTCCCTTCCCCCATGCGTGTTTGTACTTTGGACTTTTGTCCGACAGACTTGTGTACACACGCTCGGAAAATCCGACAACAGACAATTGTCTGGGGAAAATTTTAAAGCCTGCCATCCAACATTTGTCTGCGGAAAATCCGACAATTTTCCGATGGAGCATGCAAACGGTCTGATCTTCCGCCAACAGCCTGTCATCACACATTTCCCATTGGAAAATCCGATCGGGTGTATGCGGCTTTAGTCTGCCACGCACAAGTCAGGTCAATAGTCTGGCTATACAGTTTGGAAGAGTTGCACAGGACAGGTTGAGTAGAAATACAAATCATTTGACAGATAAAAATGCTCTAAATAATTTATCTCAATTGAGAATTTAGCTGGTTTGTTCAGTTAAATTTTCAACATGAACTCAAATAAAAGGCTAAATAATCAACTAAAATACATAGAAGATGATTTACTAAAACTGGAGACTGCAAAATATGGTGCAACTGTGCATAGAAACCAATCAGCTTCTGGGGGTTTTTTTTTCAAAGCTTAACCACTTGCCGACCGGCTCACGCTGATGTATGTTGGCAAAATGGCACGGGAGAGCAAAACAACGTATGGGTACCTTTAAGAGCTGCCGAAGGTGCGTACGCCTGCGGCATGGCAGGGGACCCAATGGGCATGGCCAGTGGGTGCGATCGCCCCCGGCCACCCACGATTGCGAGCATGAGAGCCAGAAAGGGGATTTGTGTGTAAACACACAAATCCCTGTTCTCTCAGGGGAGAGGAGACATATTGTTTGTTCCTAGTAAGTAAGAACAGCTCTATGTCTCCTCCCCCAGTCAGTCACATCCCCATAAAGTAAGAAACACTAATTAGGGAACACATTACCCCTTGATCGCCCCCTAGTGTTAACCCCTTCCCTACCAGTGACATTTACACAGTAATCAGTGCATTTTTATAGCACTGATTACTGTGTATGTAAATGGTCCCAAAAATGTGTCAAAAGTGTCCAATCTGCGCAATGTTGCAGTACCACTAAAAATCGCAGATCACCGCCATTACTAGTAAAAAAAATTTAAATAAATAAAAATGCCATAAATCTTTCCCATAGTTTGTAGACGCTATATCGATTGCGCAAACCAATATACGCTTACTGCAATTTTTTTTACCAAAAATATGTAGAAGAATATATATTGGCCTAAACTGATAAAGAAATTTGTTTTTAAAAACATTTTTGTGGATATTTATTATAGATGTAAAAAGTGAGAAAATGCTGTGCTAAACCCAAAAAGTGAAAAACAACAAAAGCAGCTGGCACACAAACAAACCAAGTCCACTAGAAATTCAAAAGTGCAGCGCTAGAAATATCTAACATGTACTACATATACATGTAAAAAGAAAAAATATATAAATAAACAAATTAATGTCACTAGGTTTAACATGTACTCAATACACATGTGGGAAGAAAAAATACCAACATACAAACAATATATAATCGAAGTGTCTATAGTGAAATATGGAACAGCAAATAATGGAAGTCCATATAGTGAATGGTGAAGGGGTATCTTCTCCAATAGGAGGATAACAGTAGACACCAGAAGGAGTGTAGATACTCAAATGAAAGGGCGACAGCAGACACCAAAGGCAAAGATGTTCAATGGAAGTAAATGGATACCATTACCAGATCTGTAGGGCGCACATACCGTATAGCAGTGCATCAAATAGGCATGGGAAGGATCTCCCGTGATGTTCAGCCGGACGGTGTCTTGTGGGCCACGAGCACCGATGGAAGATGGTAGTCGCAGGCAGAAGTTGGACAACTGCCACTCATGTTTTCCGATTCCAGGGCGGAATAATCCAGAAGTGGCGATTCAATATGGAGCCATGGAAAAAGAAAAAAAAAAGGAAGCTCCACGTAGTGTAGGTCAAAAATTGAATTTATTGTATAAACACCATACACGGTTAAAAAGTGATCACACGCAGATAAAAAATGGCAATGTGGGAAGCTGAAAATGCTAGCCCTACGCGTTTCGACTGAACAGTCTTCAACAGGGGCATAAAGCAGCCTCCCCACATTGCTCTTACTTATAGATTGTACAAAAACTTTAAAATTGGCCAGAACCGCCCCCATCATGGCGGAACCGGAAGTAGGAACTCCGTAAATAAATAATTAAATACAGCATACACAATCCTAACCCCACATCATGAGGGCTAAAGGTAGTGTGACAGACAGTAATAACCAATCTTTAAATAGAAGACACGGCTAAAAGCCTCAAAGAACTGTAAGGTTAAAGTGTCTCACAGACGGCTTGCGTTCCAAGCCTCGTATACCCAAAGGAATCCACCAGGAGGAGATGGGAGGAGATCACCAATCAGCCGCTGGTGTCTCATCAACTACCACACAGGAGGCTTGCTTTCCAAGCCTCGTGTGCGTCGAGGAGACAATCCAGCGTGGGTGTCAACGTCACCTCCGCATAGAAAAAACCGTCAGGAGGAGACGGTGCGTCATCACCAATCAGCAGCTGGTGTTTAGTCGACTCCCACACAGGAGGCTTGCGTTCGAAGCCTCGTGTGTGTAGAGGGGACAGTCCAGCCCAGACGCCCTCATCACCTTCACCAGGCGCCTTGTGATTGATCTCGCCCTCCAGACTGAACGACCAAACCCCGCCCCACTACGTCCAGCGCCGATGTTAAAAACATAGCACGGGGCGTCAAGGGCAATGATGAATCAGACTGTTATATGATATACAGTCTAGGGCATAGAAAAATAAAATGTATCAACAATCAAGAGTGAAAATAAAATGTAAAAAATACCTGAATTCAATTACCTGAAATATAGAAAATCTATACAACAGAAACCTTAATAGGAACAGCAGAGTAATGCACGCCCAAGCCCCCATAATGAGTGCAAGGCAACGCCACGGTGCTGTCCTAAAGGAGAAGACACAGCCAAATCAGGGTGTGGATAAAACTGGTGCCACCACTCCCAAAGGTGCAGCAACATCCAAACCAGATGGCAAGTAGGTGTAACCCACCCTCATGTGAGGTCACTCACCCTAAGGAAGGGCACCAGAGATCCTGTCACCCTCAAAAGGCCAAGATGAACTAGAAATCAACAGCAACATAGACCTCAAATAATATGAGGTTAAATTCACATCACCCCTCACAAATGAAATAATAATATAATAATAGAAAAAAAAGTGATATAATAATATGGACTAATGGAGGTGTGTCGCGGCTCAAGCATACAAGAAGAGGTGCCACTCATGTCCGGCTAATGAAGCAATTGATGTCCTAATCTACATTCATACCATAGGGCGAGTAGCACCTCAACTCGTAGATCCAATACGTCTCGAGCCGCGACATATCCCTGAGGCGAGACTCACCCCTCCAATGCGAAACGAACTTGTCATTGATCAAGAAAGAAGTGCCTGTAGGGTCCCTGTCATGACACTCCAGGTAATGACGAGGGACGCTATGCTTATTACAACCCTTTTTAATTTTCGCAATATGTTCATTCACCCTAGTAGAAAAGGCTCTAGTTGTGCGTTCGACATATTGGCTCTTACACGGGCAAGTAAAGAGATAAACGACATGTCGAGTGGCACACGTGGTGAAATGTTTCATATTGTAGCCCCTAGAAGTAACTGTAGAATGGAAAGTCATGGTTTTACGTCTCCCGCGCCTATTGTGCAAACAAACGTTGCACTTTCTGCAAGGGAAATATCCCTTGCAGTCCTGAAAAAAGGAGACTGAACAAGGGGGATCTATGGTGTTAGGAGCAATTTTGCCCTGAACAGAACGTGCGCCACGAAAAATGACACCAGCCAGGTCAGGCAGAACGGGACCCAACACACGATCGTTCTTTAAAACCCTCCAATGTTTGTCAAATATCCTCTTAATTTCTTTATGTTGTACAGAGAACGAGGTGAAGAAGGACCATTTGGATTGGTTTTCCTCCTGTATTCTAGGGCGGTCGACCAAGAGTGAATTCCTCTCCACCATTCTGACCTCACTAATGGTGGCATCAAGGTCCGAGGGTTTATACCCCTTCTCCACAAACCTTTCCCTAAGGGTCTGAGATTGAGACTGGAAGTCCTCAATACTACTGCAGTTTTGTCGCAAACGGAGAAACTGCCCCTTAGGGACAGATCTGAGCCATTGATGGTGGTGACAGCTATCTACCGGGATGTACCCGTTGCGATCTGTGGGTTTAAAAAACATCTTAAGAACTAGCTGATGGTCTACAACAGAAATTTCTAGATCTAGAAAATGGATAGTCTCAGAACTGGCCTCAAAACTAAGGGAAATATTTCTGTTATTACTATTCAAATAACCCATAAATTCCTCCAAAGATCTACGGTCACCTTTCCAAAGGAGGAGGATGTCTTCTATGTACCTGGCCCACAAAACCAACTGGGGTGGTCTGTGGGCATAGACGACATCCTCCTCCCATAGGGCCATAAAGAGGTTAGCCAAACTGGGGGCATATTTAGCCCCCATGGCAACACCCTTAATTTGGGAGTAAAATGTTTCTTGGAAGCAAAAGTAATTATGTTCTGTGGCGAAATTAAGTAGTTCTATAACATAATTACGATGGATGAGAGGCAGACCAGACCAGATCCATCGTAATTATGTTATGGAAATACTTAAGTTCGCCACAGAACATAATTACTTTTGGTTCCAAAAAACATTTTACTCCCAAATTAAGGGTGTTGCCATATATATGTCCCCAGTTTGGCTAACCCCCCCTGACCCTACAGGCATTTCTTTCTTGATCATTGACAAGTTTTAAAGTTTTTGTACAGTCTATAAATAAGAGCAATTTGGGGAGGCTGCTTTATGCCCCTGTTGAAGACTGTTCAGTCGAAACGCGTAGGCCTAGCACTTTCAGCTTCCCACATTGCCATTTTTTATCTGCTTGTGATCACTTTTTAACCGTGTATGGTGTTTATACAATAAATCCCATTTTTGACCTGCACTATGTGGAGCTTCCTTTTTTCTTTTTCCACGGCTCCATATTGAATCGCCACTTCTGGATTATTCCGCCCTGGAATCGGAAAACATGAGTGGCAGTTGTCCAACTTCTGCCTGCGACTACCATCTTCCATCGGTGCTCGTGGCCCACAAGACACCGTCCGGCTGGACATCACGGGAGATCCTTCCCATGCCTATTTGATGCACTGCTATACGGTATGTGCGCCCTACAGATCTGGTAATGGTATCCATTTACTTCCATTGAACATCTTTGCCTTTGGTGTCCGCTGTCGCCCTTTCATTTGAGTATCTACACTCCTTCTGGTGTCTACTGTTATCCTCCTATTGGAGAAGATACCCCTTCACCATTCACTTTATGGACTTCCATTATTTGCTGTTCCATATTTCACTATAGACACTTCGATTATATATTGTTTGTATGTTGAATAGATTAAAAGCGTATCAACGCATAGTGGTCATGCGGATACGAACTAGGTTACAGGTGCCACGTCTTATTTATATAATTAGGAGAACAAAAGAATGTTAGTGGGCTCAAGACTTTATAGGCACAATAATGAAAATAATGTATAATTAAAATTCTATTTTATTTGGAAATTAATTTAAAAAAAGGGATAGAGGATAAAATCAGAAGACATACATAGTTTACAAATTATGCACTCCATACACAGCTGAATGGTTTAAGTAATAAAGATAAGCGATATTTAGAACCAGCAAGGGACATGCAACTTATTGATCCATATAATTACAGTACATTTCGTTGAACCAAACGCTATGTGATGGTGGCAATCAGATTCTGTCTAGGCTCGACATGTTACGCGCCACATGCGCTTCCTCAGGAGCACAGAATTAAATGCTGTAATGAATAATACAATTGTGAAAAATGCAGCATAACATTGTGTTTACATAACAATTTGTATCTAAACAATGTAGTAAAATAGTGCAAAGAGGCTGTTCCTAAATTACCAGGGGGGTATCCGTCCTACAGTGATCAGGCGGAGCAAAGGCAATGCGGGGACGGACGTAACATCATACAAATTAATCATAAGGAGAAGGGGTAGGGTGTAGAGTACATGGTAAGATATATAATCAGGTATGGTTAGGGTAGGAGAAGGGGGCAAAAAGACGCAAGGGGGGGAGGGGGGAGAGGGGAAAGAGGGAACGGGAAGGGAGGGGAAGGGGGGGTTTTGAAAGGATAGGAGGGAACGGGAAGGGGAAGGAGGGGGGAGAGGAATGGAGGGGGGAAGGAAGAGGGGGAAGGGAAGGGAAGGGGAGGGAAAGGGGGGTAGGAAAAGGGAAGGAAGAAAGGGGGGGAGGAGGGGAGGGGAGGAGGGGAGGGGGAGGGGAAGAGGGGAGGGGAAAAAGGGGGGGAAAGGGGGGGAGAAAGGGAAAAGGTGGGGGGGGAAGGGGGGGGAAAGGGGGGGGAAAGGGGGGGGGGATATAGGGGAAAGGGGGCGGGGAAAGGAAGAGACAAAGAAATAACTCCAAGTTATGAGTGGTTTGTATAGATGTCCGTATTTTATATATAAAGATGTTTCAAGATAATTGAATAACCATCAAGATTAATCATGAAAAGAGACTCAGAGGGAATTATACTATTGAATGGTGAAGTATATAACAGTCACATGTGGTCCCTGGTAATATATATTCTAGTAATAGTATTAAAGAATAAAGTATTAAAGGATAAATTAAATTGGATTACACTTCCACTGATAAATGTATAACTATACTTAGAAGGAAGTGGAGGAAGAAACGGAACCACAGCAATATCATTAGTCAGTATTGGTAATTCACAGCACTATCAGCGGTTATAGTTTGATGGAAGGGGATCTGGTGTCAATCAGAGGCAGATGTGGGTATTGCATAAAGGTGCATATAGGATTATTTCGTTGGAAAGTTATTCTTTCTGACCCCCAGTCCTGCTGAGTCTGTGATATCAATAAAACATATTATGAGGATAAGCCATGAGTAAGCTGTTATGAAGGGTAGTAGGAATACAAGCTTACCTGAGTATGTAGCATATGGTTGATAAAAAGGGGAGTTGGTGGTGAGGAGCCGCACAGCCGTCTCATATAGAGCGGCTTGTGTTGTGGATAGTACAAGGAGAGACGCCAAGCAGGCGTCTCTTGTACATCCGCCCCGCCTGTAGTCACCAATCGGCATCGCCGACGTGACATCATTCAGGCCGGCCGCTGGCGCGTACTGCGCATGCCTCGATCCCCGGCGTCATCCGAACAGCTGACGGTGCGTCGGGGAAAGAGGAGGCATTCGCGTCCTAGTATCCCGGCAACCGAGCGGACCCGGAGCGACTGCGCAGGCTCACCATCTCCAGCGCGGGCCAGACAACTGACGGCGCACCGAGGGGGGAGGGGGCGGACGCATCTCAGCATCCTGGCAACCAGGAGTACAGAGAGGTCAGCCGTAATGGTCTCACCCCCCTATGCAGCCAGAGAGTCGACCGCCCGACATGGAGGATAGGGGAGTTGTACCGCAGCCGCATCCACGTCAACACGGCCATCAAGGGACACCCTATGCGCCAACCATCTAAAGTAGATGTGGCGCTGGGCGGCCGCACATTGCCAATATGCACCGCCATACAGTGCAGGGAAGGGGTCTAACCCATGGTAAAGGTGCAGCCTCTGGAGAAGTAAAAATAAAGATAAAAATGAAAATTACATCGCATTGGTATAGAACATAGTGGAAATTAACAATAAACGGCATGAGGGTATCATAACAACAATTGAGGGAAAAAAAAAAAAAAAGGGCCACAGATGAGTAGACTGAGTGTGCTTAAAGGAAAGGTTTATAGGTCTGAGCTTCGTTGATCCCAGGGGGGAGAGTGGCACCTAGGCGTTCAATCCATAGGGTTTCTTGTTGGCACACTCTCTTGTCCCAATCTCCACCCCTGGGTCTATTGGGACTACTGCTAGTACAATAAATGAAATAAGAGAAGTATTGAATTTATGGTAGAGGTCAAGGTGCCTACTGACTGATGTCACCATTTTCCCTTCACCTGAGTAATATACATGGTCCCTAATTCTGCAACGTAGGTGTCTGATTGTCTTCCCTACATAGAACGCGCCACATTGACAAAGCGTTCTATGTACGCTCCGCCTGATCACTGTAGGACGGATACCCCCCTGGTAATTTAGGAACAGCCTCTTTGCACTATTTTACTACATTGTTTAGATACAAATTGTTATGTAAACACAATGTTATGTTATACTGCATTTTTCACAATTGTATTATTCATTACAGCATTTAATTCTGTGCTCCTGAGGAAGCGCATGTGGCGCGTAACATGTCGAGCCTAGACAGAATCTGATTGCCACCATCACATAGCGTTTGGTTCAACTAAATGTACTGTAATTATATGGATCAATAAGTTGCATGTCCCTTGTTGGTTCTAAATATCGCTTATCTTTATTACTTAAACCATTCAGCTGTGTATGGAGTGCATAATTTGTAAACTATGTATGTCTTCTGACTTTATCCTCTATCCCTTTTTTTAAATTAATTTCCAAATAAAATAGAATTTTAATTATACATTATTTTCATTATTGTGCCTATAAAGTCTTGAGCCCACTAACATTCTTTTGTTCTCCTAATTGTTTGTATGTTGGTATTTTTTCTTCCCACATGTGTATTGAGTACATGTTAAACCTAGTGACATTAATTTGTTTATTTATATATTTTTTCTTTTCACATGTATATGTAGTACATGTTAGATATTACTAGTGCTGCACTTTGTATATTTGGATATTTATTATAGCAAAAGGTTAAAAATATTGTTTTGTTTTTTTCAAAATTGATGCTCTTTTTTTGTTTATAGTGCAAAAAATAAAAACTGATGCAGAGGTGATCAAATACCACCAAAAGAAAGCTCTATTTGTGGAGAAAAAAAGGACGCAAATTTAGTTTGCATAAAGCATTGCACGACCAGTTAAAGCGACGCAGTGCCAAACTGTAAAAAGTGCTCTGGTCAGTAAGAGGGTAAAATCTTCTGAGGCTGAAGTGGTTAAAACAAGCTAAGGTTAGAAGCTGATTGGCTAACATTCACAGCTGCATCAGATTTTGCACTCTCCAGTTTTAGTAAATCAACCCCATACGGTATATGAATGCTGTTTTATTTCTGTTTATACAGCCCCTCCATACAGCAAAGCCCGACTGGTAACTTGATTTTTCTCTGCTTCAGGTAAGCAATGTCATCTCTGCTCCCAGACTGGGATTGGACAGAAAATTAGATATGTAAAGTAGAAGTACCAGACTAATGAGCTTCTCCCACCAGAGCCGATCCACCCTATACGCTCACTACGCAAGCTGCGTAGGTCCCCGCCACTGTGGGGGGCCCCCAAGACCCAGCATCCCCCCTGCAGGGGCGGGCTGGGCCAGGGGGCAGGGTGGAAATTTATTTACTTTTTGCTAGATGTCGGCCACGGCGGCCGCCGATTGGCTAGCTGGCTGCTGCTGCGCAGGCTGCGCTACATTGTGGGAGTTGTAGTCTGGACACGCTAAAGGTAAGGACCTTATCAGCACAGCAAACTACAAATCCCACCTCCCAGGAGTCTCAGAGGCAGGTCACGTGGCACGTCAGGGAAGGGTACGAGCGGCGTCAAGAACGTCCCATCCCATGTGACTTGCTGATCTTGTGGGCTGGGGCTGGGCGCTGGGAGAAGAGAGGAGAAGGGACATGACAGAACAGAATCATCACCCCCCTCAAAGAGGTGCAAGGACCTGGCTCTCCACTGAAACACACAGCCCTCCCCAGCCTGAAGTAAGGTGTGATGACCTCTGTTGTGATAAAACTTATTTACTGAATTCTCTTCAGAAGTAAATTTAAGAAATGATGCATGATGCATAGCAACAATTTTAAAGTTTGGCAGTGGCAGCTCAAGGGCAATCAACCAATCCCCTCCCACCAGCGGATTCAGCCAGCAACCCCCCCTGCCAGCAGACTCTGCCAGCACCCCCCACCAGCGGACTCATCCAGCAACCCCCCCGCTAGCAGATTCAGCCACCACCCCCCCGCCAGCGGACTCATCCAGCAACCCCCCCGCCAGCGGACTCAGCCAGCAACCCCCCGCCAGTGGACTCATCCAGCAACCCCCCCGCCAGCGGACTCAGCCAGCAACCCCCCCGCCAGCGGACTCAGCCAACAGCCCTCCCCTCATCTAGCAACCCCCCCACCAGAGGGCTCATACAGCGACCCCCCCCCGCCAGCGGACTCTGTTCTATATTGTTGTACTTATTCTTTGACTGTTTTGTTTAAAGGAGGGAGGATTGTATTGGGAGCACTGAAGTGTCAGGTGTGACTGTGTGGCAATGGCAAATGGTTTACATAGCTCACGGCATCACGGGTCAGGTAGAGGGCCCCTTAGCAGAATTTTGCTTAGGGCCCCAGGGAGGTCAGGATCGGCACTGTCTCCCTCTCCTCACTCTGCTCAGCATACCCTAGACTGATATCAGGCCAAACTCATGTATTTTACATTTTAAAGCTAAACTCCAGGCAGATATGAAGGACAAATGTTAATGCAGCTGTGTATTTTTTTTTTTATACATTATTGTAACTATTGTTTTAACTACTTCAGAGCTTTCTTTTGGTGGTATTTAATCACCTCTGAGTTTTTTATTTTTTGCGCTATAAACAAAGAAAAGAAAAAAACTATTTTGAAAAAACAACAACATTTTTTACTTTCTGCTATAAAACATATCCAATAAAAAAAATCTAAAAAAACAAATTTCTTTATCAATTTAGGCCATGATGTATTCTGCTACATATTTTTAGTAAAAAATATCCCAATAAGCGTATATTGATTGGTTTGCGTAAAGTTATAGCATCTACAAAATTGGGGATATAGTTATGGCTTTTTTTTTTTTTTTTTTACTCGTAATGGCAGTGATCAGCGATTTTTAGCGGGACTACAACATTGCGGCTGACAGATCGGACACCTCGCTGACACTTTTGACACTTTTTTGGGAATCGGTGACATTATTACAATGATCAGTGCTAAAAATATGCACCGACATTGGCTCGCCCTGTGGCCAATCAGCGCGTGATCGCGTCTCCAGTGGCGCGCGTGCGCCCCTCCCCCAGTGGCTATTGGCATAATCACGTACAGGTATGTGATTTTGCATAATAGAGCCGTCTTGCCACAATATATGTATGGCAGGCGGTCAGGAAGTGGTTAAAATGCAAGCAATGTGAGTACCTGAAGTTCTATTGGTATCTTTGCTGTGTTGTATGGCAGAGCTATGAAAATTTCAGAACAGGATGGACAGAAATATAAATTCTTTGGCATGTAAAACAGCTGCATTGTTTGTATTTCATTTGTGCATTAATCAACTTGCCTGGAGTTCATCTTTTAAAAACTCACATTTTTTAATGAATACATAAGTGCATTAGTTGGTGTTTTTTTCTCTATCTGCCTGGAGTTCAGCTTTAAGATTCTCACTAAATTTGATTCTTTACATTTTTTACTACCACGGGGAGGCTTTCCTGGTTAATTTATTCCAACTAGATCACTTATATTTATAGACACATTGCTTAAGGCTTGGATTTGATTGTCATAAAGTGCTTAATATCTGTCTGCACGATGCTTCCCATTCAATCAGGGCCCATCACTAACTGACACATTCCAGTTTGATTGATTGATTTAGTATTTTAATGCCAAAGTAAATTAACATGAATCAAGCAATGTTTAAGATAAGAATATATCCAAGAGTCATATTAGAGATGATAAAACTTTTATTTAAACTGGACACACAGAAAATAAATAATTTTTTAAGGTATGTACTTTAACCACTTCCATACCAGGCCTAATCTGGCACCCCTCTCATGATTTTTTTGCTAGAAAATTACTCAGAACCTCCAAACATTATATATGTTATTTTTAGCAGAGACCCTAGGGAATAAAATAGCGATCGTTGCAACTTTTTATGTCCCCCTGCCTGTAAAAACAATCAAGCGGCTAGACAGCCGCTATGAATGTTTTTACGGTGAAGGGAATCGCCGACAGAAAAAAAAAGATACCTGAATGATGCCTGTAGCTGCAGGCATCATTCAGATATCTCCACTAAGGCTGGGTTCGCACCTATGTAAAATGAACGTGGCTTACACCGCATGCAATTCGCAGGACATTTTTAAGTCTGTTCATTTGAATGAGGCTGGTTCACATATGTGCATTCTATTCGCATTGTCCAAAAAATGTGTGCGTTTTCTGGGCATTGCGGTGTGTATTGCAGGTACATAATCTTCTATGGGAACGCATCTGATTCGCAAGTTGCGTTCCGTTGTGAACAGGAATTCTCTCCCCCTCCTCACTACACCTCCCCCCCTCCCCCCTCTCAGCTGATCCGCAGATACAATGGAGAGGAATCGCTGAACAGCTGCTTTTTCTCTTCGTGGAGAAAACGGAGATGGAATTCGCACCACACATGTATGAATCCAGCCTCAAAGTCCAGGACATCATATGACGGCTGGAATTGGTTAAAAAACTAAATTAATTATTCTTACCAGTCCAGCAGGGATGACAATCTTTGCTCTCTATATATAGGAGATTAATTAACTTCCTTTCAGGGTGGATTTTTAAGCCATGTTCTTTTTTAATACAAAGCACATATTTATTCAGGATGAAATAAAGGCACGTATCCTGGAAAGTGAACCTTTGGCTAGGATGTGGACATTATATGTATTTACAGTATACAGTTTTAACAAGCAGTAAATAAGCATCCGCAAAGCCCACAGCAGTAGCACTGAGGTCAAGTTGCATTCTCTGCAGCTCAGCTCACCCTGCTACCCCTCCCAGCAGTGGCTTTTCAGCCTTTCAGGCTTCAAAACTCTAATGTAAACACAAAGCAGAGCAGAGAAAGATATAAGAAAAAGCCTAGGGCAATAAGGCTGATAGGGGTAGCACATAGTGTACCACAAAGCATGCTGCTGGCTAATAATTTTGATAGCAGGATTGAGCTACTAAAACACTCCTGTTTCAAATGGTTAAATTTTTCCATAGCAAGAGATTAATCAACCATGTAGCTCAAGCCGTGTAGTTGTCCTGTTACACTTGTAACCATTATTTTAGCTGGACAGCTTGACCTGTGCTCACTCCTGCTAGCGTTTGTGCCAGTAATTGTTTTCCAAAGGAACGAGATCCATTATCCTCACAAAAGTTAAAATGTTGATATCCTCCTTTTAACTTTGCCCTGAAAGACTCAGACTCCTAGTTAAGTCTCCTAAGTAAAGCTCTAACAAACATTTTCACCTACACATAAAACAAATGAGAGGTTTTTTTTTGCCAAATTTTACTGCCACCTGCGAGTCCCCAATAATGGGCAGTGGCATCCAAGGTATGGCAGATATGGCAAGTGCCATGGGCGCCATATGAAGGGGGCGCTTGTGAGTGGCTGGGTAGTAAGTAGGGTGCCCACAGTGTCCCGAAATGAAATGAGGACACACAGCCAGTCAGCCACCCTAAAAGCTGACTGCCATAACTAGTTGCTAGTTGGCATCTAGCAACCAGTGACGTCACAGAGTGAGTTCCAGAAGAGCGAGGCATGTAGCTAGTGCTGTACTCTGACTCCACCCACCTCCTCTCCTTCTTCGGCCATGGTGCCCAGACAGAGTGACTTGCAGCCAGGGGACTTGTTCACTCTGTGTGACTGACTGTGTCTCCTCCGGTCTCCACCCACCTCCTACTCCGGCCCGGCAGGATTCTGGAGTTCTGACTAGGCTCCTCCTTGCTGGCTCGGATCCACAGCTGCCCCTGTCCTGCCCACAACGCAGCAGCAGTGCCCGGCAACTTCTGCTCCTCTTGCCCACAGCCCGACTGCCTGTGGGGCCCCCCGGCCCGGACCAGTGGACCACAACAGGTGCTCAGACTTACCAGTCCAGATTAGAAGGTGAGGAAATGGAATAGGATTAGGAGATAGTGACAGAAGTCTGGGGCGGGCCCTGGGGACAGTTATACATGAGGCTGACAAATGGGTGACAGTAATACATGAGGCTGACAAGTGGGGGACAGTAATACATGAGGATTACAAGTGGGAGACAGTAATACACGAGGATGACAGGGGGGACAGTAATACACGAGGCTGACAAGTGGGGGACCGTAATACACGAGGCTGACAAGTGGGGGACAGTAATACACGAGGCTGACAAGTGGGGGACAGTAATAAATGAAGCTGACAAGTGGGGGACAGTAATAAATGAAGCTGACAAGTGGGGGGTCAGGGGACAGTATTACTGTCCACCTGACCCCCACTTTTCAGCCTCATGTATTACTGTCCCCCACTTGTCAGCTTCATGCAGTGTTGAAGAAGGTGACACAAGTGGGGGACATTAATGAAGGAGAAGATGACACACGTTGGGGCAGTAATGAAGGAGAAGTGAGGGAATATGACGGTAACATAGGGGAACAGCTGAGGGAATAGTAATGAAGGTGACACAAGGAACTGAAGGTATGTTAAAGAGGAAGTAAACCCTGATGGGTTTTACTTCCTCTTTTGCTCCCTGCAAAGCCTGCAAATGAAAAGCATAATGGGCTAGTATGCATACCATACTAGCCCATTATGTGACACTTACCTGCAAACAAATCCATTGCTTTCCCCTGTGCAGGCTGCGTCCATCTTCCTTCCGGGGGCCGTGGACTCTGACTCTGTGACTGGCCAGAGCCGCGTGACGTCACTCCTGTGCACGGGAGCCGTCAGTCACGGCACACACTGGGGGGAAGAAACGGTACGGTAGTCCGTTTCTTCACAGCGCATGCGCCGATGACGACATCGGCGCACTACAAGTGAAATCTCTCCTAAACGGCGCAGGAGATATTTCCACTACCTATAGATAAGCCTTATTCTAGGCTTACCTATAGGTAAAACTCACACAAAAGGGTTTACAACCACTTTAATAAAGGTGACAGACATGGAACAGAGGACATTGATAAAGGAGACAGAGAGAATTGAGGCGACACTAATAAAGTAGACACACAGAGAACTGAGGGGACACTAAACAGGGTGAATTTGATTTAAATCAAGTTGATTTAAATTCAGATTCATATACCAAGCCTGCCAATGTTGACCCTCTTTTGAAAGTGCTACCGTGTTTACCCAAAAATAAGCCTGGGTCTTATATTAATTTTGCAACAAAAGACACAATAGGGCTTATTTTTGGGGTAGGTCTTACCATGCAATGTGCTGTCTTCTCTCCCCCTCTCTCTCCCTGCCTGACAGGAATCTCCAGTGTGAACTGAATTAAAATGCTTGTAAAATCCTATAATCCACTCTATTACAGTAGTATATAATGTACCATGTGTGTGTTTCTGTAATATAATTGTGCCAAATACCTCCCCGATTTTATATTACAGAAACGCACACATTGTACATTATATACTACTGTAATAGAGTGGATTATAGGATTTTACAAGCATTTTAAACTAGGGCTTATTTTCAGGGTAGGGCTTATATTTCAGCCCTCCTGGAAAATAACGCTAGGTCTTATTTTTGGGGTAGGTCTTATTTTCGGGGAAACACGGTAGTAGCCTGGCTGTCATATTAAGCTTGATTATCTAAGGTTATCTGAAAGATGAATGTAACAAAACGTCCCACACTCCACTTGAGTGCTTTCGTCATACACCGTTTCCTTCCTGTCTGAATATAGATATCAGATATTCCAACCACTGACAACCACAAACAAGGCAATACTTGTTTGGTTGCTCATCATGAACTCTTTATTAGAAGAATACAGTCTTATATACGTTTGAAGAGGAGGTTCCCTCCCTCCTGCTCATATTACTCTAACAATACACATGTAACCAGAAACATAAATTAACATGAGCTAATTAACTAGTCCCTTAAAGCAGCCAAGGTGACTCCATGGCCACCTGGCCATTGTTGTGATTAATTAGGATTTCACTACAGGTCAGACTTGTTGTCACCGAGCTTCACACAGTAGATTATACATAATAATAAGTATAAACACAGGACACCTTTCACAATAGCAGGAGCTCCAGTAGGAGTTGGCCCATCTCCTACATTGTACAGAGGCCAATGTGATCAGCTCTTTCAATTAATCCAATCCAAGCCACATTTTCTCAGTCACTCTGTGCCCCTAATGGACACAGGGTGACATAGACATAGGAGGTGCTTGGGGAGCTGAAACAAGGATTTCCCAACCTCTCCAAGGGATTCTATGTTCCATGGGCCCTCCCGTCACGGATGGGTTTCAAATGTTTTGACAGGGGCACAGTTTCAGTACTTGCCATAGGCTCCATTTTCACTAGATACGCCTCTGACAATGGGGCATGTATAGCAATTTGCAAACTAACAGCAGGCTAACTTAGGTTAACTAAGTGACAAAAAAATAATCAATACAAAATAGTTACCTTTCCAGGTGGGCACATAAGCACAGAGATGTGTAGCAAGCAGGCTTGAATAGTACTCCTGTTGCAAACAACTGTCAGCATAAAGCAATGCCCGGCTGCTGCTCAGACACCAGTCACATGTAGGAAATCAAAATAATTCTAGCATGCGGTGGTTGATCGGCAGACGATCATTGCTGTATACCGACTGCTGTTCTTAGCTTCTTAAATTACCAAGTCAAGGTAGATTGTGGACTAAATTTACAAAGTGGTATCGAGCACTTTAAAAAAAACAGTAAAATACTACTCAGCGTTTTTCAAAAAGTTTCTTGGCATTTACGAAAAACGCTACCAAAATACCTCATCAGTTATTTTATGAAGTCTTACAGTATTTTAGTAGGGAAAACATGTGGCAACTTATCACCTGGCGGTAGCCGATATGTTTATTTATGTTAGTAAAGCGGCTACTGGCATCCTTAACAAGCAGTAAACAACATGGTTGTCAAGGAGCATGTGGCAGCCGCGTCCTTAACAAATGATGAGTCATCAGCTGTCAGCGGGGTTGCCAGCAATGCAAAATTGCCAGCAATGCAAAATTAAAAAAAAAAATGCTATGGGATCCCCCCAAAAATCCATACCAGACCAGATCCAAGCATGCAGCCTGGCAGGTCAGGAAAGGGAGGGGATGAGCGAGTGTCCCCTCTCCTGAACCATACTAGGCCACATGCCCTCAACCCCCCTATACCAGACCAAATGCCCCCCCAAAGCTCCTTGTTCCTATGTTGATGAAACAAGGGCCTCTTCCCCACAACCCTGGCTGGTGGTTGTGGGGATCTGTGGGCAGGGGGCCTATCGGAATCTGGAAGTTCCCAGATCCTGGCCCTCCTTATATGAATCCAACTCCACCATCTGACAGCTCTCAAATAACTAAGGTGCGGAGCCACCTGATTACCTCACTGGGGCGACCCCACCCCCTTGTGGCACCATCAACCCAGCATGCCCCTGCCGATGACATCACAAGGGGTTGCGGTCACCTGGCGACATCATCGGGTAGCCCCCTCTTAGATAAATGGGAACTGTCAGATGGCGGGAGCCTTCAGCAAAAGCAGATCTTTATTTTTTTATTATTTTTCTGGGTCGCGATTGACGATGGATCTACACCAGGGGGGCAATTTTTTTATTTTTTAAACAAAGGACTTGTTAAAAACTGCCTACTTTATGCTACACTTTTTTTTCTGAAGGAGTAGGGGGTACTATGCATCCCATACTCATTTACATAGGGTGGGTTAGGATCTGGGGGCCAGGTTTCTAACAATACCTTTTTGAACATTTCCTGGACTCCATATTTTGTGAAGGGCTATAGTATCTTACAAAAGTGAGTACACCCCTCACATTTTTGTAAATATTTTATTATATCTTTTATGTGATAACACTGAACAAATGATACATTGCTACAATGTAAAGTAGTGAGTGTACAGCTTGTATAACAATGTAAATTTGCTGTCCCCTCAAAACAACTCAACACATAATGTCTAAACTGCTGGCAACAAAAGTGAGTACACCCCTAAGTCAAAATGTCCAAATTGGGTCCAAAGTTTAGATATTTTGTGAGACCACCATATGGAGTTCACTAGAGTTTCACAAGTTGCCACTGGAGTCCGCTTCCACTCCTCCATGATGAAATCATGGAGCTGGTGGATATTAGAGACCTTGCGCTCCTCCAGCTTCCATTTGAGGATGCCTCACAGATGCTCAATACGGTTTAGGTCTGGAGACACGCTTGGCCAGTCCATCACCTTTACCCTCAGCTTCTTTAGCAAGGCAGTGGTCGTCTTTAAGGTGTGTTTGGGGTTGTTATCATGTTGGAATACTGCCCTGAGGCCCAGTCTCCGAAAGGAGGGGATCCTGCTCTGCTTCAGTATGTCACAGTACATGTTGGCATTCATGGTTCCCTCAGTGAACTGTAGCTTCCCAGTGGAGCACTCATGCAACTCCAGACTATGACACTCCCGCCACTATGCTTGACTGTAGGCAAGACACACTTGTCTTTGTACTCCTCACCCAACACACATTTGGTACCATCTGAACCAAATAAGTTTATCTTGATCTCATCAGACCAGTTCCAGTAATCCATGTCTTTAGTCTGCTTGTCTTCAGAAAACTGTTTGCGGGTTTTCTTGTGCATCATATTTAGAAAAGGCTTCCTTCTGGGACAACAGCCATGCAGACCAATTTAATGCAGTGTGCAGCGTATGGTCTGAGCACTGACAGGCTGATCCCCCACCCCTTCAACCTCTGCAGCAATGCTGACAGCACTCATATGTGTATTTACCCGAAGACAACCTCTGGATATGATGCTGAGCACGTGCACTCAACTTCATTGGTCGACCACGGCGAGACCTGTTCTGAGGGGAACCTGTCCTGTTAAACCACTGTATGGTCTTGGCCACTGTTCTGCAGCTCAGTTTCAGGGTCTTGGTAATCTTCTTATAACCTAGGCCACCTGCTCCCCATTCACACCTGAGACCTTGTAACACTGTGTGTTGAGTTATTTTGAGGGGACAGCAAATTTACACTGTTATACAAGCTGTACACTCACTACTTTATATTGTAGCAAAGTGTAATTTCTTCAGTATTGTCACATGAAAAGACATAATAAAATATTTACAAAAATGTGAGGGGTGTACTTTTGTGAGATACTGTAACATTTAAGCCTGTTTGTCACGATACATATTCCCATGTGTTTCAAGCCACCTGGAACGCTGAGCATCTATTGCCCCGTACACACGGTCGGACATTGATCGGACATTCCGACAACAAAATCCTAGGATTATTTCTGACGTATGTTGGCTCAAACTTGTTTTGCGTACACACGGTCACACAAAGTTGTCGGAATTTCCGATCGCCAAGAACGCGATGATGTAAACCACGTACGACGAGACTGGAAAAGGCCAGTTCAGAACCAAGCGCGGCACCCTTTGGGCTCCTTTTGCTAATCTCATGTTAGTAAAAGTTTGGTGAGAGACGATTCGCGCTTTTTCAGACTTGTGGTTTTCAGATCGTTTTCTGCTGTTCAGTTTGTGCTTGTGGGTTTGTATCTGCTCTTCAGTGCGTGCAAGCAAGCTCTGCGTGACTTTGTCATTGTGTTCTTGTTCATTCGTTACTGTTTTTCAGGTCGCTCTTCACAGGCCTTGCTGTTCTTCAGTGCGTTCTGTTACTTCGTTCTGAGCAGCCGACCGTTTTCTAGCCATGTTGCGTATACGTAATCCTCGTAGAGTTCGTGCTGTGCGGGGGCTTGGTGTTGGGGTCCTGACCTTGACACAAGCCCAGTCCATGAACAGGGTGGGGAGGAGTTCATGGACCAAGAATTGGTTGCTTCAGCGTGACCAGTTATGTCTTATGCCTTTGCTCCGTGAGATCCGTGAGAATAATCCTGATGATTTCAGGAACTTTCTCTGGATGACGGACCCCGTATTTCACTGTTTGTTGGCTTTGCTGACCCCCTATATCAGCAGGCAGGATACCTGCATGAGGCAAGCCATCACTCCGGAGCAGAGGCTCGTCGCCACCCTGCGGTACTTGGCGACGGGGAGAATCCTGCAGGACTTGAAGTTCTCGACAGGCATCTCCCCCCAGGCTCTGGGGATCATTATCCCAGAGACCTGTTCTGCCATCATCCAGGTCCTTCATACTTATTTGCCTTCACTTACTTCCCCAGCATGGTCTCCTGCCCCTATATTTACCTTATGTAGTCACTTAATGTATTTTATCAGCTCCATAGTAGTGCTTTACCCCAAACACCCCCTAAAATGTTTTTAAATGTGATTTGTGTTTTAAATTCAGGCAGAGTGCCAGAGGCTTTTTTGGGGGTCCCCAAATCATTTGGAACCCTCCATCCCCCCAACTGCTAAGTCAGCTGATAACAATTCTCTATCTATCTTCAATCATCTATCTGCTGACTTTGCCAAACCCACACACACTATAGCCATCTCTTTTGTGGTCAGATGTATGGATGAATTCCCCAAAGCATGTAGTGCAAGGGCCTGCCTGTATACTTTCAAATGGTACTGTTTCAAGTTTTTGTATCCTATTATTATCTTGATAGGTAATAGCAGAATGTCCAAATGTGCTCAAATGTGTACAGTGTGTATGTATATCTTTGTATTATGACACTTCTTACCTGTCCAGTGGGCTGTCAATAGTGTAACTAAGGAGGGGCTGTTCCAAGTAATACACATTATTTAGGCATTGATCTCTCAATGAAGTGGAGAGGGTTACCTGTCCAAGAGCACCCCCCCCCCCATAATGTTAGAAATGGCCCATGAGGGGGGGGGGGGGTACTTTGGTCTTTAAAAATTCCCATAAATCAATGTTATCTTGATGTTGGCCAAGAATGTTTGTGTCTAATCTGCTTTCCATGTTTATGTGCAAAAAGCCTAATTTTTTTTGTTTTCCTCAACAGTTTCCTTCCACGCCACAGGAATGGCAGACTGTGGCCTCGCACTTTGCCCAGCGGTGGGACTTTCCTAACTGCGCAGGGGCAATTGATGGCAAACACGTCCACATCATCCCACCACCCAACTCGGGGTCGTACTATTATAATTATAAGGGGTTCAATAGTATTGTGATGTTGGCGGTGGTGTCGGCTACTTATGAGTTCCTGTATGTGGACGTGGGGAAGAATGGCCGGATGTCCGATGGTGGAGTCATTGCCCAGACCGAGTTCTACAGGTGTATCCAGAATGCCAGCTTGGACTTGCCACCTCCAGAAGACAATGTGGAAGGACTCCCATTCGTCTTCATTGCGGATGAAGCTTTTGCGCTGGGGGACCATCTTATGCGGCCATTCCCGATGAGGACCCTCACCCCGGACCAGAGGGTTTTTAATTAACAGCTGGCCAGAGCCAGAAGAATGGTGGAAAACACGTTTGGAATCATGGTCAGCCGGTTCTGCCTATTTCTTACACCCTTACATATAGCGGAGTACAAACTGAATCACATTATCCTGGCGTGCTGTGTTCTACACAACTTTTTACGGCAACATTCTGCCAACTATGCTGGCTCAGTTGGGCCTGAAGCCGGAATTCAAAATGAACCAACCCTGACGGCGCTTGAAAGTGGCCGTCCTGGCTTGCCCTCCCTGAGTGCCCGTGATGTCCAGCTAATATACCTTGAATACTTTGCGGGTAGGGGGGCTATTAATATGCCAGACAATGTGTGAAACCTTTATCAAATAAAAAAAACATTAAGCAAATCTTTGGTGACATTTACTGCTTGTGTTTGTTTTAGCTGACCCTGACAGAAATGTGTGGAGTCCTGAAAATGGCATGATTGTATAACCTTACAAAGCACTGTTGGGTGTTATTTACTAAAGGCAAAGACACTTTGCACTACCAGTGCACTTGAAACTGCACTGGTAGTGCAAAGTGGATTTGCCCTTAGGAAATAACCCCCATTGTCACAGAAAGCAACAATTAGAGCACCACAAAAGTGTTGGAGCGTTGAGACAATAATCCACACATTCTTGATTAACAATCTTTATAATACCTGCACAATCACATGTGCATTTTGAAAAGGTTTTTAAAACAAACCAACATGTTTGTTGTATAACAATTTTTGGGGTGACATTAGAAAAAGTAGAAATGTCCATTTAAGATAAAGCAGGCATGTTTCAAACCAACAAGAAAGACACAAATCTTGAACTTACAAAGTTCACATTTGGTAGAACTTGAAGGCAATATCAGACATGAATATTTAGGAACTGTGTTTGATATTGCGTTCAGATGGGGTGAAGTCCCCAGGAAAGGCCGAATTTTGAAGATGCACACAAATTTACGAATGTCAACATGTGCTAGCTGCCATAACGGGGGATTAAGGGATGTGTTTTGGGGGAGCAACCCCTTCCTCTCAGCTACTTTATTATTGAGGAAGGGGTTGCACCCCCAAAACGCGTCCAATGATCTCCCGTGATGGCAGATAGCACATGTTGACACACTGTGTGCCTCTTCAAAATTTGGCTTTTCTACAATTCGGCAAAAAATGTAAAAATTGTAGCACACCATAAAAGAAAGGGATTTGGAGGGGTTTTAAACTCTGCCCAAAACATCAATGATGTTCTTATTTTTTTGAATAACATCATTGATGTTTTTCTTGATATTTTCCAATGCAAGATTATACACCATGATCTCCCCAATCAGGATCTGTGCACCTTCCGAGGTGAAATGCCCTGGATCCACAACATCACGATCACCTAAAAAGATAAAAAACAAAAAAAAAACATGTATTATAAATATGCCGGCATCCATCTCTTACCTGAGCCTGTGGTCGCAGACACTCACCTGTTGTGGTGACTAGTTCCAACACGTCTTCCTCCTCCTGCTCCTCTTGTCTTTGGAGGATTTCCCCTTCTTCCAGAGGTGGGGGGTCTCTGGTCTCCTCGGATGAGGGGTGTCCTCTGAGTCTTTTCTCCCCTATGTAAAAAAAAAATGGTATACTTAGCACAAAGATATTTGATGGCAGAACTATAAATATGAAACATTGCTTGGAAGTGGGGTACAATTGTCTGTTTTGGCAGAGTTCCAAGATGTAGAATTTTTAGTGTCCTTTGTCAAGCTTCAATACGCTACCTGTTTTGTCCAAGCTTCACAGATGGAGACACCCCTATAGTATATACTGGAGCACCTGTGTGGGGCCCCTAATAAAAAGGGTGTTCTTGTGTCCCACATTAGTGCTCCAGCGTCCAAATGTGAAAACTGCTGCTGAGTGTCCTCTCCTTACACAGAATCTAGTTTGCATTTCATTCTAGTAACAAACCCATCTACACAACCAAATTATTTTCGTACAAGTAGGACCTAAAAAATGTGGTCAAATGCATATGGTCAAAACAATGGTGTTTTATAGGCCGAAAGAAAAATGTTTGATACGAACGAATAATGTGCCCATGAACATGAAAGTTGCCATTTGAAATTGTACAACGGTTAAGAAAAGCACATGGAGCAGCACGAAAATAATAAACACAAAAAGAATAGGAACACAGCACAAATACTTACTTTTTTGCAGCACTCTCCAGATCTTTCGGTACTGCTCGTGTTCTCTTAATTTCAGGTCCGACCACCGCTTCCTGAGCTGATCTTTCGATCGTCTTACCCCGAAATTCCGGTGCAGACTTTTGACCACTTTCACCATTATCTTGACCTTTCGGACATTGGGGTTGGGGTAAGGTCCATACTTTCCATCATAGTCAACCCTCTTCAGGATGTCGACCATCTCCAACATCTCCCCAAAAGACATATTTGAAGCCTTAAATCTTCTCCTTCTGGATCCAGAAGTTTCCAGCTCCGGGCTTTCCTCCTCCTCCTCCTCGTTGCTGTAATTAGCACGCGCCTGTTGTGTCTCCGCCATGTGCTCTTCCCCCACTGCGCCGAACGAAAAGGGGCGGGGAATAGACTAGAAATAACGCCAGGGGCGGGCGGAGTTACACGCATGCGCAGTGTCTATAAAGCGTAACACGCGTGCATAGTACGTACGATCTGTGAGCCGAGGAAGGAGTAACAGAGGCGCCGATTTTGATAATGAAGGTAAGATTTAACATTGGGCCTATACTGCTTCTAGATCGAGGCCTGTATTTGCACAAGTTTAGAAGACTTTAGGCTGACATTAGGGTTTGTCTTGTGTTGTGTCTTGCAGTGAAAATGGATATCTTGAAAGATAACGACTTTATGGCAATCTTCATTGATATGTTCAGGGAGCTGCCTTGTCTATGGGAGATAAACCACCCTGAATATAAGAACCAAACAAAGAGGAAGGCAGCGCTGGATCAATTGCTGGAATTTCTGAAGACGGTGATCCCCACGGCAGACATAACCTATTTGAAGATCCTAATTGGTGGCCTGAGGAGCACTTATCTAAGGGAGCACAAGAAGGTCCAGGATTCCCAGAGATCCGGAGCTGCAGATGACATTTATGTCCCCAGGCAGTGGTACTATGATATTATACATTTTTTATACATTTTTTAAATCATGATGGGCTATCTGTTTGTACAGGCAAAGAATGTAGGAGGGAGGATCTCCCAGGAAGGGAGAAGCCCTATGTGCCCCGCCCCATCCGTTGATTGGGCTTGTTTGGCATTCATTACTATATATATACAGGGCCTACTGAAGGAGGGTTCACTGCTGAGCTCTGATGAAGAAGGGATGAGCCCTTCGAAACGCGTAAGCGGGCAGTGTACATATTCCTCGGAAACACCTTTGGAAGGTTTTGTTCATCATCTATACCACTTGTTGCAAGTTGATGTCCAAGGTTTATGGCACATGATTTTTTACTGCTTGTGAGTAATTTCCTTTATCATTTTATTTAATAAATGTTTTACAAAAGATAATGCACATGGCTGGTGCGCCCTTTTCTCTTTTTATGTACTATGACAGACTGCATTTTCTGGCAGGTTAGACTGAACCCAACGGAGTTGGGAGCCCAGCTTGAGCCAAGTATAGCATTCTTCTAAATATTTCTGGTTGTCCAATCAATGATGTTAAGTAGATGTTAGTTTGGAGTACTAATTTATGATTGTGATTGATGATGCAAAAACTAAAACCATGACCCTGTTTCATACACAGGGAAGTCTCAGCCAGGAGGTGGCTGGGCCAAGCAGGCTGCCTGATATCCAGGTCCCTCCCCTACACCTTCAAAGACAAAGTGGCAGGAAGATGAGTAACCTGGAGGAGGCTGCCATAGGCCTCTTTTGGAAGGCTACAGAGGCCCTGAGAACCCCCCACACTGTGAAGGAGGACTTTGCTTGCATAACTGCCTGCAAAATGCTGCAGATGGAGGCGGGCCAACGACTCCTGTGTGAGTCCTTAATTTTGGAAGCTCTCAATAAGGGGTTGAGGGGCCAAAAAACATCTGCTACCCACATTTGTGACCTCACACATAGTGCTCCTCCTCCTCCAGGTCCTACTACTCCTCCTCCTCCTCCTCCTCCTCCAGGTCCTACTCTTCCTCCTCCTCCAGGTCCTACTCCTCCTCCTGCCACATCTCCAACACCAGAGCCACAGCCAGGAAGGAAGTGTGGAAAGAAGACCAGAAAGTGATGACCCTGGGTCCAGTCTAGTCTGGCAAAAGATGCAGCCTCTTGTAGTACCACAGCCTGGGGACACAGATGTCATCTGCTGCTTTCTGGATCTCTGGGACTTCTGGATCAGACTGCACTCCCTTAGATAAGGACTCCTCAGGCCACCAATGTTAAATAATTGATATCTGCCCTGGGGGTCCAAGGCTTCGCCAATTTCTGCTGTTTCTCCAGTGTTGCCTCCCTCTTTGTTTGGTTCTGAGCCCTTAATAAAGGATTTTTTGTCTCAATTATACTTGCCTATGTGTGTTTTCCGTAAAAAAGGACAGTTTGTTTGTGAGGATTCAGGTACATTTCAAAAATACAATGTGAAATTAACAAGGGACACCAACACCAAGCAACCTTCTTGAGATTAAATAATATAAGATATCAATGGTGTTGTGGTAACTTGACACACAAAACACACACAAAAATATTAGGGAGTAAAACTAACAAAAAAATAAAACAAAGATCAGCCTTGAAAAAAATACAAACCCAAAAAAAAAAAAAAAAACAGCCTTTAAAAAAAAAAGAAAACAACCAAAAAAAAATGTTGTCAGATGACAAATCAAAATATATTGAGGGAATCCCGATAAATAATAAAGAAAGAAGTTTGTGAGAAGTTTGTGTGAATATGAGCAGCAAAACTACTTCATTCTTCTCACATTGTAAAGAAGAAGAGAGTGCGCTGTATTAAACCATTTTTTACATTGCACCGTGACGAAAGTGCTGTATCCATTGTGAACGCTAATTTTACCAGACCGAGCTGTTCCGTCTCGGAATTTCTTCTAAGCATGTGTGGCACTTTGTGCGTCGGAACTGACCACACACACGGTCGGAATTGACGCAATCAGATTTTGTTGTCGGAAAATTTTATAGCCTGCTCTCAAACTTTGTGTGTCGGAAAATCCGATGGAAAATGGTCGATGGAGCCCACATACGGTCGGAATGTCCGACAACACGCTCCGATCGGACATTTTCCATCGGAAAATCCGACCGTGTGTACGGGGCATTAGAGTACCATTAGGTCCAAATGTGGAAAATGAAAATTCTCCATGTTTGGACCTACTTGTACTCTTATGCCCTGTACACACGGTCGGACATTGATCGGACATTCCGACAACAAAATCCATGGATTTTTTTAGACGGATGTTGGCTCAAACTTGTCTTGCATACACACGGTCACACAAAGTTGTCGGAAAATCCAATCGTTCTGAACGCGGTGACGTAAAACACGAACGTCGGGACTATAAACGGGGCAGTAGCCAATAGCTTTCGTCTCTTAATTTATTCTGAGCATGCATGGCACTTTGTGCGTCGGATTTGTGTACAAACGATCAGAATTTCCAAAACGGATTTTGTTGTCGGAAAAGCTCTCAAACTTTGTGTGTCAGAAATTCTGATGGAAAATGTGTGATGGAGCCCACACACGGTCGGAATTTCCGACAACAAGGTCCTATCACACATTTTCCGTCGGAAAATCCGACTGTGTGCACAGGGCATTAGATGTGCCCAATATCTTTGCCTCTTTTCAGTGCATATTCCCTTCTAGGGGTCATTGGTTGGCTTCTTGAAGCGTGCCAATAAAAACACAAGACTTTTTGCTTGTATATCCAGGCTCTTTCTCTTTGTGATTCTCTCTCCCCGCACACAACACAGACAGCCAAACAACACTCCAACAGCACTCTTCACTGACACGATCGATGCAGTTAGTCATCAGTTCCCCAGAACTCTTCGCAGGTCTAACAGCACAGTGCCTGAGCTCTGCCTATTGCTGTGTATGCTCGTGGTCAAAAGGAGGATTCTTCATCACATCCTCTGGTCCCACATAAATAAAAGCTCCTCAGAATCAGAGTGCCTTTGGGCTCAACAGTGGGGTGACGTCTGAAGGCAATTGGTTCCACTAGATTTTAGTTAAGGGTATCAGAGTAAAGGGGGCTGAATACTGTATCAAGGTTTGTAGAGCCTTGTGAATCTGTTGTAGGATTTTGATTCAGAGATATGCTCAATGAGGGTTTCTGAAATAAGACTGGGGTTTTTATCATGGTGCAGCATAGATTTTTAATCCAAGTCTGATATTTGCCATATGTTGGTTTAGTCTCTCCCAGAAGGTTTGGATCATTCTCCCTATGTTCCGGAGTTAAAAAATACAATTAAAGACATCGATCACAAACTGTGAGGCACAGGTCAACAGTAATCTTAAGCTGGGTACACATGGGCCAAATGTTGGGAGACAACAGGTGGGCCAAAAAAAAAAAAAAACAGCAGACATTCAGCCCACGTGTATGTCAGTCTGTCCAACAGAAGCCAGCCGTTCTACCAGCTTCTGACGGACATGCATGCTGGAAAACCAGTATCTGATGGACTTCCGATCAGCGCTCTCTGCCATTAGCAGTGTTCTGGCGGGGGGGCTCAGGGCCATTTTTAAGGCAGGGCAAAAGGGGCAGCTGCCCTGGGCCCTGTCATTGTTGTGGGGCCCAAAGCAGCTACCTCATACTTGCCAACTATCCTGGTTTAAATTCCCTTGTCCCTTGAGGTTTTAGTCCTGTGTCCCAATATCTCAGTGTGAAGTGCTGCTACTAATGCTGCCCAGCTCTGCCCTATTGTTGTGTACAGATGACTCACCTGCAGACCCTGTGTTTACATGTAAATTAATGGCATTCATATGTAAATAGCGACAGCATTCATATGTAAATAGTGGCGGCCGCAGCATTGATATGTATATCATGCCCCCCTGAGATCATATCCACAGTAATTTCTAGCAACCAATCAACAAGCAGAAATCATTGGCTGTAGCCTCTAGCAACTAATCAGTGAGCCGTAATGTGTGCTGTAACCTCTAGCAACCAGACAGTGAGCAGTAATGATACACTGTAACCTCTGGCAACCAGTCTCAATAACAACCTGATCTGATTCAGTAAACTGATTTTGAGTCTAGTTTCTATTTATTGCATGTCTCAGAGCAGGTGGAGAGCAAAACTGCATGGGGGGGGGGTCAAGAAAAGTTTTGCCCAGGGTCCAATCAATATTAAAGACGGCCCTGGAGGGGCTCCCCCTGCCAGAACACAACAGCTCAGTGGGGGAGATCGTTGAACTAACCTCACATGGTTAGTACAGCGACTCCGACCGGGGTTGAATGAAAAAAATAAACTAATAGTGTGTACCCAGCTTTACAGTATGTTCCATTTTGTGCCACTGCTATTTGGAACTGTTGTGGAACTATACGTCCCATGAGACATTGTAAAACTCTGACATTCACAGACATGACTAGGCATGATGGGAATTGTAGTTCCTGAACAACTGGAGGGACATAGTTTGGAGACCCCTGCACTAGACACTTTGATGTGCACATTGAAAACATCTTACTGAACCTGAGTCTTATTTTTTCTTGGGAGCAGCCATTGTTCCTGAAGTTGAGATTTTACTCAGTGCTAAAGTGTTCTTTAGAGTGGGTGCTCTACTATAGGTAATTCTTGCATGTGTAGCACTCTCTAGGTAGGTAGGTGCTAGAATGAGAAATTTTTATTAGGATTAGCTAAATTTAGACAGGCCTGGCTGGTCGCCAGGCCTATTTGTTTTCATTTTATCTGGGCTGGGAGTGGTTCAGAGTAGCAGCTGGTGACTCACAGGCAGCATCACTGAGACTTCTCTCTTCTTTCCAGAAGAGTCTGGAAAGAGAGGAGGAGGGGTGAAGCTGCCTGGGGTATTCAGAGGAGCCCTGACCAATCCCCAACCTGGATCCTTAAATACCCAGGGTCAGGAGGAGTTGTTGGGTGGAAGAGCTGGAGTGGAGAGTGTGGAGGCTGTCGGGGCTTTTGGGGGAGCTCCCCAGTCTGGGGGGGGGGTGACCTTGGGCCTGGGCACGGGTGCAGTCAGGACCAACTTCAAGAACACGTGAAGACGTCCTGGACCGGAGGCACAAGAGAGGACAGCGGCAGAGAGCACTGCTGAGAGACTCCAGGGAGGCCAACTGGCCGCAGCCGGGAGGGTTGGTGAGTGAGACACAGTCAGGAGGACTGGGGAGGCATGCCTGAAGTGACTGGGAGCTTGCAGACTGAGATGGGTGCAGAACCAGAAGAGTGGGCTGTGGGAAGTGGGGCAGTGGAGAGAGGCAGCTGCAGCCATGAGGGCTGGCAGGGCCTGAAGATGGGTTACTGGGCTCAGTAGTCACGTGTAGGACAGCTAGCACCAGAGACTTCTATGTTGCTACACTACAGGGGCCCGCGGTCCTTGCCTGCAAAGGGCAATTGATAAAGGCCTGGCTGAGCCAGTGTCAGGCCTAACCACTTTGTGCTAGCTGTGCCTGGAAGATTAGAGAGGAACTGATGTGCTGGAGGAGAAAGACCTGAAGATTAGAGAGGAAGCAATTTGCAGGAGGAGAAATGGAGTGTATACACTAGTCGTCCCAAGCAATTTTTGTCAGTTCTGATGGGCACCCCATATTTCCCTAACACCATCCAAGTTTAATCCCCTCAATAAAACAAAAAAAAAAAGTTCTGACTGTTCCATGTCTCTGAGTGACTGAGAAGTGAATGCTGGGCTGGGCAAGGTGACGGGTGAACCACAACATTCAGCGGCTCCTAAGGGGGCACCGCTACACATGGTTGAGTAAATCATCTTTTAGTAATGGATCCATCTTTAACCACTTGCCGACCGCCTAACGTATATATACGTCGGCAGAATGGCACGGGCAGGCAGAATCACGTACCTGTACGTGATCTGCCTCCCGCGGGCGGGGGGTCCGATCGGACCCCCCCCCGGTGCCATCGGCGGTCGGCATCTGACTGGGAGCGTCGGGAGGCGAGGGGGAGACCATCCGATCGTGGCCCCCCCCTCGCGATCGCTCCCAGCCAATGGGAATCCTCCTCTGCCTGTGTGTAGTTTCACACAGGCAGAGGATGTGATGTCATCTCTCCTCGGTCTGGCAGTTTCCGTCCAGCGCCGAGGAGAGAAGACATGTAAGTCCACACAACACAAACACACACAGTAGAACATGCCAGGCATACTTTACACCCCCGATCCCCCCCCGATCGCCCCCCGATCACCCCCCCCTGTCACAAACTGACATTAGCAGTATTTTTTTTTTTTTTTTTCTGATTACTGCATAGTGTCAGTTTGTGACAGTTACAGTGTTAGGGCAGTGAATATTACCCCCCTTTAGGTCTAGGATACCCCCCTAACCCCCCCTAATAAAGTTTTAACCCCTTGATCACCCCCTGTCACCAGTGTCACTAAGCGATCATTTTTCTGATCGCTGTATTAGTGTCGCTGGTGACGCTAGTTAGAGACGTAAATATTTAGGTTCGCCGTCAGCGTTTTATAGCGACATGGACCCCCATATACTATCTAATAAAGGTTTTAACCCCTTGATTGCCCCCTAGTTAACCCTTTCACCACTGATCACCGTATAACTGTTACGGGTGACGCTGGTTAGTTCGTTTATTTTTTATAGTGTCAGGGCACCCGCCGTTTATTACCGAATAAAGGTTTAGCCCCCTGATCGCCTGGCGGTGATATGCGTCGCCCCAGGCAGCGTCAGATTAGCGCCAGTACCGCTAACACCCACGCACGCAGCATACGCCTCCCTTAGTGGTATAGTATCTGTACGGATCAATATCTGATCCGATCAGATCTATACTAGCGTCCCCAGCAGTTTAGGGTTCCCGAAAACGCAGTGTTAGCGGGATCAGCCCAGATACCCGCTAGCACCTGCGTTTTGCCCCTCTGCCCGGCCCACCCAAGTGCAGTATCGATCGATCACTGTCACTTACAAAACACTAAACGCATAACTGCAGCGTTCGCATAGTCAGGCCTGATCCCTGCGATCGCTAACAGTTTTTTTTGGTAGCGTTTTGGTGAACTGGCAAGCACCAGCCCCAGGCAGCGTCAGATTAGCGCCAGTACCGCTAACACCCACGCACGCACCGTACACCTCCCTTAGTGGTATAGTATCTGATCGGATCAATATCTGATCCGATCAGATCTATACTAGCGTCCCCAGCAGTTTAGGGTTCCCACAAACGCAGTGTTAGCGGGATCAGCCCAGATACCTGCTAGCACCTGCGTTTTGCCCCTCCGCCCGGCCCAGCCCAGCCCACCCAAGTGCAGTATCGATCGATCACTGACACTTACAAAACACTAAACGCATAACTGCAGCGTTCGCAGAGTCAGGCCTGATTCCTGCGATCGCTAACAGTTTTTCTGGTAGCGTTTTGGTGAACTGGCAAGCACCAGCCCCAGGCAGCGTCAGGTTAGCGCCAGTACCGCTAACACCCATGCACGCAGCATACGCCTCCCTTAGTGGTATAGTATCTGAACGGATCGATATCTGATCCGATCAGATCTATACTAGCGTCCCCAGCAGTTTAGGGTTCCCACAAACGCAGTGTTAGCTGGATCAGCCCAGATACCTGCTAGCACCTGCGTTTTGCCCCTCCGCCCGGCCCAGCCCACCCAAGTGCAGTATCGATCGATCACTGACACTTACAAAACACTAAACGCATAACTGCAGCGTTCGCAGAGTCAGGCCTGATCCTTGCGATCGCTAACAGTTTTTTTGGTAGCGTTTTGGTGAACTGGCAAGCACCAGCGGCCTAGTACACCCCGGTCGTAGTCAAACCAGCACTGCAGTAACACTTGGTGACGTGGCGAGTCCCATAAGTGCAGTTCAAGCTGGTGAGGTGGCAAGCACAAGTAGTGTCCCGCTGCCACCAAGAAGACAAACACAGGCCCATCGTGCCCATAGTGCCCTTCCTGCTGCATTCGCCAATCCTAATTGGGAACCCACCGCTTCTGCAGCGCCCGTACTTCCCCCATTCACATCCCCAACCAAATGCAGTCGGCTGCATGAGAGGCATTTTCTTTATGTCCTCCCGAGTACCCCTACCCAACGAACCCCCCCAAAAAAGATGTTGTGTCTGCAGCAAGCGCGGATATAGACGTGACACCCGCTATTATTGTCCCTCCTGTCCTGACAATCCTGGTCTTTGCATTGGTGAATATTTTGAACGCTACCATGCACTAGTTGAGTATTAGCGTAGGGTACAGCATTGCACAGACTAGGCACACTTTCACAGGGTCTCCCAAGATGCCATCGCATTTTGAGAGACCCGAACCTGGAACCGGTTACAGTTATAAAAGTTAGTTACAAAAAAAAGTGTAAAAAAAAAAAAAAAAAAAACACATACAAAAATATAAAATAAAAAAAAAATAGTTGTCGTTTTATTGTTCTTTCTCTCTCTATTCTCTCTCTCTATTGTTCTGTTCTTTTTTACTGTATTCTATTCTGCAATGTTTTATTGTTATTATGTTTTATCATGTTTGCTTTTCAGGTATGCAATTTTTTATACCTTACCATTTACTGTGCTTTATTGTTAACCATTTTTTTGTCTTCAGGTACGCCATTCACGACTTTGAGTGGTTATACCAGAATGATGCCTGCAGGTTTAGGTATCATCTTGGTATCATTCTTTTCAGCCAGCGGTCGGCTTTCATGTAAAAGCAATCCTAGCGGCTAATTAGCCTCTAGACTGCTTTTACAAGCAGTGGGAGGGAATGCCCATCCCCCCCCAACATCTTCCGTGTTTTTCTCTGGCTCTCCTGTCTCAACAGGGAACCTGAAAATGCAGCCGGTGATTCAGCCAGCTGACCATAGAGCTGATCAGAGACCAGAGTGGCTCCAAACATCTCTATGGCCTAAGAAACCGGAAGCTACGAGCATTTTATGACTTAGATTTCGCCGGATGTAAACAGCGCCATTGGGAAATTGGGAAAGCATTTTATCACACCGATCTTGGTGTGGTCAGATGCTTTGAGGGCAGAGGAGAAATCTAGGGTCTAATAGACCCCAATTTTTGCAAAAAAGAGTACCTGTCACTACCTATTGCTATGATAGGGGATATTTACATTCCCTGAGATAACAATAAAAATGATTAAAAAAAAAAAAAAAATGAAAGGAACAGTTTATAAATAAGATAAAAAAATAATAATAATAAAGAAAAAAAAAAAGCACCCCTGTCCCCCCTGCTCTCGCGCTAAGGCGAACGCAAGCGTCGGTCTGGCGTCAAATGTAAACAGCAATTGCACCATGCATGTGAGGTATCGCCGCGAAGGTCAGATCGAGGGCAGTAAGTTTAGCAGTAGACCTCCTCTGTAAATCTAAAGTGGTAACCTGTAAAGGCTTTTAAAGGCTTTTAAAAATGTATTTAGTTTGTCGCCACTGCACGTTTGTGCGCAATTTTAAAGCATGTCATGTTTGGTATCCATGTACTCGGCCTAAGATCATCTTTTTTATTTCATCAAACATTTGGGCAATATAGTGTGTTTTAGTGCATTAAAATGTAAAAAAGTGTGTTTTTTCCCCAAAAAATGCGTTTGAAAAATCGCTGCGCAAATACTGTGTGAAAAAAAAAAATGAAACACCCACCATTTTAATCTGTAGGGCATTTGCTTTAAAAAAAATATATAATGTTTGGGGGTTCAAAGTAATTTTCTTGCAAAAAAAAATTATTTTTTTATGTAAACAATAAGTGTCAGAAAGGGCTTTGTCTTCAAGTGGTTAGAAGTATGGGTGATGTGTGACATAAGCTTCTAGATGTTGTGCATAAAATGCCAGGACAGTTCAAACCCCCCCAAATGACCCCATTTTGGAAAGTAGACACCCCAAGCTATTTGCTGAGAGTCATGTTGAGTCCATGGAATAATTTATATTGTGACACAAGTTGCGGGAAAGAGACAATTGTTTATTTTTTTTATTTTTTTTTGCACAAAGTTGTCACTAAATGATATATTGCTCAAACATGCCATGGGAATATGTGAAATTACACCCCAAAATACATTCTGCTGCTTCTCCTGAGTATGGGGATACCACATGTGTGGGACTTTTTGGGAGCCTAGCCGCGTACGGGACCCCGAAAACCAAGCACCGCCTTCAGGCTTTCTAAGGCCGTAAATTTTTGATTTCACTCTTCACTGCCTATCACAGTTTCGGAGGCCATGGAATGCCCAGGTGGCAAAAAAACCCCCCAAATGACCCCATTTTGGAAAGTAGACACCCCAAGCTATTTGATGAGAGGTATAGTGAGTATTTTGCAGACCTCACTTTTTGTCACAAAGTTTTGAAAATTGAAAAAAGAAAAAAAAAAAATTTTTTTCTCGTCTTTCTTTATTTTCAAAAACAAATGAGAGCTGCAAAATACTCACCATGCCTCTCAGCAAATAGCTTGGGGTGTCTACTTTCCAAAATGGGGTCATTTGGGGGGGGGGGTTTGTGCCACCTGGGCATTCCATGGCCTCCGGAACTGTGATAGGCAGTGAGGAGTAAAATCAAAAATGTACGCCCTTAGAAATCCTGAAGGCAGTGATTGGTTTTCGGGGTCCCGTACGCGGCTAGGCTCCCAAAAAGTCCCACACATGTGGTATCCCCATACTCAGGAGAAGCAGCTAAATGTATTTTGGGGTGCAATTCCACATATGCCTATGGCCTGTGTGAGCAATATATAATTTAGTGACAACTTTGTGCAAAAAAAAAAAAAAAAAAAAAAAATTTGTCACTTTCCCGCAACTTGTGTCAAAATATAAAACATTCCATGGACTCAACATGCCTCAAAGCAAATAGCTTGGGGTGTCTACTTTCCAAAATGGGGTCATTTGGGGGGGTTTTATGTCATCTGGGCATTTTATGGCCTTCAAAACTGTGATAGGTAGTGAGGAGTAAAATCAAAAATGTACGCCCTTAGAAATCCTGAAGGCAGTGATTGGTTTTCGGGGCCCCGTACGCGGCTAGGCTCCCAAAAAGTCTCACACATGTGGTATCCCCATACTCAGGAGAAGCAGCTAAATGTATTTTGGGGTGCAATTCCACATATGCCCATGGCCTGTGTGAGCAATATATCATTTAGTGACAACTTTTTGTAATTTTTTTTTTTTTTTTGTCATTGTTCAATCACTTGGGACAAAAAAAATGAATATTCAATGGGCTCAACATGCCTCTCAGCAAATTCCTTGGGGTGTCTACTTTCCAAAATGGGGTCATTTGTGGGGGTTTTGTACTGCCCTGCCATTTTAGCACCTCAAGAAACGACATAGGCAGTCATAAATTAAAGGCTGTGTAAATTCCAGAAAATGTACCCTAGTTTGTAGACGCTATAACTTTTGCGCAAACCAATAAATATACACTTATTGACATTTTTTTTACCAAAGACATGTGGCCGAATACATTTTGGCCTAAATGTATGACTAAAATTGAGTTTATTGGATTTTTTTTAGAACAAAAAGTAGAAAATATCATTTTTTTTCAAAATTTTCGGTCTTTTTCCGTGTATAGCGCAAAACATAAAAACGGCAGAGGTGATCAAATACTATCAAAAGAAAGCTCTATTTGTGGGAAGAAAAGGACGCAAATTTCGTTTGGGTACAGCATTGCATGACCGTGCAATTAGCAGTTAAAGCGACGCAGTGCCGAATTGTAAAAAGTGCTCTGGTCAGGAAGGGGGTAAAACCTTCCGGGGCTGAAGTGGTTAAAATGTGCCATTGCTTGTCTTGAATGTTCCTGATCATCAAATTGACTATTATACAGAGTTATGAAGTTGGTAGTAGTGATGGATTTTTGCTGGTAGGGAGCAAACAGGATTCTTAGGACAAACATCTTGCTTTTCGAAAAGCTTCACCTACCAAAGTTGTTGGATAATTTTTGACCATGAAGTGGTCTTTAAAGATCTCTGTTTGAGTGTGGAAAACAATCACAGAGGTGAAATTCCTTTCTAATCTTCTGAACTGCCCAAAAGGGACATTCTGCAGCCAGGGTTTATAATGACAACTTTTAAAATCCAAATAACTGTTGCTATCTTTTTAATAAAAATAATTCTTAGTTACCCTTGTTGAACCCATGTCCTTCTGATATAATGGATTCTGGCTGACAACTTGTCTACTATTGCTCTTGCACCTGTGCTTTTGTAATCGATAGGGAATAAGTACAGCGCTGCTCCGATGGTGTTATAAAGATGGTTACACAATAAGCAGCTAACACACCTCTAAGACACAGATAGAAGTAAATTAACAAAAAATATATATAGTGTAGCGCTGTGTGTGTACATGGTAAAGGGTATAAAAACAGTGGGTTAGGCTCGAGCCATCTCTTAATGGCCAGCAAATAGACAGAAAATACTTCAAAATTAAATAAAAGTGACTCAATACAATCAAAAGTGCACTATATATTATAAAATGACATGTAAATTATAATAATTACAACAAACCAGTGATTAATGGTGAACAAGAACAAATTATATATAGATAAAAGTTCAGCCAAAAGAGTCCATAAATGTTAGAAAATGTGTTCCTGATAAAAATCAAAAACCACCACCGAAAAGTCTCTGAGGGTCAACTGGTGAAAACAACGATGGAAAGCTTCTGGTGGATGAAAAGGTAGAGCACCAAAATGAAATGAGACGTCTAAATATAAGACAGGACCATCACCAGAGTATCTGAGGAGGCTTACCGGAAGCAGGGGACTTGAAAAGACATACGTCTTACAAGTCTCAGAAAGCTTAATGAGCCGCCAGGGCTGGCAAGATGGATCATCGGGTGTCCACAACTTCAAATGGGGGGGAAAGGAAAATCCTTTCACAGCTTCAACCGTCCAAACGTTTCAACAGGCCAACCGGATGTTTTTAAAAACCATGAGAGAAATAAAGCTCACATGGCATGATATTGTTTAAAAAAACATGCATTTATTAAAATACTATAAAAGGAACACTCACATGATATAAGATCGTAAATAGCTCAAATTGTATCAAACGCAGTGATCATAGGGGGTCCACCCAACATGTTTCGGCTTACGAGCCTTCATCTTTGACCATGAAGTGGTCTTTAAAGATCTCTGTTTGAGTGTGCAAAACAATCACAGAGGTGAAATTCCTTTCTAATCTTCTGAACTGCCCAAAAGGGACATTCTGCAGCCAGGGTTTATAATGACAACTTTTAAAATCCAAATAACTGTTGCTATCTTTTTAATAAAAATAATTCTTAGTTACCCTTGTTGAACCCATGTCCTTCTGATATAATGGATTCTGGCTGACAACTTGTCTACTATTGCTCTTGCACCTGTGCTTTTGTGAATGACACCAAATATACCCCTGTTGGTCAAAAGATTTTATTTGTCCAATGTTAGTGGTGCACATAACTCCCTAACTTGGCCCCATATTTTTTAAGAGAATAGTTCAAAGCTTGTAAACCAGAGGAACACCATGCTAATAAAAAGGAAAAAAAAAAAAGAAAAGAAAAAAAGACATATGATATCTAATATGAGAAAAGGCTGGAGATTAAGCAAAAATAAAATCTATCCTTTTATATCCTGTTATATTCAAATCAAGTTATTTCTCTTAAAATAATGTACAATTTAGATCTTTTTGTACAGCAGTATTATTGCAAATTAGTGTTTAACAGACAATCTATTGAGTTCATTACAATATCAAAAATAGATGTTATAATTATTTTTCCCTATATATTATATATCATTTTAATTTTACTCAGGAATTTAGGAATGTGCATGTGTGCAGATATTTACATCCAGCATGTGCTTCAGGTTTGGAGGCCGAAAAGCTTGAGCACAATTTCTGGAAGTTTCACAATTAAAGGTCATATGGTCAACACAGTTTTTAAAGAGCTCAAATCAACTGCTAAATGAACAGGAGAGACAGACCCATTATAGCATTTATGCTCTGGGACTAAAACATTGTTAAAACTTAATAGAGATTGGCAGCATTCCCATTTTGCTACTGCGGACCAGCAGTAAAAACAAGGGAGGGAGTGGGGATGTTAATAACACACCCTAGAGAAGTTATGGTGAAACGGGGCACCCCAGATGTTTTGGAACTACATTTCCCATGATGCTTATGCACTCTGCAGTGTAGTTGAGCATCATAGGAAATGCAATTTCAAAACATCTGGGGTGCCAAATTTCTGCCCTAGAGCAACAAGGATAAGCGAATAAGTAAGTGAAAACCATAGAGTTCTTACTCTGCTCTAGGAGGATGTTTTAGCCAAGGGTCTGTACTTTGCCGGGGCAAAGTGTACCAGTTGTGAATTTCACAGCTGCAGAATATTTTTTTACCTATAACAACCACATATTGGGAAAAGAGACAATACAACTTTACCCAAGAGTCTTTGATGTCCTATGCAGCACCACCTTTCACCTTTACCCCACTTGAGTGGAGGGCTCTTATATCACTTAGTAGAGATCCAAGCATTATCATCATGACAGGGGACAAGGGGGATGCACTGTTGTAATAAATACATTTGCTTATCATGCTAAAGTGACCATTCTGCTTAGTTATGCCAATAATCACAAATCACTATAGAGGAGTCACTAAAGAGTGCAAGGGTATTTTTTCCCAAGAGTTCTGCTTTAGGTTAGAGGCAAATGAGACAATTATGTCTCATGATGTCACATTACTTTTCACTTACAGTATATTAAAACTGTAGAGGCTATTGGGATTGTAAAGACACATCTGGAATGCTAAAGAACTCTTGACAGCTGAACAAAACAAGCCAGTCCTTGCTGGACATTTTTCTTACCAGCACTTATTTATGATAACTTCTAGAGACAGAAATATGGTTGTGCGTTGGGATCACCAGTGTCTCTTACTGTAGCCAACTTGTACATGGAGGGGGTAGAGGGAAGAGCTTTGAACTCATCCAGGGGAACAAACACCAAGTCAATGGTTCAGATATGAGGATGATATTTTGGTCAAAATAAAAACATCAGAAGTACAAGTTCAGAAAGCACATAAACTCAGTGGATAAAAACATCAAGTTTACACAGTAAGATACAGAGAAAAACAAATTATCCTTTTGAACTGGTTGTTGCATATCAGGGCTAGAAAAGGGTTTGTCCACAAACTTTTACACCTCCCACCTGATTTTTGGAGAGTCAATATCTGTTTTGACACTTGCCATGTTAACTGGATTGATAAAACTGAGCTACTAGTGTGGCTATAAATGCTGGTGTAGCGAGGAAACCTAAAACTGTAAAACTGGTAAATTGTCAAACAAATGTTCTTGCGAACATTTGTACAGACACTTGTAGGAAAATTCGCACTGTACATTCGATGATTTGACAAATGTCTATCGAAAGTATTTGAAAATTTTGTTTGCTTTAAAGGGTGATTCCACTTTTGTTGAAAATAAGTTTAGCAAATAAAAAAATATATATCGCTACACAAGCCATTATGTAATTTAATTTTATTAAACATTTCCTTTCCATTTCAATTTGCAGTGCTGTAAATTTCTGTAAACTTCAGTGCAATTTAGCAACCTGGAGGCATTCTGTACACATGAATCTACCCATGTCTGCACTGAGGAAGAGTGTCCACAATGGACATTCTTTCCTTAGTGCACTCCCTCCACTGCCCCTGTGCTTGCCACACAGACAGGTGCATTGCTGAGGAGTTTTTTTCACCAAGATGGGCTGAGCCCAATAAGGAACTGAGAGACTACTACCGCTTTACTTTTGATTGACTACACAAGGCAGCGGGCGGATCCATAGCTCTGTGGATGCAAAAAAGGAGACAAAGTGCCACTCATCTGAGTGTAGTAAGTAAAAATAGGCACATGGTTTAGTAAATGTCCATAGCTCCGATTCAGTCCCATAGCAGCTTTCAAATCCACACACTGCCATGCACTGTCAATCACACCTACACACTTACCACCCAGTATTTTGTTAATGATATCACCCGTATCCCTGTATTTTCATTCTTAGCTTTTAGATGGGGAATTTATTGGCCAATAGCTAAATGGGGTCAGGGAAGCAGTGTGTGAAGCTGCCACATTCATGATAGCTTCCCAGCAAAGTCACTGCCTGCCTTTTTCAACAGGAGCTCTTGATCTTTTTTTTTTTTTTTTTTTATTGAAATGTATAGGTACAAAACATAGCCTTTGGCGATTCCCTGGCTAACAAATACATAAAATGCAAAACTACTGGATAACACATCCTATCATAGAACTTAAAAAATAAATAAAAACATTCCATACAATTGTTCTCTTATGCCCCGTACACACGGTCGGACTTTGTTCAGACATTCCGACAACAAAATCCTAGGATTTTTTCCAACGGATGTTTACTCAGACTTGTCTTGCATACACACGGTCACACAAAGTTGTCGGAAAATCCGATCGTTCTAAACGCGGTGACGTAAAACACGTACGTCAGGACTATAAACGGGGCAGTGGCCAATAGCTTTCATCTCTTTATTTATTCTGAGCATGAGTGGCACTTTGTCCGTCGGATTTGTGTACACACGATCGGAATTTCCGACAACGGATTTTGTTGTCGGAAAATTTTATATCCTGCTCTCAAACTTTGTGTGTCGGAAAATCCGATGGAAAATGTGTGATGGAGCCTACACACGGTCGGAATTTCCAACAACAAGGTCCTATCACACATTTTCCGTCGGAAAATCCGACCGTGTGTACGGGGCATTATAGAATCAATTGAAGGGTGAATAAATTATAAGGAGATTCCTGTTCCCTCTCAACCATCAGGATAATGTATCAGGAGAACATTAGTTCATACTTTGATTAGTACCTGAACAAAGGTAACGTGAGTAACTGCAGAGGAGGAAATCCGTACATATCGTAGGCTAAACTGTAAAAATAGGTATCCTATATGCTAACGCCCTCTGCACGAGGAACACCTCCACCGCGCCACTGGCACCCAAATAAACTTCAAAAATACTAAGTACATGTACACCAGTGACAGTGAATAAATGGTAATAAACTAGTGAACACAAAAAGTGTCGAGCTGCCCCCTTAAAATCAAAATATAAATCAATAGTTTATTTAATCCTAAATATCGGTTAGGGACCAAAAATGGTAAACCGACACATAGGGTAAATAGAAGGCGCTCAGAAACAATAAAGGTATACCTCGCAGTATACAATAATGGTGATAACCTCTATTGGTGAATAAATTACCTGGGTGTAAACAATAAAGGTATACCTTGCAGTATACAATAATGGTGATAACCTCTATTAGTGAATAAATCACCTAAGTGTAGCACACTGAATTAATAGTGGACCACAAAAATATATAAACCTGTAAACATAAAATAAGACATTCGAATATATAATGTGACTATATGAATTTATACACACATATAGATGTGACAAAAAATTGAAAAAATGAACACGTGCAAATATTTCAATTCATGCTGCAAAAGTCAGAAACTCCATATACAGTCCATGAATGAAGACAGCCTCCAAACAAAAATAGTGACGAAAAAAATCAAATGTCCCACACAGATGATTTCTCAGTGATAAATGTCAAATGATGAGTAACTCCGTGCGTCTTCCACCTCACCACCATGCCCATGAATAAGTCTACCTATGACGAAACATGTCGGGGGCGTGGCTGTGAGTTGTGACGTACATGCTGTCAGCCACACAGAAAGATAGGATTACGAGCGCACGGAGGAACGGAGGTTTCCCCAGGGAGGGGTGAGAGCATTACCCAGCAGCTGCACACCTCGGGTCCGCCGTGACCATTGGTTATATTGTTTTATCCACAGAGTTGAGGCTTGCTGTTGATTGCACGTTCTTTGCCTTTTTTACTTTTACACAATGTGAGCGCTATGTGTGAGGATTGCAGTGATTTTAATAAATTGTTGTTGCTGAATTACACTATTGGAGCATTCATTTTCTTTTATGTGGATCCATTGAATACCATCGCTGTGAACCTTGTATACACTATTTACCCTGGAGTGTGGTAAAAAGAGCGTGCTTTGCCTTACATGAGAATGCTGGCAATGTATTCCGGTGAGTGTATGTCTGGAGAGTGTGATTCACTGGCACGGTGGTGAGGTGGAAGACGCACGGAGTTACTCATCATTTGACATTTATCACTGAGAAATCATCTGTGTGGGACATTTGATTTTTTTCGTCACTATTTTATATCACCTGCAGCCTGTTTGGAGGCTGTCTTCATTCATGGACTGTATATGGAGTTTCTGACTTTTGCAGCATGAATTGAAATATTTGCACGTGTTCATTTTTTCAATTTTTTGTCACATCTATATGTGTGTATTAATTCATATAGTCACATTATATATTCGAATGTCTTATTTTATGTTTACAGGTTTATATATTTTTGTGGTCCACTATTAATTCAGTGTGCTACACTTAGGTGATTTATTCACTAATAGAGGTTATCACCATTATTGTATACTGCAAGGTATACCTTTATTGTTTACACCCAGGTAATTTATTCACCAATAGAGGTTATCACCATTATTGTATAGTGCGAGGTATACCTTTATTGTTTCTGAGCGCCTTCTATTTACCCTATGTGTCAGTTTACCATTTTTGGTCCCTAACCGATATTTAGGATTAAATAAACTATTGATTAATATCGTAGGCTAAACCTTATCAGGAGCAAATGGATTCAGTCCATTGACTCCTGATCATTGGCTGTATATTCTGAGTCTGTCTACAAGTGCCAGATCTTCTCAAATTTTTTAGGGCAACCCCAAGACAAATAAGTAGCTTTGTATAGGGTTACCATATTGATTAGACACTTCCAGAAGGACAAATTAGGGGCCGTATCTGATTTCCACTTGAGCACTATCGCCTTCCTGGCATAAAATAAGACCCAGTAGAGTACGCATCGCCCCATTAACGGCCAAAGAGTCAACTAACCCCAGGAGGCAAACGCCAACCTTTATAGTGACATACATGGTAGACAGAGTAGATCAGAGTTCATCTTATAATTACCACCAATTTCCTAATCTGAGAACTGGTGGTAATTCTTTAGGAATGTGTTGCTGCCATAGAGACAGGTTCTTAAAGTGATAGTAAAGTCTCGAGAACAAAATTTTAATAAATGATCCCCCTGCAGGTTAAAATCATAACCACTTCAGCTCTCACACCTGTTTAGCCCCTATGGACTAGGGCATATTTTCACATTTCAGCTATGTGTCTATTCATGAGGCTATAACTTTGTAATTACTTATGATACAGAATTCATACATATATAATTTTTGGGGGGACAAACATGGCTTCCTTGTGATCTTAAGGTCTTCTGGGAATTTTATTAATTTATTTGCATTTTAAGGGGGTAAATGAGTAAAAATTTGATAATTATTAAACTTTTTTAAGTTTGATAAGCAAAATTTTGAACACACGTACCATTACTGTGGGGAAAACGTATATATTTTATTCTGCAGCTTGTTCTATTTACTGCAACACAAAATGTAATTTTTGGTACAAAGCATGTGAAAGTTATTTACAAAAAAAAATTTTTTTTTTTTAAACTGTTAAACAGGGCTTATACAAGGTGATTCTTTGAAATTAATCGGGTAAATTGTAAAATGAAGGTTACATAAGGGCATTTATAGGTTAATTAAGGGTTAATATTCCCTGTACTTGCAATAAACTCTTATCTGTGTTAGCTGCAGCCCTCTCATCTCACTAATAGCTATCTGTCAGGGAACTGAGGAGATAAGACAGCTACTGTTACTTTTGCTAAAATATACAGTACACTGAATGGGCACTGTGATTGGCTGTCACAGTGATCATTCAATGAGAAATGCTTCTGACTGGCTCCTGATCATAGCATCAGCAGCTCCTCTTTCCACCAGTGGCGTCTGTCCATTAAGTGCGCATGGGCACTGCCCCCTTTATCACGCTACCCCCTATATGAGTAATGGATAGATTCATGCATAGCATGAATCTATCCACGGCTGCCGCGGCCACCCCCTATTCATGCGTCCGGCCCCTTTCAGGATGCATGAGTTACAGCGGCGGGGGTGTTTTTCTTTTTAAGTACCTGATTAGAGCCATAGGCTCTAATAGGCTTCAAAAAAAGGGTGGACTCGGAGTGCAGAACATTGCGCTCGGAGCCCACCCAGGTGTGTTAGAAAAGCAAATGAATATTCGCTTTTCTAACACTTAACCGCCTCTCCACCATACTGTCACCTGATTGGCTGAAGGGACAGGTGATCCTATTGGACGCCTAGCAAGAGGAGAGAAGAGAAGCATGGCGTCAGGATGGAGGACATAGGAGCTGCTGCCTGACTTACAGCTCGCCACCAAGATGGGGTAAGTGCCGGTCAGACAACGAGCGAGCGTACAGACAGGAGGAGAGTTCTGGTTAAATGCCGCTGGGGGGTCACAGTGGCTGCATTTGATGGGCACAGTGGCTGCATTTGATGGGCACAGTGGCTGCAATTGATGGGCACAATGGCTGCATTTGATGGGCACAGTGGCTGCATTTGATGGCACAGTGGCTGCATTTGATGGGCACAGTGGCTGCATTTGATGGGCACAGTGGCTGCATTTGATGGCACATTGCAGCCACTGTGCCCATCAAATTCAGCCCCTGTGCCCACCAAATGCAGCCACTGTGCCATAAAATGCAGCCACTGTGCCCATCAAGTGCAATCATTTTATGGCACAGTGGCTGCATTTGATGGGCACAGGGGCTGGATTTGATGGGCACAGTGCTGCATTTGATGGGCACAGTGGCTGCATTTGATGGCACAGTGGCTGCATTTGATGGCACAGTGTCTGAATTTGATGGGCACAGTGGCTGCATTTGATAGCACAGTGGCTGCATTCTCTATGCACTGCACTTCTGAACCCTGCATTCTCTACACACCGCACTCCTGAACCCTGCACTCTGTACAAACCGCACTCCTGAACCCTGCACTTTGTACATACCGCACTCCTGAATCCAGCATTCTGTAAATACACGTACATACACCCCAGATGATATCCGATTGAGACGAAACGCGTCATACCTACTGTCCTGTCTATGCCATTACAGCTCGATTTTTGGTATATCATACATCGTTCCTCCATGCTTTGATGCTTACTGAAATGTGAGTGGTCTACCTTTTTTTTAATACATTTCTATCTATGGTTTTACACGAGTCTTCTATTCTTCCTCCTTGGATTCATATTCTAATGGAGTACTGATGAGTAGGGATGAGCTTCACGTTTGAGTCGAACCCATGTTCGACTCGAACATCGTCTGTTCGCCCGTTCGCCGAATTGCGAGCGATATGGGACATTCGCGCCAAATTCGTGTGGCGCGTCATGGCCCATAATTCACTGCGGCATCGCAGTGCATTGCTGGCTGATGATTGGCCAATCATGCACTATGACCCGCAAGCTTGGCCAATCACAGTGCCGTCTGTAGAGAGAGCTGTAATTGGCCAAAGCCAGGGTGACTTTGGCCAATTATGGCTCAGGGGGTTTAGTACACGCCCCATACTATATAAGGCCACTTGCACGGTGGCCCTGTGTAGTGTGTGTTCCGGCGTTAAGAGACAGACAGAGAGACAGTGTCATTTGATTTAAGTTAGATAGATTAGGCAGGGCAGTCAGTCAGTTAGCTGCACTTACAGTGTATTGTGTATATATATGCATCCCAGTCGTTGTATATATACACTGTATTCAGTTTAGCTAGATCCGTTCCTGTTATTATCTTCCTACTGACAGGCAGGCTTGTGTTGTTACAGTATTTACAGCTACCTGAAGAAAATTGCTGGTGTTCTTCTGATCCTATTAGTACCACAGTCAGGCAGCTAGACTATTTACAGTTAGTGTAGTGCGTCCTCCTCACAGTGTTCAGCTAAAGCTACAAGTTAGTTTAGTGTGACCTCTGCACAGTGTTCAGCTAAAGCTACAAGTTAGTGTAGTGCAACCTCTGCACAGTGTTCAGCTAAAGCTATAAGTTAGTGTAGTCCATCCTCCTCACAGTGTTCAGCTAAAGCTACAAGTTAGTGTAGTGCGTCCTCCTCACAGTGTTCAGCTAAAGCTACAAGTTAGTGTAGTGCGTCCTCCTCACAGTGTTCAGCTAAAGCTACAAGTTAGTGTAGTGCGACCTCTGCACAGTGTTCAGCTAAAGCTACAAGTTAGTGCAGTGCGACCTCTGCACAGTGTTCAGCTAAAGCCACCTGTAGAAGGTTGGTGGTGTTTTCCTGATCCTATCACTACCGCAGGCAGCTACATTATTTTAACATTAGTGTAGTGCATCCTCTTCACAGTGTTCAGCTAAAGCTACCTGTAGAAGGTTGATGGTGTTTTCCTGATCCTATCACTACCACAGGCAGCTATATTATTTACACGTTAATGTAGTGCGACCTCTGCACAGTGTTCAGCTAAAGCTACCTGTAGAAGGTTGGTGGTGTTTTCCTGATCCTATCACTACTGCAGGCAGCTACATTATTTTAACGTTAGTGTAGTGCGTCCTCTTCACAGTGTTCAGCTAAAGCTATCTGTAGAAGGTTGGTGGTGTTTTCCTGATCCTATCACTACCGCAGGCAGCTACATTATTTACACGTTAGTGTAGTGCGACCTCTGCACAGTGTTCAGCTAAAGCTACCTGTAGAAGATTGGTGATGTTCTCATACTACAGGCAGGCAGTTGATTTTGCTAGCTGCAGTATCAGTATCAGTATATATATATATATATATATATATATATATATATATATATATATATATATATATCCCAGCTTAGTGCAGCTACATCTCACTGCAGGCCATTAGTATGTCTGGAAGGCCAACAAGGAGAGGCAGACAGTCACAAGCCAATAAAAGGGCAAGCAGGCTCTGTGTCTAGAGGAAACAGTGCTGGTAGAGGAGACAGTGCATCCTCATCAGCACGTGGCCGTGGGACATGCTTGGCCTTTTTTTCAGCAGCTGGCCGTGTTGAGCCACAACATGCGGAAGACTTGGTCGAGTGGATGACCAAGCTGTCCTCATCCTCCTCATCCTTTCTCACCCATGTTTAGGGTACTTTGTCTGGCAAAGCAGCTGCCAACGTGGCCTCTTCCCTCGGCTCAATGGCATCAGTGACTCCTTCCGTAGCCCCACCATGTCCTCCTGAGGAGTCCCTCGAACTGTTTGACCACAGTGTTGGGTACATGCTCCAGGAGGATGCCCAGCGTTTAGAAGGCTCTGATGATGATACTGAGCTAGATGAAGGCAGTAACGTGAGCACGGACAGAGGGGGTGCCCAAGAAGGACAGCAATCTGGCAGTCATGCTCCCCCTGCTGCAGCATACTGCCAGGTTTGCTCCAGTGATGAGGAGGGAGGGGATGATGAGGTCACTGACTCAACGTGGGTGCCTGATAGGAGAGAAGAGGAGGAGGCACATCACCAACGAGGCAGGATGCCCTCCAGGGGCCAGCCTAAGGGCAGCACACTGACTGCATCACACCGCAAAGCTTCACATGTGCAGGGCGCTGCTGTCTCTGCACGTTATTCCAAAAGTTCTTTGGTGTGGGCCTTTTTTGAGTGTGCATTTCCGCCGGTCATATAATGCCAGTGCTCGGCTGGCAGACCTGCCCAAGAACCGCCTAATCTGTGACATGCCCACCAGGTGGAACTCAACGTTGGCCATGCACACGCAGCAGAGAGCCATCAATGAGTACCTGTGTGACTATGGCACCAGGACAGGGTCAGGGGAGCTTGTTTTTTTTTCCCCACGCCAGTGGGCCATGATCAGGGATGCATGTACTGTCCTGTCACCATTTGAGGAGGCCACGAGGATGGTGAGCAGTGACAGTGCATGCATCAGTGACACTGTCCCCCTTGTCCACCTGTTGGAGCACACACTGCGTGGAATAATGGACAGGGCACTTATGGCAGAACAGAGGCAGGAAGAGGAGGAATTTCTTAGCTCTCAAGGCCCCCTTTATCCAGACAGTGTTCCTGCGTGCCCGCTGATCACACAGGAAGAGGATGAGGAGGAGGAGGACGAGGTTTGTGTCAGTATGGAGGTGGAGCCTGGCACTCAGCATCAGCAGCAATCTTTAAGGGATCATTTACAGTCCCAAGAAACACATGGACTTGTACGTGGCTGGGAGGAGGTGGCTGCGGATCATGTCATCCTTAGTGACCCATAGGACTCCGGACCGAATGCCTCAGCAAACCTACGCTGCATGGCCTCCCTGGTCCTGCAAAGCCTGCGGAAGGATCCTCGTATTCGTGGTATCAAGGATGGGGATCGTTACTGGCTGGCAACCCTCCTTGATCCACGTTACAAGGGTAAGGTTGCAGACCTTATCTTGCCGTCACAGAGGAAGCAGAGGATGAAACATCTTTGGGAGGCCTTGCAGAAAGGTCTGTGCAACACATTCCCAGAGACTGGGAGGTTACAAACTCCTGTTTCTGGACAACGTGTTGCTGAGGCTTTGGTTGATCAAAGAAGGAGCGGTGGAGAAGATGGCTTTCTGACCAATGCGTTCAGACAATTTTTTAGTCCACAGCCCCAAGGTATGATTGGTTCCAGCAACCATCGCCAGCGTCTGTTTTACATGGTGCAGGAATACCTAGGGGCAAGATCTGACTTGGACACCTTTCCCACCGAAAATCCTCTGGGTTACTGGGTCTTGAGGATGGATCACTGGCCAGAGCTGCACAGTATGCAATTGAGCTACTGCCCTGTCCTGCATTCAGCGTTCTTTCGGAAGTGCTTAGTGCTGCTGGAGGCTTTGTAACTGATCACAGGGTGCGTCTGTCCACCGACTCGGTCGATCGACTGACCTTCATAAAAATTAATCAGTCTTGGATCACCAGCAGCTACCAAGCACCTGATGCTGATAACCGAATACATTTTTTTGAAATGTCAGATCCCTTCAAAGACTGCCTATGCTGATGCTGCTGAGTAATTATCCTCTTCCTCCTCAATGATCATGACGATAGCTTGTAAGAACATTTTTGGTTCTGGGCGCCGCCAGTCCCGCCACCAGTGCCTAAGGCCAAATTTTTCAGCCCCTGTTTAACAGGGGCATGTAATTACAATTTTTCATGCAATTCTTTGCAGCAGGGCTAGTTCCTGCACTCCAACTAGAGTATCTGTGAGGGGTTCCAGTGTTGTGGCACCAGCACCAATGCCTAAGGCCCAATTTTTCAGCCCCTGTTCAACAGGGACATGTAATTCGAATTCTTGATCTAATATTTCACAGCAGGGCCCGTTTCTGCGACCACCAAGAGTATCTGTGAGGACTTACAGTGTTGTAGCACCAGCACCACCACCACCACCAAAGGCCCAATTTTTCTGCCCCTGTTCAACAGGGGCATGTAATTACAATTCTTGATCTAATATTTCACAGCAGGGCCCTGTGAGGGCTTACAGTGTTGTGGCCACAACAACACCTAAGGCCCAAATTTCTGCTGAGTATATAGGGCAGGCCCCTACTTTCAAACATCCAACTTACAAATGACTCCTACTTGCAAACGGAAGGAGACAACAGGAAGTGAGATGAAATCTACCCCTAGGAAGGGAAATTCTCTCCTGTAAGAGTTAATATGGGAAAAACTTTTCTCCTTTCCACTGATGCTTTATCACCAATCCTTGTTTCACAAAAAACCCCAAATTTTCAAAAAACATTTGTCATTGGAACAAAAAGTGAGGTGAAATCTTCTGAAGAGGAGCACAGACAACAAAACAAATGTCACGGGGTGATAACCCTTCCCTAGGTTTTCCAAAAAGCTTAAAATAGATTTTTTGGCTAGAGCTAAACACATTAAAAATGTACCAGTTCAAAATTACAAACAGATTCTACTTAACAACAAACCTACAGTCCCTGTCTTGTTTGCACCGCCTGTATACTGCTGTTCAGAGTATATAGGGCTTGGGGGCCCCACACCTTTCCTTTTTTAATTTGGGTGCGGGGTTTCCCTTAATATCCATACAAGACCCAAAGGGTTCTGGTAATGGACTTGGGGGTACCCATGCCATTTGTCTCACTAATTTTCATCCATATTGCCAGGACCCGACATTACATTAAAGCCGCAAGCAGTTTTAAATGACTTTTTTCCTTTAAAAATTACATTTTGTGCAGGGACTGTTCTAAGCAGGGGAAATATGCGCCACTTTACAGGCATACTATAGATACCCCCCAGGTACGATATTTAAAGGAATATTTCACTTTTTCTTTTTTTTTTACTTTAAGCATCATTAAAATCACTGCTCCTGAAAAAACGTCCGTTTTTAAGAGTTTTTTTTGCATTGATACATGCATGTCCCCTGGGGCAGGACCCGGGTCCCCAACCCCTTTTAAGGACAATACCATACAAATTAGCCTTTAAAATGAGCACTTTTGATTTTGAACATTCGAGTCCCATAGACGTCAATGGGGTTCTAACGTTCGTGCAAATTTTCGGTCCGTTCGCAGGTTCTGGTGCGAACCGAACAGGGGGGTGTTCGGCTCATCCCTACTGATGAGAAGATTCCACTTCAAACTCTAAAGGGCCCTGTACATCTATATACACTGTTGTATTGGCTCAGGTGGTGGTTGGAAAATCTCCCTAACAGCATACAGTCTATTGGAGAAGTCTCCAGTCGAGCGTCCATTTTTAGGTGTTGAGACACCCCATTGCCTGGTTGACCCATTTGGTATAAGTCAAATTTGGTGCATTTGTTCCGGTAAGCCTCCTCATATTATATTTGGTGGCAGAATTTCCCATGGTGGTGATTCCCTTTTCTCCCGGGTGATTATCACTATTTGACATCACGTACTTTTGTGAACTCACCAACTTTATTATGAACTGTTCACGAGTTCTCCCAATATTGTGATTTATTTTCACTTTTTTCTGTATTCACCAACTTTATTATGAACTGTTCATGAGTTCTCCTATCATTGTGATAATTTCTCGTTTTTTGAATTCACATAATGATTTACCACTCATTATTACTTTTATCTATATGATTTCATGTTTAGCGCTACACTGTTTATACCCATTCTGTACATATCACACTTCTGAACCCTGCACTCTGTACATACCGCACTCCTGAACCCTGCACTCTGTAAATACTGCACTCCTGAACCCTGCACTCTGTACATACCACACTCCTGAACCCTGCACTCTGTACATACCGCACTCCTGAACCCTGCACTCTGTACATACCGCACTCCTGAACCCTGAACTGTCTACGTAGCGCACTCCTGAACTCTGCACTCTCTATGTAACGCACTCCTGAACCTTGCATTCTCTAAATAGCTCACTCCTGTTGGTGGGAGCGTGTAAGGTGGGGGGGGGCATAATTGAGTTACTGCACATATTTTCTAAAGGATAAAAGCCCTGCCTGTAACTTTCTTCAACACAGCCTACATAGCCAAGTGTCAGCTGCCAGCGGCGAGAAGACAGTACTAAAGCAAAGGACAGGTAAAGAAGGAATGCAGTGATTGGTAGACACACCCTTGGTAAAGTTCATCCTTGGGCTGTACACGAGGGAGACAGAGATTGGTCCACAGAATAATTCAATCAGTCCGAGCCAACCAAAAAGCGCTGGAATTGCAGCCGACCTGTCACCCATATGTAGCAGACACACTAGTATCAACCCAATCAGTTACGGAGGGAGTGTGAGCGGAGAGCAGCATGTGTGCAGGCTGGAAGGCTGTGCAGGGAGGGGGGTCATCACCATGGATAGAGAAGAGGAGACATGGAGAAGAGAGCTGTGATGGTGGATTAACACAGGCGTTAGGGGTAGATGATGAGGGAAGGGGGATTCATGCTTGGTGGGTGGTGAGGGAAGGTTGGCCTAGCCAAGACATGGTGGATAGTGAGTGATGGGTGGCCCAAGAGTGGGTGGTGGGGGAAGAGGGTTGCAGGTGCAGTGGGTGGTAAGGCAAGGGGAGCTACAGGCATAGTAGTTAGTGAGGGAAGGGGTCCCAGGCACGATGAGTGAAGAGGGAAGAAGTGCCTAGGCACAAGCGGTGGTTAAGGAAGTCAAGGCTGAAGAGAAACTTTTAATGTAGCATACAGGGCAAGGGGGTTCATAATCCAGGACCCACCTCAGCCCCAGGCCCATGATGCTCTTATTCAGCCCTGGAAAGAGTCCCATAGCCACAGCACACACAGCGGGCCATAAATGTGGTCTGAGCTGCGCATTTGCAGCTCAGATCATATTACCCTCTGACAGGCAGGGAGAACATTTATGACAGAAGAGACCTCTATGGTCTCTTCTGTTATAAGAAAACCTGTCAGTCAGCGTTTTTTTAAAGTATAGCCATTACCACCACTTTAAAGTGGTGGCAGTGAGAACTACCTGAATTTTCTGCACGTGACAGTGATGTTACTGACACTGGTGCAAATGCTTGCCTGAATTAGGGGCAGGGAGTTCCTAAGGGAACTAGCCCCAGAAAAGTGACATTATAGCTGTTTTAAATTTCAGTGATTGTGTCACGTATGCCCAGACCCAGAATGGTTTGTCATTGGTAAATATGCAAAGCATTAACATACAGTGGGGACGGAAAGTATTCAGACCCCCTTAAATTTTTCACTCTTTGTTATATTGCAGCCATTTGCTAAAATCATTTAAGTTCATTTTTTTTCCTTATTAATGTACACACAGCACCCCATATTGACAGAAAAACACAGAATTGTTGACATTTTTGCAGATTTATTAAAAAAGGAAAACTGAAATATCACATGGTCCTAAGCTGCAAAATATAATGAAAGGTCTGCAGTCACCAGTGATACACCTCCATCCCTATATACATATACAAAAAAAGAGAGAGTTGCCCTGGGACTTTAAATGAGGTGGTCACAGTCAGCCACTGAGTAACAAGAGTAAAGGCAGTATAAATGTTTATTAAAATTAATGTACATACATGGATAATATAGCATATTAGCTCAGCCAATGGATTTGCACATAATAAAGAAAATAATTAAAGTTGATACAAACGTTATAAAATGCAGTATATAAAAATGCACACATCAGGAAACCCGGTGCACGTTTCGCTAGATCATTGCTCGCTCATTAGGGGTGGATGCGGATGAGATGTATCTAAATAAACAAAAAGATGTGTCACAGTGGTAATGTAAGAACAATGGCAGAATGAGCCACAGCAAAATGGCCCAATACTTACCATTGAATGAAACCAGAGTTTCCCTCGCTGAACCCCCAAATGGACAGCAGCAGCCAGAGTATGGCACGGGAGCTGAGGGGGAGAAGACAGACACAGGTACCCCCAGGGGGGACGCCAGGAGGCAGACATGGCATGAATGAAGGTGAATGGTCCTATTGTCTCAGTATGTAGCTTGATAGATTTTGGTTTATTTAGATACATCTAATCCGCATCCACCCCTAATGAGCGAGCAATGATCTTGCGAAACCTGCGTCAGGTTTCCTGATGCGTGCATTTGTATATACTGCATTTTATAACGTTTGTATCAACTTTAATTATTTTCTTTATTATGTGCAAATCCATTGGCTGAGCTAATATGCTATATTATCTATGTATGTACATTAATTTTAATAAACATTTATACTGCCTTTACTCTTGTTACTCAGTGGCTGACTGTGACCACCTCATTTAAAGTCCCAGGGCGACTCTCTCTTTTTTTGTATATGTATATAGGGATGGAGGTGTATCACTGGTGACTGCAGACCTTTCATTATATTTTGCTTCTATTGAACCCGGGTGGAAGACACCCATTTAGCCCAAAAACTGGCCTGCTGCCACCACCAGCCACTGTTTTTACAAATATATTTCATATACATGCTTTAGCCTCTGACTTTGCCTCCTACAGTGGTGGTGTTCTGTGTTCTTTGTTTCCTTTGCTGTCTCCTCTGGCAGTTGGCGGTTTTTGTTTGGCATGGGAGCTGCGATATGCTAAGGGAGATTCTTGTCTCCTGCTGTCCCCCCCCTTGTCCCACGGATTTTGGGGGGGAGCCACCAGCACATCGGCGCCATGCTCCTACACCCATTGGGTGGCTCCCGCATTTGCGCTGCCACCCAGTGGCAGTGCAGTTTGTCATCATGGATGGACGGGAGTCTACTGCACATGCATACTCCCATTGGTAGCTGACACCCTGGGCGTCGGCATACCAATCCATCCTTGCATGGTGTTGGGGGCGGGGCGGACCGCCCCCCTTTGGGGATATAAGTCAGGGGTGAGACATGGCTGAGTTCACTTTCTTCGTTCACCAATACTATGCACACCACAGAGATTTTCATTGCTGTTCAGCTGCTTCCATATCAAGGTAAATACACTCTCCCCACCCCCCAGCACTCACCTGATGCTTCATCTGCATTCCCTGCACTTTCTTGTCTCTTTTATAACACTGCTTTTCACACAACCCTTTCCTTTTTTCTTTCCCAGACAAACAGAATTTTTCAGGATTTACTTTTTTACCCATGGTCTCTATGTCTGCTCCATTATTGGATCAGGTTTGTCCATTTATGTTCTATACAAAAAACTGTACAACTTCTACCTACTCTGCTTTTTTAGTAAAGCTTGACACATATATTTATGCTAGAGCATACTTGCTCTCATACAAAAATATTATTATATTATATAACTTTATGTTCATTTTACTAAATTTTGGCAAATCATTGAGACATATACATCTATGTTTACAGCTGATATCTATCAAGCTACATACTGGGACAATAGGACCATTCACCTTCACTCATGCCATGTCTGCCTCCTGGCGTCCCCCCTGGGGGTACCTGTGTCTGTCTTCTCCCCCTCAGCTCCCGTGCCATACTCTGGCTGCTGCTGTCCATTTGGGGGTTCAGCGAGGGAAACTGGTTTCATTCATTGGTAAGTATTGGGCCGTTTTGCTCTGGCCCATTCTGCCATTGTTCTTACATTACCACTGTGACACATCTTTTTGTTTATTTAGATACATCTCATCCGCATCCACCCCTAATGAGCGAGCAATGATCTTGCGAAACGTGCGTCGGTTTTCTGATGCGTGCATTTGTATATACTGCATTTTATAATGTTTGTATCAACTTTAATTATTTTCTTTATTATGTGCAAATCCATTGGCTGAGCTAATATGCTATATTATCCATGTATGTACATTAATTTTAATAAAGATTTATACTGCCTTTACTCTTGTTACTCAGTGGCTGACTGTGACCACCTCATTTAAAGTCCCAAGGCGACTCTCTCTTTTTTTTCTCTTTTTTTGTATATGGTCCTAAGCTATGTGATTCAAGCAAATGGCTGTAATATAACAAAGAGTGAAAAATTTAAGGGGGTTTGAATACTTTCTGTCCCCACTGTATATGTAAACCTTGTAACACAACCCATCCAGTTTAAAAAAGAAATGAAAGGCAAAACATTTATTTACGGTAATCATTATAAATACCTTTTTCTCCTCCCTTTTAGAAGTACTCATGTAACCTCTGTTCTCAGCTGCATAGAGAGCTAGGGGAGGAGAAGCAGCAGCACACTGGTCTGCCCAATAAATGGCTGTGTTTGTGGAGGGGGGGTTATGTCAGGACAAGTCTGATCAGTGGAGGAGTCCTCAGCACAGCTAGAGAATTGACCTTGCTGTGCTCTCATCACTAGTGTGGTGAGTTTTTGATAGAAAAGCAGAGGGACTGGCAGATACACCATGTATTTTACACAAAGGAAGCAATACAAGGAGAACAGGATACTTTAATGTACAAGGTACGGTAGGAACATATCAGGAATATGAAATTTTGGATTTGCATATTCTTTAAAATACATTTAAATCTTTTTCTTTCAAGCCAAAAGCAATGTCTGCAAAAAATATAGAGGTTTTTGCTTACTGATTCTGGAATTGCATATAAAAAATACATGTATGTCATTATTTATTTAATACAGTGAAAATATATTTCAAGCTGTTTTGGTACCTGAAGAAAAGAAAGCAATGATGCCACTAAAATAGGTTTTAATGTATTGATAGAGTATAGCAATATGTGTTGGAAATTATTATATTATGATTACAAATGTTTCTAGAAAAGGTCAACTATTTTGTAATATATCAGCCATGTCATGCTAAACATTATATAAATATACTATGGATTGACCCTAAGGTCTAGCAGGAAAAGTCATGGAGTGGAGAAACAGGAATTAAAATCCATGTACTGGTACTAATTCTTTTTTCAATATTATCAACTCTTCCCACATGTCTGCCATGGATAAGTGATGTTTAATCTTCACTGTATGATTGAAGTTTGTAATGAATGAGATGAACCCTATGACCTTTACCGAAGGAGACGATGCTGCTGATAGCAAACAAGCACTAATACAATACTTACCTACAGATGAGATTTTCTGCTTGCTCATACCAGATGCATTCTGGTGAATTTTCCTGAATTTTCAATTTCACATTACATTTATTGCATTAAATTGATCTTATTAACTTTAACGTGCTGATGTGAGGTGTACTGGAAAAAGAACACCCGTCTGCGGCTTATCTGTTGTGTTGGCCTGCATTTTGGTATTCAAGTCAACAGAATAGAGTTACTCACAATATCTAATTTTACAATACGGGTCCGGTTAGCTCAATCAGCTTAGATTCCACTGGCTGCTAGTGATTTAATAAGATAAGTTTATTTTTATTGCGCTTACCCTTCTGTTCCCCTCCCCCCCAAAAATAAAAACTCGGAGAAGGGCACTCTCCAGCTTGGTAGATTTTGAAGGGTAAGCCATGTAGACAGGTGAAGACAGATGGCCTGGTGCCATTGTTGCATGGGAAGGGGGCCTCATAAAGGTACTGGTTCCTTTGAGATTCCGTATAGTGCCTTGAGAGAGGAAAGATGTCTGGGCATCAAACTCTTGAGAGGCTTCAGGGGCCATTTAAGGTGAGGGAACCTTTTAAATAAAGGATTTCATGTCATTTTGGCGCACTTCTGATGAATTAACGGGCAGGGAAAAAAAATGTTTATGCGGGACAATACTTAGCTTAAGGAGAGGTTCCAGGCAAAAAGGGATAGCTCGTGGCAGGCTCCTCTTTCATCTCTTATGCCCCGTACACACGGTCGGAATCTCCGACAGATAAAATTTCCGATGGGAGTTTTTCATCGTATATTCTGACCGTGTGTATGCCCCATCTGACTTTTTACGTTGAAAATTCAGACGGACTTAGATAGAGAACATGTTCTATATTTTTCAGACGGAACAAATTCCTATCAGGAAAACCGCTCGTCTGTATGCTGTTCCGATGTACCAAAAATGACAATGGCAAGTATGAGACATCGTATGTGTTGTCCCGTCGTACGTATTGTACGTCACCACGTTCTTGACGGTCGGAATTTGGTGTGACCGTGTGTATGCAAGACAACTTGAGGGGAATTCCGTCAAAAAACCTTCAAAGTTTATTCCGACAGCAAAACCGGTCGTGTGTACAGGGCATTACACTCCAGTGGTCGATTTGGAGGTGTGAAGCCAGGACCTGCTCCAGAATTATCCTGTACACATCCCAAGAAGCGACACTACCCCAATAACTGAAGCTGTCCTCCTGTAACACATCTGGTTAAATACTGAGACAATATTACTCTGCATCTCTATATATCAGTGCCAAAAATCAGTTTATTTGTTTATTTGTTTCTTCAACAAATTTTGAAGATTTTACATAAAGGATATCGGTGTATTCTACATTGTGTGAGAGTGATTCCTCCCAACTAAGGCACCTAATATAGGTTCCACTTACACACGTACTCTGTAAACAATGTTGACACAAATAAATGAATCTGTCTTCTTTATTTGATCAGTAGGTTTGCTTGCCTGAAGCCTTCCCAGCCTTAACTCACCCTAAGGGCCATTATTAATTTTCATACTGTCCTCAAATATATGCATGATAATAGATGGTAAATCCTCTATTCTATCCCTTTTCTGCCCAAACAAGTGATACTGAGAAAATGAAAACTAGAATCAAAACTAGACTTGGCCCAGAATGCTCCTATGGGACCTGGTGTAGGGAAGGGGCCCTGCAGAGAGGATGCTAAGGCAAATTAAACAGAAAATCTGTGTATATGTGAAGATAAAGCATATCCAGTTTTGTATCATTAAAGTGGTTGTAAAAGCTGATTTTTTTTTTTTTTTTACCTTTATTCTCATTTCTGCATATTTTTTAGCACTGATCGGTGTATTAGTGTCACTGATCCCCAATAAGTGAAAAAAAAGCTGATCACCACAATTACTGGTAAAAAAAAAAAAAATCCCATAGTTTGAAGACGCTATAACTTTTGTGTAAATTAATCAATATACGCTTATTGGGATTTTTTTTACCACAAATATGTAGCAGAATACATTTTTGCCTAAATTTATGAAGAAATTTGATTTTTTATGGGATGTGTTTTATAGCAGAACATAAAAAAATTTAGTTTTGTTTATAGCGCAAAAAATAAAAACCGCAGAGGTGATCAAATACCACCAAAAGAAAGCTCTATTTGTGGGGAAAAAAAGGACCTACATTTTTTTTTGATACAGTGTCGTACGACTGCAAAATTGTCATTTAAAATAACACAGTGCCATGATGCAAAAAATAGCCTGGTCATGAAGAGGAGTAAATCTTCCAAAGGTCAAGTGGTTAAGCTAAAAAACCTTCTGAGTGCAGCTTCCCCACCTTATACTTACCTGAGCCTGATCTCTATCCAGCAGTGGGTCTCTCCCTTTTCATAGACTCAGAGACAGCCGCAGGATTCATGGGAACCCAAAGCTGTCAATCACAGCCAGTGAGGAGGGGGTTGGGGGCAGGGCCGAGCTACACTCTGTGTGTCTATAGGCACAAAGAGCCAGCAGGGGAGCGAGCCTGCATGAGTGCCCCCATAGCAAGTGGCTGGCTGTGGTGGGCACTCGGCGGGAGGCCAAGAGCACTGGGGGAGGAAAAAAGAAGGGGAGAACCAGGGTTGCACTCTGCAGAAGTATTACAAAGAACTGAAGAATTTAAAAAGTAGACCTGTCGCTACCTTGATGCATCAATGGCATGCTTCCATCCCTGTAAGCTTCCTGCCAGTCATCAGGGGTGGGATGCAAGTATTTACTAAAAAAATCAATAGAATGAAAGAGTTTTGCCCAAACCCATGGGCTAATTTGTAAGTAATTTTTAAACAAGCGTTTTTTTCTGAAATTTTCTCTCTATTCAGAAGGTTTTACATATATTAATATTCATTTTATTCTATTGATTTTTTGAGTACGTTTTTTTTTTTTCACAGATTTATACACACACAACATCCACTGGATAGATGGTGAGGGTGTCTGGGTTGGTCCTTGGCTGTTGTTTCCCCTGGCCCTCTCTCCGTTTGTTTGGGGGAGGGGGGGAATGGATGTTACCCTGCCTCAACCCTGGATGAGATAGTCTGTTCCAGACCACGAAAAATCCCAGTGCTGGAGTTTTGCCCAAACCTATGGGCTAATTTGTAAGTAATGTTTAAACAAGCGGTTGTTTCCGAAATTTTCTCTCTATTCAGAAGGTTTTACATATATTAATATTCATTTTATTGCAATGATTTTTTAGTAAATACTTGCATCCCACCCCTGATGACTGGCAGGAAGCCAAGAAACGCATCAGGTTTTAAACTAAGGGTCCCGAGCTAAGCCTATTTTTATCTTGAATTTAATGAATATTACTTTCCTGAGTCTGTATCCATATCATGTGATTTATGACTCATGTATTTCTTTGCAAGAATTGCATCAATTTATGTCCATTGATTTGTTTGCATAAATTTATGATTATCAATACAAATATATTAATCTTTTATAAATATCTCTGTATCATATTTCATTTTATTTTGTGTATGCCTTAGAAAATCATGGACCACCCCTAGGGGTTAATGACGTCAAATCAAAATTAATTGAATTTATTTACATTTATCATCCACACCCACAATGACATGTTTCATTTAAAGTCCCATTTCCGTTCTCTAATTTTTTGCAATATAACCTGGGATGGAAGCATGCCATTGATACATCAAGGTAGCGACAGGTCACTTCTTAATTTCTCAAATATACATGGGCGGAAGACATCCGCTTTTCAGTGACCTATCGCACCCAATTACATTTACCTATGTCCCTTAGTGAGTATTTGAATCATACTTATATTTCAATCTATTTTTTGTTTCAGTTTGTCTGACAATTATTACTTAATATATGTTTTTCAGTTATAGAGATCTATTTTTTGACTTCTTATGGTCATTCCCTTAGGCTATCCTACTATTAGCCCAGCACAGCTGTGGGACTGGACACTTAGTAGTCTCACTTCCGGGATTGCGGTGCGCTCAGACCCTTCCCCGCCTTCCATCCTAATCACTTGATGGGGACGGGATTTGGCCTCAGCGCATCGGCGTCATGTTCAAACAAGCACCGGGAGCGGCGCCATTTTGACGCTGCGAGGTGGAGGCTTGTTTTGTCTTTTCCACAATACGCCGCAGTGAATGTGGGTGGGTACCCACTGGGGTTTAGATTACCTCAGATGGAGGGTCCTCTCACCTCTAATTTGCTGCACAGATGTCGATGCATGATGCTGGCGGGGACCTGCCCTGGACCGGGGGTACTTTAGCTGGGACCAAGTGTCAGTTCACTCCTCCGCTGTGTTCCACAGGGAAGGGTTTACTTTGAGCAGCTTTCATTTATCACATGGGTAATGATAGATTTATTTCTTTTTTTCTCTCCTCACACACACTCAACGCACACACACCTTGTTTTTAGTGCACTGATTGTACACTTGCACACCCTCTTTTGGGTGTGTTTAGACCCTCATTTAATTTTTACATGACAAACATACACCTAAACTATACACACCTTCCAGACACCTCACCCAGTACAGGTTGAGAACCATGAGGAGTATGAGGTACAATCCATTGTTGAGACCCGTAGGTTTTGTGGGTGCATACAGTACCTGTAAATTATAAACAAATATATACCGCGCTGTCTACCCCCAGATGATGACTTCTACGTCGAAACGCGTCGGGAGGATATGCTGAGACCACTGTCTTCTTTTATACAAGCGCTTGATTTTACTGCTAAACACGTGAGTGTATTTCCTTTGCTTTTCAAGTATTAAAATTTCCATACGGAGTTAAGCTATATGCCTTCCTCTTTCTTTTAATGGTGGGGCTGACTGCCTATATCTGCTGAGTCCATCCATACCTTACACCTGTTCGGAGGTCCATCTGGAGGTCATATCTGGATAGAGCATCTGATCCCCTTGGTATATTATACCACAAAGCTTGATTGACTCACTAGGTGTACACCTATTTGAGTTCAATCCCTCTGGTAAGCAGCTTCTGGTGTCTTTGGTGGTGGATCTACTATCAACTGTTATTACATCATACATATTTGAAGTTAAAGATTGTCACTATATTATATCCACATGTGGTTGAGGATTATCATCACACATGATTGAAGTTTTTCACTGACTTTTTTTTTTGGACATCACACGTCCAAGTTCCTCTGTTTATAAATATCACATGCCATAATAGAGGACTACTTGGAGTATTTTTGAGCACATCATTTATTATTCACGTTTTTGGTACTCATATTATTTGTTACGGTTTATACGATCACATAAGCTCTGCACATTTCACCCAATTTGGCATACAGTACCTGGTTCATTGGAAAGAGTACAGTCCAGAGGAACGCTCTTGGGTCTCATCCTTGGATGTACATGCCCCTGTCCTGCTCCGTGATTTCTATAGACATTTTCCCCTCAAACCTGGTGGTCCTTCGAGGGGGAGGGGTCATTGAGGGGGTACTGTCAGGGCTGGGCTCAGCCTTTCCTTCTCTGAGCAGGCCGTTCAGCTTTCGGTTAATTGCCAGCTCCAATCTTTCCACAGTGACTCACCTGGTGATGATATCCTGTTCGTCAGTCCTGCTGCTTACTTAAGCCGTTCAGTCCAGTTCATCTCTCCCTTCACCTTGGTCAAACATATCGCTCTCCTGTGTCCCCGTTAAAGACTTGCTTGGCTGACATCCCTTCTGGTTCCTGATCCTGCTTGCTGTTCCACCACACTGATTTTCCGGTTTCCTGATCTCCTGGCCTATTCTGAAGTACGCTAATCCCTGGCTCCCTGACGTGCTGACTTGTCTGACTATCTGTTCCGGTTTCCGAACTCTGGCTATATTTTGACTATGTTTGCTCTATTTACCTTTTACCTTTATTATTAATAAACAGTGTGATTTTACTGCACTTCTGTCTCAGTCTGTTTCATGGTTCCTGACAGTGACTAAACCCCTAGTTTTTACCGTGAACTGTTAGACAGGGTCAATTCTGTTTTATTGCAGGCAAGCTGGTAAGAGAACTGGGATATTTTGTTTGTTTTTGATGAGGGTTCGAAACTCTGTCATTTTTGTATGTTACAGAACAATATACTCAAAGAGGTGGTGGGAAATTTTAGACTTGGATGTATAGTTAGATGAAGGTAGACTTTAAACAAGCTCAATAGCTCTGGTGAGGCAGCTGCCATACAACAAGGCTTTCCTTGACAGGCACCCAACACTAAATCAAACCCTAGAAATATAGAAAGGAGCACCAGACCAAAACTACAGCAGTTGCTGAGCAGCAATGAAGGCAGTTTACCCTAATTAATTCAAAACTAAAAAAAGTAGTTAGGACTATAGATACACATTAAGTTACAACAGTGGGGTACCAACAGGAGTTGGGGGCTGATAGTGCAGCCAATAAGAGGGTGCATTTTTGGCTTTTTGTAACCACAAGTGAAGTAGTCATTGTTTTATGTGTTGATAATGAGAAGCTCTATGAGCCCTCCAGAAGCATAGACCCAGTCCCAGCTGTGTGCTCATTTTTTTTCATTCATCCAACCGTTATACACGAGGCTAATCCAATCTTTTCACAACCTAAATATTCGAGTAACGAAAAGAAAGAATTCCCAAATTGGCTATGTATTTCTCTGCATGACATTTTCCTTCATTTCAGCTTGACTGAAAGGTATTTGAAACTCTTTTTTTGCAACACACATTAGCAGCATGTATGCTGAGATAATTCATAGGAATATTAAACAGTGCATAGAGGACTATTGTTAGTGTGATTAATGCAAGCTGGGTGCTATTACATAACCCCAGTGGAGCTGCATGCAAAAGAATACACTGAAAGTTCCTATTTATGTTGAGGGAAGTTATTGCACTGACATTTTAAACAAGCAATTTCCCTCCAGATGTATGACCCAGAAATTGGGCTACAAATGTGGCATTTCCTCTCTCAGATTGCAAAATATCATTATATTTAATGCATAAATTCAACAGTTTTTTTTTTATTTATATACAAATATTGAGTACAGACATATATGGGATTAATACATTTGTTGTTGCTTAATACAGTTTGTTGTTGCTTATACACTTATAGTACAATTGTTGTAAGTGGTGTAGTTACATCAGCCACTACAGTCATCATATGGACCAGGCTCAGAGGGTCAGTGACTTTATGAGCCTCTCTTTGAAATATAAATTGTGTATTTTTGTATAGTTACATGTTAGCATAAAGCTAATGGTTCCAGTACTTTTTGGTAGTAGAGCAGCAAGGAGGAAAAGTTTGAAAATCCAAAGGAAAGGTACATACCAAAAGGTGCATATCAAAGGGAGCCCCCCTCCACTTCGTCTCATTCTCACCAAGCTGGAAACAGGGTTGCACTCTGATGTTGTCACTCATACAACTTTATTTGACCATCACAGACACACATAGGGGTTGATTTATTAAAACTGGAGAGTGCAAAATCTATTGCAGCTATGCATGGGGGCCAATCAGCGTCTAACTTCAGCTTGTTTGATTAAACGTTGCTAATAAAACCTGGAAGCTATATGGTTTCTGTGCACAGCTGCACCAGATTTTGCACTCTCCAGTAAAGAGTAAATCAACCCCTCAGGGTCTTAGGTGGTGCACACATACAACATATTCAGGGAAATTTAAAATAACCCTATAATGGCACTTAAATGCCAGTAAAAGTAAACGGTTGCCAATAAAAAATATGGCTGTGATGCTCGGCTTGTTCCAGAGGCGTCTGAGACCATCTGAGTACCTGCTACAGTGTGATTGGGCAGATCTGGCAGAGGTGGTGCCTGTTGTGTGATGTCATGGTGCAATGGAGCCAAGCAGAGCGGCCAGAGCCTCGTGTGCGGGTCTGCAGTGTGGGAGCAAGGCAGGCTGGGACCGTCAGTGCTGTTTAGACTGGAGTGGACTGGAGGGACCGCTTGGCTTGGAGAGAGACTGTCACTGTGACTCAGGAGGGGACGTGTTGTGTCAGTGAGGTGTCCTCATCATATGTGCTGCTGCACACTGCTGTCAGTGTCACTGTGAGAGTCAATTTTATGTGTGTGTGCGCCCATTCTAATTTTTTGCACTCCTGGGTCACTTACTTACTATATTGAAAATAAAATAAGAAATATGTTTTTAGCCTTATTATCTACCTTAAAGGAAGAAGGTATAGGACCATCTGATACCGGAAACGCGTCGAGCATTTGAGGATTCACTTTGCATGCGCTTTTATAATACATTGGTTTGCCATATGTAGCACATGTTGTGCATCTTTTCATATATGTGGTCTTGTGTACTTGTATTTTAACTAATTTGTATTAAAGATTCATTTTTTATAATTTTTGAGTTGGTGGTCCATTTAAAGTCCCAATTAGGGGGCATTTATTTCTATGTTTAATATTTCACTTATGCTGGAAACGATCACACACATCCAATCCTATTTTCTCTATAGTTGTGCACCCTCCACATTAGATTACTTAGGAATCAAACTCACCTCCAATCATGATCTGGTCAATGCAGTTAAAATAACCATCCTTCTGAAGATCCAGTTACTATTTTCAGACATTGATGACAAAATCTCCAGCCTTTTTCTTGTGCCTGCTGTGAAGTTGTATCTCCTCCTTTATTTGGACCTAACAGCATCTGCGTGTCGCACGTTTTACTTTGAATACTCATAGAATGCATGGAGGGCTTGTAGGGTCCCTAATACAGAATGGTATTAAGAAGCAGCATAAATTATTCTTCTTACACTCCACATCGCATGTTCCCTTGTGGGCACTTTTGGAAGTTCCAAACTGTGGCTCTGTTCCTATAATGGCCATGCTGTGGCACCTACATTCCGCTTAACCTCCTTCACTTAGTCCAGTGATGGCGAACCTTGGCAGCCCAGATGTTTTGGATCTACATTTCCAATGATGCTCAACTACACTGCAGAGTGCATGAGCATCATGGGAAATGTAGTTCCAAATCATCTGGGGTGCCAAGGTTGACCATTACTGATTCTTAGTCCCTTAATGGTTAACTTCTTGAAAGTTTATGACTCAATTCGTTATTCGGGCAAATTTATATCCCTATAACTGCTACCACTTCCTATCCTCTGGAATCATCTCTTTTTTCCCTGGGGTGGAACAAGCAGGTTCTTTCATGTGGTGGCCAGCCCATGGCTTCACTCAAGTTCCCCACTTTGGACCTCACGCACCTTACCCACCTGGGCCCCTCTCCAGGAACACTCCCAAGCACTATTGTGCTCCGAAATTTATGGACTTGTCTTAATGCATGTGTGTGGTGGAGATTTTCATGTAATTTCACAATTTAAGGAGTCTCACTCATAGCATGGCACTAATATAATTTTAGATTTGATTTTTTGTGACTAAAGCCAAATTTGTTTAGTTGTTGGATCTAAGTTTTGTGGGATGATTCAAGGATTTAAGGAGCCTCACTTACAGCACTGTTCTTCATAATTTTTTATATTTTATATTTGATTTTTCTGAATGAATCTACAAGTGTTCAGCTGCCCATGCCATACACACTAATGCACCCCCATACAACCGTAGATGCAGGCATTTGAGCTGAGCGCTGATAACAAGTCAGAAGGTTTATTTATTTATTTTAGGTACTTATATAGCACCATCAATTTACGTAGCACTTTACATATGTATTGCACATTCACATCAGTCCCTGCCCTCAAGGAGCTTACAATCTAAGGTCCCTAACTCATATACATACACATACTAGGGCTAATTTTAACAGGATTCAATTAACCTATCAGCATGTCTTTGGAGTGTGGAAGGAAACTGAAGTACCCGGAGGAAGCCCACGCAGACACAGGGAGAACATGCAGACTCCAGGCAGGCAATGTCATGGCTGAGACTCGAACCAGTGACCCTAGCACTGCTAGGTGGAAGTGCTTACCAGTTAGCTGCTGTGCTGCCCACGTTCATCTCCTCTTTAGTCTGGAAGACATAGCACCCATGGTTGTCAAATATCAATTCTTCTGACCATAGAACAGTTTTCTTTGCATGATAGAGCTTTAACGTGCATTTTTGGATGGCATAGTGAACTGAGTTCACAGACAGTGATTTTTGGAAACATTACTGAGCCCATACATGTCCATCACAGAATCATGCCTATTTTTAATGCAGTGCCGTCTGAGGGGCAGGCCACAAGATCATGGGCATCTAATATTGCATTTTGGCCTTGTACTTCTGCAGAGAGATTTCTCCAAATTCTAGGAATCTTTTATCTGTTGATGATATTATGTACTGTAGATGATGATATATGTTAAGTCTTTGCAATCTTACATTGAGGAACATTATTCTGAAATTATTGGACAATTTTTAGATGCAGCTTTTCACAGATTGAACCTCTGCTCATCTTTTCTTCTGAGACACTCTGACCAGCTAAGATACTCTTTTTATACCCAATCGTGTTACTGACCTGTTGCCAATTAACCCAATGAATTGAACCATTTACTTCCAGCTCTTCCTTGTTAGTACCACTCATCTTGTTAGTACCAACATTTTTTGAGACATGATGCTGCCATGAATTTAAAAATGATCTTATTATCTTCTTAAAATGGTACATTTTCTATAGTGCAAACATTTGATATGTTTTCTAGTTTCTATTGTGAATAAAATATGAGTTTATAAGATTTGCAAACCATTGCATTCTGTTTTTATGTAGATTTTACACAGCATCCCAACGTTTTTGAATTAGGGTTGTATATCGCAGATTATATGTGGTGGCTGCATTGGTTTTCTTTTTTGGGGGCTAAGTAATGCAAGTACAGAAAATACCTGTTCATTTTGTGTCATTGTAACTTTCTGTGCACTGAACTGAAATATCAAACAAGCATACCAGCATTATCAACTATCTAGATAGTTACTGATATAGATTAGTAATCAGGAACACAACCTAGGGTGATAATGCTTTTTCTCCACAGATACAGAGGTGCAAGTAAGCATTGTCACTCTAGGACAGGAAATGTGTTACTGGCAGGAGTACTAGGTAAAAAGGAGAATAAAAAAAAAGATAACTAATACATCCGCCACCTCAGGACTGGCAAGCTGCAATCTGTAAAATCTTTTGATTTTAAGTTTAGATAAATTTTAAAGTTTAACTTCAGGCTGTTATGGTCTACAATGGTCTACACTGCTCCTGTCCTAACAAGTAAAGCACAAATAAATGCAACTCGGTATTTATTATTAAATAAGTATTACATTTTTACAATTACGTATTTTTTCAAATTAATTGAATAGTCATTAATACAAATAATATTATGTTTTAATGCAACTAGTTTAACTATATGAATATTGACTTGGTAGCATCCTCCTCAATCCACTGTATAACAGCGTTCAGACTGTAGAGGGAGAGCTGCACAATGAGAGCTATGATCTGCATTGTTCCTGTCAAAACCAAGGTAAGGAGAGAATACAATGAAAGAGAAATGAACTCACCAGTCTACTGCTTTTCATTTCAGTGTCCAGTCAAAGGGCTTAACTGCAGCACAAGAAAAAAATCAGCTCTTCTGCCCTGCCATACAGGATTGGGCTGTGTGAAAGAGCTGTATAAATCTTAGAACTGGAAATACAAAGAACAAAAATAAACCCTTTGCCAAGTAAAACAGCTCCCATATATGATTTAAGATGTAAGATGTAGGAATAGCACATTTGAGAAGGCTGGTTTCAGCAATGTAAACTAGTTGCTATGACAGAGGAAAGGAAGCCACCTGCAGGGGCTGAAAAGGAGCAGCAGGATTTTCACACTCCATTAAATTCTAAGTGCTTTATATTTCAGAAAGATAATGTTTTCTCTTTTTTCATTTTTATAAATTTTTGCAAACTTTTTCTTTATCATTGACAAATGGGCAGGTTCCTACTTCACAGAGGCATAAGTTGGGCCCCCATGACCCTGCAACAAGGGACAGTCACACCACACACACATACAAAAAAATAATACAGTAAAACCTTGGTTTGAGAGTAACTTGGTTTGAGAGCATTTTGCAAGACAGGCAAAAGTTTGTAACAAAGTTTTACTTGATATACAAGCGATGTCTTGATATACAAGTAGCATCAAGTCACAACTGAGTATAAAAGAGAAGAGAGGCGCCTCTAAGTGTAGCAACATGGTTACATTTAATGAAGGTACAAAATTTAGCAACATATTGCTACACTTTGCCGGCGCCTCTCTTCTCTTTTATACTCTGTAGCTCCTGCTGGATTTTGCTTCTAATCCCCTTTGTGGAGGCTTCCATTTGTGGATGGACATTTTATGATTACACAACCTATCACATTTAATAATCTTTTTATATGGACTATAAACTAAAGGACCTATGAATATATGGTTGTGGAATGAATCATTTGAGTTTCCATTATTTCTTATGAGGAAATTTGCTTTGATATACAAGTGCTTTAGATTACAAGCATGTTTCTGGAATGAATTATGCTCGCAATCCAAGGTATTACTGTATTCAGTAATAAAGCAACACATGCAGAGTGCTGCACTAAATGGTGGGTGTGACCAGATTGGGAAGGTTACATAGTTAGGTTTAAAAAAAACACTAGTCCATCTAAGACAATCAATAAAAAAAAAATACACACAAATAGAAAACCTCAATATATACTATACTCTTAGCTCCCTATTGTCCCTGATTTGGAGGGACTGTCCCTGATTTGGAACAATGTCCCTCTTCCTCCTCATCTGTCCCTCATTTTAGTCTCATCTATATAATTGTATATAAAATGCACTATTTATCTTTCAAAAAGTGTTGAACCTCTCACCCAAATTCTAAATTGCTTAATTTGTAAACTTCAAAAGCCAGTGTAAAGGAATAGTAGTGGTTAAAAAAAAGCACTTGTGGGTTTAACTAATCATTTTTTTTCTTGTATAGTTCTCCTTTAACCACTTCAATACCAGGCACTTTCGCCCCTTCCTGATAATTTTCAGCTTTCGGCGCTGTCAAATTTTGAATAACAATTGCGTGGTCATGTATGAGGCTGCTCAGTGTGAGGCTGTGGAACTTAGTCCAAGTGGAACTGGTCTAAGTGGTGAGTTAAAAACCAGAGTTAGAGTGAACAAGTCATGCTTTTTGTTTGCTGGGTTGCATTTTTGGGGCTTTTCCTTTTAGTTTTTCAATCACCCTTTTCTGTCACTTTTTAAATAGCTTTTTTTTTTTTTTTTCTCTGGTTCCTTCAGGCTATCAATTAAGGGGGGTGGTTAATTGCTCACAGGTGCCTATATAACTGTGTGTAGGACTCATTCTGAGCCTGCTCAGTGTGAGGCTGTGGAACTTAGTCCAAGTGGAACTGGTCTAAGTGGTGAGTTAAAAACCAGGAGGTTATAACAGGGGTCATAGTACCTGTGTAGTGTGAGTACCTGAGTGTTTTCTGAGTAGTGTGTGGATCGTTAGTACTTGTGTATTGTGTACTGTATACTTGAGTATTGCGAGTGCACGTAGGTCTGCGACTGTTCTGCGATTGCACGTAGGTCTGTGAGTACCTGTGTATTGTCTTGTTGTGTACCTGTGTATTGTCTTGAATATTAGTGCCAGGAAGTTAGCTGTTAGGTAATTTGGACAGGGTAAAATCCCCGAATCCTCACTAAATTTAATAGGTACGATGCCCGGCGGGTGTGGAGAGGCGACTCTTTGTACATCTTGCTGCATGTATGCATTTCTTGATCATCCGATCGAGGGCGAATACTGCTGTGCAAAATGTAAGCACATTGTTTCCCTGGAAGCCCAGGTTCTGAATCTGGGGAAGCAACTATCAGCACTGAGAAGTCCCTCCATACTAAAGGAGAGCCAGGAACGTACACGGCAGGTGCCGGTAGGGGCCAGCACAGAGGCGGGTGGAGACAAAGAGGTGCAGGCACTAGCAAAGAAGAGATGGCTGACAGTCAGGAGGGGTAGAGGGGGAAGTGCCAGGGAGGCCGATCCAGGACTGGAGCATCCCAATAAGTACACTCCATTGAGTGACATTGGTGAAACCAGTCAGGGACCAGCACTGCTGGAGCTGAGGGACTCTCCTAGCTGCCGGGGGAAGAACTCCTCCAGTGAGTGTGGGGGGGCAGCAAAGGGAAAGGAAAGACAGATTCTGGTGGTAGGGGACTCAATTCTTAGAAGGACAGAGAGGGCAATCTGTAACCAAGACCTGAAGCGCCGAACAGTATGTTGTCTACCGGGCGCTCGGGTTTTGGCACATCATGGATCTTGTGGACAGATTACTGGGAGGGGCTGGGAAGACCCGGCTGTCATGGTGCACGTTGGCACCAATGACAAAGTCAGAGGCAGATGGAGTGTCCTAAAGAACGATTTTAGGGACTTAGGAGCTAAATTGAGGAAAAGGACCTCCAAGGTAGTATTCTCAGGAATACTACCGGTACATCGAGCCACACCAGAAAGGCAGAGGGAGATTAGGGAAGTAAACAAGTGGCTGAAGAGCTGGTGTAGTAAGGAGGGGTTTGGGTTCCTGGAGGACTGGGCTGACTTCTCAGTTGGTAACCGGTACTATAGAAGGGACGGACTGCACCTAAATGAAGAGGGTTCAGATCTGCTGGGAATGAAGATGGCCAAAAAGTTAGAGGGGTTTTTAAACTAGGCGATGGGGGGTAGCGTCCAGAAACAGAGATAGCCAGCGCAGAAGATATTCCAGAGGGTAGTATTGGGGGCATTAGTGGTAGGTTAACCAAAGCACAAAAACACAAGGTGAGTATAGTAGCAAGTCCTAGTTGCAATCTCGAAACACCCAATACGAGGACAATATGCTACCGGTCTAAACTATGTGATATGTTCACCAATGCCAGGAGCATGGCGGACAAGATGGGTGAACTAGAGATACTGCTGTACAAGGAGGATTTGGATTTTGTGGGAATTTCAGAGACCTGGTTCAACAGCTCTCATGATTGGCTGGCAAACATTCAAGGGTATACCCTATACCGTAAGGATAGAGAGGGTAAAAAAAGGGGGAGGGGTATGCCTATATATCAAGAATAATGTACAAGTGAATGTGAGAGATGACATCACTGAGGGAGCTAGGGAGAAGGTGGAATCCTTATGGGTAGAGCTCCAAAGGGATGAAGCTAAGGGGAAAATAATACTGGGAGTATGCTATAGGCCCCCTAACCTGAGGGAGGAAGTGGAGATGGATCTCCTATCACAAATTGGATTAGCAGCAAGGATGGGAAGTGTTATCATAATGGGGGATTTTAATTATCCAGACATAGACTGGGCGGAGGGAACCGCGCATTCATTTAAGGCTCGCCAGTTCCTTAATGTCTTGCAGGACAATTTTATGGGTCAGATGGTAGACGCACCAACTAGAAATAAAACATTACTGGATCTACTGATTACCAATAATACAGACCTGATCACGGATGTGGAAATACGGGGCAATTTAGGTAACAGCGATCATAGGTCAATTAGTTTCAGTATAAATCACACAAATAGGAAACATAAAGGGAATACAAAGACACTGAATTTCAAAAGAGCCAACTTCCCTAAACTACAAACCTTGCTAAAAGGCATAAATTGGGATAAAATATTAGGAACAAAGAATACGGAGGAGAGATGAGTTTGCTTTAAGAGCACATTAAATAAGGGCATTAGCCAATGTATCCCATTGGGTAATAAATGTAAAAGAGCGAACAAAAATCCTGGATGGCTTAACTCCAATGTAAAAATGCATATAAAACCAAAGGAGAAGGCCTTCAAAAAATACAAGGTTAAAGGATCATCCTCAGCATTCAGACTTTATAAAGAATGCAACAAGAAATGTATGCTGTCCAGTTCTGGGCACCAGTCCTCAGGAAGGATGAACTGGAAATGGAGCGAGTACAAAGAAGGGCAACAAAGCTAATAAAGGGTCTGGAGGATCTTAGTTATGAAGAAAGGTTGCGAGCACTGAACTTATTCTCTCTGGAGAAGAGACGCTTGAGAGGGGATATGATTTCAATTTACAAATACTGTACTGGTGACCCCACAATAGGGATAAAACTTTTTCGCAGAAGAGAGTTTAATAAGACTCGTGGCCACTCATTACAATTAGAAGAAAAGAGGTTTAACCTTAAACTACGTAGAGGGTTCTTTACTGTAAGAGCGGCAAGGATGTGGAATTCCCTTCCACAGGCGGTGGTCTCAGCGGGGAGCATTGATAGCTTCAAGAAACTATTGGATAATCACCTGAATGACTGCAACATACAGGGATATACAATATAATACTGACACATAATCACACACATAGGTTGGACTTGATGGACTTGTGTCTTGTTTCAACCTCACCTACTATGTAACTATGTAACTATGTAACACTGTACCCAAATGAAATTTGTATCATTTTCTTCCCACAAATAGAGCTTTCTTTTGGTGGTATTTGATCACCTCTGGGGTTTTCATTTTTTGCTAAACAAACTAAAAAAAAAAGACATTTTTGAAAAAAAAAACGCTTTCTTAGTTTCTGTCATAAAATGTTGTTTTCTCCTTCACTGATGGGCGCTGATGAGGTGGCACTGATGGGCACTGATGAGGCGGCACTAATGAGTTGGCACTGATAAGTAGATTTGATGGGCACTGATATGCAGCACTGATGGGCACCGATAGGCGGCACTGATATGCAGCACTGATGGGCATTGATAGGCATCACTGATGGGCACTGATAGGTGGCACTGATGGGCACTGACCAGCGGCACTGATTGGAACTGACAGGTGGCACTGATGCACACTAATAGATAGCACTGATGGGCAGCACTGGTGATGAGGTACTGACAGGGGTTACTGCTGGGCACTGAATGGCACTGTGATGGGCACTGATTGACACTGTGGTGGGCTCTGATTGGCACTGATTGGCACTGTGGTGGGCACTGATTGGCACTGTGGTGGGCACTGAGAGATTTTTTTGAGGGGGCACTGACTGGCAGCTGTTGGGCACTGATTGGCAGGTGATGGGCACATCCTGTGCTGATAATCAATGTGCTGATTTATCAGCACAGACCCCCCCTCTGACAGGGAGAGACACCGATCGGCTCTCCGTGTCAGCGCGAACCGAGGAATGCCATTTACCGGCACTTCCTGGTTCACGCGATGATCAGCTGTGATTGGTCAAAAATTCTTCTTACCACGATCAGACTAACACGCCGCACTCATGCGCCGGCATGTTATCCTGCTGGACATCATATGACGCCCAGTCAGGATAACAGAACCACTTCTCAGGCCATTAATCTACTGTAGGCCGGGCGGGAAGTGTTTAACCACTTCAGCTCCGGAAGGTTTTACCCACTTACTGACCAGGCCATTTTTTGCGATACGGCACTGCGTCGTGCTAACTGACAATTGCGCGGTCGTGCAACGCTGTACCCAAATAAAATTGATGTCCTTTTTTTCAGACAAATAGAGCTTTCTTTTGGTGATATTTGATCTCCTCTGGGCTTTTAATTTTTTTGCACTATAAACAAAAAAGATTGCCAATTTAAAAAAAAAAAACATTATTTTTTACTTTCTGCTATAATACACAAAAAAAAAAAAAAAAAAACATTTCTTTATCAGTTTAGGCCAATATGTATTCTTCTACATATTTTTGGTATAAAAAATCCCAATAAGCGTATATTGATTGGTTAGCACAAAAGTTATAGCGTCTACAAAATAGGGGATAGATTTAGAGACTTTTATTTTTTTATTTTTTTTTTTACTGGTAATGGCGGCGTTCTGCGATTTTTAGTGGGACTGCGACATTGAGGCGGACAAATCTGACACTGAGTGACACTTTTTGGGGACCAGTGACATCAATACAGTGATCACTGCTATAAAAATACACTGATTACTGTATAAATGGCATTGGCAGGTAAGGGGTCCACATCAGAGGTGATCAAAGTGTTAAATGTTCCATAGGGAGGTGCTTACTAACTGTGTGGGGCAGTGTCACACTCAAGGAAAAGAGAGATCTGAAGATCTCTCTTCCTCTTCTTGGCAGATTTGCCGTTTGCTTGTTTACACAGGTAGATGACTGATCCGTCTCTCCTGTGAACAATCGGCGGGAGCCAATCAGACCCACTGATTGGCTCCCGCTGTGTCCAATTGATTTTGCGCAGCCGGGCCGCCCTGCCACAGTAAATGTATGTGGGACGCGGACCGGAAGCGGTTAAGGGGGCATGGCAGAGTTGTGACCTACTATTGCTAATAGGTGTCCCTTGGTGTCCCTCCCCCCCTTCTCCAAAAGTTGGGAGGTATGTATACCCACAGTTGATGTAGAGGAAGGCAAAAAAAAAAACAAATAAAGTATGATCCAATTTGTTGCAGTGTGTGGGGGGGATCCTCCTGGATTCCCCATGAGGTAATCGGATATTCCCTGGATCAAATACCCTTGTCATTATTACCTCTAAAAATTATTATCTAGTTATATTTTGTGCAATTAGGAATGCATCCAGCTCTTTTTTGAAACAATCTACTGAGCTGGCCAGAACCAGCTCTTGAGAGAGTCTATTCCACATTTCATAGCTCTTACTGTGAAGAAGCCTTTTCTTATGTGAAGGGTAAACCTTTTTTCCTCCAGGCGTAAAGCGTGCCCCCTTGTCCTCTGTAATGACTTACAAGTGAATAATTCTACACCAAGTTCATTATGGACCACTTATGTATTTATACTTGTTGATCATGCCCCCCCCCTTAACCCCCTCTTCCCAAGAGAGAATAAATTCAGTTCCTCTAATCTTTCCTCATAGCTGAGCTCCTCCATGCCTCTTATCAGTTTGGTTGCCCTTCTCTGCACCTTCTCCAGTTCTACAATATAATTTTTGTGAACTGGTGCCCAAAAATTGAACTGCATATTTTAGATGAGGTCTTACTAATCATTTGTACAGAGGCAAAATTATGTCTCTTTCTCTGGGGTGTATACCTCCTTTAATACAAGTATTTTGCCAGCTTTGCCCACCCATGGCTACTTTTTTTTTAAATTGTGACAGTGAGTTTGCTGTCACTAGAGGCGGCGGGTTGGGGAGAGGCTGCAGCAGTGGGAACATGTTACATATCGCTAAAAATGGATAGCACATGTAACATATTACCAAAGGTGAACTTATCCTTTAAGTCTATGATCTACCAGAACACCCAGATCCTTCTCCACCATTAACTCCCCCAGCTGTTCTCCTCCTAGTGTATATGATGCATTCATGTTTCTTTTAGCCCCTAAGTACATAACTTTACATTTATCAACATTAAACCTTATTTGCCACATAGTTGCCCAATTAAACACTTGAGCCCCGGACCATTATGCTGCCTAAGGACCAGAGGTCTTTTTCCAATTTGGCACTGCGTTGCTTTAACTGCTAATTGCGCGGTCATGCAATGCTGTACCCAAACAAAATTTGCGTCCTTTTCTTCCCACAAATAGAGCTTTCTTTTGATGGTATTTGATCACCTCTGCAGTTTTTATTTTTTGCGCTATAAACGGAAAAAGACCGAAAATTTTGAAAAAAAATGATATTTTCTGCTTTTTGTTATAAAAAAAATACAATAAACTAAATTTTAGTCATACATTTAGGCCAAAATGTATTCGGCCACATGTCTTTGGTAAAAAAAATGTCAATAAGCGTATATTTATTGGTTTGCGCAAAAGTTATAGCGTCTACAAACTAGGGTACATTTTCTGTAATTTACACAGCTTTTAGTTTATGACTGCCTATGTCATTTCTTGAGGTGCTAAAATGGCAGGGCAGTACAAAACCCCCCCAAATGACCCCATTTTGGAAAGTAGACACCCCAAGGAAATTGCTGTGAGGCATGTTGAACCCATTGAATATTTATTTTTTTTGTCCCAAGTGATTGAATAATGACAAAAAAAAAAAAAATTTACAAAAAGTTGTCACTAAATGATATATTGCTCACACAGGCCATGGGCCTATGTGGAATTGCACCCCAAAATACATTCAGCTGCTTCTCCTGAGTATGGGGATACCACATGTGTGGGACTTTTTGGGAGCTTAGCCGCGTACGGGGCCCCGAAAACCAAGCACCGCCTTCAGGATTTCTAAGGGTGTAAATTTTTGATTTCACTCTTCACTGCCTATCACAGTTTCGGAGGCCATGGAATGCCCAGGTGGCACAAAACCCCCCAAATGACCCCATTTTGGAAAGTAGACACCCCAAGCTATTTGCTGAGAGGCATATTGAGTCCATGGAATATTTTATATTTTGACACAAGTTGCGGGAAAGTGACACTTTTTTTTTTTTGCACAAAGTTGTCACTAAATGATATATTGCTCACACAGGCCATGGGCATATGTGGAATTGCACCCCAAAATACATTTAGCTGCTTCTCCTGAGTATGGGGATACCACATGTGTGGGACTTTTTGGGAGCCTAGCCGCGTACGGGGCCCCGAAATCCAATCACCGCCTTCAGGATTTCTAATGGTGAAAATTTTTGATTTCACTCTTCACTGCCTATCACAGTTTCGGAGGCCATGGAATGCCCAGGTGGCACAAAACCCCCCCAAATGACCCCATTTTGGAAAGTAGACACCCCAAGCTATTTGCTGAGAGGCATGTGAGTATTTTGCAGCTCTCATTTGTTTTTGAAAATGAAGAAAGACAAGAAAAAACTTTTTTTTTTTTCTTTTTTCAATTTTCAAAACTTTGTGACAAAAAGTGAGGTCTGCAAAATACTCACTATACCTCTCAGCAAATAGCTTTGGGTGCCTACTTTCCAAAATGGGGTCATTTGGGGGGGGGGGGGGGGGTTTGTGCCACCTGGGCTTTCCATGGCCTCCGAAACTGTGATAGGCAGTGAAGAGTGAAATCAAAAATTCACGCCCTTAGAAAGCCTGAAGGCGGTGCTTGGTTTTCGGGGTTCCGTACGCGGCTAGGCTCCCAAAAAGTCTCACACATGTGGTATCCCCGTACTCAGGAGAAGCAGCAGAATGTATTTTGGGGTGTAATTTCACATATTCCCATGGCATGTTTGAGCAATATATCATTTAGTGACAACTTTGTGCAAAAAAAAAAAAAAAAATTTGTCTCTTTCCCGCAACTTGTATCGCAATATAAAATATTCCATGGACTCGACATTACTCTCAGCAAATAGCTTGGGGTGTCTACTTTCCAAAATGGGGTCATTTGGGGGGGTTTTGAACTGTCCTGGCATTTTATGCACAACATTTAGAAGCTTATGTCACACATCACTCACTCTTCTAACCACTTGAAGACAAAGCCCTTTCTGACACTCATTGTTTACATGAAAACGTTATTTTCTTTTTGCAAAAAAATTACTTTGAACCCCCAAACATTATATATTTTTTTAAAGCAAATGCCCTACAGATTAAAATGGTGGGTGTTTCATTTTTTTTTTTCACACAGTATTTGCGCAGCGATTTTTCAAACGCATTTTTTGGGGAAAAAACACACTTTTTTAAATTTTAATGCACTAAAACACACTATATTGCCCAAATGTTTGATGAAATTAAAAAAAAAATGATCTTAGGCCGAGTACATGGATACCAAACATGACATGCTTTAAAATTGCGCACAAACGTGCAGTGGCAACAAATTAAATACGTTTTTAAAAGCCTTTAAAAGCCTTTACAGGTTACCACTTTAGATTTACAGAGGAGGTCTACTGCAAAAATTACTGCCCTCGATCTGACCTTCGCGGCGATACCTCACATGCATGGTGCAATTGCTGTTTACGTTTGACGACAGACCGCCGCTTGCGTTCGCTTAGCGCGAGAGCAGGGGGCGACAGGGGTGCTTTTTTTTTTTTTTCTTCATTATTTTTTGCTTTTTTATCTTATTTTTAAACCGTTCCTTTCATTTTTTTTTTTTATCATTTTTATTGTTATCTCTGGGAATGTAAATATCCCCTATGATAGCAATAGGTAGTGACAGGTACTCTTTTTTGAAAAAATTGGGGTCTATTAGACCCTAGATCTCTCCTCTGCCCTCAAAGCATCTGACGACACCAAGTTCGGTGTGATAAAATGCTTCCCCATTTTCCCAATGGCGCTATTTACATCCGGCGAAATCTAAGTCATAAAATGCTCGTAGCTTCCGGTTTCTTAGGCCATAGAGATGTTTGGAGCCACTCTGGTCTCTGATCAGCTCTATGGTCAGCTGGCTGAATCACCGGCTGCATTCTCAGGTTCCCTGTCGAGACAGGAGAGCCAGAGAAAAACACGGAAGACGGTGGGGGGGGGGGCATTCCCTCCCACGGCTTGTAAAAGCAGTCTAGAGGCTAATTAGCCGCTAGGATTGCTTTTACATGAAAGCCGACCGCTGGCTGAAAAGAATGATACCAAGATGATACCTAAACCTGCAGGCATCATTCTGGTATAACCATTCAAAGTCGTGAATGGCGTACCTGAAGACAAAAAAATGGTTAACAATAAAGCACAGTAAACGGTAAAGTATAAAAAATTGCATACCTGAAAAGCAAACATGATAAAACATAATAACAATAAAACATTGCAGAATAGAATACAGTAAAAAAGAGCAGAACAATAGAAAGAGAGAATAGAGAGAGAGAGAACAATGAAACGACAACAATTTTTTTTTATTTTATATATATTTTTTTTTTTTTACACTTTTTTTGTAACTAACTTTTATAACGGTAACCGGTTCCAGGTTCGGGTCTCTCAAAATGCGATGGCATCTTGGGAGACCCTGTGAAAGTGTGCCTAGTCTGTGCAATGCTGTACCCTACGCTAATACTCAACTAATGAATGGTAGCGTTCAAAACATTCACCAATGCAAAGACCAGGATTGTCAGGACAGGAGGGACAATAATAGCGGGTGTCACGCCTATATCCGCGCTTGCTGCAGACACAACATCTTTTTTGGGGGGGTTCGTTGGGTAGGGGTACTCGGGAGGACATAAAGAAAATGCCTCTCATGCAGCCGACTGCATTTGGTTGGGGATGTGAATGGGGGAAGTACGGGCGCTGCAGAAGCGGTGGGTTCCCAATTAGGATTGGCGAATGCAGCAGGAAGGGCACTATGGGCATGACGGGCCTGTGTTTGTCTTTTTGGTGGCAGCCCGACACTACTTGTGCTTGCCACCTCACCAGCTTGAACTGCACTTATGGGACTCGCCACGTCACCAAGTGTTACTGCAGTGCTGGTTTGACTACGACCGGGGTGTACTAGGCCGCTGGCGCTTGCCAGTTCAATAAAAAGCTACCAATAAAACTGTTAGCGATCGCAGGGATCAGGCCTGACTCTGCGAACGCTGCAGTTATGCGTTAAGTGTTTTGTAAGTGACAGTGATCGATCGATACTGCACTTGGGTGGGCTGGGCCGGGCGGAGGGGCAAAATGCAGGTGCTAGCAGGTATCTGGGCTGATCCCGCTAACACTGCGTTTTTGGGAACCCTAAACTGCTGGGGACGCTAGTATAGATCTGATCGGACCAGATATTGATCCATTCAGATACTATACCACTAAGGGAGCTGTATGGTGCGTGCGTGGGTGTTAGCGATACTGGCGCTAACCTGACGCTGCCTGGGGCTGGTGCTTGCCAGTTCACCAAAATGCTACCAAAAAAACTGTTAGCGATCGCAGGGATCAGGCCTGACTCTGCGAATGCTGCAGTTATGCGTTTAGTGCCTTGTAAGTGACAGTGATCGATCGATACTGCACTTGGGTGGGCTGGGCGGAGGGGCAAAACGCAGGTGCTAGCAGGTATCTGGGCTGATCCCGCTAACACTGCGTTTTTGGGAACCCTAAACTGCTGGGGACGCTAGTATAGATCTGATCGGATCAGATATTGATCCGATCAGATACTATACCACTAAGGGAGGCGTATGCTGCGTGCGTGGGTGTTAGCGGTACTGGCGCTAATCTGACGCTGCCTGGGGCGACGCATATCACCGCCGGGCGATCAGGGGGCTAAACCTTTATTCGGTAATAAACAGCGGGTGCCCTGACACTATAAAAAATAAACAAACTAACCAGCGTCACCCGTAACAGTTATACGGTAATCAGTGGTGAAAGGGTTAACTAGGGGGCCATCAAGGGGTTAAAACATTTATTAGGTAGTATATCGGGGTCCCTGTCGCTATAAAACGCTGACGGCGAACCTAAATATTTAGGTCCCTAACTAGCGTCACCAACGACACTAATACAGCGATCAGAAAAATGATCGCTTAGCGACACTGGTGACAGGGGGTGATCAAGGGGTTAAAACTTTATTAGAGGGGGTTAGGGGGGTATCCTAGACCTAGGATGGCCTCCCCCTCACCTCCGATCGGCGTGGGACAAAAGACGACTGCCTCGGGCACCGGGAGGGGGTCCGATCGGACCCCCCACCTGCGGAAGGCAAATCACGTATATGTACGTGATTTTGCCTGTCCGTGCCACCTTGCCGACGTACATCGGCGTGAGGCGGTCGTCAAGTGGTTAAACAGTGCACTGAGGTCGGCTTGTAAATTGGAGACATCCTGTAAGGACGTAATTCCACTGCATAGCTTGGTGTCAACTGAAATGGTACTTTTAATTACAGACCCTATATAATTTACAAATATATTAAAATGTAAAGGTCCCAACACTGAACCTTTGGGTACACCACTGATGACCCTAAAGTGGTTCTAAAGGCAAAAGGTTTTTTTATCTTAATGCATTCTATGCATTAAGATAAAACACCTTCTGTGTGCAGCAGCACTCCTCAGCCCCCCTAAAACTTACCTGGGACTCAGGCAGCCAAGGCACATAGCACCATGACTGCAAAGGTGTCAGTGTGTTACCTGACCTATATACAGTATCAAACATATCTATAACTGACTTATACAGCAAGGAGCATTGTAGGGCAACAAATGACAAATGTGTGCAGCCAAGGAAAGTCCAAGGAAAAATTCAAGCTCTACTTACCGACCTGTTTCTTGTCATTTGTTGACCCCCTATGCTCCTTGCTGTATAGGCCAGTTATAGATGGGGCAGTGGCTCACTTTTTGTATGCTTGATATACAGGACAGGTAACACACGGACACCTTTGCAGCCTTGGTGCTATGTGCTGGGTGCTCAGTGTGTCCCTGTACCTTTAAGGAGGGCAGGCTCCCTCCAGCCCATCTGCCCTTCATCTATCCTATCAGAATGCATGTGCTTTCATTGTGGAGCTTCTTATAAGTTAGAGGTAGGAACTACAGGTAACATGGTACCTTCCTGGGGCCTGTAGCTTATGCATGTATTTGCAAATGTGTACAGAATAAACCCCTGTTTTTAACGTATACTGTTAGACAGGTTAATTTGGTTGGTTGCAAGCTGGTCAGTAAGTAGACCTTGGATTTTTCCTTGGCTGTTTTCAGTCTGTGCAAAACCACTGCACAGAACAGGTAAGTATAACATGTTTGTTAGTTTTATACAAAAAAAAAAAAAAAAAAAAAGCAAGACTTTAAACCATTCTCAATACGGTCTTTTAGCCAGTTTTCTATACATTTACAAACTGAGTTTTCAAAGCCTGTACTGTATACTTTAATTTACACATTAGCACCATGTGGGGAACTATGTCAAACGCTTTGGCAAAATCCAAGTAAACTACGTCCACAGACACTCCTTTTTCTAAGTTTTTGCTTACCTCCTCATAAAAAAAAAAAATCTGATTTATATGACAACTTTGGTCTTTCATGAATCCATACTTACTCTTATATATGATTGTCAGGAACCATGAATCAGACTGACACAGAAGTGCAGTAAAAATCACACTTTTTAATAAAATGGTAAAATGGTACAAACAGAGCAAACCTAGTCAAAACCTAGCCAGTGTTCGGTAACCAGAGTGGGTAGTCGGAACAAGCCAGTGAAACAGAAATCCAGAATCCAGAGATCAGCATAGTAGAGGCAGTAAACAGGATCAGGAACCAGAAGGGAAGTCAGCCAGGCAAAAGTCTTTAACAGGAAAACACAGCAGAGTGTATCCGTATATGTTGACCAGGCGAAGGCACAGGAGATCTGATCCAGGCAGTTTAAATAGACAGCAGGCCTAGCTGACGAGCAGGAAATGAAGACCAGGTGAGTCACTGTGGAATGAAGAGTACTGGCAATTAACAGCTGAACACAGAGCTCTGAGAAAGAAGGGCTGTGCCCAGCCCTGACAATGATCCTTTATTAAACTCTCAAGTATCTTCCTGACTATAAAATTTAAACTAACCAGTCGGTAGTTACTTGGTTAGATTCCTTTTTAACTATAGGTCCTACATGGCTTTACAGTGATGATGCTTTAGTTAGGATTCAGGAATCTGGGGAACATCAATCCTAACCAAGAAGCCAACTAATTTCCCATTCTCCTGCCATCTCTAACACTCTGAATACTTTTCCAGGTCTTTGAAACTCACAGTGTCCTGCATAGCGAGGGGTGAGACAAAGGTGTTTCTTATGTTCTGTGGGATGACTGGGGTGACTTGAGTACCAGTGCTGTATAAGAAATAACAAGAATTAACAAAATAGTCCATGTTATTCCTTGTCTTGTGATATCTTCACACCATTGTCCACTGCAAGCTTTTTTATTTTATATTACTTGCAGACACAATCTCACGCAACGGGAAGTCTGACATTTCCAAAATGATCGTGACCTGCTTTCTTCAAGCCTGGCTGGGATAATAATAGCACCATTTTATTATTGCTTGTAGTATATTGATTGCTCATATTCTGTTTACTCTGGTCAGACCCCCAACATAACCATGTTATTAGTCATTTAATTGTCTGTAATGATTGTTCATTCATCCTTTACCTTTTGAAGACCGATTAAGAAAAAATAATGAATATGATTGTAAGTGTAAGTCCAGTTTTGTTGAAAAACAACCCCCCCAGGCGAACTATATATTTTCAAGGATTTCCTTAATATCTTTCTCTGTATATTTGCAACAATATATTTGCAAAAATCGTATTTATATATTTCCCTGTACACTTGTCACCCTACATTTACAACAATTGTATTCATATCTCCCCCTGTCCCAAAGAAATTTCTTTTCATTTCACTTCAACCATGTCCTTTCTCAAATTGATTTCTGAATAGCCTGATGCTGTAAGAAAAGCTGCAGTGTCTGCATCCCTTTAAAGTGTTACTAAATTCACAACAGTAAAATCAGTTTGTATATGCAGCAGTGTTGCCTACCGACCAGATTGAAATTTACTGACACGTCAGCCAAAATTTACTGGCACAGCCAAGTTTTTCCTGGCATTTCCAAAAGTTACAAAATTACAGTTTTAAGTGCACATTTCAGTATTTAGGACATAAACAAGTACAATATGCAATTAGCAATGTGATTGAAGGTACACTATATTGTCAAAAGTATTGGGATGCCTGCCTTTACACGCGCATGAACTTTAATGGCATCCCAGTCTTAGTCCATAGGGTTCAATATTGAGTTGGCCCACCCTTTGCACCTATAACAGCTTCAGCTCTTCTGGGGAGGCTGTCCACAAGGTTTAGGAGTGCGTCTATGGGAATGTTTGATCATTCTTCCAGAAGTGCATTCGTGAGGTCAGGCACTGATGTTGGACTAGAAGGCGTGGTTCGCTGTCTCAGCTCTAATTCATCCCAAAGATGTTCTATTGGGTTGAGGTCAGGACTCTGTACAGACCAGTCAAGTTCCTCCACCCCAAACCCGCTCATCCATGTCTTTATGGACCTTGCTTTGTGCACTGCTGCACATTCATGTTGGAACAGGAAGGGGCAACTCCCAAACTGTTCCCACAAAGTTGGGAGCATGAAATTGTCCAAAATGTCTTGATATGCTGACACCTTAAGAGCTCCCTTTACTAGAACTAAGGGGCCAAGCCCAACCCCTGAAAAACAACCCCACACCATAATCCCCCTCCACCAAATGATTTATACCAGTGCACAAAGCAAGGTCCATAAAGCTATGGATGAGCGAGTTTGTTACCCCAGCATTTCATATTTCTGATATATATATATATATATATATATATATATATATATATATATATATATATATATATATATATATATATATATGTGTTACCATATACTTGTATTAAATAGTATTCTGTTTTGTGTGCATTGCTTCCCTTGTGTGAAATACCTAGTGAACCTGCCAGTCTCCCTGATTTCCTATTTCAAATATCTTTCTTAGTGTGGTCAGTTTGCAACCTGCAGTCTACTTGGGGACACAGTCTGTACTGCAGTGGTCAGACTTCTGCTGACACCCCCTCCTGCACAACCTTTTACTGGGAAGGTCACTGTACTGCTGTTTCTCTGCCTCCTGCTAACACACCTCACTGCCTATCATCACAGTGTATTCCTGTCTCTGTATTTTACATTGGACTGTGCTGCTGTTGCCCCCCCCCCCCCCCCCCCATTGTCATAAGAAGAGAGACTAGAGGTCATGTGATCACTTATAAAAAAGATATTTAGAATGTTCATACATGTACATACAGTATACAGTGTATACACACAAACATTTTGCCTTGCATTTCTATTTTAAGCTGGATAGGTTGTTTTATAAGGTAAAGGCTCACATACTGTATACTTTTAAAGTGGACAAGCTTATGAGAATTTCTGAATTAAAATTTGCCTTTTGTTGATGAATAGGTCTGAAATGTGACTTTCAGCGCAGACTTCTGAGAGAAGCAGTAAACCAACCATGCAAACAGAAAACAAGATCTCTTCAGATCATCTTCAGATTGTCAAATCAGAAGAAAGTGCCAACTGAATTGTTAGGGCAATTAAAATTGACATGGTTAACAGGGTTGAAAAAAAGATTGTTAATCAAGTTCAACCTCTCACAAATCCTGTAACTATGATTCAAGTGAGACCCATAGGAGAGAATGGACGCAGGGGCTGCATGACTATGGGAGGAACAGGGGTCAAGTAACGGTCAGTCAGGTCAGTGGTGGGAGCAAGAAGTCATCTCTTACCTGATTGGAGGTAGAAAGCAGATGGGGCAGGGCCAGAGGCTTGGGGTCCGGTGTAGGGGGTGGATTCTTCATCATTCAGAGAAGTTGGAGAGGAGACATCTTCTAGGGACACCCTTGCTGATCACCTGCAGGTTAGAGAAATAGGGAGATAAGTGATCTTGATGCCTTGCTGGCTCAGGTCAGGGCCGCAGCGGTCGAGTGGGGCCCTCAGTGGCTGCAACAGCAGCTATCTGATGTGCTTGGGGGTCGGGAGCTTTCCCCTCACCTGCCCCTTCTCCCCCAGGGCGAAAACGAGCCAGGAAGGTGCACCCTCCGGAGCGCCTGAGCCCATCTCCTGTCCCACGGGCTCAACAGGCTAGAAGGAGCCCCTATCCCAGGGACCCTCCAGGGCTGGCTGCCGGGCTGCATCCTATCAGTTCCGGTGGGGGCCCTGGGAGGAATCCTACCCCCCGGCGCTCTCCAGTGGCTCGCAACACAGGCCGGAGCAGGCGGCAGCCATCCCCCCCCCCCCCACATGGATGTCACGGTGGGGAGGACGGCTTGGCGTGGGAGAAGCAGCGGTGTCAGCGGTGGGGGGCGGACTTACACCTCAGCTGCTCCGAGCGATGTAGAGCCCCAGGACCGGAGGCATATCACTGGGGGGGTGCCGCCATCGTCCCCCGCCAGCCGCAGACGCAGGGCTCCGGAGCGTTCGGCTCCCTCCACGGCCGCTGCACAGAAGAGGTTTTCTGCATCAGAAAGGAACTAACACGAACGGCAGGGGGGTTGGAGCGCCCTCTGCTGGTTCGCCAGCGGGATCGCAGGCCGGGAGCTGTACAAGTCTTCAAGCTGGGGGACACCCCCCCTTAAAGAGACAGCGCGTCCCTGCTGCAGCTGGGGGTACTACAGTGCCCAGCAGCTCTTCGGGGGTGAGAACTGTGCCTGGGACTGAAGAGGAGGCTTCCGGGAGCCTCAGATGAGGAGTCGTCGGTGCGAGGGAGGCAGGGGACGTCGCCGTGGCAAGATTCTTCGGCTGAGTCTGGTGAGATTACCAGCGCGGATGATGATGATGATCGGTCAGGCGGGAGGCGTCCTGCCTTGAAGAGTCAGCTGGGATCCGGACAGACGGCTAGTCGTGTGGCGGTGCGGCTGCAGCCTGGTAAGTCGCCAATTTTACCTATACTTAATAGTCGGGTGGGGGGGGTGCAGTGGGGGTTACAGGTGGATCAGGAATTGTAGGGGGAGATGTGGGTGCAGCGCCGGTTTTGTCCGCAATTTTTGCAGGTTTTCGGGATTTGTTGTCTCGTTTTGACCCGGCGGGAACTCCTAGCACATCTCAAGGGCCTGTTGGGGCATGGGCTCCGGCTGCCTGGAGCGGGATCTCTAGTTTTCCTACCACGGTTCCCTCAACGGTGGCGTCCCCCGGTGATAGCATAACAGCCGCGTCGCTGACAGAAGTGTCTGGGGCGGCCGCGAGTAAAGGGAAGGAGGCTGCTGAGAATAAGGTTCGGTTGGCGGATGCGGCGAAGTGCGAAATCTACGTGTGCTTCGAGGGCCCACTGGGGGTGCATTTGAAGCCAGACGTACGGGGAAAAAATTTGGAAAGGGGAATATGTTGAAATATTCTCTCTTTTGCCATTGGAAAAATTTACTATTGACAAAGGGAAGGCAGACGAAAGCAAGAAGGAGGAGGAAGAGAAGCGTCGCTGGAGGCTTATTCCGCGCACTTTTGCGAATTGGCTTCAGGCGTTTGCCATCTTGGCTAGCGTGATTGGCGAAAGAGCGCCGGAGAATGGTTCTCCACTTTTTTGTTATCTGGATGCCATTGGGGAGGCTTATCGGGTTTATGGGGGTGTTGCTTGGTTGCGTTATGACAAGCAATTCCGACAGCGCAAAGCTTTGCGTCCGGGCTTGCGTTGGGATCATAAGGACATTGGGCTTTGGATGAAGCTTATGTCCCAAGCACGGGTCGGGACAGCCCTTTCTTGGGGGGGGCGGTGGTTCAAGTACCGCTGGACAGTCGGCCTCACAACGGAAAGGAATTTGTTGGCAGTATAACGAGGGGTCGTGCCGTTTTGGCACGAACTGTCGCTTCCGTCACGAGTGCTCTCGTTGCGGGGGCTCCCACAGTTATGTCAAGTGTTTTAGGAAGGAAAAGTCCCAACCCGTCGAGTCAGCTTCAAAAAGGGAAGACGCCGGTAAACCTCCTCGCGATGGTGCCGTATCTAGATAGGTATCCGCGGAGGGAGGCGGCACGTTTTTTGGCTGATGGTTTTGCACATGGTTTTCGGATCCCGTGTTTGGGGCCAGTGACCCCGTCGCCTCGGCACAAAAACTTAACATCAACCCGCCAATTTCCACAGGTTGTTTCTGCCAAATTGGCGAAGGAGGTGGAACTTGGGAGAGTGGCTGGACCATTCGAGCCCCCCCCCCCCGTGTCGTCTTTACACGTGTCCCTCTTGGGGGTTGTCCCCAAAAAAGGGAATCCGCTTTTCGCTTGCTACCAGTGCACCCGGACATTCAGCATTTGCTGGGTTGTCGTTGGGGGGGCAGTTTTATCTTGACCGGTGTCTTCCGATGGGGTTCCATTTCTTGCGCATATTTTGAGGTCTTCAGCACCTTCGTGGAATGGGTGGTTCGGGCAGAGACTCAGTTGGGGTCGGTGCTGCACTATCTTGATGATTTCCTTTGCATTGGTCCTCCGGATTTTTTCAGTCTGTTCAGTAATGTTGCACACTTTGGAATCTATTGCGACCCGTTTTGGGATTCCCTTGGCGCCGGGAAAAAACGGAAGGTCCTTCCACGGTCATACAATTTTTGGGCATTATCATTGACACGCGTCTCATGGAATGTCGGCTCCCGAGCGACAAACTGGAAGACTTGCGTCGGGGGGTGGCTGAGGCGCTAGCGGCAAAAGAAGGTGAGGCTTAGGCAGTTGCAGTCGTTATTGGGTAAGCTTAATTTCGCCTGCCGCATCATGCCTATGGGACGCATCTTTAGTCGTCGTCTCTGTGCTGTTACCGCAGGGGTTCTTATGCCGCATCACTTCATTAGGCTTTCAAGGGAACTGAAGGCTGACCTGAGGGTTTGGGAAAAAATTTTGGTCACGTATAATGGCAGGTCATTATGGATGGCCTCTGTTGTGGCTGCTTCCGACATTGACCTTTTCACGCATGCGGCGGGTAGTTCGGGCTTTGGGGCTTTTTGCCAAGGGGCTTGGTGCGCGGCGGCGTGGCCCAAGGAGTGGAGTGTGGCGGGGTTCTTGCGTAATTTAGTGTTGCTGGAACTATTTCCGATTGTGGTGGCGGTTGAGATTTGGGGCTCCAAATTTCGGGACCGGCGGGTCTGTTTTCATTGCGACAACTTGGGGGTGGTGGAGGTAATATTGAGCTTGTCAGCTTCTTCGCCGCCGGTGGTGCGATTGCTGCGTCACTTGGTTTTACGGTGTTTAAGTTTGAATTGTCTTGTACAAGCTGTTCATGTCCCGGGTGTTTTTGAATTCCATTGCCGATTCTTTGTCTCGTTTTCAGTGGACAAGGTTTCGAAGGTTGGCGACGGAGTCGGAGCAACTGGGGGTTCCTTGTCCAGACAGGCTGTGGAGACTGGCATTGGAGTAACGGAGGAGCTGTTACGTCGATCGGTGACCGGGGGTACATGGGCAGCGTACTCGTCGGTGTGGGGTGAGTGGTCTGACCTGGTAAGTTCGGTTGGGAGGAATGTTTCACAACAGGAGTATTTGGCTTTGCTGCTGTACTTTATTGGGAATGGGTTTGCGCAGGGCACATCGGTGTCGAAAATTAACAAGAGTTTAGCTGCCTTAGCCTTTTTCTTTCGGAGTCAAGGCCTGACGGATGTGACAAAGGATTTTAGGGTGCGCCAGGCCATGAAGGGGTTCCGGAAGGGGCGAGTGCATCTGGATTCTAGGCACCTGGTCTTGTTTGACTTGCTTCAGGAGTTGGTTGGGCTGTTGCCAGGGGTTGGTACTTCCAATTATGAGGTGAGGCGGTTCACGGTGGCTTTTTCATTAGCATTTTTCGGGGCGTTGCGTATTGGGGAGTTGGTGAGCAAGAACAGGTCAGGGGCCGGGGGGTTACAATTGAACGATGTGACAATGTCAGGGGAGTGTGTTCAGATTCATATTAGTAAGTCTAAATCGGATCAGTTGGGAAAAGGAGTTTCTGTGTCATTGTTTCGGGTACTGCCGGCATCTGTTTGTCCGGTTTCTTTGGTGCAACGGTATCTTGAAGCGAGAGGGTTGGGGTCGGGGACCTTTTTATTGCACAAAGATGGTTCATCTCTGTCGCGTTTTCAATTTTTGTCCGTTTTCCGGCGTTGTTTAACGCTGGCGGGTAGGGAGGTTTCACAGTTTAATACTCACTCCTTTCGTGTGGGGGCAGCCACAGAAGCGGCCAGGTTGGGTTTGGATTCATAGGTAGTGTGACGGATAGGGAGGTGGGAGTCAGATCGTTTTAAGATTTATGTTCGCCCTCATCTGCTTTGAAGTGTCATTGTATGTTGTGCATGGTTCTATGTTCCTTTTGTTTCCTTTCAGGTCTTCTTACTGGTCTGGGGGGGATCCTGGGGGATTCATATGTTTTCTGGGGGGCTGTTCGGGCAGATGTCCGACCGGATGGGAGACAACTGGGCATTTCACGGAGTGAGGCTGTCCTAAAATGGTTAGGGATTCGTGGAATGATGTGGGGCCAGGTTATCCCGGAATTTCATTAATTTGCCAGAGTTGACAGGCCACCAAATGTGGTAGTTCTCCAGGCAGGGGGCAATGATTTAGGGGTGCGCGCAGCCAGGGATTTGGCGAGGGATATAAAGTTTGATGTTTTGCGCCTTTTGCGTGATTTCCCTGGCTGCATCATAGTATGGTCCGATATTGTGGCGAGAAAGAGGTTGCGTTTCGCCCGCTCCGTAGTTCAAATGAACAAAGCCAGAACCAAGTTGAACCGGGAGATTGGGAAGTTTGTGGCCAGGTTGTGAGGTATAGTGGTCCGACACAGGGAGTTGGAGGATCAGTCTGTTCGCTATTGGAGAGATGACGGTGTTCATTTAAATGCTGTGGGTATAGACATCTGGTCCCTTGGCCTTCAGGAAGGGGTGGTTCGGGCTTTGCAGGTGTGGAGGGATTCGCTTGAATGAGGTTTTCAATCAAGCTCATGTGGCGGTTCAAGGGGTCTTTGGGGGGTCAGTGAAAATTTTGCATGGTCACAGGATTAGTGGGGCCCATCTAAGGATGGCGCTTTCCTTTGGTTAGCGGTGGTTCTCCCAGGAGATAAGTCCCCTGGGGGAAGGAAATATGGAAGTTGGTGTGATGTCCGAGCGTCCTCGAGCCAGTTGGGGCACAGCTGAGGATATAGACCATTAAAGTCATTAAAGTGTGCCTTTTTAATACACCCAAAGACCTCTTGCTGTTGGATATTATTTTTGTTCTTACGGGTATGTGTTACGTGTTTTCACGTTATGTTATTTATTATTTGGTTAATAAATGGGGCTGCTGTGGCCTTTTAAAACCCATGTCACGCGGTCTGTGTCTTTAATCTAATGGTAAGGACCCAAGGTTGACGAATCCTTTAGTCAAGTGAGACCCATAGGAGAGAATGGACGCAGGGGCTGCATGACTATGGGAGGAACAGGGGTCAAGTAACGGTCAGTCAGGTCAGTGGTGGGAGCAAGAAGTCATCTCTTACCTGATTGGAGGTAGAAAGCAGATGGGGCAGGGCCAGAGGCTTGGGGTCCGGTGTAGGGGGTGGATTCTTCATCATTCAGAGAAGTTGGAGAGGAGACATCTTCCCACCCTCCCGCCCTTGTGTTAGGGGTTAACATGCTGGACAGGTTGAGGGAGTGTTGGTATTTAAGGATGGGGTACATGTTGTTGTTGTTACATGTTTTGCTTTTCAAAAAAAAAAAAAAAAAAAAAAAGAGAAGGAACACATAAAAAAAAAAAAAAAAAAAAAAGAAACATAAAAAAAAAAAAAAAAAAACAACTATATTTATGGTTATGGTATAATTTCATGTTAAGGTGTACTGTTCAATTTTGTCGCAGCAGTCGGCGGTTCAAGGGGTCTTTGGGGGGTCAGTGAAAATTTTGCATGGTCACAGGATTAGTGGGGCCCATCTAAGGATGGCGCTTTCCTTTGGTTAGCGGTGGTTCTCCCAGGAGATAAGTCCCCTGGGGGAAGGAAATATGGAAGTTGGTGTGATGTCCGAGCGTCCTCGAGCCAGTTGGGGCACAGCTGAGGATATAGACCATTAAAGTCATTAAAGTGTGCCTTTTTAATACACCCAAAGACCTCTTGCTGTTGGATATTATTTTTGTTCTTACGGGTATGTGTTACGTGTTTTCACGTTATGTTATTTATTATTTGGTTAATAAATGGGGCTGCTGTGGCCTTTTAAAACCCATGTCACGCGGTCTGTGTCTTTAATCTAATGGTAAGGACCCAAGGTTGACGAATCCTTTAGTCATGTGAAGGCAAGAAAAAAAGTGTCTTCTAGCTGGTCACATGACGAGCAGGGCTTCTTCTCTACCAGTAGTGGGTGGACATTACGGTTGCAAAAAAAATAGACCTCATGTTGTGAATGGTGGTAAAGGTGAGTGCTTGTTCTATACAGCACTATACTTTAAATCCAGGCTGCATGATGATGCGTTATTGACAGTCTGGGCTCACAATGGTTGATTGATGCTAATGGTGTAGGGCAGTGACCAGTGGAAAACGAGGGCACAGAGGACAGCACTAAAATATGGACAGATTAAGTAGTGCTGTACCATCTTTCCACACAGTAGGGAACAAATTAGTGTTTTAGTATAGCCCGAAACAAACAAAAAAAAAATGAGCGCAGGGCTGACATGAGAAAGAGCATAGGGTAGCCGGGCAAGTTAGGGTTAACAGTTTGCTTTGTTAACTTGGGCTGCAGGGCATTGGGCAGCCTGCGTGGGGGAAGGACTGCAATGGTAGGTTGTGGGTAGGCAAGGGGAACCGGACATCCGGAGGAGGACACGAGGAGGAGAAACATTCCTCCACGGCTCTCCCATGGCAGATTCCCGGTAATTAGAGGCGCAGCTCCACTCCATGGCAGACTCTATGGGGATCGATTGGCTGCAGAGCCAGATTGCAGCCCTGCTGGGAGCTCCTGCCACAGATTCGGCTGAGACACAGGGCAGGACACGCCCCCGGAGTGTTTTAGCCCTTCACATTCCTCAGCGCCACTCAAGGAGCCCGGACTTGGACCCTCCAGCCCAGCTGGCTCAGCTTCCTCTGGCTAGCTCCGGTGCAGGTGCTGGGAGGAATCCCCATCATGGGCAGAGCTCTGTGGGATGGGGACATAGACACTAGCCGTCCCCAGTCCCTGCCAGGCAGAAGGAGCGTGAACATGCGGCCAGGTAAGGGTCATGATGGGAGCAGCGGCTCAGCGTGGGAGGAGTCTACTAGTGGGTTGCGTCCAGTCGGTCAGAGCAGCCGGAGACCCCCTCACCCCCAGATCTGGGAAGGATCCACGGAGCTCGGGAACGGGTCAGAGTAGCACGGCCCCTCCCACCAGTGGGGGGTGAAGAGGAGTCACACAGTAACGGCCGGGCATGCCAGTCCTGCGGGGCAGAGGTGCAGGAGGGACAGTGAACTGCCAGGACCTTCTGCAGGTGGTGCATCCTCACCAGCCCCGAGTCCAGATGAGCACCAGGATTCCTCACGTTCCAAGGGGGAGCTGTCCAGCGCGTAAGATAGCATCGCTCCGCTGAGGTTGTCAAAGGTGGATTCTGGAAAGGAGGCTGTGGGATCTGGTCCTGGTCGGCCTGGTAAGTCCATATCAAATGTTGACTCTTCTTTACAGCTTTCTGTGTCCCCTGTGTCGGATGTTGGGGTGGGCAGGGCCCCAGGGTTGGTTTAGGTATCCCTAACTCTCCCCCCCATGGCCGGCGGGCCCAGGGCCCGTTGTGATGGGAGATTCCACAGCCGTCCATGACTTTTTGGTCGGGCTACATTACTTGGTGCAACGTTTTGATGCAGGTTCGTCTGGTAGCACTGCGCCGGTGATGGCTTGGGTTCCAGACTCGCAGGGGGCGAGTTGGGCAATGACCAAGGTTCCAGAGGTTTCTGTGCCTGCACCTGGTCAGGGCCAGGTGGCTGGAGTGACGTTGGGGGATATGGCGGCTACGGGGACAGGAGCCACTACCTCTGCGGACCCGCAGAGGGACGCTAGTAAGAATACGGACTCGGTTCCCGATTTGGCCAAATGCGAGGTGTATATCTGTTTTGAAGGTCCTTTGGGTGCGCACATCAAATCTGAGGTGTGGGAAAAATTTGGTGGGGGGGGCTATGTGGAGATTTTCATGTTGTTGCCTCTTGAAAAGTTTAACTTGGACCGGTTAAAACCGGAAGAGTCCAAGAAGGAGGACGAGGAAAAGATTTGTTACTGTCTGATTCCGCAGGCCTGTGTTATCAGGGAGAAATTCCCTGAGAATTGTTTCCCTCTCTTTTGTTATCTGGATGCCATTAGCAAGGCCCAGAGGGTTTATGGGGGTGTGGCTTGGCTTAGGTATGACGAACAGTGTCATCAACGTAAGGCTATACTGCCCTTGCTACGCTGGGATCATAAGGACATCAGTTTATGTTTACCGTCCTCGCCACGGGCCTCTACTTCGTTTTTTCCAGTGGGGGCCAGGAGTCCGACCGCCCCCGGACAACCGGCCAGTGTTGGCAGTTCAATGAGGGTTCTTGTAGATTTGTCACCGGCTGCTGATATAAACACGAATTCTCTCACTCTGGGGGGGCTCATCCCCTGTCCCGCTGTTTCAAGGCCGGCAGGGCCCGTCCCAGCAATACTACAGGAAAAAGGCAGGACCCCAGTGAAGGTGGACAAGATGGCCCCCTTTCTAAGTCGATATCCAGATCGGCCAGCAGCTCGGTTGTTGCAGGCGGGTTTCGCGGCAGGATTCTTGATCCCTTGCTCCCTTTCTCAGATCCCTCCCGCGGCTGACAACTTGCGGTCGGCTCTATTGCACTCTGAAGTGGTTTCCGAAAAAACTCACCAAGGAGGTGTTACTGGGCCGCACGTGCGGCTCTTTTGCTCATCTCCCTTGAATAATTTGGTGTTTTTGCCTTTGGGAGTCGTTCCAAAGAAGGAGCCCAATAAATTTGCCTGATCCACTATATTTTCTTTACAAAAGGAGAGTCATTTAATAATGCTATTGACCCTGAGACGTGTGCGGTGTCTTACACCTCGTTTGACCCTGACGTTTTTTGGGTACTACGGTCAGGGTGCCCTTATGGCTAAGACCGACATCGAGGCTGCCTTTTAAGTTGCTGCCAGTCCACCCACGCAGTTTTCATCCTTTGGGCTGTAGATGGTTGGGCACCTTTTATGTGGATCGTTGCCTACCTATGGGCTGCTCCATCTCTTGTGCCTTTTTCGAGACATTTAGCTCTTTTCTCAAATGGGTGGTTCGGGATGTGGCGGGGTCAATTTAGTGATTTATTACTTGTTTGACTTTCGGTGTGTTGGCCCTCCCTCTTAAAATGTATGTGGTATTTTGCTGGCTATGGTTCAGCACCTCGCTGAGCGCTTTGGTATTCCTCTCTCAGCGGACAAAACAGAGGGCCCCACGTCGACAATAAAGTTCCTGGGGATAGTGATTGATTCCCAAGCGATGGAGTCGTCTGCCTGATGACAAGTTGCTTGCTCTTAAGAATGAGGTTCGTTTGGCCTTTGGCAAATGCAAGAACCAGCTCCGAGAGCTACAGTCGCTCCTCGGCAAGCTTAATTTTTCATGCCGTATTATGTCAATGGACAGGGTCTTTTGTTGGCGGCTATCGCCCGCCACTGCTGGGGTCAGTTCGCCCAGGCATTTTGTTCAGCTGAATAGGAAGCATAGGGCTGACCTGCTGGTGTGGCACAATTTTTTTGGCACTTTCAATGGTCGGTCGATCTGGCCAGTCAGCAACTATGATCCTATGGCTATGGAGCATTCTTAAGGGGTCGGTGGAGCGGGGAGCGCTGGCCCACCGAATGGCGAGAGGCAGGCTTCCTAAAGAATTTAGTGCTTCTAGAACTTTTTCCAGTAGTGGTCGCCATAACACTCTTGGGAAATTTGTTTATGAACAAAAAGGTACGTCTCCACTGTGATAACCTGGGGGTGGTTCAGGTTATCAACTCTCTGTCAGGGTCCTCCCACCTGTAATCCATCTTTTGCAATATGTGGTTTTGTGTTATCTTTGGCAAAATGCGTTTCTGTACGCTGTGCCTATTCCAGGAGTGGAGAATACGTTGGCTGACGCTCTCTCTCGCTTTCAGTTGGACAGGTTCCGGTAGTTGGCACTGGGCGCAGAGCAACATGGAACCCCTTGTCCTTTTCGGCTGTGGCGGAATGCGTTGGAATTGCTTCTGGTTTGATTTGAAGCTCCTTGAGTGAGTCAACGTAGTCTTACTACACTAAGGTCTGGTGGGAATGGGGGGGAGCCGCTACAGCAGCCGGGGGTTGAAATGGTCAGTTCTGAGGTCAGACATCTTGTGATTTATTTCATTTGTCTGTGTTTCGCTGTCGGCGTGTCCATTTCCGATATGAACCGGAAGTTGGCCGGTTTGGCCCCCTTTTTAAATTGCTGAGCATCCCAGATTTTACAAAGGATTTTTTGGCCCTCAGAGGTCATAAAAAGGGTGCTCGCCGGGTGCCGCCGGCATATTATTTTTTACATTCTATGGTCCTTGTTTATGCAGACGGGAACTGGAGGTGTATACGTGGCGGTATCTCCGCAGTGATGGGGTTCATCTGAATCTGTGGTCCCTGGGTTTACAAGACGGGGTACAGAGGGCATAGCGTTTTTGGCAGGGCACAAAGGTGTGAGGTTTTCACACTTTGCGCTGTGGCGGTTGGGTCTTTGAAGGCATTTTTAAAACAACCTGCTGTGATTAGATTATTAGGGACCCATCTAAGGTATGGCATCCCTGGTGGAATGCCAGTTATGGTGGATTAACTGGTAGTTACAATGGTGGTATCTGCATATTGTGATTCGTCCCCGAGCTGGTGCAGTGCGGCAGAGACCGTGGAAGTAATTATGCAGATACAAGGAACAATTTGATAGTTGGTGCCTCCAAGGATCGGCAACCTAAAAAAGTGTTATGTTTTTTGTTTGGTAATATTGGTTTACATAATTTGTTATTTGTTTAATAAAGAGGCCGAAACAGCCAATTTACTCCAACCGTTGTGTCAGGGTATTTTTTGGTAAGTCTAGTTGGGGTAATAGGTTGGTGGTGCAGCAAGTTGTTATCCAAAAGGGTGGGATACATCTGAGGTACCTTGATCATGAAATCCCATTGAAAGTGAGACTTGCTACATTGAGTTGACCATAACCATTGTTATTTTTCCATTAGTACTTCATGTAGTAAAACATTCATAGTTACAAATTTGGTAAGATTGAAAAAAAAGACACCAATCCATCCAACTCAACCTGAGTGTGTGTGTGTATGCGCGTGTGCCTAAAGTCCATTTCCAGTCTATTTTTCTTTTGCTGCCCCCCTGGAAGTTTGAAAAACACAGATCTGGCTACAACACTCTCCTTCTTTGCCACAAGATTTTTCTCAATAACGTCCAAATAAAAGTTGTACTCCTACTTGGCCTTGTGATGATGGGTGCTCAACGTAAATGTCATGTATGGGGACATGCCAAAACCGAATGCAAAGATGCAAAGTCACCAGCTCTCTAAATAGATGCCTTTCACGTTTTTATTGTAAAGACAGAATCACATAAGGAATGAGAAACCAACCTTTCAGGGCCTCGCAGGGTTCCTTTTTCAAGGCAACATAGTGACATTGATATTCCCTCAGTCACCCAGCATCATACAACCAGAGGAGTGTTGAAAGTTCGTGAGTGCAGGACATCAGGGCCCCATTCCCTAAGAACAGCACCCCGCTCACAGTGCTTTGGTGCAAAGAGTGCCACCCACCACAGGGAGAAGATTGGAGAGGAAAAGCATCAAGTTCATCACATGACCAGGCAGATGACATCAGAAAAATATAAGCTAAAAGCAAAAAAAAATGGCAAATCATATTGTGGGGGCTTCAAGCACAGAGCCCAGAGATTGGCTTTAACATGATTGCAAACCATCACCTTGTAAAACAACACATTCAGTTTAAAATTGAAATAAAAGGCAAAATATTTTTGTATAGATATAAAAAAATACCTTTTTTTCCCTTTTTTATTAGTGATCACATTCTCTCTGATCTCAGCTGCATAAGAGCTGGGGGGAGGAGAAGCAACAGTACACAGCACACTGAGCTTCCAAGTGAATGGCTGTGCAGTGTGGGGGGGGGGGTGTCAGGATAAGTCTGATCATTGGAGGATAGCTAGAGAACTGAGTTTGGGGTGCTCTTCTGCTTAGTGTGGTCATTTTTAATTGGAAAGCAAAGGGACTAGCAGGAACACCAGAGATTTCTCATAAAGGAAGCAATACAAAGAGAACAGGATACTTTCTCATACAAGCTCAAGGTACAGCAGGCACATATCAGGAATATAGAATGCTGGGGCAACAAATACTTTAAGCCTGGTACACACTAGTAGTTTTTTTTTTGTTTTGTTCTGTTCAACCCAGCAGGGCTGAATGGAAAAAATCTGACAGCTCAGGAGGAGTGGATGTACTAACTATCCAACGTTAGTACAGCGATCTCCCCTGCTGTGCTATTGTGTTCTGACAGGAGGGCGCCCCCCCCCCCCGCCAGAACACTCTGGTCAGCACTCTAAGCCATTGGCTGAGATCGCTGATCGGATGCCGATCAGTAGACCTTATTCGGTCAGTTTAAAATAGAGATGAAAGGCAAAACATTTTTGTATAGATATAAAAAACATTATAAATACATTTTGTCTTTTTCTATAAGTGATCACATTCCCTCTGTTTTCAGCTTCATAAGAGCTGGAGGAGGAGAAGCAGCATTACACTGAGCTTCCCAATGAATGACTGTGCAGAGGGTGGGGGGGGTGTCAGGACAAGTCTGATCATTGGAGGAGAGTGTGTTCTTCTACTTAGTGTGGTCAGTTTTTAATAGGACAGCAATGGGACTGGCAGGAACACCAGAGATTTCACACAAAAGAAGAAATATAAAGAGAACAGGATACTTTCTCATACAAGTACATGGTACAGCGTGCACATATCAAGAATATGAAGGGTTGGGGTAAAAAAACGCTTTAAAATCTCTTATGGTAAATAGCCTCTTCCTACACATAAGATTTACACAACTGAAGTCCTCCTGTCCTTTGTACATTCCTTGGGATAAAAGTTCAGTTGCAAAAGCTTTATACTGCTCTTGAATAAATTTTAACATGTTAATTGGGTCGCCTAGAGCATCTACGGATTTAAATGGAATGGTAATTTTTCATAACATCAAATTACAAATTTTGATGCGTGTTATATCAATTTTTTAGAGCAAGAGGAGTTTTTCTTTAATACATTTTCAGTTAGTGTTAAAGCATGAATAATAAACCAGTATTTTATTCATTTTCATTCCTTTCTCGATTTCTGTCACATAATTTTCTAGCACCGGCTTGAGACACGCAGCATTCCACGTGGGGTATTTTTTGACCTCCTCTAACCCTTTCTAGGCTTCTTCCACACTAAGCCAGTAGCTAAGCCCAAATCTAAAAGGATATGTTTTGATAAGTCATGCATACATGAATGAGCCAGGCTTGCTGGAATCACTACACATTCATCCTTAAAGTTATATTCAGTCTCAGCTATCCCCAGGACACTAGAGGCCCTGAGCTTCTAGATGTTACTGGAATATTAACTCCTTGAGTACTTGTTCTGGATAGCTCATGCAATAGATACAATGCCAAGAAAGTGTTGATAAATGCTGATCTCTTTTTGCTAAACTGTGTATTTTAAAAAATAAAATGAACAAATAATGAATAAATAATATGAACTTATAAAAAGTTGTGCAATATATAAATCAAAATCTCTGAATGCAGTTTGCTTAACCACTTGCCGACCAGCCGCCGCAGTTTTACTGCGGCAGAATGGCTTGGCTGGGCGAAAAGACGTTATGTTATGTTGTTTCGCCCTGTGGCCACTAGGGGGCGCATGTGTGACGCTTCCGATGCAAGTGCCCGGCGGGCGCGATGACCGCCAGGCACCCGCGATCACTCGTGACACAGCGAGAACCGGGATCTGTGTGTGTAAACACACAGATTCCAGGTTCTCTGGGGGAGAAGAGACTGATTGTGTATTCTTACGAAGTATGAACACCGATCTCTCTCTTCCCCTGGAGAAACAAAAGGGGGGGGTTCCGGCGCTCCGCAACATGTGATGTCTAAGGTAAATAGTACAATGGTAGCTATAATAGCACATTAAAATAAGGCAGGTAAATTCTAGAATGAGGAGGCAGCCATCCTCAGAGGGTGTCCACTGTCCATTACCTCTGTTGATAATCAATGTTGAAAAAAGGAGGGGTGTGGAGGTGCCAACTGTGGTAGCTTGTTTATGCAAAAATAAAAGTTAGTGTAACAATTACACTTACTGGTTCGCAGGGTGGAGGTGTTTCTTTGAGATGGAAAGTGTCATGGGATGTGCTGTTATCTTGTTTCCGGCTCGGATTTCATTCCTGCAGCTTGAATATATAGTGGAGGCAATTAGGTTAATTATTTTACTGGATTTTACTGGGTGCTATCCTACTTTTAATATTAGAGAGCACCCAATAAAATCCGTAAAGTCCCACCCACTCCAGCCTCACACATCCCCCTAATTCCATTAGTGGGAATGTACCAATGCCGGAAAAAATTATGCCTAACGTGCAAATTTGTTGACCATGGACAAAAAAACTTCACTGTTAAAGACAAAACATACACCATAAAAGACTTTTATAATTGCTCCAGTGAATACGTGGTGTACTGCCTGACCTGCCCATGTGGTCTCTTTTATGTGGGCAGGACCATACGCCCCCTAAGCCAACGTTTTGGGGCACACAGGCGTTTCATAGAAAAGGGCTGGGACAAACATAGTGTCCCTCTTCATTTTTTGAGGGAACACCAAAAATCTACCATGGGCCTCAGAGTCTGGGTCATGCCCAGAGGTCTTCCTGCTGCGGAACGTTTCAAACGACTGTGTCAGCAGGAGGCCTACTGGATATATTCATTGAGTACTCTCTTGCCAGGGGGACTCAATGAAGAATTAGAAACACATTCTTTGTTGTAGTTTACTTTCTTCCCCCCCCCCTTCCACTCTCAAATCATACATTCATTCTTCACTTTCTTATTATATATATATATATATATATATATATATATATATATATATATACATACACCTTGCCCATCACTATACAAACCATGTAGAAGTTTCTTACAACATAAAAATACCCCCATGGTCCTTTGCTGTCCAGTCATCCAGTCACCTGAGGGACCGCTGTCCCCTCATGGACCCAGATAGCAACTCCATAACAACTTCACCCCCTTCCCCCCCCACCCCCACCCCTCCCCACCCCCCCCCCCTTCCCTTATGTCCCCCCTGAGCTCATCCTCATAATGTGTATCCCAGTGCTTTTTAATCTCATTTTTTAATTTTTTTTTTTGTCTCCCATTTTCTATTTCTATTTTTATCTTTAATTTTTATGTTTCAGTTTCATTTTTATTTCTTATTTTTATTTTTATTCTAATTTTACATTTATTTTTATACTTATTTTTATTTCTAGTTTTCATTGTTTTTTCCCATTTTTATTTTTCATTAAATTTTTTATTTTTTATTATTTAGTTTATATTTATTTTTATTTCATTTTTAATTTTCCACATTTTTTTCATCTTCTAAATAAATGTTTTAACTCTAATTCCACTTACTATTATTATCCTTATATTTATTAAACTTACCCCCAATTCATCATATTTTTAATTCTTCATACTTTACTTTCAACTTTTTTGTGCTTTGTGGGTCTGCTGGCTGTTGTGGTTCCACAGCCACAGACCTCCAGCCCATACACTTTAACCTAATTAACCTAATTGCCTCCACTATATATTCAAGCTGCTCTCCTCCAGGGAGCAAAAAGGCCAGTAGAAGGAGCTGTGAGCCCCGAGCGCGTAGCCTGTACTATCCCTGCATCATCCCCAACACCAGCCTGGATGTTTGCCGTGCATCAGTGACGTCATTTCCTCTTCCGCGCTCCAGAGTGGTCAGCGTGGAGCTTTCCATGTACTGGATGCAGCGGTTCAGCCTGTGTACAGACTCCACACCCAGACGCCTGAAGGAATTAAATCTGAGCCGGAAACAAGATAACAGCACATCCCAGGACACTTTCCATCTCAAAGAAACACCTCCACCCTGCGAACCAGTAAATGTAATTGTTACACTAACTTTTATTTTTGCATAAACAAGCTACCACAGTTGGCGCCTCCACACCCCTCCTTTTTTCTCTCTTCCCCTAGCAAGTCCCATCCCCCCTACAGTTAGAACACAGAGAGGGAACACAGTTGATCACACTTGATCGCCCTCTAGTGTTAACCCCTTCCCTACCAGTGACATTTTTACAGTAATCAGTGCATTTTTATAGCACTGATCACTGTATAATTGTTAATGGTCCCAAAAATGTGTCAAAAGTGTCAAATTTGCCGCAATATCGCAGCCCCGATAAAAATCATAAGATCGCAGCCATTACTAGTAAAAAAATTAATAATAATAAAAATACCATAAATCTATCCCCTATTTTGTAGACTATAACTTTTGCGCAAACCAATCAATATACGCTTATTGCGATTTTTTTACCAGAAATATGTAGAAGAATACGTATTGGCCTAAACTGAGGAAAAAATTTGTTTTTTTGAAAAAAAAATTTGGGATATTTATTATAGCAAAAAGTAAAAGATATTGTGTTTTTTTTCAAAATTGTTGCTGCTCTTTTGTTTATAGCACAAAAAATAAAAACCGCAGAGGTGCTCAAATACCACCAAAAAAAGCTTTTTGTGGGAAAAAAAGGACGCATTTCGTTTGGGTACAACGTTGCACGACCGCGCAATAGTCAGTTAAAGCGACACAGTGCCAAATTGTAAAAAGTGCTCTGGTCAGGAAGGGGGTAACATCTTCCGGGGCTGAAGCGGACTGTCACACTAATCTACTATCGAGCTACCCAACCTCAGACGATGTTATGATAGCTTATACCTATGTCTGTTTTGAAATGGCCCCCTTTGTGCTTTTGGCTGCTATGTGTTGTGACGACTATGTTTTTCTTTTTCTTCTATATAAATAGGAGAAAATAGGGTTTTTTTTACCAAAAATATGTAGAATACATGATGAATACTGATACATGATGAATACATTTGGTTTTTTATATATTTTTTTTTTTTGGATATGTATTATAGCAGAAAGTAAAAAAATATTGTTTTTTTTTTTCAAAATTGTCTGTTTGTTTATAGAACAAAAAAATAAAAACTGTAGAGGTGATCAAATACCACCAAAACAAAGCTCTATTTCTGGGGGAAATAAAGGACGTCAATTTTGTTTGGGTACAGCATCACATGACTGCGTAATTGTCAGTTAAAGCTACGCTGTGCCGTTTAACAAAAAATGGCCTGGTCATTAACGGGGTAAAACCATTGAACATTGCTGGTGCTCATTGGTTTATCCCAGCTGCCCCTGCGTCTCTTCAGAACCCATTAGAAACATAGGGGTTCATGTGAGGAAGCAGCAGGGGAGGAGTAATCTTACACTGATCATTACAGCATCATTTGGTAGTAAGTATTTACTATCTTCTTTACAGGGAACACTTGTATTTACAGTTTCATCTTAGCAACAGACAACTCACCAGCCTTTAGCTAAACTGTCTACATTTGTTTTCTTTTATCATGTTTTTCACCTGGTAGTCTTGTCTACTCTAGTCCCTGGGTGGCCACGCTCACTCCTCCACTGTATGTATGGAGGGAATCAAAGTTGTCACCTAGGCTAGACTACTAAATATGTCTGCCTTTGTTCATCTCCATTACATAATAAGTGGTAGTCAGGGGCGTAACTAGAAATAGCAGGGCCCCATAGCAAAATGTTGCATTGGGCACAGGTCACGCTGCATTGGACACAGCATGACCTGTGTCCAATGCAGCGTGACCTGTGCCAAATGCAGCATGACCTGTGCCCAATGCAGCATGACCTGTGCCCAATGCAGCATGACCTGTGCCCCATACAGCGTGACCTGTGCCCCATAGAGCGTGACCTGTGCCCCATACAGCGTGACCTGTGCCCAATGCAGCGTGACCTGTGCCCAATGCAGTGTGACCTGTGCCCAATGCAGCGTGACCTGTGCCGCATACAGCGTGACCTGTGCCGCATACAGCGTGACCTGTGCACCATACAGCGTGACCTGTGCCCCATGCAGCGTGACCTGTGCCCCATACAGTGTGACCTGTGGCCAATGCAGCATGACCTGTGCCCAATGCAGCGTGACCTGTGCCCCATACAGTGTGACCTGTGGCCAATGCAGTGTGACCTGTGCCCAATGCAGCGTGACCTGTGCCCCATACAGCGTGACCTGTGCCCCATACAGCGTGACCTGTGCCCCATGCAGCATGACCTGTGCCCAATGCAGCGTGACCTGTGCCCAATGCAGTGTGACCTGTGCCCAATGCAGCGTGACCTGTGCCGCATACAGCGTGACCTGTGCCCCATGCAGCGTGACCTGTGCCCCATGCAGCGTGACCTGTGCCTCATGCAGCGTGACCTGTGCCCTATGCAGCATGATCTGTGCCCAATACAGCATGATCTGTGCCCAATACAGCATGATCTGTGCCCAATACAGCATTGCCTGTGTCCAATACAGCCTGGTCTGCCTGTGCCCCATACAGCCTCACCTGTGCAGAGGAAGAGGCAAGCCACCCGGATCAGCAGAGAGCGGGATTGCCCGCTGTAATAGCTTTCATTTGAATTTCCCGTCTTCCCGGGGCTCATCGTCACATAGCCCCACCTCTTGGCCTGACGCCTTTGATGACATCAGACGTCCCACATTGGATTGGCGTTCTGTCTATCAAAGGCGCCGGGCCAAGAGGTGGAGCTATGTGACGTGAGCCCCGGGAACACTGGAAGTTCTAATGAAAGCTATTACATCGGGCAATTCAGCTCTCTGCTGATCCGGATGGCTTGCCTCTTCCTCTGCACAGGTGAGGCTGTATGGGGCACAGGCAGACCAGGCTGTATTGGGCACAGGCAACACTGTATTCGGCACAGGTCACGCTGCATTGGGCACAGGTCACAGCTTGCCTCTTCCTCTCCTCTCTCTTCCCCTGGCTGGGAGACTGTGCCGGCGGTGCTCTCATCCTCACTGGGCCCCACTTGGCTGCGGGCCCCATAGCGCGCGCATGGGTCACTATGGTGGTAGTTACGCCCCTGGTGGTAGTGAAGTGGAGTGGTTCATCACCATTACACAGTGGCGGCCCATCCATTAGGGGCGCCTGGGCGCCGCCCCCTCTCTCCAGCCACCCTCTATATGAGTAATGGATAGATTCATGCATAGCATGAATCTATCTACAGCCGCCGCTACCACCCCCTATTCAGGCGTCCGGAAGATGACTTGCTGTTCAAACAGAGCAACAGAATGGGGAAAAAAGGGGATTTAAGTGACTTTGACTGTGGCGTAGTTGTTGGTGCCAGATGGGCTGGTCTGAGTATTTCAAAAACTGCTGATTTACTGGGATTTTCACACACAACCATCTCTAAGATTTACAGAGAATGGTGGGAAAAAGAGAAAATATTCAGTGAGCGACAGTTTTGTGGAGGAAATGCCTTGTTGATGTCAGAGGTCAGGGGAGAATGGGCAGACTGGTTCCATATGATCGAAAGAGAACAGTAACTCAAACAACCACTCGTTACAACCAAGGTATGCAGAATACCATCTCTGAATGCACAACACCTTGAAGCAGATGAGCTACAGCAGCAGAAGACCACACCGGGTGCCAATCCTGTCAGTTAAGAACAGGAAACCGAGGCTACAATTTGCAAAGGCTCATCAAAATTGGACAATAGAAGATTGGAAAAAACGTTGCCTAGTCTGATGAGTGGATTTCAGCTGCGACATTCAGATGGTAGGGCCAGAATTTGGTGTAAACAACATGAAAGCATTTATGGACAGGTTCATTGATCCTTCTTTCTTTGCTCATTCGACTCCATCGTTCCTTATGCCTCACACATGGGACCACATAGGTACAGACTTCGTTTTTGCTTTTAAGGGAATGCACTTAGTAACTTATATTTATACATTTAGTTCTGTGTATTTATACAGTATATATTTATATATAATTTTTTTTGTGTCCTTCATAGTTTAGTAACAGTGGTTTTGGTTTCTCCACTTGTTCCTTTTTGTCAATTTTTCTTTACTTCATATGCTCATAGGGATTTCTTCTGTGATCTTTTGTACATTCCACTACTTCCCATATGGCGGCCAGGCCAGGGTGAACCTAGAATGAAGTATGGATCCTTGTTTTTAATGTTTGGCTGACTAACCTTCAATTCAATACATCACACATATGTAAGTGATGTTGCAATTATTCACATAAGGGTGGAAGGTGCTTGCAAAGGCCATTACCGTTATGTATGTTGTTTCTCAATTCTGTATTACAGATATATGACCACTCCTACCCCTGAAGAAGATGGCTATTGAAACATGTTGGGTCATCCCACCTAGGACATCTGTAAAGGATTACTAAATAGTTTCACGTATCATAGCCTATGCGGGAATTGGAGTAGTTCCAATTTTGGACCATATGATGAGGGGTGAACACTGATTTAGAATGTGTCGGCCTTAGCAATTTCATCTGTATGATTTTATGATGACTTTTGTAATATAATTACTGTATATATTTTTATATACATATTTTAGTTATAGCTTGGTGCCTTTAAAGTCCTATTATATAAAATTTGGGAATTCACTTGAAAAAGTCACGTGACCTGTGACGCAATGCGTCAGGAGGAGGAGCCAGTGACGACAGCCGAAGGTATACGATCACACGAAGGGGCTGTGAGGAGGAGTGAGCCAGCCTAACTGTTACCAACACGCTTTAGTAATCCGGGCATATGTGAGTGTATCTATTCAGCCTACCCAGCCCATTTTTTCCTTTCTCAGCCGTATTGCACTATGGTTGTTTTTTGTTTTTTTCTCTCTGAGACATGGGGTCCATGGCCCATGGATTGGTTTGGTCAGAAGGAAAGACAAAAATTAAGCGGTCATATTAGCCTGATTGTTTCTCCATCGGGGATTGCAGCGAGGTGGATCGGCAGACAGCTTTTCTGAAGCAACGCAAGGGACATTGTACAAAACTTTTTTCAGAGTTTGTCAGTGTTTGTCTATGTCTTTGGCAGAGAAGGTCCCCGTAGCACTGTAATGCATATTTATATTATAGAAAAGGTTTCACAGTAATGCATGGCACATTTATGCTACACTTTTTGTGAATGATAGCTCACATTTACTTTTATTATTATTTTTTCACTCTTCACAAATGCCTATGACAGGATTAATGCCGGGACCCCACAGATTATGGCTCCAGGGATTTGGGGGGGGAGTACTGAAGATTTCAAGAGAGCAGCCACCAGCACAAGGGACACAATGAAAAACTGTCCCTGGTGCTGATTTATAAAAAGAATAATTTTAGCTAAACTGATGTCCTGTACACACGATTAGGATTTTTGTCGGAAAAACCTTGGATGCTTTTTCCAACGGAATTCCGCTCAAGCTTGGCTTGCATACACACGGTCACACAAAAGTTCTCTGAACTTTCGACCGTCAAGAACGCGGTGACGTACAACACGTACGACGGCACTAGAAAAGGGAAGTTCCATACGAAGCGATGATTCTGAGTAGGGATGAGCTTCGAGTTCAAAATAACGTCCCATGTGTAGATGATGCCTGTAGATGATAGTAAATCAACCACTATATGTGGTATTGTGGTATATTTAGTTTGAGTCGAACTCATGTTCGACTCGAACATCGGCTGTTCGCCAGTTCGCCGAACAGCGAACAATTTGGGGTGTTCGCGGCAAATTTTAAAGGCTTATATGCAAGTTATTGTCATAAAAAGTGTTTGGGGACCTGGGTCCTGCCCCAGGGGACATGTATCAATGCAAAAAAAAGTTTTAAAAATGGACGTTTTTTCGGGAGCAGTGATTTTAATAATGCTTAAAGTGAAACAATAAAAGTGTAATATTCCTTTAAATTTCGTACCTGGGGGTGTCTATAGTATGCCTGTAAAGGGGCGCATGGTTCCCGTGTTTAGAAAAGTCTGACAGCAAAATTACAGTTCAAAGGAAAAAAAGTCATTTAAAACTACTCACGGCTATTAATGAATTGTCGGTCCGACAATACACATAAAAGGTTATTGATAAAAACGGCATGAGATTTCTCCACAGGGGAACCCCGAACCAAAATTTTTTTTAAAAATGGCGTGGGATCCCCCCAAAAATCCATACCAGACCCTTATCCGAGCATACAACCTGGCAGGCTGCAGGAAAAGAAGGGGGGACGAGAGAGCGCCCCCCCTCCTGAACCGTACCAGGCCACATGCCCTCAACATTGGGAGGGTGCTTTGGGGTAGCGGCCCCCCAAAGCACCTTGTCCCCATGTTGATGAGGACAAGGGACTCATCCCCACAACCCTTGGCCAGTGGTTGTGGGTGTCTGCGGACGGGGGGCTTATCGGAATCTAGAAGCCCCCTTTAACAAGGGGGCCCCCAGATCCCACCCCCTGTGTGAAATGGTAATGGGGTACAAAAGTACCTTTACCATTTCACAAAAAAGTGTCAAAAATGTTAAAAATGACAAGAGACAGTTTTTGACAATTCCTTTATTTAAAGTCTTCTTCTTTCCATCTTCTTCGGGTCTTCTTCTTTCGGTTTCTTCCTCCATCTTCTTCTTCCTCTGGTTCTTCCTCCGATCCTCTACTTCTTGCGCCGGTGTTCTCGTCCGGCATCTTCCTCCGCGGCGTCTTCTTCACCGCTTCGTTCTTGGGCTGCTCCACATCCATGGGAGGCTCCCGCTGTGTGGCGCTTCTCTTATTCTGACACTTCTTAAATAACGGAGACCCCACCCCCGGTGACCCCACCCCCTCTGACGCACAGGAACTTCCCTATGGGTTTCCCCGTGACGTCAGAGGGGAGTGGGGTCACCCGTTATGTAACCGGGTGACCCTGCCCCCTCTGACATCATGGGGAAACCCATAGGGAAGTCCCCGTCAAGTCCCTGTACGTCAGAGGGTGGCGGAGTCACCAGGTGGCCCCGCCCTCCGTTATTTAAGGAGTGTCAGAAGAAGAGAAGTGTCACACAGCGGGAGCCTCCCATGGATGTGGAGCAGCCCAAGAACGAAGCAGGGAAGAAGACACCGCGGAGGAAGATGCCGGACGAGAACACCGGAGCAAGAAGCAGAGGATCGGAGGAAGAACTAGAGGAAGGAGAAGATGGAGGAAGAAACCGAAGGAAGATAGAAGGAAGAAGACCCGAAGAAGATGGAAAGAAGAAGACTTTAAATAAAGGAATTGTCAAAAACTGTCTCTTGTCATTTTTAACATCTTTGACACTTTTTTTGTGAAATGGTAGGGGTACTTTTGTACCTCATTACCATTTCATACATGGGGGGCGGGATCTGGGGGTCCCCTTGTTAAAGGGGGCTTCCAGATTCCGATAAGCCCCCTGCCCGCAGACCCCCACAACCACCGGCCAAGGGTTGTGGGGATGAGACCCTTGTCCTCATCAACATGGGGACAAGGTGCTTTGGGGGCCGCTACCCCAAAGCACCCTACCAATGTTGAGGGCATGTGACCTGGTACGTTCAGGAGGGGGGACGCTCTCTCGTCCCCCCCCCCTTCTTTTCCTGCGGCCTGCCAGGTTGCGTGCTCAGATAAGGGTCTGGTATGGATTTTTGGGGGGACCCCATGCCATTTTTTTTTATTTTGGCATGGGATTCCCCTTAAAATCCATACCAGACCTAAAGGGTCTGGTATGGATTTTGAGGGGGACCCCCACGCCATTTTTTAAAAAATGTTAGCGTGGGTTTCCCCTTAATATCCATACCAGACCTGAAGGGCCTGGTATGGAATTTAGGGGCACCCCCACGCCATTTTTTTTTTAAATTTTGGTTCGGGGTTCCCCTGTGGGGAAATCCCATGCTGTTTTTATCAATGAACTTTTATGTGTATTGTCGGACCGACAATTCATTAATAGCCGCAAGTAGTTTTAAATGACTTGTTTTCCTTTGAAATGTCTTTTTGCTGTCAGACTGTTCTAAACACGGGAAACATGCGCCCCTTTACAGGCATACTATAGACACCCCCAGGTACGAAATTTAAAGGAATATTACCCTTTTATTGTTTCACTTTAAGCATGATTAAAATCACTGCTCCCGTTTTTAAAACTTTTTTTTGCATTGATACATGTCCCCTGGGGCAGGACCCAGGTCCCCAAACACTTTTTATGACAATAACTTGCATATAAGCCTTTAAAATTAACACTTTTGATTATTCATGTTCGAGTCCCATAGACTTTAACAGTGTTCGCGTGTTCGAACAAATTTTTTGCCTGTTCTCATGTTCTGGTGCGAACCGAACAGGGGGGTGTTCGGTGCATCACTAATTCTGAGCATGTGTGGTTTTTTTGCGCGTCGGAATTGCATACAGACAAACGGAATTTCCGAACTTTTTCCGACGGAAAAATAGAGAACCTGCTCTCAATCTTTTGTTGGCGGAAACTCCGCCAGCAAAGGTCCGATGGAGCATACGCACAGTCGGAATTTCTGACCAAAAGCTCACATCGGACTTTTGCTGGCAGAATTTCCGATCCTGTGTATGGGGCATTAGGCTTTAACCCCCCCGGCGGTATTCCCGAGTCTGGCTCGGGGTGGATTTTCAGTACTAAAAGCAGTAACCCCCGAGCCAGACTCAGGATCACATCGCAGGATCCATGTAGAGGTTACTTACCTTGTCCCCTGGATCCTGCGATGTCTCCCTGCTGTGATCTGCGAGCCGCCGTGTCTCGCTCGATGCACAGTGCCAAGCTCAGTTCCCTGAGAGCGTTGCGACGCACGCAGTTCGGCGCCAAATTCATAAAGTAAAAAACACAGTATAGATACAGTATACTGTAATCTTACAGATTACAGTACTGTATCAAATAATTACACATCCCCTTTGTCCCTAGTGGTCTGTCCAGTGTCCTGCATGCAGTTTTATATTATAAATACTGTTCTTTCTGCCAGGAAACTGGAGATTGTCCATAGCAACCAAAATATGTCCGTTTACATCAAAAGTGCTTTTAGACCAGCTAGAAAACAACGATAATAAATTAGAATCACTTGCAGAATAGAGTGATAGTGATTCATGGGGAAATTCATCATCAAACACTAAAAGTAATGACAGCGACAATTCTGCAACTGAGCAAATTTCAGTGTTTTTGATTTGATTACATTATTGAATAATTTTTATTATTATTATATTATTATTTGTTATAATTATTTATAGTTATTATATTATAATTTTTTATTTCGTTTTTCAAACTTTATCATACCCGGGATGTCTACTAGACTCTTGTTTGGACAGATTTAAGTGAGTTATTCCTAACAATTACAGGCCTCCAATATAAAATGCCAAATTTCCATGCAAAATAATTGTACCGCTTTTAGCATTAAAAATCAGAAATAATCATACCGCCAGGGAGCTTAATTTAGTTGTACTTTTTCGCATTCTTTCCAGCTCCACATCATCATTTCTGTGAGTAAGGAAACAATATTTGAAATGCCACCTAATGCTTATCTAATTTTTTTTTAATTGGTCAAAAAATACTATGCTTTAACATTTTCTTTTAAAATTAAGAATAGAATTCCTTAAACACAAGTTGTTTTCCACTGGCATAGTTAAAAAAAAAAAAAAGAAAAATCACACACTCCTTTTCCTTTGCCTATTTGCTCAATTATGGATTATGCAAATGGTCCCCTTTTTTCTACATTAAGGTAACAAAAAACATTGCCCGTTGTAGAGTGGAACAGTGTGTACTCAGCATCGCAGCCATTTCCATGGCTACAAATCAACCACATGATGCAAAATGTAAGGAGAGCATGCTCAACGAATGGATAAATAAGTCTCATTTTTCTTCCTTTGTTCCGAAAGCTCCTTTAGACTTCCTGTTGTCAAGCACAGCTGTGAGGAGCACTTCATTTGCATCATATCTGAAAGCATGGTAGAGCAGACTGGCAATGGCCTGTATTGTGACTGTTAAAACCTAGATTAATGTCGAACAAAACAATTTGCACTTTGTTTCTGTGGGAAAGTTCAGCCTCCCAGCAAGAGGATTTTCTAAACACAGAGAATGGCGGAATTCTCCTGTTTAAAGGGGAAAAATTAGCTAGCTACAAATCACAACAATCTCTCCCCCTATCTATCAAAATAGCCAGCCAGGCCTCTTTTGGCCATTTAAAGTTCTTTTGTCCCTTGAAATGTTTTTCTCTCTTCTATTCTTTTTTTTTTTTTACCCCTTACAGCCCAGACTGTTTATTCGAGACCAAAAAATATATAATCGTAAAGAAAACCTTCACAAGGACAGTAACATTGCTAACCCACCCATTTTGTCTTATACAATAAAATCAGCAGTAAACAAATCTTGCTTAAAAGGGGCAGAGAATTTGTGTACACCGTAATTGTGTCCTAGCTATGTTTTCTGCTATTTGCATACACACGTGTGTTTGGAATACAAGATTAGCTATGGCACAGTCCCACAGCCCTGCACTGCTCTCTCCTCAATGTATTCCAGTCCATGGCTAAGCCGATTTTTCAAACAATGGATTTCTTTTGCGGGGGACATGAATCACGCTGGTCACTTGTTCCCAAGCTGAGGTAGAGGAAGTTGACAGTTCTTTAGAAATAACTAAACATTAAAGTGTTTAGAAAATTACAAACACGAAGAGAGTCAGGGCTGGGACAATGAGGGGACAGGGGCTGTTTTATGCATTCATATACATAAAGAAGCACAGTTTTTTTCTCTTGTACTGGTAAAGCTGGTCTCTGAATTCTTGCGTTGTACACTATCAGACTATCCACTTTTCAGGAATGTTTTCTGTCTCAAAACTGAAATATAGTCATGTTGTACTACAAAATGTGGTCATGAGGTGCAAAGGAAGCATTATTTTTTATGACATGAAGAAAAACATGAAGCACCCATTTCACCTTGTCTTTAAGTTTTTGTTATAATGTGCTTTATTTAAAAAAAAAAAAGTCTCATAAAACTCCTAAGGGGGAATTCAGTCCTTGCAACACTTTTCTGGTGGTATGGCCCTTTAACATGGCCTAAGCCAGATAATAAAAATCCCTGCTGCCTTCTTTGGTAACTTTATCAATACATGTGGCAGATTCAGGTAGTTCTTAATAACACCACTTTTACAAAGAAGTTATATTAATGCACCAAAGTAAAAAAAAAATGGCAAGGTAGTTACCTACCTTCTGGGTAACAAAACTGGAGTTAATTATGACCAACTGTAACTTGGCATAATGTAAATTGGCATGCCAGTCTCTGCACACTGTGTAACTGGTGGAGTATTTGCCACTGCTACCTCCCCCCCTCCCTACCTGTTACTGGTTGTTAAGGACCCTTTTGACTTTACAGCTGACAGCCAACTTGCAACTGGCAATGCTGACAGTAGGCAGAGGCTGATGGGGAAGCAGAGACACTAGTTCTCCATCAGGTTCACTCTCTCCTTGTGATTGACAGCAAGGAGTGGGCAGATTCTAAAGCCAATAGCAGACTGTCTTTTGGCTATGAATTTGTATACTTCCAGCTGTCAATAACAAGGGGAGCAGACCTGATGAGGAACTATGTCTGATTTCCTATCAGGCTGCACCCACTCATCAAGCTGCACTCCTTGGTGCTGGGCTGTTCTTGGCAAAGAGAGCAAGTGTTCTGTGTGGGCTTGGCGCGCACCCCAGATTCATGTACCTGTTTACAACAGGTACATGAATTTGTTGAAAACACTGATATTTTCCATGCAGAGGCAAAAGGGAGTTCTAAAGGGGTGTCTTAGACACTCTTCATGAAGTCCACTGCGTGTCTTTTCTTTAGAAGGCATTTACTTTCTCAACTACATGGTTGCATTTGGGGGTTTTATTTGGGCAAAAGGTGTGACACACTAGTGTTCTGAGAAGCTGATGAAAAGGAGAAAGTAGAGACAGAAGGAAAGCAAAAAGGAGAATAAAAAGATTCAAATTGGGTCACCTGGTTTCCAGCTTTGCTTTTAATTTAAACTTTGCAGCACACTTCATGCTAAAAGCTCACCAAGAACCTTGTATTTCTCTCTAATGCAGCCTATTTTTCTAGACTTTAATTTGTAATCTGCAAGAAAGTGCAGATCACCGTAATGAGTTTGTTGGACATGCCGTTCCAACACGATGGGCATTACTACGGACTTGGCTCACTCTTTGGGTCTATTCCACTGTTCTAGAAAGGCTTTCTACAGGATTTCGGAGTGCACCTGTGGGAATGTGTGCCCATTCAACCAAAAGAGCATTTGTGCAGTCAGGTACAAGATTGAAAAGACCTGGTTCATATTGGGCATTTAGGTTTATGCCAAAGGTGTTCAGTATAGGTTGAGGTCAGGACTCTGTGCAAGTCACTCAAGTTCCATCACATCAAACTCATCAAACGATGTCTTCATGGACTGACTTTGAGCAATGGGGCACAGTCATATTATTACACAAAAGGGCCTTCCCCAAACAGGGCTGGAATCACACAATTGTATAAAATATACTTGTACTGTATGCATACTGCAGCATTAATGGTACCCTTCACCGGAAATACCTGAACTCAGTAAATGAAATGGGTGTCCTCATGCTTTTGGTTAAATAGTGTATATAAAGAGAGAGAGAGAGAGAGAGCGAGAGAGCGAGAGAGAGTGAGAGAGCGAGAGAGAGCGAGATAGAGAGAGAGAGAAACACAATGTTGCAACTGCAGAGACTATTGTTTTCCTAACCCAATTCTTCTGCACTTTTTTTAGAGTCTAATATTCTAATAAAATACATACAGATACTCCTCTTTTAACAACCTACCTGTTTAACCACTTTGCGCACGCGCTATAGCCAAAAGACGGCTACAGCGCGGCTCTCAATTGCCGGGAGGGCGTCCATGGACGTCCTCCTTTTTACTTCCTCCCATTAGGGAAATTCTGTGCTGGCCGTGTCCCTTGGACACAGCCAATCACAGATCGTGCTAAATGGCCAATCACAGCGGCCATTTAGCACTCGATTGGAGTGTCCAATGAGCGATGATCTCAAGTGTAAACATATGGCTCGCCCTCCTCACACAAAGACCGCATGTGAGGAGGGAGAGCGACCTGTGCTGCAGATCTGTGAGTGAACACAGTGCCCACAGTACATATCAATGCCATCTGTCCCCAGTGCCACCTATCAGTGCCATCTGTCCCCAGTGCCACCTATCAGTGCCATCTGTCCCCAGTGCCACCTATCCCCAGTGCCACCTGTCAGTGCAATCTGTCCGTGCAATCTGTTCCCAGTGCCACCTGTCAGTGCCATCTGTCATCAGTGCCACCTGTTATCAGTGTCACATGTCATCAGTACCACGTATTCGTGCCATCTGTCATCAGTGCCACATCAGTGTCACGTGTCATCAGTGCCACATATCAGTGCTATCTGTCATCAGTGCCACATCAATGTCACGTGTCATCAGTGCCACGTATCAGTGCCACATCAGTGTCACGTGTCATTGTCCTGGTGCTCGAGGGCCTTCAAAAGTGTAATAGGTAGTCAACAAGTTAGATGTGTAATTTATGCTCCTAGAACACCTGATGGTACTCCTCTGTGTGGCTAAGCTGTGAAAAAGTCCCACTTGTGGTATGTGGTATCGCCATACTCGGGAGCAGTAGCAGAATGTATTTTGGGGCATTATTTGTGGTATACACATGCCATGTGAGAGAAATAACCTATTACAATGACAATTTTGTGAGAAAAAAAAAATCTTCATTTTGCAAAGAATTGTGGGAAAACATGACAACATCAAAAACCTCACCATGCATCTTACTAAATACCTTGGAATATCTACTTTCAAAAAAGGGGTAATTTGGGGGGTATTTGTACTTTTCTGGCTTGTTCGGGTCGCAAGAAATTAGATAGGCCACCAGTACATCAAGTGTGATCAATTTTTTATGATTTGCACCACAGCTTGTAGACTCTATAATTTTCACACAGACCAAAAAAAAAATATCCACTAATTTGGGTTATTTTTACTAAAGATATGTAGCAGTATAAATTGTGGCCAAAATTTATGAAGAAAAATTAGTATTTTACAAAATTTTATCACAGAAACTAAGAAAAATGCGTTTTTTTTCAAAATTTTCAGTCTTTTTTCATTTATAGCTCAAAAAATAAAAAACCCAGAGGTGATCAAATACCACCAAAAGAAAGCTCTATTTGTATGAAAAAAAGGACGAAAAATTAATTTGGGTACAATATTACAAGATTGAGTAATTGTCATTCAAAGTGTGAGAACACCGAAAGCTGAAAATTGGTCTGGTAAGGAGGGGGGGTTTAAGTGCCCAGTAGGCAAGTGGTTAATGACTGCTCAGAATTACGACCAGCTCTCCCGACCCGAGTGATGCACGGTACATTATTGTGTTGTTCAGTACATTCACAAATTTTTGTTGTTTATATTTTTGTGTTCTGTACTTATGCATATTAAAACAATGTAATTGAGTTGGAGTTTTGTGTTTAAACCTTTTTTTTCAGAATACAGTACAGTAGTTAAGAATGCTTAAAATATTAATTACTTGTGGCTCCTCGTTTAACGACCAATTCGTTTAACAACCTGGTTGCTGGTACGGAACTTGGTCATTAATTGAGGAGAGCCTTTATTTCAGGAGATATGGCATTCTGAATTTGGATGGAGCTTTATTTTTAATAAACCTCAAATAAGACCTTTAAAACAATTTAATAAATCACACATAAAGTGCAAATAGTGTAATCTATAACATAAAAGTGATGAGTGAATAAAGTCCCATCATAAAAATTTGGGGGTTATTTACTAAAACTGGAGCATTCAAAATATGGTGCAACTGTACATAGAAACCAATCAGCTTCCAGGTTTTTTTCCAAAGCTTAATTGAACAAGCAGAAGTTAAAAGCGGATTGGCTAGTATGCACAGCTGCACCAGATTCTGAGTTCTCCAGTTTTTGGTAAATCACCCCTACAGTGTCCATATAAAGAATCTTTATTAAAATGAAAATTTAACAAAATGATAAACCGTAATAGTAACCTTTCTTCTTTATAATCCACCACTGTGAAAACACACATCCACAAACTGTGTATCCTCTGTTGTCCAAGACCAAGCAAAACACCGCTGTGTAACAATCACCTTCCACCCAGTGTGTGCCAGAATAACTCACCAGAAGTCATTTGAGACTTGATTACATTTAACAACCGCGCTATAGCCGAATGATGGCTACAGCGCAGCTCGATAACTCTGGGAGGGCGTACATTGACGTCCTCCCAGAATCTTGCTCGCCCCCTGGGGCACACACCCGGGAACATGCGTGACCGCCGTGGGATCACGGATCACGGTACATGGCCGTTGACAGCGGCCGTTTACCACGTGATCACTTCGTCAAATGACGGAGCGATCACTTGTAAACAAACTGGCGTCACGTCCGGTTCCTCTATCCCCTCTCTGTACAGATCGATAAAGAGAGGGGAAAGATCAGATGCTGCTGCAGCGATGTGGGCTGGATGTGTAGTGCCCACAATGCTGATTTGTGCTCACTCCAGCCATTCAGCCAGCCATCCATCTATCCATACTCAGCCAGCCATCCATGCTCAGCCACCCATCCATGCTCAACCAGCCATCCATCCATACTCAGCCAGCCATCCATACTCAGCCAGCCATTCATCCATGCTCAGCCAGCCATCCATCCATGCTCAGCCAGCCATCCATGCTCAGCCAGCCATTCATACTCAGCAATACTCATCCATCCATACTCAGCAATACTCTTCCATCCATCCATCCATGCTTAGCCATCCATCCATACTCAGCAATACTCATCCATCCATTCATGCTCAGCCATCCAACCATACTCAGCAATACCCAGCAATACTCAGCCATACTCAGCCATACCCAGCCGTACCCAGCCATCCCATCCATACTCAGCCATACTCAGCTGTACCCAGCCATCCCATCCCTACCCAGCCGTATTCAGCCGTACCCAGCCATCCCATCTGTACCCCGCCGTACTCAGCAGTACCCAGCCATCCCAGCCGTACTCAGCCGTACTCGGTCGTACCCAGCCATACCCGGCCATACTCAGCCATACCCAGCCATACTCATTCATGCTCAGTCATTCCATCCATACTCAGCCATCCCCATCCACGGCTCATCCATCCCCATTCATGCTCATCCATGCCACATCAGTTCTCATCCATGCCACATCCATGCCACTAGAGTGCCTCACAAAAGTGTAAAAGGTAGTCAAATTAGATTTGACATTTATGCCCCTAGAATGCCTGATGGCTCTCCCTGCATGTCGGGCCTCTCTGTGTGGCCCGGCTGTGTAAAAGTCTGCCACATGTGGTATCGCCGTACTCAGGAGGAGTAGGAGAATCTCTATTTTGGGGTGTAATTTTTGGTATGTACATGCTATGTGTTAGAAATAATGTATAAATGGACAACTTTGTGTAAAAAAAAAATGCGTTTTCATTTTCTTTACACATTTTCCAGAAACTTGTAGAAAAAAATTACATGTTCAAAAGACTCGATATGCCTCATAGATTATACGTTGGTTTGTTTTCTTTCCAAAATGGGGTAATTTTTGAGGCGTTTCCATCGTTCTGGTGCTCCAGTGCCTTCAAAAGTGTAAGAGGTAGTCAAGAAATTATATGTGTAATTGATGCTCCAAGAACGCCTGACGGTGCTCCCTGCATGTTGCGCCTCTGTATGTGGCCACGCTGTGTAAAAGTCTCACACATGTGGTATCGCCATGAGGAGTAATAGAATAACCTGCTATTCTAACAATTTTGTGAAAAAAAAAGAGAAAAAAAAATCTGGGTTTTGCAATGAATTGTGGGAAAAAAATAACTACTTCAAAAAACTCACCATGCCTCTTACTAAATACCTTGGAATGTCTACTTTCCAAAAAGGGGTCATTTGGGGGGTAGTTGTACTTTCCTGGCTTGTTAGTATCGGTTCACACTGAGGCATCACGACTTGCAGTGCGACTGCCTCAGGCGACCTGGACACTACAGGAGCGATGACTTGCAAAACGACTTCTGTATAGAAGTCAATGCAAGTCACCTCAAGTCGCCCCCAAAGTCATACAGGAACCTTTTACTAAGTTGGAGCGACTTGCATTGCTCCAATTAGGACGGTTCCATTGTACAGAACGGGACGCTACTTGTCAGGCGGCTAAGTCGCCTGACAAGTTGTCCCAGTGTGAACCGGCACTTAGGGTCTCAAGAAATTAGATAGGCCGTCAGTACATCAGGTGTGATCAATTTTCAGAGATTGGCACCATAGCTTGTGGACTCTATAACTTTCACAAAGACCAAATAATACACACCAATTTGGGTTATTTTTACCAAAGAAATGTAGCAGTATAAATTTTGGACAAAATTTATGAAGAAAAATTACTAATTTGCAAAATTTTATAACGGAAAGTAAGAAAAATTCATTTTTTTTTACAGAATTGTCAGGTTTTTTCTTTTATAGCGCAAAAAATAAAAAACCCAGAGGTGATTAAATACCACCAAAATAAAGGTCTATTTGTGTGAAAAAAAGGACAAAAATTTAATATGGGTACAGTGTTGCATGACTGAGTAATTGTCATTCAAATTGTGAGAGCACTGAAAGCTGAAAACTGGCCTGGTTAGGAAGGGGGATTAAGTGCCCAATGGTCAAGTTATATATTTCTGATGAGTTATTGTGATACACACTGGGTGGAAGGCGATTGTTACACAGTGGTGTTGTGCTTGGTCTTGGACAGCAGAGAATATATATTTATAAGCTTAAAGAAAACCTGTCATGAAAGAAACAGAAACAGGGACACTGCAGTTGTGCTGACATCTTTTTCTGAGAATACTGCCTGGGTTTCATAATGTCCCTCTTCCTTTAAGCCTATCTTTGGGCTCCGACCCGCTGGGTGTCATTCAGCACAGAGGACTGAGGGGACATCTAGTCACGGAAAGGAATTACTGCAGAGTATTGCACTGAAGAGGTGGTGAGTATTGCAGCCCGAGGAGCTGTTTTTTATTGATAACTGCTTCAGCTCCAGAATGTTTTACCTCCTTTCTGACCAGGCCATTTTTTCCGATATGGCACTGCGTTGCTTTAATTGTGCGGTCCCGCAACACTGTACCCAAATAATATTGCTGTTCTTTTTTCCCACAAATAGAGCTTTCTTTTGGTGGTATTTATTCACCTCTGCGGTTTTTATTTTTTGTACTATAAACAAAACAAAAAAATGACAATTTTGAAAAAAAAAAAACAATATTTTTTACTTTCTGCTATAAAATATATCCAATAAAAGAATATCTTCATCAATTTAGGCCAATATGTACTCTGCTACATGTTTTTGTTAACAAAAAATCCCAATAAGCGTATATTGATTAGTTTGCGCAAAAGTTATAACGTCTATAAACTAAGGGAAAGTTTTATGGACTTTTAATTTTTTTTACTGGTAATGGCGGCGACCTGCGATTTTTATTGCGGGACTGCGGCATTGCAGCGGACAAATCAGGCACCTAACTTATACTTTTGACACTTTTTGGGAACCAGTAACATTAATACAGTGATCAGTGCTAAATAAAATGCATTAAAGACTCTGGTAGGGAAGGGGTTAACATCAGGGGTGATCAAAGGGTTAAATGTGTTCCCTGGGAATGCTTTCTTACTGTGTGGGGGATGGTTTAACTGAAGGAAGACAGAGATCCGTGTTCCTGCTTAGAAGAAACACAAGTTCTCTGTCTTCCTTTACTAGCAGAACAGCAATCTGTCTTGTTTACTGCCGTTCTGCCTCTCTCAAAATGATCGACAGGTTTCCGGCAGACATCGGGTCCACCGGACCCGCTGATTGGATCCCGCTTTGTCCGATCACAGCAGGGCTTCCGGCGGCACATGCGCGCACCCCAGAGCAGAAGAAAACAATGACGTACAGGTACATGGTTTTGTGCTAAAGGGCTGCCCTGCTGCAGTATAAGTACATGGGGCAGTCCTTAAGTGGTTAAAGCAGCTGGAGGATTAAAAAACAAAAAACAAAACTGCAGATGGGTTTTAAATACTGGTTTTAAGCGAGTATAGTATGTAGATAAGGAACTTTTCTATGATTTCCTTAATGTTTACCTGTCCCAAGTCAGTGACTCCAAAAGTCGACAAGCGGGTCAAGATGATAGCAAGGAAACTGGCATTTTCAAAACTAAGCACGCAGCCTCCAAATTTCTTTTTAATCACATCGTTTTTTGCTTTTAAATCCACATAGAACTAGCAATAAGCATAGCCAGCTGAAGATTTATACTTGAATTTTTAGTTAGTGTGATATTAATGTAGTCATAGTTTGTACAGTGTCCACAGCAGCTAATCTCGGTTTTCTGTGTGCAGGATGAACACTTGACAGACTGTAATTCTAATAAATATTCAACATTTTGTGCACATGAAAAATATATTGTTTTGCTTCCATAGAGTTAATCTAAGCCGCTGTTTTCTAGAAATGAGCATTGAAGAAATAAATATTACACCAGCAGGCTTTAAACTCACTGCAACCAATCACAAAATATAAAACAATGGAAAGTCTTCAGGTTAAACTACACAAGCTTTTTTTTCAAGGGCCTGTTCACACTATAGCAGAGAGCTGCGTTTTTCTGTAGAAGAAAAATGCAGCTCTCTGCAAGGGCGTAGACAAAACAATGGTTTTCTAATGCCCTGTACACAAGATCAGAAATTCTGCCAGCAAAACTCGGATGTGAGATTTTGGTCAGAAATTCCGACCGTGTGTATGCTCCATTGGACTTTTGCTGGCAGAATTCCAGCCAGCAAAAGACTGAGAGCAGGTTCTCTATTTTTCGGTCGGAAAAGGTTCCTATCCGAAAATGCATTCGTCTGTATGAAATTCGGACGTGCAAAAAATCACGCATGCTTGGAAACAATTCGACGCATGCTCGGAAGCATTGAACTTCATTTTCTCAGCTCGTCGTAGTGTTGTACGTCACCGCGTTCTTGGCGGTTGAAAGTTCAGAAAATTTTTGTGTGACTGTGTGTATGCAAGGCAAGCTTGAGCGGAATTCCGTCGGAAAAACCATCCAAGTTTTTTCTGATGGAATTTCTGATCATGTGTATGGGGCATAAGTGCCCCGTTCACACTTTCACACAGCTGTAAACTACAGACTAGAGCAGTGTGGAGAACTGCAGTTTTCTGCACTGCTCCGTTTTCTGTGTCAAAATGCATGGAAAACTCCCGCAGCTGTGGACAGGAGGTGGTAATTGGTGTGGCAGGGGGGGCAATTATGGTCCATTCACATCAGCCACTGCTTTATCACTCAGGGGCTGATGTGCGGTGCAGTCTGGCAGGAAGCACCTTGGAGGAAGAGATCCCTTCTATGGCTCTCTGGACAATAGCTGAAAGCCAACTTAGTCTTCTCTCCCTTCCACTGCTTTGAGCTGCTGTAGAGAGAGAATTGGTTCCTCTAATTGCCCCCTCAACGCATTGATCACTCCCTCCTTTCCACTGTCTAATTCCCCCAGCTGCCTCTCCCACCCTGTGTGCCCCCTGCAGCGCTTCTGGCTTCCCTCCTCTCTCGCTGGCTCCTGCAGACACACAGGGTGGGGATCTTCAGGTTAGAGATCAGGAAAGGGGCCAAGAAATATGTAATTTACCGGCTCCTTCCTTTCTGAATGAACACAGTGGATGATCGGTACAAATCACTCACTGGGTTCATTTATAACTGAAGCATAGTAAGCTGTGTTTGCTATGCTTCAGTTTATGAAAGAACAGGAGCCTCTGTCTCCTGTTCATTCATCTGCAGTATAGCTGAGTCTACAGAGAAGGGAACTGGGGAATGTGCTTCCTCAGTCTCTTTCTCTGTCTCAAAAGTGAGACTTCAAGGGTATGTTTAGATCCCTGATATTTCACCAAAGCGCCCCAGCAGGACAGTTAAAAAAATACTAATAAATTAAATTGTAAAACTTAATAACCAAAATAAAATTGTAAAAAATAAAACTAGTGACACCATCCACTGCCCTACTGACACCAACTGCCAATCCTGCTGAACCGGCCGACATTTGAACCGTGTATGGCCAGCCTAAGAATTTTGCAAGTCATGTTTCCTGAGGGCCAGTGACTTTTGCAAACATCAGATTGAACGTAATTTTCTACGGTGTGTGCAGCGATAAAGTGTTCAATGCAATGCTGAATACAATTAATGACCCAAATAAAAACAGAAATTGACAAAAAAAAAAATTCAGTCAATACAGTGCAGTCCAAAAAAAGAGAGAAAAAAGTGTCCATGTTTACTCCTTCCACTCCTTAATAGTGCTTGAATAGCCAAAATAAAGTGTCACCATAAACCTGCTCCCCACCCCTCCAGAAATAATCTCACTTGGTGCAATGCGACCACTACAGCCAATTAGGGTCAATAAAAGCCTTTTAGCCTCTCCCGGGCTACAGACAGAGCACTGGCTACAGACAGAGCACTCCAAGCCTCCTCTCCGCTATCTCCTCTCAAAAAAGCCAGTGACATCCAAAGTACACATACAAAGAAAAATGCTGATAGTGCTTATATAGTTTTAAATGCAGTTTTAATAGGTTCAAAAATGGGGTACTCACATTTCTTTGGTGCTTCCAGTGCACCAGACTATAACAGGCATAAAAACTCAGTTTTGTGTAGGTCTCCTCTCACTCTGCAATAGCCTCATAGATGACCCTCCAGTAGCCTGCTCCATGTTGGTTCCAGGTCCTGTGCCCCTCCCCTACGCGTGTCAACACAGGCTCACAAGTCATCTTCAGGGGGATATTCAGATTGAACCTACTCTGCAATTGAATCAGACTTTCCATGAAACCAAAGACCAGGCAAACTTTGCTTAAGTAGTTTTCACTTTCATTTTTTTTTCCAGGCAGGAGATCAATTCACTCCACAGACCAGCAGCATTACACTTCCAGATGATAAGTAGAGAAACTCTAGTCAGTGTCCTGAATGCTGTATAACATCCCATAGAAAATGGGTTCTTTCTAGCTGCCAACTGTGCTGCGCAGCCATGAGATTTTGGGCATTGCCCTGTAGGATTTGGGATAATTCACACAAGATTATTATACAACCCCAATTCCAAAAGAAGTTGGAATTTGGAATGCTGAGTAAAATCGACATAAAACAGAATACAATGATTTTCAAATCTCATAAACCCATGTTTTATAAACAATAGAAATTAGAAAACATACCAAATGTTTAAACTGAGTCAATTTACCATTTTAAAAAGTAATGTCATTTAGAAATTGATGGCAGCAAAACATCTCAAAAAAGTTGGAACAGGGCAACAAACAGCTGGCAAAGTAAGCGGTACTAACAAGGCAGGGCTGGAAGGACATTTTGCAACTAATTAAGTTAATTGGCAACAGGTCAGTAACATGACTGGATATAAAAAGAGAATCTCTGAGAGTCAGAGTGTCTCAGAAGTAGAGATGGGCAAAGGTTTACAGTCTGTGGAGTCTAAAATGTTTGAACTATTTCAGAATAATGTTCCTCAATGTAAAATTGCAAACACTTTAAATATATCATCTTTTACAGTACATAATATCATCAAAAAATCAGCAGAAAATCTGGAGAAATCTCTATGCGCCAGGGACAAGGCTGAAATGCAATATTGGATGCCCATGATCGTCTGGCCCTCAGACAGCACTGTATTAAAAACAGGCATGATTCTGTGATGGGCATCACTGTATGGGCTCTGAATACTTCCACAAATTACTATCTGTGAACACAATTTGCTCTGCCATCCGAAAATGTAGTGTAAAGCTCTATCATGCAAAGAAGAACCCATATCTGAAGATCCAGAAACGCGGCCGTCTTCTTTCACAGAGACAGAAGCCACAGCTCATTTAAAATGGTCTGTTGCAAAGTGGAAAACTGTTCTGTGGTCAAGTGAATCAAATTTTGATATTCTTTTTGGCAACCATGGTTGCCACCTCCTTTGGACTAAAGAGAAGAGGGACCTTCCAGCTTGTTATTAGTGCTCAGTTTAAAAGACTGCATCTCTTATGGTAGGGGGGTGCGTTAGTGTGTATGGAATGGACATGTTACACATCTGGAAAGGCATCATCAATGCTGAAGGATATTATTTTATTTATTTAGTTATTTCAGGTACTTGTATAGCGCCGTCAATTTACGCAGCGCTTTGCATATACATTATACATTCACATCAGTCCCTACACCCTCAAGGAGCTTACACTCTAAGGTCCCTAACTCACATTCATACATACTATGGCCAATTTATACAGGATCCAATTAACCTACCAGCATGTCTTTGGAGTGTGGGAGGAAACCGGAGTACCCAGAGGAAACCCACGCAGACACAGGGAGAACATGCAAACTCCAGACAGGTAGTGTTGTGGTCGGGATTTGAGCCAGCGCTAGGCGAGAGTGCTACCCACTACACCACTGTGCTCCAGGTTTAAGAGCAGCATATGCTCAGACAAGAAGGGGACAACCTTCCTCTCCCAAAATTCTAGTAACTCCTCAGTTCCCAGACATTTACAGAGTGTTGTTAAAAGAAGAAGGAATGCTACGCCATGATAAACATGGCCCTGTCCCAACTTTTTTGGACTTGGGGTTTTATTTTGGCAGCTTTTTGTTCCCATCCGAACTTTGTTTGAAACATTTTGCTGCCATCAATTTCAAAATGACCTTATTTTGTTTCTTAAAATGGTACATTTTCTCAGTTTAAACATTTGATATGGTTTCTATTTTCTATTGTGGATAAAATATGGGTTTATGAGATTTGCAAATCATTGCATTCTGTTTTTATGTAGGTTTTACACAGCGTCCCAACTTTTTTGAAATCTGAGTTGAATAATATTTTAATGAAATTGACAGATTTAAAAACGTGCATATATATTTCTTTTTCAAATATATAGATAAATACGTATATCAAATATACACTTATCTACCAAACAAGTTTTATTATAACCTAAATATCTTTGTGCTTTAAAGTCAAAGTGTTGCAATACATGATAGACATTCATACTGCAAAAATGATTTCTGTGCCTATAGAGTTTCATTATGAACCTCCTTAAAATAAAATAAAATAAAAATGTTTAAAGGCTTTACAAAAGGTTATGGGGACATCCAGTGGTTGGTCTTGGTAGTGCATCTGCCATTTTTAAAACTTTATGTCCTATTATAATGTCTACCTTAGAGTGGAAAGTTGTACCTTACTATGAGCATTGAGCAATAATGAAAACATGCTTAAAGCAACAGTTTCAACCAGCTTTTGATCACCCAATCAGATCAAAACAAACCAACAGGATCCGTTTTTATAGAAACTGCTAGTACTAATTAACATGTTCGATCAGTTTTGCAATCAAAATAGTTGAAATTGCCTGTATATTGCATTTTTATGGTTGACCTTGCATTTTCTGTTTTGGGATATTGTGCTCCATGCATTAGTCTTCTCTCTCTTCCCTTGAAAAGCTCAGTAAGACCTCCCTCCAACATATTTCCATCCCTGGGATCTTGCTAAACGAGACACTTACACACAGTTACAAATACAATACAATATTTATTTTGCTGCATTTTCACTGTATCCTCCACTATTTAGATTTCCATTATAAGTGTCTTTGTTCCTCTGTAAGCGCCCTTCTTCAGTTAAAGATCTTGTACATAAGTACACTGAGAGAGGGGTAGAGAAGGAAGCGCCACCTTACTCTATAAGCACACTGAGAGCATGCAACATAAATTCTGGGGTAATTGCCCCGCCCGGGAAGCCCAGGTGCAGTTAATGAATGGCTGTACGGGACTTTGCTCGGGTATATGCCAGTAAACGGGTAAAGGCCCATATAACGTACGGGCGTATTCAAAGAATAGTACATTTGCTGGATGAATGGAAATATAAGCTAAAGGATGTCCAGCATCATCTAGCTCTTTCCTCTCCAGCCTTACTGTCCCTGGCCTGACAAATTCAATCATTGCATTTATTATTATTATTATTATTCAGTATTTATATAGCGCCAACAGTTTACGTAACGCTTTACAACTTGAGGGTAGACAGTACAAATACAATACACTTTAATACAGTAGGAATCAGAGAGCCCTGCTCCTTAGAGCTTACAATCTAAGAGGGAAGGTCAAGAGATACAAGAGGTAATAACTGTGGGTGATGTGCTGATTGAGAAGATAAATGTACAGTTGTTAGGTGGGGGCCAGATATTCTTCTCTGAAGAGATGAGTTTTCAGGGATCATCTGATTTTCAGTTATTTCAATCAGGCAGGCTCAGCATTGTGTGTGGGCATTACCTAAGGCAGTCTGCATGCAATGTGAATTTTCACTTACATTGGTTAATAAGGTAACACATAGTAAAAATTCACTTTGCTAAAAATACCCGAACACATACTCCAGAAATTAAATACAACAGGATTCTTGCATCTGATTGGATAAGTGAAGTCACCATTAGTGTTAATTTTGGCAGAAAATTTCTATTCATTTTTAGTCTTATGCCCCGTACACACGGTCGGACTTTGTTTGGACATTCCGACAACAAAATCCTAGGATTTTTTCCGACAGATGTAGGCTCAAACTTGTCTTGCATACACACGGTCACACAAAGCTGTCGGAAAATTTGATCATTCTAAACGCGGTGACGTAAAACACGTACGTCGGGACTATAAACGGGGCAGTGGCCAATAGCTTTCATCTCTTTATTTATTCTGAGCATGCGTGGCACTTTGTCCGTCGGATTTGTGTACACACGATCGGAATTTCCGACAACGGATTTTGTTGTCAGAAAATTTTATATCCTGCTCTCAAACTTTGTGTGTCGGAAAATCCGATGGAAAATGTGTGATGGAGCCCACACACGGTCGGAATTTCCGACAACAAGGTCCTATCACACATTTTCAGTCGGAAAATCCAACCGTGTGTACGGGGCATAAGTCTTAGGACTATAATGGCATTTTAGTTTTAGTCCCATTTTAGTCTTCTGCAATTGTTTTAGTTTTAGTCATATTTAGTCAACTAAAATCTCCAGTACATTTTAGCCAACTAAAACTCATTTTAGTCGACTAAAAGGCATTTTAGTCGTCTAAAATCTAATGAGTGTAATTATATTGTAATGCATTAGTTAACATTTCTCTAAAATTTCCAAACTCATTATATGATGCTGGAGTGAAAAATCGAATATGTTATTATTTATGGTATTGAGGTATGAACATGCAATACAGACCAGTGTTAATTTTGAAGTCAAATATCAGTTTAGTTTTAGTCTTAGTCAACACTGGTCACAACAAGATCCCATCATTCACCAAGCTAAGCAGATTTTCTTTTTGCAAAGTGAAAACTCACTCTGAAAGTAAATGTTTATTTCTTTAGAAAATTGTAGCACTGGTTTGCACTTTTTCAGGCTCAAAAAGAATCAAGGCAATTCAGGAGAAAAAAAAAAACAACCAGGATTTTGCAGGGTAGCAGGGTAGATTCTCTTGCCCATGAATAAATGACCAACGTGTGTCCTGATATATTTTGAATGCAAAATTCTGACAGCTTACTGAATTATTTGCTTTGATGTATACTAGCTGTGTTAGTTTCTGAATGTAACATTTTGCTAATATTTAGCTTATTTATCAATGCCCTTCCTAGCCAAGATCTGATTTACCATATAAATGATTATTGTCTCCCTCTACAATCAATTTAAACAAAGAATTGATTATTTTTCTTTATTGCAAAATCCTAGATGTCATGTACAAGTGTTTCCTATTATAACTATTACTGTCTTTATTGATACCAGTATACGTAGCTTTACTGTATTTCATATTATAACAAGCTACAGTGTAATACAGACAACTTTCTGACTTGACAAGATCAACAGACAGTTTAACTCTCCAGGAAGAAACAGAAGTAGAATCCACTGTAGTTTTACTTCAGCATAGCAAATTATAAGAATTACTTTCTTAGCCTTTTAAAGTGTACAATAACAATGACTTCCTAAGCCTGAGTGTGGGACAGTACTAACTGGTAGGGAAACAGGAGTGAGAAAACAGAGGAACATACCAAACACATAAAACATTAAATAATAAACAGGCAACTGTGGCAGCACATCCACATTTTAATAGGTTATTTGATAATTGAGGGGCCTACTTGGTTTACACTTTGTTCCCACTTGAGATATCATCTCCATGTAGTTTGTAAATACTTTCCATGTCTGCATGGATTTCATCAGGTTTCCTCTTTTAAAAAAAAAAAAATACAAATTAGTAGCATACTTGGCACCTTATTGAACTAGTTCAAATCTTAAACATGTTATACTTAACTGCTCTGTGCAGTTGGTTTTGCATAGAGCAGCCCGGATCCTCCTCTTCTCCGGTCCCTCTTCAGCTCTCCTGGCCCCTCCCTCCTGTCGAGTGCCCCCACAGTAAGCAGCTTGCTATGGGGGCACCCGAGCTGAGTCACTACTCCCTATGTCCATTCAGACATGGAGCCCCTACCTGGCACCGCCCCCTCTCTCTTCTGATTGGCTACCTGAGTTTGATTGACAGCCGTGGGAGCCAATAGTGCCGCTGCTGTGTCTCAGCCAATCAGAAGGAGAGTCCCGGATGGCTGAGTCACTCATGAACATCGCTGGAGAGAGATGGGGCTCAGGTAAGTAATTAGGGGGTACAGGGGAGGCTGCTATACACAGAAGGCTTTTTATCTTAATGCATAGAATGCATAGAATGCATTATGATAAAACATTTCCTGCCTTTACAACTCCTTTAAAGGAAAACTATAGTGGTTTGGGGTCTATTTTTATTTGGTAACACATGCTTGATACACAACTAATGTTTCAAAGTGTATCTCAAATTAATACAAAAATGTAATATATTGTAGCTTTCCAGTCCTGAGATGTTTAGTTTTAGTTATCCAAGCTTTTTTTTCTCTTTATTTTCACCTGATTCTTCTTCCAGTAACACCCTTGCAGTCCTAGATTAACACTACTCATTCTACCGCATCGGGACAAAAGAAACAAGATTGCACCCCACCCCTCTCTCTTTCTACTTAATCACTTCAGCCCCGGAAGATTTGGCTGCTGAATGACCGAGCCATTTTTTGCGATTCTGCACTGCGTCACTTTAACTGACAATTGTGCAGGCTTGCGACGTTGCACCCAAACAAAATTGACGTCCTCTTTTTCCCACAAATAGAGCTTTCTTTTAGTGGTATTTGATCGCCTTTTTGCTATAATAAAAAATATCCCCATATTTCTTAAAAAAAAGCAAATTTTTTCTCAGTTTAGGTCGATATGTATTCTTCTACATATTTTTGGTAAAACAAATTGCAATAAGCTTATATTGATTGGTTTGTGCAAAAGTTATAGCATCTACAAAATAGGGGATAAATTTATAGCATTTTTATTATTATTATTTTTTTTACTAGTAATGGCGGCAATCTGCAATTTTTATCGGGACTGTGACATTATGGCGGACACATCGGACACTTTTGACACATTTTTGGGACCATTGGCATTTATACAGCGATCAGTGCACTGATTACTGTAAAAATGTCACTGGCAGGGAAGGGGTTAACACTAGGGGGCGATCAAGGGGTTAACTGTGTTCCCTGTGTGTGTTTCTAACTGTAGGGGGAGGGGACTGACTAGAGGAAATGACAGATCGTGGTTCCTAGATATTAGGAACTCACAATCTGTCACGCCTCACAGAATAGAACAGGGATTTGTGTGTTTACACACACGTCCCTGTTCTGCCTCTTGTGCCTGTGATCGCTGGTGGCCGGAGGTCACCGCAACCGTCGGCCACGAGCATTGGCACCCCCGCAGTGCAGCTATCCCTGCTGTCCCGATCCCGCAAGCCGATGTGCATCTACGACGGCTCGCGGGATCGTGTCGAGCTGCCACAGTATAATGACGACGGCTGGTCGGCAAGCTGTTATCATAGAGGGACGTGGTTCTGTAGTCTTCAGAAATAACCGAGAACAATGTAATTAATAACAGACAGCACATGGTAAAGAGCATAGGACATTATTATTTCAAAAGATTTTCTGCAAGGTCAACAGGTATTTATTTTAACTGATCAAATAGATACATTCATTGGTATTTTGAACAGACCAAAGGTAACTAATAAATAGAAGATAATTGCTATAGCTCACATGCACTTTGGGGGATCCATGTATAAAAAATTTGCATTGCAGGAGTCCTCAGCATTCGCACAGGTACAAGAATGATAGCAGCATTGTTTGCTTATCTTTTATGATCATCAGTGGCCATAATGATGTATTTTTCTGAAATACAGTGGAACCTCGGATTACGAGCATACTCCTTTCCAGGAGTATGCTCGTAATCCAGAGTACTCGCATATCAAAGCGAGTTTTCCCATTGAAGTCAATGGAAACGAAAATAATTTGTTCCACATTGACTTCAATGGGATTCAATACCGCATGCGGCCAGAGGCGGGGGGGCGCCGGAAATCCTAGGAAATGGCGAAAAGGCCCGAGGAAACTTCGGCTGACCTCGGCAAACCTGGGAAAGACTTCCTACCTGAGATTTGCCAAGGTCAGCCGTGCTGTCCTCGGGCCCTTCCGTGCATTTCCGAACGGTGCCGATTGGCAGCAATTGTTCGGCTCCGGCGCCCCCCCCACCACCTCAGGCCAAAAGCGGTACTGCACACCGCTTTGGCCTGAATCATGCTCGTTTTGCAAGAAAACACGCGCAGATCGAGTTACGATTTTTAAAAATACAGTGCTCGTATTGCGAAACGCTTGTTAACCGCGTTACTCGGAATCTGAGGTTCCACTGTACCTCAGTCAAGAAACAAACAAAAAAAAATCCACTGCATTATGGCTACTAGATGGAACTGACAATCATAGAGGATAATCCTAATACAAGCAACACTGTGATAATTCTCTGTACTTGTGAGAAGGTGAAGACATCCAGGTGTTAATTTTTTTATACATAACCTCCTAAGTGTTATGATCGGGTTTTTTAATATATTTATGATCAAAATTTAAAATCATTTATTCATATCCTTATTGTATTTCAATTATGTCCAGCCTACTCCTATTAATATGAACAATTGTGAAGTTTGTAAACTTACTTTGTGACGATCCCCACACATTTACTTCCCTAAATTCTGTGACATGTAATCTGTAAGTAGGCACGGCGGTGTCACACATTTCACAGAGCCTGCCTTCTGAACTATAGAGGTACTGAGAGGGGGAGTGTCAGGAGGTGGAGTCAGTACAAGAATCATTGCTTGCATGAGATATGGAGTCTTTTGAAATTAAAATTGAAAGTTAAGTGCAGAGGAGAATCTGCAAAACATGCAGGGAATCCAAGAAGTTGTGGAAAGAGATGGCCAACAGACATGTAGGCAGGTGCAGTCTGCTGTCTCCACTGCAGGTGGCTCTTAACCACAGCAGCAATGCAGAGGGATATATAGAACAAAGGGAATGCAGAGCTATAAAATAAATAAACCCCAGGATAAAGTGCAAAGTATAAGGTGCAAAATACAGTGCATATGTAAACAAAAATGGTAATCCTAAAAATAAAAAGTGTGTACATAATGTAATATTAGCACACATAAGGTATGCAAACCTGAACAAATAATACAAAGCTTCACATAAATGAATCTGTGTTTGCAACCGCGTGAGGTTGGAACAAAGTGAAATATCAACATGAAAAAGTCACTGAAGTATAAAAAAGTTTGTGGAAAATAACTAGGTAACAATAACCAAAACATAATCCAACGGTGATAAATTACAGATTTCAGCAACAGGGGGCATGGTTAATTGCTTGTGGCTGACGTCATGAGTCAGTACTGGGTGCTTGATATCCTTCCCGCCATATCTATTATTGCATAATCCAGTATCTGCTTGACAAGGTACCAATTGATTATCGGGGACCTTTGACTGGAGGGCTGGTTCTTTGTGCGTTGAGCCTACGGGAGAGCATGTTTTCTGCATGCTGATCTATTTGCAACATACACACCAGGAACATCATCGCTGAAATCTGTATTTTGGTACCGCTTCTGGTTTGATGTACGCAGGTATATTCATATACCAGTCCAACCGTGGATGTCCTGATCGAAAATCGGGTTCCTGACTGTCGTTCCATGCCTGATTGACTCACCGCCGCTGGCGTGTGAGTTCATGATCGAGGGTAAGAGTACCCATTCCCCTTCCCCGGTGTTGGAGAAACATCCCTGAGTGTTGTGTACAAGTTCCACTCGGCGTGAGTCAGCATCATCTCTACCCCTTATGAACATACGCTATGAATTTATCACCATGGGATTATGTTTTAGTTATTGCCACAAACTTTATTATACTTCAGTGCCTTTTTTACGTTGATATTTCACTTTGTTCCAACCTCACGCCGTTGCAAACAGAGATTCATTTATGTGAAGCTTTGTATTATTTGTTCAGGTTTGCATACCTTATGTGTGCTATTATTACATTATGTACACATTTTTTATTTTTAGGATTACCATTTTTGTTCACATATGCACTGTATTTTGTACCTTATACTTTGCACTTTATCCCCGGATTTAATTCCTGGGGTTTATTTATTTTATAGCGCTGCATCCCCTTTGTTCTATATATTTGTATGCAATTAGTCTTATTGCTGATGCTGGCAGCTGATTGTTAATAGTAGCACAAATTTTTCCTTCACTCTAATGCAGAGGGATAGACAGGCGCAATTCGTTTCGGTACAAATATAAATTCAGACAAATTTTTTGTTATGATTTGTTAAAATTTGTTTCATTTTGTTTCATATATTCATTTTCTAACGAATTCCAAATATTTGGACAAAAATTCAAATTCAGATCAGTCGAACAACGATCGACCGATTTGAATCCTGTGTGAAGAATAGCTGGTTGGTAAGAAGCATCTGGGAAGTAGGCTGACGCGTCCTTAACAATTGACGACTCCCCCCCCAATCCATACCAGGCTCTTTGTGTCTGGTATGGATTTTAAGGGAAACCAAGCCAAAATTAAAAAAAAAAGAAGTGTGGGGTCCCCCCCAAAATCCATACCAGACCCTTACCCGAGCATGTAGCCCGGCAAGCCAGGAAGGGGGGGGGGACAACCGAGCACCCCCTCCTGAATAAAACCATACCAGGCCACATGCCCACAACATGGGTGGGTGCTTTGGGGCAGGGGCCTGGGCCGAAGGGCCTGGTATAGGTTGGGGGGGCTCCATGCAGTTTTTTCAGAATTTTCTATTGCCGGCATTCTTTACATTTCAGCTCTCAGCTGGGAAGCCCGCTGACAGCTGATGAGTCATCGGTCGTTAAGGACATGACAGTCGACTTTTAACAAAACAAAAAACTTAACTAAACTAATTCCGAAACGAATCAATGAAATGAAATTAGTAACATAACAAATCTATCCGATACTAAAGGAATTTTTCTGTTCTGCACATATCTACAGAGGGAAAGGAAGTCATGAGGAACAGGGTTCCTCTATGGTTTCTGAGTCACCTGGGCAGCAATCCCATTGGATGCTGACCGCCCATGTGACTCTGGCAAGAATCTTAGGCATGGCAGAGTTTATTTAAGACACTGGCCCCTGGGTTTGGTGCACTTAATGCACGTGGGTAGTGTAGAGAAAGGTACCCCGTCTGTTAGGGACAGTATTAGCGATAGGAAAAGGTTCCTAACAAGGTAGGAAAGCGTAGGGTCACATCTCTCTGGATACCTTCCTGATTGGGCACGAGACGGCCAAGCCGCACTCTTTCCCCTCTCAACAAACGCTGTCGGTTCAGCAGGAACCTACTTCTTCAAGTTATTGTGAATTATTGTTGCGCAAAACTCACAACATGAAAGGAGATTTTTCAAGTAAGCTTATATTAGATTGTCAACAATAACTATTGTTTGTATTGTTATTGCAATGCTGATAATATAAAATGAAAGTGTATGCTGTGGCCATAGATTTACTTTACGTGTCCTGGTTTCATAAGGTTTATTAAGGGTTATGTTAAGTGCTACCTTTAGGGAAATGCAGAAGAATACAGCTGACCTCAACAAACAACTAAATACACAGACAAAATACATATAAGAGAGCTGTTTACCAGAGATGTGCAGTCAAGGGAGACAGGTGAGGCTCTGCCATGAACATAAAAAAAAAATAAATAAATGATCGACTTTGAGGGTCGTAGCTCGGTGACCTGGGGTCACAGTTTGGGGGTAGCTGAAATCCTACCCCACCACTGGACAAAATTTGGGGCTCCTATGACCTATGGTTTAAGGAGATTCGGGGCTCCTTGTGCAGCCTGTCAGAAGCTACATATAGAGCGGCCAGTTTAAATACAAGCTGGCACACTCTGCAGCAGAATGAGAGGTTGAGCTCACAGTGCCTCTCCCCACTTCTTGTCAGAGGCACTGAGCTCAATGGACAGCTTGGAGTCTTGGACCAATGGTAAAGTACCATTAGCCCAAGCTGTCCAATAAAAATGCTGCAGTGGAGGCACATATCTCACTGCAGTATCATAGAAGGGTGTCTAAAAGACAAATGCTCCCTTCCAGCCCAGCCCTCTTAACTACAAGGAAAAAACATGGGTTTATATGTATAAGATTTACCCACAATCCCATGTTTTTCTCACACAGTCAAGATGTACAAGCTAAATAATAATGTATTTTTTATCTATTTACTGTGAAATTACTGGTTTGAAGTTATAAACTGTACTCAAGCAGGTGGCTTAATTTGTCCGTCAAGCCACCTGCTTGAGTACAGTTTTTGAAAATATAGTAAAGTACCTTAAAAACAACATATAATAATTATTTGTATATTACATACTTATGGTAATTAACCCCTTGCCACCCAGGCCAATTCTGACACTTCTCTCCTACATGTACAAATCATCATTTTTTTGCTAAAAAAATTACTCAGAACCCCCAAACATTATATATTTATATATATTGTTTTAGCAGACACCCTAGGGGAAAAAATGGTGTCATTGCAGCTTTTTATGTTAGACGGTATTTGCGCAGCAATTTTTCATACGCATTTTTTTTTTAAAGAAAACGTTTCCTGAAAAAATGTTTTGTATAATATGAAAGATGGTGTTATGCCGAGTCAATAGATACCTAACATGTCATGCTTTAACCACTTCAGCCCCGGAAGATTTTACCCCCTTCCTGACCAGAGCACTTTTTACAATTTGGCACTGCGTCACTTTAACTGACAATTGCGCGGTCATGCAACGCTGTACCCAAACTAAATTTGTGTCCTTTTTTCCCACAAATAGAGCTTTCTTTTGGTGGTATTTGATCACCTCTGCAGTTTTTATTTTTTGCGCTATAAACAAAAAAAAGTGACAATCTGATAAACAATATTTTTTACTTTTTGCTATAATAAATATCCCCAAAAATGTTTTTAAAAAACAGATTTCTTCATCAATTTAGGCCAATATATATTCTTCTACATACTTTTGGTAAACAAAAATGCAATAAGCATATATTGATTGGTTTGCGCAAGTTATAGCGTCTACAAGCTAAGAAAGATTTATGTCATTTTTATGGCAATTTTATAATTTTTTTTTTTTTTTTACTAGTAATGGCGGTGAGCTGCGGTTTTTAGCAGTACTGCGACATTGCGACGGACAGATTGGACACTTGACACATATTTGGGACCACTGACATTTATACAGTGATCAGTGCTATATATATGCACCGATTACTATGTAAATGTCACTGGCAGGGAAGGGGTTAACACTAGACGGTGATCAAGGGGTTAAATGTGTGTTCCCTCAGTGTGTTCTAACTGTATGGGGATAGGACTGACTAGGGGAGGAGAGAGATCGTTGTTCCTACCTAGTAGGAACAAACGATCTGTTTCTTCTCCCCTGACAGCAAAGGGATTTATGTGTTTACACACACAAATCCCCATGCCTGGTTCTCATGCACACGACAATGCGTGGCCAGCGTTGATCACGACCGCCGGCCACACGCATCAGGTCCCCCTGCCATGCAGGGGGCGCGCGCCCTCTACAGGATTTCGCGCAGCGGTGCCATTGTGCTGCAGTAAATGTGCATGAGCCGGTCAGGAACCAGTTAAAATTGCACACACTTGTGGAATGGTGCCAAACTTCAGTACTTAAAAATCTTAAAAATCTCCATAGGCGATGCACACAAGTTGACACAAAGGGGTTTGAAGAAGTGGAAAATGAGGGGTTCTGTTGAAACCAAACCACGGTCAGGTAGATCAACTAAAATTTCAGCCACAACTGCCAGGAAAATTGTCCGGGATGCAAAGGAAAATCCACAAATAACTTCAGATGAAATACAGGACTCTCTGAAAACATGTGGTGTGGCTATTTCAAGATGCACAATAAGGAGGCACTTGAAGAAAGATGGGCTGCATGGACGTGTCGCCAGAAAAAAGCCATTACTACGCAAATGCCACAAAGTATCCCACTTACAATACGCTAAACAGCACAGAGACAAGCCTCAAACCTTCTGGCACAAAGTCATTTGGAGTGATGAGACCAAAATTGAGTTTTTTGGCCACAACCATAAACACTACATTGGGAGAGGAATCAACAAGGCCTATGATGAAAGGTATATAATTCTTACTGTGAAGCACAGAGGTGGATCACTGATGTTTTGGGGATGTGTGAGCTACAAAGGCACAGGAAATTTGGTCAAAAATGATGGCAAGATGAATGCAATGTTTTATCAAAAAATACTGGAGGAACATTTGCATTCATCAGGCAAGAATCTGCACATGGGACGTATTTGGACATTCCAACATGACAATGATCCAAAACACAAGGCCGAGTTGACCTGTCATTGGCTACAGCAGAATAAAGTGAAGGTTCTGGAGTGGCCATCTCAGTCTCCTGACCTCAATATCATTGAGCCACTCTGGGAGATCTCAAACGTGCAGTTCATGCAAGACAGCCCAAGAATTTGCAGGAACTGGAGGCTTTTTGCCAAGAGGAATGGTCAGCTTTACCATCTCAGAAGATAAATAGCCTCATCCACAAATACCACAAAAGACTTCAAGCTGTGATTGATGTTAAAGGGGGCCATACATGGTATTAAGAACTGGGGTATGTAAACTTTTGATCAGGGTCATTTGGGTAGTTTCTGTTGCCATTATGATTTTAATAGAGTAAAGACAGTTGATTGATAATAAATGGCTTCAGCCAAACACTAACAATGAGTGAAAGAAAAGTTTTTCTGTTATCATTCATATTCTCAGAAAAATGGCCAAGAAATCATAAATTCCGTCAGGGTATGTAAACTTATGAGCACAACTGTACGTCGGGAGCAGCAAAAAAGCTAGTCATTATTCAACGCCCTGCAAAAAATGGGACATGCTATAAGGGTTTTATTTTGTCCAAATATAGCCAAATTATTGGGGAATCAGGCCTAAATATTTTATCCAACCATGTGCAAGGGATTTTTTTCCTTTAGTTTCCTGCACACAGTCTGGTATTCTATCTGTGAATTTCCCTTGCCTAAAAGGAAAATTCTTAACGCATAACTTTACTTTTGTTGAGAAAAAAACATTCCCCTCTGGGTGATCCCAGTACATTGCAGGGATTATAACAAATTTTGTTGCAGATTCCTACCTTTTGTTATTCTGAAGAAATCCCTTTCTCTGTGCCTCTGTTCTGAGTGGGTCTAATGGGAGTGGTTTCATAATTATCAGTCAGCTGTGCAGATGCAGGGCACTAATGAGGAAATCTGCTGGGCCTTCATCCCTTTAGACGCCTTTCACACTGGGGCACTTTTCAAGCGTTATAGCGCTAAAAATAGTGCCTGCAAAGCGCTTCAACACAGGTGCTTTTAACCCTTCGGCCGCTAGTGGGGGTTAAAAATGTGCCATTAAAACAGCGGTAAATCACCTCCAAAACTAGCAGTGCTTTACTGCTAACACCGGCACTGCCCCAGTGTGAAAGTACCCTTAGACGTGTTCCTATTGAAAGTATCTCTCCAAAAATGACATTTTAGTTGCAGTGGATGCCTGAAATCTAACTTGTATCTTAGGGCAGACTTCTGGGAAAATTGGTGAGCCAATCACACAAGCAGGAAATTATGTTTCTGGGGAGAGGTCAGTACACATTCTGTGTATAGAACAACTCCAGGTAGCCATATTGCAATGCATTTTCAGAAAATTACAGCGGCTGCAGATTGAAAAGGAAAGGTAATTTTTAATAACATTCAATTATATGAGCTATATTATTTTTTCTTTATTTGCTATTTTTTCCCCCATGTAAGAGGAATTACTCTTTAAATCCTAATTTGTCTCCAAAGAAAGTTTGTGAGTCTTTAAAGAATATGTTACCCCAACACTTCATATCCCTGATATGTATCTGTTGTACTATGTACTTGTGTTGAAAAGTGTAGCACTACCCCTGTAAGGGTCACTGGGTATTGCTTGTCCTCTTGTGCTGCCCTGACTCTGCGAACTTCCCAGCCCTTCTGACATTCCAAATTCTGACATGATGTATATCCCTTTAAATAAACCCAACAGACACAATGTAAAGTGAATTTAGCAGACTTCTGTATTGACTAAGACAAGCGGTGTGTACAGAGAAGGTGTCAGTCAGCCAAACCCTGGGACAACACCCAAGACTGGTCAAGTTGAACACAGGTTAGTTAGGCATGTACAGAATAACAACAGACAATGAAAAATAAAACTTGAATATGCAAAATTAGTAGACACTGCATAATTGAATAATCCTAGACATCACAATGTGGAGGGGGGCTGTAACTAGAGTAAGGCTGGCCTGCAGGGAACTCTACTCTTATAAAGGGCAAAAGGGGGAAGCAGTATTTGGGCCAGCTCACGCCCTGCAGATGATGGGATAAGGGTAGTCCAACTGTCAGGCCTGAACACAGTCTTCACCGCCACATTGGAGCTAAAAGAGGTTGGAAACAAAAGAGAAGGTTCAAGCAGTCAGCAAGTAAATAATGGGTGAAGCAGATTTGGCAAGTTCCTCTGTAATCTAGGTTATGATGTCTGTATGCAGTGTCCATGTGCTGTTTGTTACTAACAAGAAGGGGATTTGGGCATAAGCCCACTCACCAAATCCTGAAGGTGGTCAACTCACACAGGAAATGATTCAGGGTCTATACCTCAGCCAGAGCAACGATGTATGCAGCACGGATGTAAACACAGCGGTCCAGGTTGGCGCCCACAGCATGGTCCACCGTTTGCCAGCAGGAGGGACAGAGGATCCCCAGATGTCACATAGCATTACAGACCCTCTCAGGGTTTCAGGTCCCTGGTAGGCCGTGGTCCCAGCCGCTGTGCAGCAGCTCTGACATTCACTAATGGATCCCAGGAAGAAGAGAGCGGGCCCACCAGAAACACCTCATTAAAAAGCCTTTCCCATAAACCGCCTCTTATTTAAAAGCTTGCTGGGAAATGCAGTCAGAGAGACACTCAGGTGTCCAGTTATGGCTGACTACAAGTCCCACTGCCTTTGCTTCTTGGCTCAGAATGGTGATTCAAACAGTCTGAGTGCAGCAATAGAGGGAAACAGGAACATACTGCAGCCATAAGGTAATGTCCACTGTATTCATATTATGGTAGCCTGCAGCTGGCTACATCAGTATCCTGTTTTCCTTACATTGTTTTGTGTGTGTGTGTGTGAAATACTTGGTGATCCTGCCAGTCCCTCTGCTTCTGGCCCCTTTCACACGATTGGCCCCGCTTGGATCCGCCTGTCCGTTTTTCAAGTGGATCCGAGCGGACCACCCATTGACTTTTATGGGCAGACGGATGTCAGCGGAGATGTGTCCGCTGACCCCTGCCTGCCATCCAATCCGATAAGATCCGCTCAAAACAGACAGAAGGCGATATGGTCGACATCCATCCAGAAGATTGGATTGGATGGGATTGGATGAAAACGGACAGGCTATTCTCCCCATAGAGAACAGTGGGGTTCTGATAGGTCCATTCCTGCACAGTGAGCAGAGACAGGCCTGTCATCTGCCTGCCTAGCGGGGATCAACGGAATGATCCCCCACTGAGCAAAGTGGAGTTCACCGGGCGGACTGCCCATGTGAGAGGGGACTTACTGTTTCACTGTTTCAAACTGAGCACAACCATCCCACTGTGGTCAGTTTTCTGACTGTGATGGGAGAACAGTCTGCCTGTCCTTCAATGATCAGACTTGCACTGACATGTCAAACAAAAGCAGAGAAAATTCCCAGCCCAACTTACCAACCAGTCTTCTTACCAACCAAATTATCCTGTCTAACAGTATGCGTTAAAAACAGGGGTTTAGTTAGCACACAAACGCATGCATAAGCTGCAAGGCCACTTCACGACACCCTGTGTTACCTGCAGTCCTTTACTTTTGTAAAATTTACAAAATTGTCAACAAAAATCTTTAAAAAGGAAAAAAAATTAAAAAATTGAATAAAGCCTTTTTTTTTTACATACTGTCACCAGTCAGTATACCTGATCACCCCCACATCAGTCATATGATGACTCTGTACTGTCACCAGTCAGTATCTCTAATCATCCTGATTTCTTCATTTTTCAAACAATTGTGACAAAAAATCGCAACTTCAAAAACTCACCATGCCTCTCACTAAATACCACAGATTGTATGCGTTCCAAAAAAGGGTCATTGGGGGGGTATGTATACTGTCCTGGCATTTTAAGGGCCTCAAGAAATTAGACAGGCCACCATTTTTTCATTTATATCGCAAAAACGAAAAAACCCTGTGTTGATTAAATACCACCAAAAGAAAGCTTTCATTTGCGTACAGTGTTGAATGATTGCCAGTTAAAATAGCAAGGTGTTGAATAGCAAAATGCGCGCCCAAAACCCAGAAGCAGGCAGCGATGTAAGGGTACAGTAGATTGCGGGCAGGCAGTCCGCAAGTGGTTAAAGGCTAACTCCACCTTTTACAAAAACATACTAAATGTTCATATATTTTCAGAAAAAAATGTGCATTTATAATTTTTTGTATATTTGCCTTCAAAACAATGCAATCAGGATTGTGGATCGTAGGTGCAATGTCAGACTTTTGCAGACTCATCCTCCAACAGGGTATGGATTTTCAGTAGAGTACTGGAGGAAGTGTCAATGGACAACAAATGCAGTGAATACTGCACTTGTTTTCCATTGAGAACTACAAGTCTATCTGCCACGGTGGAAAATGGGACTTGTAGTTCACTGACTCACAGGTCTGTGTAAATGAATGACTCAACTGTGCAGGCAGGAACATGCACAGCCGTGTCAATTCAAAACTGACAGCAGCTGAGGGAAGAACCCCCTACATGCTGTCACAGAGGATGAGAAGAGCTGTTTGGAGATAGGGGGGTCCTGGGTGGGGAGGGTCCCGTTTGCAACTTGTTACATGTTGTACCCTAAATCAGTGGCAGCCCATCCATAAGGGGCGCATGGGTGCTGCCCCCCTAACCCATGCAGCCTGCCCCTAATCTCCATTTAGGGCTCTAGATGCATGGATTTCAATGCCCTGAGCCCACCCAGTTGTGTGACCAGTGGCGGTGCGTCCATAAGGGCGCACGGGCACCGCCCGCTCTCTCCTGCCACCCCCTCTAGCACCAATAGATAGATTCATGCATTGCATGAATCTATCTATGGCCACCGCTGCCACCCCCTATTCAGGCGCCTGGCCCCTTTTCAGGCGGGGTTTTTTTTTGAAGCACCTGATTAGAGCCATAGGCTCTAATAAGCGTCAAAAAAGGTGACCTGCAAGCGCCATGCTGGGTGCTTGCAGGTCACTCAGCTGTGTTAGAAAGGCAAATGAATATTCGCTTCCCTAACACTAAACTGCCTCTCCGCCAATCAGGTGCTCAGATCTGTTACCCGTCACCTGATGGGCTGAAACGACAGGCACTCTGATTGGACGCCAGGTGTCCAATCATAGCAGAGGACGGGAAGAGAGGACAGGAGAAGACATCGAGGAGCTATCCCACGAGACAGGTAAGTGCAGACGGCGGGCTGGCAGGGGGCACACTGGCAGCATTTGATATGGCTGCGTTTGATGGGGCACAGTGGGAGCAATTGATGGGCACAGTGACGCCAATTGATGGGCACAGTGGCGGCAATTGATGGGCACAGTGGCAGCAATTGACGGGCACAGTGGCTGCAGTTGATGGCACAGTGGCGGCAATTGATGGGCACAGTGGCTGCATTTTATGGGGCACAGTGGCTGCACTTGATGGCACAGTGGCTGCATTTGATGACACAGTGGCGGCAATTGATGGGCACAGTGACTGCATTTGATGGCACAGTGGCAGCAAATGATGGGCACAGTGGGTGCATTTGATGGCACAGTGGCGGCAATTGATGGGCACAGTGGCTGCATTTTATGGGGCACAGTGGGAGCAATTGATGGGCACAGTGGCTGCGTTTGATGGGCACAGTGGGAGCAATTGATGGGCACAGTGGCGCCAATTGATGGGCACAGTGGCGGCAATTGATGGGCACAGTGGCAGCAATTGATGGGCACAGTGGCTGCAGTTGATGGCACAGTGGCGGCAATTGATGGGCACAGTGGCTGCATTTTATTGGGCACAGTGGCTGCACTTGATGGCACAGTGGCTGCATTTGATGGCACAGTGGTAGCAATTGATGGGCACAGTGATGGCATTTGATGGCACAGTGGCAGCAAATGATGGGCACAGTGGGTGCATTTTATGGGGCACAGTGGCTGCACTTGATGGCACAGTGGCTGCGTTTGATGGTACAGTGGCGGCAATTGATGGGCACAGTGGCTGCGTTTTATGGCACAGTGGCCGCGTTTGATTGCACAGTGGCGGCAATTGAGGGGCACAGTGGCTGCGATTGATGGTACAATGAGGCTGCAATTGATGGGGGTTTTTTTCATAATTTTTCAGTTTGTTTGCACCCCCCAAAAAATTTTGAGCACCAGACGCCACTATGCGTGACAATAGCTAAATAATATTTGCTATTGTCTTCCTTTTTCTCCTCCCAGCCAATCAGGAAGCAGGTCTTGAGACCCGATTAAGCGGGCTTCCTTATTCACCTCCCGGCCAATTGGGTCTCTAGACCCACTTCCTGTTCGGACGAGAAGAGACGTCTGTTCGGCTGAGAGAAGAAGCCCGGCCCTTCCCTCAGCTGGAGCAAGGAGCAGAAGCCCTACCCCTCTGTGGGGTGACGGCGGTGCAAGTGGGGGGGAGGTTTGTTTGACGCCCCCCCAAAAAAAAAAATTGAGCACCAGCCGCCACTGTCCTAAATACAGGTGTCAGGTTTAACATGGTGCAAAAGGTGGAATTAGCATAAATGCTGTTGGTATGAATTTTTTCTTAAATTTCATAGATGTGGATAGGTACTTGTTCAGCTCAATCATTTTCAGTTATGATACAATCAGGTCCATAAATATTGGGACATCGACACAATTCTAATCTTTTTGGCTCTATACACCACCAGAAAGGATTTGAAATGAAACAAACAAGATGTGCTTTAACTGTAGACCTTCAGCTTTAATTTAATGGTATCTACATCCAAATCAGGTGAACGGTGTAGGAACTACAACAGTTTGTATATGTGCCTCCCATTTTTTAAGGGACCAAAAGTAATGGGACAGAATAACAATCATCCATCAAACTTTCACTTTTTAATACTTGGTTGCAAATCCTTTGCAGTCAATTACAGCCTGAAGTCTGGAACGCATAGACATCACCAGATGCTGGGTTTCATCCCTGGTGATGCTCTGCCAGGCCTCTACTGCAACTGTCTTCAGTTCCTGCTTGTTCTTGGGGCATTTTCCCTTCAGTTTTTTCTTCAGCAAGTGAAATGCATGCTCAATCAGATTCAGGTCAGGTGATTGACTTGGCCATTGCATAACATTCCACTTATTTCCCTTAAAAAACTCTTTGGTTGCTTTTGCAGTATGCTTCAGGTCATTGTCCATCTGCACTGTGAAGCCCCGTCCAATGAGTTCTGAAACATTTTGCTGAATATGAACAGATAATATTGCCCAAAACACTTCAGAATTCATCCTGCTGCTTTTGTCAGCAGTCACATCATCAATAAATACAAGAGAACCAGTTCCATTGGCAGCCATACATGCCCACGCCATGACACTACCACCACCATGCTTCACTGATGAGGTGGTATGCTTTGGATTATGAGCAGTTCCTTTCCTTCTCAATACTTTTCTCTTCCCATCCCTGTGGTACAAGTTGATCTTGGTCTCATCTGTCCATAGGATGTTGTTCCGGAACTGTGAAGGCTTTTTTAGATGTTGTTTGGCAAACTCTAATTTGGCCTTCCCGGTTTTGAGGCTCACCAATGGTTTACATCTTGTGGTGAACCCTCTGTATTCACTCTGGGAAGTCTTCTTTTGATTGTTGACTTTGACACACATACACCTACCTCCTGGAGAGTGTTCTTGATCTGGCCAACTGTTAAGGGTGTTTTCTTCAAAAGGGAAAGAATTCTTCGGTCATCCACCACAATCGTTTTCCGTGGTCTTCTTTGTCTTTTGGTGTTGCTGAGCTCATTGGTGCGTTCTTTCTTTTTAAGGATGTTCCAAACAGTTGATTTGGCCACAACTAATGTTTTTGCTATCTCTCTGATGGGTTTGTTTTGTTTTTTCAGCCTAATGATGGCTTGCTTCACTGATAGTGACAGCTCTTTGGATCTCATATTGAGAGTTGACAGCAACAGATTCCAAAAGCAAATAGCACACTTGAAATGAACTCTGGACCTTTTATCTGCTCCTTGTAAATGGGATAATGAGGGAATAACACACACCTGGCCATGGAACAGCTGAGCAGCCAATTGTCCCATTACTTTTGGTCCCTTACAAAACTGTTGTAATTCCTACACTGTTTACCTGATTTGGATGTAAATACCCTCAAATTAAAGCTGAAAGTCTGCCATTAAAGCACATCTTGTTTGTTTCATTTCAAATCCATTGTGGTGGTGTATAGAGCCAAAAAGATTAGAATTGTGTTGATGTCCCAATATTTATGGACCTGACTGTATATGTCAACTGAATGTTATTGTTAATAAGAACTCCACGTAGGCAGTGGCGTAGCGTGGGGGGTGCAGGGGGTGCCGTGGCCCCGGGCGCGAAATTTAGGGGGGGGCCAGTATGTGTCACTGGCTGCCTCCTCCTAATTTCTCGATCCTGTGTCCCCGGCCCGGCCGCCACGTTAAGTGTCCGGCGCCCTGTAATTGGGCGTATGGGGGTCATGTGAGGCGTAGGGCTGGCCTTTCCTAGATCGCTCCTGAAATCCCGCCTTCGCACATGACCCCCCATACGCCCAATCACAGGGTGCTGGATACTGAACATGGCTGCAGCCAGAGCGCAGGGGAGAGAAGAATGTGAGCTGCTGCTGTCTTCTCCTCCTCATCCTCCTCCTCCCCCGGATCGATGCAGGCCAAGATAAGAAGGTGAGTGAGAGTCTTGTTACTGGCCGGGGGGGCGAGAGAGAGAGAGACTGTAGGCAGGATAGTGTAGTTTAGTATGGAGGTCAGTGTAGTGGTCAGTATGGTGGTCAGTGTAGTGTAGTATAGTGTAGTTTAGTATGGAGGTCAGTGTAGTGTAGTGGACATTATAGTATATTGGACAGTGTAGTATAGTGGACAGTATAGTGGTTAGTGTAGTATAGTATAGTGGTTAGCATAGTGGTCAGTATAGTGTAGTTGAGTATGGAGGTCAGTGTAGTATAGTGGTTAGTATGGTGTTTAGTGTAGTGGACAGTATAGTGGTCAGTATAGTGTAGTGGTCAGTGTAGTGTAGTATGGTGGTCAGTATAGTGGACAGTGTAGTATAGTGGTCAGTGTAGTGTAGTATAGTGGTCAGTATAGTGGACAGTGTAGTATGGTGGTCAGTGTAGTGTAGTATGGTGGTCAGTATAGTGGACAGTGTAGTATAGTGGACAGTGTAGTGTAGTATAGTGGTCAGTATAGTGGACAGTGTAGTATGGTGGTCAGTGTAGTGTAGTATAGTGGTCAGTATAGTGGACAGTGTAGTATTGTGGTCAGTGTAGTGTAGTATGGTGGTCAGTATAGTGGACAGTGTAGTGTAGTATGGTGGTCAGTATAGTGGACAGTGTAGTGTAGTATGGTGGTCAGTATAGTGGACAGTGTAGTGTAGTACGGTGGTCAGTGTAGTGTAGTGGACAGTATAGTATAGTGATCAGTATAGTGTAGTATGGTGGTCAGTGTAATGTAGTATAGTGGACAGTGTAGTATAGTGGACAGTGTAGTATGGTGGTCAGTATAGTGTAGTATGGTGGACAGTGTAGTATAACAGACAGTGTAGTATAGTGGTCAGTGTAGTGTAGTATAGTGGTTAGTATAGTGTAATTTAGTATGGAGGTCAGTGTAGTGTAGTATAGTGGTCAGTGTAGTATGGTGGTCAATATAGTGTAGTATAGTGGACAGTGTAGTATAGTGGACAGTATAGTGTAGTGTAGTGGACAGTGTAGTGTAGTATGGTGGTCAGTGTAGTATGGTGGTCAGTATAGTGTAGTATAGTGGTCAGTGTAGTATAGTGGACAGTATAGTGTAGTATAGTGGACAGTGTAGTATGGTGGTCAGTATAGCGTAGTATAGTGGTCAGTGTAGTGTAGTATAGTGGTCAGTGTAGTGTAGTATGGTGGTCAGTGTAGTATGGTGGTCAGTATAGTGTAGTATAGTGGTCAGTGTAGTATAGTGGACAGTATAGTGTAGTATGGTGGTCAGTGTAGTGTAGTATGGTGGTCAGTGTAGTGTAGTATGGTGGTCAGTATAGTGGTCAGTGTAGTGTAGTATAGTGGTCAGTGTAGTGTAGTATAGTGGTCAGTGTAGTGTAGTATGGTGGTCAGTGTAGTGTAGTATGGTGGTCAGTATAGCGTATTATAGTGGTCAGTGTAGTATGGTGGTCAGTGTAGTGTAGTATGGTGGTCAGTGTAGTGTAGTATGGTGGTCAGTGTAGTGTAGTATGGTGGTCAGTGTAGTGTAGTATGGTGGTCAGTGTAGTGTAGTATAGTGGTCAGTATAGTGTAGTATAGTGGTCAGTACAGTGTAGTATGGTGGTCAGTGTAGTGTAGTATAGTGGACAGTGTAGTGTAGTATGGTGGTCAGTGTAGTGTAGTATAGTGGTCAGTGTAGTGTAGTATAGTGGTCAGTGTAGTGTAGTATAGTGGACAGTGTAGTGTAGTATAGTGGTCAGTGGACAGTGTAGTATAGTGGTCAGTATAGTGTAGTATAGTGGACAGTGTAGTGTAGTATAGTGGACAGTGTAGTGTAGTATAGTGGACAGTGTAGTGTAGCATAGTGGTCAGTATAGTGGTTAGTATAGTGGGCAGTGTAGTGTAGTGTAGTGGACAGTATAGTGGTCAGTGTAGTATAGTGGACAGTATAGTATAGTGGTCAGTGTAGTGCAGTATAGTGGACAGTGTAGTGTAGTATGGTGGTCAGTGTAGTGTAGTATAGTGGTCAGTATAGTGTAGTATAGTGGTCAGTACAGTGTAGTATGGTGGTCAGTGTAGTGTATTATAGTGGTCAGTATAGTGTAGTATAGTGGTCAGTACAGTGTAGTATGGTGGTCAGTGTAGTGTAGTATGGTGGTCAGTGTAGAGTAGTATGGTGGTCAGTGTAGTGTAGTATAGTGGTCAGAGTAGTGTAGTATAGTGGTCAGTACAGTGTAGTATGGTGGTCAGTGTAGTGTAGTATAGTGGTCAGTGTTGTGTAGTATAGTGGACAGTGTAGTATAGTGGTCAGTGGACAGTGTAGTATAGTGTAGTATAGTGGTCAGTATAGTGTAGTATAGTGGTCAGTACAGTGTAGTATGGTGGTCAGTGTAATGTAGTATAGTGGTCAGTGTAGTGTAGTATAGTATAGTGGACAGTGTAGTGTAGTATAGTGGTCAGTGGACAGTGTAGTATAGTGTAGTATAGTGGTCAGTATAGTGTAGTATAGTGGACAGTGTAGTGTAGTAGTATAGTGGACAGTGTAGTGTAGTATAGTGGACAGTGTAGTATAGTGTAGTATAGTGGTCAGTATAGTGTAGTATAGTGGACAGTGTAGTGTAGTAGTATAGTGGACAGTGTAGTGTAGTATAGTGGTCAGTGTAATATAGTGGTCAGTATAGTGTAGTATAGTGGTTAGTATAGTGGGCAGTGTAGTGTAGTGTAGTGGACAGTATAGAGGTCAGTGTAGTATAGTGGACAGTATAGTATAGTGGTCAGTGTAGTGGACAGTGTAGTTCTCAGTGTAGTGGACAATGTAATGTAGTGGACAGTGTAGTTCTCAGTGTAGTGGTCAGTATAGGAATCAGGTAGGTCAGTACTATTGTATTTGAAGGGTCTCAGGGATAGCTAAAAGTCTGCAAGTTAGGGGGTGCAAATTACTTGCCTTGCCCCGTGTGCTGACAACCCACGCTACGCCACTGCACGTAGGTAATGTAGAAACTTTACAGTAGTTTGGTCAAACTGTGTTTAAGATTGATGCCACTAGGTGGAAGCAGAGGATGGGATTGATTGAGTTAGGACTTGAGAACTTGAATGCATTTATTCATTGTACTTTAATGTTTATCCACCAAGACACAAAGAAGCTAAAAAAAATGCAAGTAATTAATTTTTAGGAAAGAGGTAACCTTAATCAGTTACTAAACCAGAGTATAAGTAACATTATTGATGTGTAAAGTATATAAAACTCTCAAAAAGAACCATATTTCACTGGTAATGAACAAAGAGCACATTAATTGCTGATTGTTTACTATAGACTACTATAATTTGCTCAGTTCTCTCTAAATTGATAAATATGCCGATTGATTTTACAGGAAACCTGTGGTGAGAAAAATTAGGCTGAATTCTGTTTCTTAAAATGCTTGCTTCCTAGCTAATATGCTGACTAGGGATGATCAAATCTTCCTGGGTTGAGTTCTTGGGAGGTTTGGACCCAGCATAAAACCCACAAAGACCAAAATTAGCGCTGTACCCTATTAAAGTCTAAGGTAAGTCTTCTAATGCGACTTAATGGGCAGCATTGAAAACACACAAATCCTTTACATAACATGCTTGGGGGATGCTTTAACCTCACTTTTAGCTTTTAGTGGGAATGAATAGGAAGTACTACTGTACACCAGTACTGGGGAAGATAATTTGATAATTTGGGTGTCCTATTAATATAAAAGAATACTAGATTCTACAATAAGATCCTCCCATATTACCCCCACCTCCTTCATTAGAGCACTAGAAGTGGGAATAGGCCCCTGTCCCTCAATATCATAACAAGGGTACTTTGGAAGGGGGAAGGCTTTTCCTCCACCACCCCTTGCAAGTTACCCCTACCCCCACCACCACCACTCCTTTCAAGATACCACCCCCCCCCCCCAAAGTTGAAAGGGTCTTGGTGTACGTTAAGGTGAACCTCATAACCTTAAACATTATCTGACTCTGGGAATTGATATACTGTATAGTGTATGTCCAAATTTTATTTTACCTATGGATGTATTAAATTAAGTGATATACTGTAATGTGGAGTTATTTAGATGCACACTGTTCTTCCATTTAGTTTTATCTTTTTTCAAACAGTGAAGCATCATGCTGCAAACAAAAAAGCAGCTTTAAAGTGGTTGTAAACTGTGGAATTAAAAAAAACAAACAAACAAAAAAAACCCTGCAAGGCAATAGCATAATGTGCTAGTATGCATTGCATACTAGCACATTATGAAATGCTCACCTGGGAATGAAGCCCTCCAGCGCTGTACTGTCACCGCTGAGAAGGCTGACATGTTCCCCATCTTTCTTCCGGGTTTGCGAGCACCGGCTATGTGATTGGCTGGAGCCGCGGTGACATCACTCTTGCGCATGCTCTTGGTTCCGACACGAAGCTCTGAAGTTCCAGCAAGGTATTCTGGACCTTCAGAGTGCATGAGCCAGTGATGTCACTGTCTGCATACAGGGTGAATATCTCCTAAACGTAAACTGTTTAGGAGATATTCATTTTTACCTACAGGTAAGCCTTATTATAATAAAATAAAAATCAAGAAACACTCCAAAATGCCACTCCTGGGAAAAAAAAAAAAGCTCACTCGTTTTTTTAAAGGGATGCCTTGCAGTTAAAGAATTAAAAAAAAATAAAAGCATTTTTAACCTATGTAAAAAAAAGAAACTATTAACACATTCCAAAACAACAGGTACAAAATAATACCCCCTGAAACAAGTCCACTTTTTTAGGAAAAGACTTGCTGCAAAAAAAAAAAAAAAAGTGGAACCTGAAATAAAGGCCCTTAAAGAAAGAAAGAAAAAAAAATATACCCCTATAATAAGCGTGAATACCTAAATAGTACCCCATGAAACAAAAATCCAAGGGAAACATTGCAGCAAAGAAAATTTGGTTGCTATGAATGGACAGCACATTGGGAGTGACTGCTGACCTTAAATCAACCAATTATTTAAAAATTAATAGCCACCCAGAATAAGAACAAAAATAAAATGCAGCAACTGGGCTGATTGCTAAAAGTGATAGCAATCAGACTAAGCTCATGCACACTGCAGCTAAAAAAAAATGCTTTTACAGGCATTTGAGCTTGAAGAAGCTTGTGCTTTTTTGTGTTTTTGCGTGTTTTTAATGAGCTTATTTGAGCTTTTTTGAGAATAAGTATTTTTTTCACAAACCCTCCCCTCATTTTTCCTTTTTTTGTGCATTCGCACCTTTTTAAACTTTCTAACGCTTTTTTGCGTGTTGGGGACATCTTTTCTGCTCGAAAGCTCCTCTCAAAAACTGCCTGTAAGAGCATTTGCCTGTAAATTCCTGAAAAAGCCATAGTGTGCATGGACACATTGGCTAACATGGAGGGGAGTTTCCAGGCAGAAAAAAATAAGAGCTCAAAAAACCTCAAAAGCCTGTAGGAGCCGTTTCTTTGAGCTTCTTTGAGATGCAGTGTCCATGAGCCTTTAAAGTACTATTTTCAAACTGAGCCTAATCTCCCCCTGTGCAGTTTGACAGCTTTCCCTATCATTTCCCTGCTTCCAATACACTGACAATGCCATTATGGCCACTCTGGCCCCCCCCCCCCCGCTTCCTTTTTTAGCGAGGGGCACATAACAAATTCCCTCGTGTTGTCCCAAACCCGAATCTCATCCCTAATGCTGGCCTTCTGGATTCAATGCTTTGAATAACAGGAATACAGGAACAGGTATGCAGATAAACATATTATTATTATTATACAGGATTTATATACCGCCGACAGTTTACGCAGCGCTTTACAACATTAGGGCAGACAGTACAAGTACAATACAATTCAATTCAATACAGGAGGAATCAGAGGGCCCTGCTCGTTAGAGCTTACAATCTAGGAGGGAGGGTCAAGTTATACAAAGGGTAATAGCTGTGGGGGATGAGCTAATGGAGAAAATAGTGCAGTTGTTAGATGGAGGCAGGATAGGCTTCTCTGAAGAGGAAAGTTTTCAGGGATCGCCTAAAAGTGGATAAAGTTGGAGACAGTCTGACAGATTGGGGTAGGGGATTCCAGAGGATGGGCGAGGCTCGGGAGAAGTCCTGGAGGCGGATATGGGAGGAGGTGATGAGGGAGCTAGAGAGCAGGAGATCTTGGGAGGAACGGAGAGGGCGATTAGGTTGGTATTTTGAGACTAGGTTAGTGATGTAGCTGGGGGCAGAGTTGTGGATGGCTTTGTAACTTATTGTTAGTATTTTGAATTTAATTTGTTGGGCGAGTGGTAGCCAATGGAGGGATTGGCAGAGAGGGGTAGCAGACACTGAGCGGTTTGTAAGGTGGATGAGTCTGGCAGCAGCATTCATGATGGACTGAAGGGGGATAGTCTATTTAAAGGTAAGCCAATGAGGAGTGAGTTGCAGTAGTCAAGGCGAGAGATAACCAGGGAGTGAATCAGGAGCTTTGTGGTTTCATTGGTTAGGAAGGGACGTAGTTTAGAGATGTTGCGGAGGTTGAGGCGGCAAGCTTTGGAAAGGGATTGGATGTGGGGCTGAAAGGAGAGTTCAGAATCCAGGATAACACCTAGTACCCTGACATGGTTTTGCCATTGCTCTTGACAGAGAAGTCGGGGGAAGAGGAACGTGGGGGAGGAAATATTATAAGCTCGGCTTTGGACAAGTTGAGTTTGAGGAAGTGGTGTGACATCCATACAGATATGTCGGTTAGTAAGTTAGTGATGCGTGAGGAGACTGATGGAGTGAGTTGAGGGGTGGAGAGATAGATTTGTGTGTCATCAGCATAGAAATGATATTGAAAGCCATGAGAGGCTATCAGCTGACCCAGGGAAGAGGTGTAGATTGAAAATAAAAGAGGTCCAAGAACAGAACCTTGGGGGACCCCGACAGAGAAGGGAAGAGGAGTGGAGGAAGTAGAATTGTAAGTGACACTGAAGGTGCGTTGGGATAGGTAGGATGAGAGCCACTGAAGAGCACAGTCACGGAGACCGAGGGAGTAAAGTTTTTTGAGGAGGAGGGGGTGGTCAACCGTGTCAAAGGCAGCTGAAAGATCCAGAAGTAGGAGTACAGAATAGTGTCCGTTGGTCTTTGCAGTTAGTAGGTCATTTGTAAGTTTTAAAAGAGCAGTTTCTGTGGAGTGTTGAGGGCGAAATCCAGATTGAAGGGGATCAAGAAGGTTGTTTTTAATGAGGTGGTCACTCAGTTGGTTGTAAACCAGGCGTTCAAGGAGTTTAGAGGAAAAGGGGAGCAAGGAGATTGGGCGTAGGTTGTTAAGATTGGTGGGGTCCAAGGACGGCTTTTTGAGTATGGGGGTGACCAGTGCATGTTTTAGAGCATCGGGGAAGATGCCAGAGGTGAGGGAGAGATTGAAGATGTGGGTTAGAGAGTGTAGGATGGGGTCAGAGGGTGACCGTAGCATTTGAGAGGGAATAGGGTCCAGGGGACAGGTGGTTAGGTGGGCGATAGAAAGGAGTTTAGCAACTTCATCTGTAGTAGTAGATTTGAGTAGGGGGAGTGTCAGTTGTACCTGTTGACATGGGGTCTTAGCTGGGGGAGATACCTGTAGAATGGAGATTTCATCACGGATTGTATCAATCTTGTTTTTGAAGTGATTAGCGATTTCCTGGGCAGTGAGTAAGTCAGTGGGTGGAGGCAGTGGAGGACAAAGTAGAGAGTTGAAGGTAGAGAAGAGTTTACGGGGATTGGATGAAAAAGTGTTAATAAGAGTTGTAAAATAGGTTTGCTTGGCAGTGTGGAGGAAAGAATAGTATATTTGGAGGGCAGATTTGTATTGGTTGAAGTCTTTGAGAGACTTAGTCTTGTGCCACAGACGCTCAAGAGCGCAACTACGTTTTTTGAGAATTTTAGTGTCATCTGTTTGCCAGGGTTGTAGGGGTCGAGGCCTGATTCTGCGTGTAGTGAGGGAAGCGAGCTTGTCCAGGGTGGAGGACAGAGATTTATTGTAGATGGACATGGCTTGGTTGGGGCAGGACAGGGGAGAGATTTTGTCATAGAGGTGGTCAGTAGCAGAATAGAGGAGACGGGAGTTGAAGTTGCGAAAGCTTCTACGGGTGATGGTTAGGCGATTGGAGGGAAAGGTGGTGGAAGACAGGGGGAGAGAGAAACTAATAAGGTGGTGGTCGGAGGGAGGAAAAAGATTGTTTGAGAAGTTGCATGGAGTGCACAGGTAGGAGAATACAAGGTCAAGGGTGTTGCCATCAGAGTGAGTAGAAGCCTGTACCCATTGCTTCAGGTCAAGTCATATTTGACTTTTAGCTAAGAATTGAATTTGGCAATGGAAGTAGGTAGTGTTGGATCAACATTTAGATCAATGTCACAGTCAAGATATAAACCATACTGAAATGTTCAAATATTGCAAAGCATTTGTCGTCAGCTGACCGAGCATGACCTTAATAATGCGATTTTAATGTTTATAATGTTTACCCTATTCTAGTTGAGATGATCCAGATTCTTACCAGTAATTTTAAGCCTTGATAAAGGGGGCATGTTAGAACCCCTGAAATGTACTGGCTTGTCCTTTTTATGTTTTATAATTAAATAGACTCTTGATGGTCTCTCAATATTTGGTTTATCACTGCTGTTTTTAATGTACAGTGGGGCAAAAAAGTATTTAGTCAGCCACCAATTGTGTAAGTTCTCCCACTTAAAAAGATGAGAGAGGCCTGTAATTGTCATCATAGGTATACCTCAACTATGAGAGACAAAATGTAGAAACAAATCCAGACAATCACATTGTCTGATTTTTGAAAGAATTTATTTGCAAATTATGGTGGAAAATAAGTATTTGGTCACCTACAAACAAGCAAGATTTCTGGCTCTCACAGACCTGTAACTTCTTCTTTAAGAGGCTCCTCTGTCCTCCACTCATTACCTGTATTAATGGCACCTGTTTGAACTTGTTATCAGTATAAAAGACACCTGTCCAGAACCTCAAACAGTCACACTCCAAACTCCACTATGGTGAAGACCAAAGAGCTGTCAAAGGACACCAGAAACAAAATTGTAGACCTGCACCAGCTTGGTGTGAAGAAATCAACTGTGGGAGCAATAATTAGAAAATGGAAGGCATACAAGACCACTGATAATCTCCCTTGATCTGGGGCTCTACGCAAGATCTCACCCCGTGGGGTCAAAATAATCACAAGAACGGTGAGCAAAAATCCCAGACCCACACGGGGGGACCTAGTGAATGACCTGCAGAGAGCTGGGACCAACGTAACAAAGGCTACCATCAGTAACACACTACGCCGCCAGGGACTCAGATCCTGCAGTGCCAGACGTTTCCCCCTGCTTAAGCCAGTTCATGTCCGGGCCCGTCTGAGGTTTGCTAGAGAGCATTTGGATGATCCAGAAGAGGATTGGGAAAATATCATATGGTCAGATGAAACCAAAGTAGAACTGTTTGGTAGAAACACAACTTGTCGTGCTTGGAGGAGAGAGAATGCTGAGTTGCAACCAAAGAACACCATACCTACTGTGAAGCATGGGGGTGGCAACATCATGCTTTGGGGCTGTTTCTCTGCAAAGGGAACAGGACGACTGATCCGTGTACATGAAAGAATGACTGGGGCCATGTATCGTGAGATTTTGAGTGCAAACCTCCTCCCATCAGCAAGGGCATTGAAGATGAAACATGGCTGGGTCTTTCAGCATGATAATGATCCCAAACACACCGCCTGGGCAACGAAGGAGTGGCTTCGTAAGAAGCATTTAAAGGTCCTTGAGTGGCCTAGCCAGTCTCCAGATCTCAACCTCATAGAAAACCTTTGGAGGGAGTTGAAAGTCCGTGCTGCCCACCGACAGCCCCAAAACATCACTGCTCTAGAGGAGATCTACATGGAGGAATGGGCCAACGTATCAGCAACAGTGTGTGACAACTAGGGATGAGCCGAACACCCCCCTGTTTGGTTCGCACCAGAACTTGCGAACAGGCAAAAAATTCGTACCAACACGCGAACACCGTTAAAGTCTATGGGACACGAACATGAATAATCAAAAGTGCTAATTTTAAAGGCTTATATGCAAGTTATTATCATAAAAAGTGTTTGGGGACCTGGGTCCTGCCCCAGGGGACATGGATCAATGCAAAAAAAAGTTTTAAAAACGGACGTTTTTTCGGGAGCAGTGATTTTAATAATGCTTAAAGTGAAACAATAAAAGTGTAATATTCCTTTAAATTTTGTACCTGGGGGGTGCCTATAGTATGCCTGTAAAGGGCGCATGTTTCCCGTGTTTAGAGCAGTTTGACAGCAAAATGACATTTCAAAGGAAAAAAAGTAATTTAAAACTACTCGCGGCTATTAATGAATTGCCGGTCCGACAATACACATAAAAGTTCATTGATAAAAACGGCATGGGAAATGCCCACAGGGGAACCCCGAACCAAAAAAAAAAAAAATGACGTGGGTGGTCCCCCTAAATTCCATACCAGGCCCTTCAGGTCTGGTATGGATATTAAGGGGAACCCCGGCCAAAATTAAAAAAAAAAATGGCATGGGGTCCCCCTCAAAATCTATATCAGACCCTTCAGGTCTGGTATGAATCTGAAGGGGAACCACGCGCCAAAATATTTTTAAAAAATGGCGTGGGGTCCCCCCAAAAATCCATACCAGACTCTTATCCGAGCATGCAACCTGGCAGGCCGCAGGAAAAGAGGGGGGGAACTGAACTGTACCAGGCCATATGCCCTCAACAATGGGAGGGTGCTTTGGGGTAACCCCCCAAAACACCCCCCAAAACACCACAAAACACATGTTGATGGGGACAAGGGCCTCATCCCCACAACCCTTGCCCGGTGGTTGTGGGGGTCTGCAGGCGGGGGGGCTTATCGGAATCTGGAAGCCCTTTTTAACAAGGGGACCCCCAGATCCCGGCCCTCCCCCCTGTGTGAAATGGTAAGGGGGTACAAAAGTATCCCTACCATTTCACAAAAAAACTGTCTAAAAATGACAAGAGACAGTTTTTGACAATTCCTTTATTTAAATGCTTCCTCTTTCTTCTATCTTCTATCTTCTATCCTCTATTTTCCTTCGGTTTCTTCCTCCATCTTCTTCTTCTGGTTCTTCTGGTTCTTCTGGTTCTTCCTCCGGTGTTTTCGGCCGGCATTTTCCTCCGCGGCGTCTTCTTCCCTTCTTCTCCTCGGGCCGCTCCGCATCCATGATGGTCCCCCACCTGCAGACCTCCACAACCACCTGCCGAAGGTTGTGGGGATGAGGCCCTTGTCCTCATCAACATGGGGACAAGGTGTTTTGGGGGGCTACCCCAAAGCACCCTCCCAATGTTGAGGGCATGTGGCCTGGTACGGTTCAGGAGGGGGGCCACTCTCTCGTCCCCCCTTCTTTTCCTGCGGCCTGCCAGGTTGTGTGCTCGGATAAGGGTCTGGTATGGATTTTTTGGGGGGACCCCACGCTATTTAAAAAAAAAAAATTGGCACGGGGTTCCCCTTAAAATCCATACCAGACCTGAAGGGTCTGGTATAGATTTTGAGGGGGACCCCACGCCATTTTTTTTTCTTAATTTTGGCCGGGGTTCCCCTTAATATCCATACCAGATCTGAAGGGACTGGTATGGAATTTAGGGGGACCCCCACGTCATTTTTTTTTTAAATTTTGGTTTCCCTGTGGGGAATTCCCATGCCGTTTTTATCAATGAACTTTTATGTGTATTGTCGGACCGGCAATTCATTAATAGCCGCGAGTAGTTTTAAATTACTTTTTTTCCTTTGAAATGTCATTTTGCTGTCAGACTGTTCTAAACACAGGAAACATGCGCCCCTTTACAGGCATACTATAGACACCCCCCAGGTACGAAATTTAAAGGAATATTACACTTTTATTGTTTCGCTTTAAGCATTATTAAAATCACTGCTCCCGAAAAAAACGTCAGTTTTTAAAACTTTTTTTTGCATTGATCTTTGTCCCCTGGGGCAGGACCCAGATCACCCAAACACTTTTTATGACAATACCATGCATATAAGCCTTTAAAATTAGCACTTTTGATTTCTCCCATAGACTTTTAAAGGGTGTTCCGCGGCTTTCGAATTTGCAGCAAACACCCAATATTGTTCGCTGTTCGGCAAACTGGCGAACAGCCAATGTTCGAGACGAACATCAGTTCGACTCGAACTCGAAGCTCATCCCTAGTGACAACCTTTTGAAGACTTACAGGAAACGTTTGACCTCTGTCATTGCCAACAAACGATATATAACAAAGTATTGAGATGAACTTTTGATTTTGACCAAATGCTTATTTTCCACTAGACATGTGCAGTATGAAAAAATTCCTTTAGTTTAATTTTGTTTTGATTCGTTATTCAACTAAATTCGTTTAGTTAAATTCATTGCATTCGTTACATTCGTTTTCGTGATTCGTTTAGTTTCGTATTCGAATTCGAAAAAATTCGACCGCATTCGAAAAAAACTATCAAATTCGAAAAAATTCGACCGCATTCGAATAAAACTATCAAATTCAAAAAAATTCTACCGCATTCGAAAAAAACCATCAAATTCGAAAAAATTCTACTGCATTCGAAAAAAACGATCAAATTAGAAAAAATTCTACCGCATTCGAAAAAATTTGACCGAATTTAAAAAGGTAAACTATATTTAACCATTTCGCGAAATTCGTATAGAATGAAAGTGAATTTGAAAAGAAAAGATTACAATAGAATAGCAAATAATAGAAAAGAATAGCATAGATAAACAATAGAACAGAATAGAAAAAAATATAATATATTCTATTCTAATCTTTTCTATTCGAATTCGAATTCATTCTGTACCAAATTCCAATTTCGGAAGATGTTTTTTATATATATATATATATATATATATTCTAGTCTTTTCTATCTTTTTTATTAGAATTTGATTTCATTCGATTTCTATATAACTATTTTCTGAAATTTGAATTTCGTATAGAATGAATTCACATTCAAATAGAAAAGATTAGAATAAAATAGAAAATGGAAAAGAATAGCATAGGAAAACAATAGACCAGCATAGAAAAAATTATATAAATAACTCAGAAAATCCACAGGATCTACACAAATTATGTACCAAAAGTCATTCAATTAATGAAAAGGAAAAAATGACAATCCATATAGCAAGCACAAACCAATGGTCTATGTGTTGCTATAAAATGGGGTGGAGGGGTAGAAACGTCCAGAAGGAGCAAGCAGGGCTGCCATCATAATGAGAAAGAAACCATATTCTCGAGGCTGAAAGACAAGTGAAGAGGCGCCTCTGGGTGCAGTTGTTTTTATAGATAAAAATGCTTTTAATAAAACATAGGTAAACTCACATTGTAGTAGTTAAAACAAGCATGGTAGTATATGTCAAGGATGGCGCTTCCGGTCCTGTGCCTGTAGACAGTCTCTGCCATGGTTGTATAGACAGCTCTTCCGGGTATAGTATGCCGGCTTCATACACAGAGGAGCGGCCTCAGAACGAGGCTTGGAGCACACGAGACCGCTGGCTGCAGGGGGAAGACGTCATCAGCAGTGGACGCATTTCCTGGGCATGCGCGCTTGGATGGTTAGCAAGCCGCGCCCCTTTTTCAACAGGGAATTTACTAGCCATGCTGAGAGGTTTAAGTAGGGAAAGGGGGAGGAAACTGGGCGGGGAAAAGAACTGAGGGACAGAGAACCAGGAATGTGTATACAGCCCAATGCTGTTGGGAGTGACCGTGACATAAGTGGGCGGTGCGAAAAACAGAAAAAACGAAGAGGGATTGGAGGTGTCACCAAGGAAACTATGTGACCTGAAGATGAAGGGACGATAGAGGGGAGAAGGAAGAAAAGGGAGAAAGAAGAAAAGGGGGGAAGAAGTGAAAAGTCCCTAGAAGAGGGAAGAAAAGAGAACAGCAGAGGAAGGGAAGGGAGGGGGGAAAAAGGGGGGGGCGGGGGAAGGGAAAATGGGTGAAGACTATCAAACGTCTATGCCTTTGGCCTAATGGCACTTGAGCATTTTTTAGCAAATTAATCCCCGCCAGGCGGCATTTATTTTTGAAGCCACTTCATATTGCCTAACACACAATTACTTCCAATTTGATGAAGAATTTTATGTCCAGATACAGGGAACAGCCATGGGGGCTAATTTTGCACCCTCCTATGCCAACTTGGCTATGGGCTATTGGGAGAATCTACACATTCTCCACAATAACCCATATGCATGTCACATAGTGTTTTTTGGTCGTTATATTGACGATATCGTCATCATTTGGGATGATGATGTCGATGTTGTTAACGATTTTGTTAAATACTGCAACGACAATCAATATGGCCTCTCTTTCACCTTTGTTGCAGTTCTGACATGCTGCCCTTCCTTGATTTGGAGCTTAGTGCTGATGTGACCACATCCACTATTGTTTCCAAAAACTATGTTAAACCGACTGCGGGAAATTCTTTTCTACACTATAATGCCCCGTACACACGGTCGGATTTTCCAACGGAAAATGTGTGATAGGACCTTGTTGTCAGAAATTCTGACCGTGTGTAGGCTCCATCACACATTTTCCATCGGATTTTCCGACACACAAAGTTTGAGAGCAGGATATAAAATTTTCCGACAACAAAATCCGTTGTCGGAAATTCCGATCGTGTGTACACAAATCCGACGGACAAAGTGCCACGCATGCTCAGAATAAATAAAGAGATGAAAGCTATTGGCCGTTGCCCCGTTTAGAGTCCCGACGTACGTGTTTTACGTCACCGCATTTAGAACGATCGGATTTTCCGACAACTTTGTGTGACTGTGTGTATGCAAGACAAGTTTGAGCCAACATCCGTCGGAAAAAATCCTAGGATTTTGTTGTCGGAATGTCCGAACAAAGTCCGACCGTGTGTACGGGGCATTACAGTTGTCACCTCCCGCAGTGGATCAACAACATTCCAAAGGGATTAAGACAGAACTGTACCAGGGAATGTGACTATGTTGACCAGAGTATCCTGCTAAAAAACAAGTTCAAAGACAAAGACTACCCTCCAGCCCTTACCGATCAGGCTTTCAAGCACTATTTAAAAGGCAAACCTCCTAAACCATCCCGGGACCCCGATCATCACACAGTACGGTTCACCACCACTTTCCATTATCAATTTAGAAAAATGGAAAAAATTCTAGCGGATCATTGGAATATTTTATTACAAGATCCACTGTTAAAACCATACCTTTCTGAAAAACCCAAGGTCACATATCGTAGAGCTCCCAACCTCAAGATGAAAATAGCCCCCAGTAAAACTCGGTCCAGACACTGCTCTCCCAACAAACCTGTACTTATCCCACTAGTTGGGATGTTTCAGTGTCGTAAACCTTTGTGCAAAACCTGTAGGTTTGTTCACCATGGTTAGAAATCATTCACCACTAAAGAGGTCACCTACACGTTGAAAGATTTTTACAACTGCTCTTCCGACTTCGTGATCTATGGATTATCTTGCCCTTTTGGCCTACTGTATGTAGGTCGCACAATAAGAGCACTTAGGACTAGGTTCGGTGAACATCGGAGATCTATTGAGGGTGGGATTGATCCCCTGAAGGTTGCACACAGCGTGCCCAAACATTTCTTCCATGCCCACCAAAAATCCACCACAGGGCTCAAAGTGTGGGTTATTGAACAAATCCCTAACTCTTTACCAGCTGCAGAACGTTTCAAGAAACTATGTGCCCGCGAAACGTTCTGGATTTACCAGTTAGATGTCCTTTCACCTGGGAGTATGTAATACTGTAATACTTGGTACCATTTCCTCTCCCAGTCTCATCATTGTTGAGAATAAAGTACATGGACTTCCATTAGTACAGGTATCCATTATCCACGGGTTCCGTGATTTATGGTCCTTCCTTTTCCTATTATTGTTTTAATGCCCATTCAGGCATCCATATTATCTGATATTCACTTATTTATCATACACTGTTATTTCCATATTTCCCACATTTTTTTCTTTTCTGTTCTATTGTTTTTCTATTCTATTCTAAACGTTTCTATTTGAATGCGAATTCATTCTATACGAAATTCGAATTTCGGAAAATGGTTATATAGAAATAGAATGAAATAGAATTCTAATATTAAAGACTAGAAAAGAAAAAACAATAGAACAGAATAGAAAAAAATATAATTAATATATATATATATATATATATATATATAAAACCATCTTCCGAAATTGGAATTTGGTACAGAATGAATTCGAATAGAAAAGATTAGAATAGAATATATTATATTTTTTTCTATTCTGTTCTATTGTTTTTCTGTGCTATTCTTGTCTATTATTTTCTATTCTATTCTATTCTTTTTCTATTCTAATCTTTTCTATTCGAATTAATTCTGTACCAAATTTTAGGATGGTTATATATATATATATATATATATATATACTTAAATACAAATTCATTCTATGCAAAATTCGAATTTCAGAAGCCATCTTCCGAAATTTGAATTTCGCATAGAATGAATTCAAAGGGTCCCGAAATGACATTGCTGCAGATGGACACAGTTGACCGACTTTGGGGCCCTGTATCTTGGGGCCACTTGGTGCTAGGAACCCCAAATTTGGTGTGAAAACCCAGTGGAACTAGCACTACAACATATCCAAAGCTGGGGTTCCAAGTGGCCCCGAGATACGGGGGCCCAAAGTCGGTTCAGAAAATGTCAAGCACTTTTCTGCAGCAGAGAATGACATTTTCCGAACCGATTTTGGGGCCCCGCATCTCGGGACCACTTGGTGATATGATGTTGTAGTGCTAGTCCCACTGGGTTTGCACACCAATTTTGGGATTCCTAGCACCAAGTGGCCCGAGATACGGGGCCCCAAAGTCGGTTCGGAAAATGTAATTCTCTTCTGCAGAAAAGTGCTTGACTCGAGTATAAACCGAGGGGGGCATTTTCAGCACAAAAAAATGTGCTGCAAAACTCAGCTTATACTCGAGTATATATACGGTATTTTCTATTCTAATCTTTTCTATTCAAATTAAAATTCATTCTATACAAAATTCAAATTTCAGAAGCCATCTTCCGAAATTTGAATTTTGTATAGAATGAATTTAAATTTGAGTAGAAAAGTTTAGAATAGACTAGAAAAGAATAGCATAGAAAAACAATGGAATAGAAAATATATATTCTATTGTTTTTCTATGCTATTCTTAATTATTATTTTCTATATAACCATTTTCCGAAATTCGAATTTCGTATAGCATGAATTTGCATTCAAATAGAAAAGATTTGAATAAAATAGAAAATAATAGAGAATAATAGCCTAGAAAAACAATAAAAAAAATATAATACATATACATGTAACATCTTCCAAAATTCGAATTTCGAATAGAATGAATTCGAATTCTAATAGAAAAGATTAGAATAGAATAGAAAAACAATAGAACAAAAAAAAAAAAATATATATATATATATATATATATATATATATATATATATATATATATATATATATATATATATAAACAAACACATTCGAAATGAATTCGAATTTGAATAGAAAACTTTAGAATAGTGTAGAAAAGATTAGACTAGAAAAACAATAGAACAGAATAGAATAAAATATATATATTATATTATATTCTGTTCTGTTCTATTGTTTTTCTAGTCTATTCTTTTCTATTATTTTCTATTCTAATCTTTTCTATTCAAATTCGAATTCATTCTATACGAAATTTGAATTTCAGAAGCCATCTTCCGAAATTCGAATTTCACGTAGAATGAATTGAAATTCGTATAGAAAAGTTTAGAGTAGAATAGAAAAGAATAGCATAGAAAAACAATGGAACAGAATAGAAAAAAATATTATATATATATATTATATTGTATTCTGTTCTATTGTTTTTCTAGTCTATTATTTTCTATTCTAATCTTTTCTATTCAATTTCAAATTCATTCTATACGAAATTCGAACTTCAGAAGCCATGTTCCGAAATTCAAATTTCATATAGAATTAATTCGAATTTGAATAGAAATGACTTATAGAATAGGAAATAGAAAAGAAAAGCATAGAAAAACAATAGAACAGAATAATTAAAAAAATTATATATATATAGACTGAATATATATTCTATTGTTTTATTATTTTATATTCTATTATATTGTATTTTTTAGAAAAACGTTTTCTATTTTTTTCTAATTCGATTCAAATTTGTTTTCGAATTCGATTCGAATTCGAATCAAATTTGTGTTCGAATTTGTTCTTTTTTTTCTGATTCATTTAAATTCGTTACTTTTGTAATTCGGAAATTCGGATGCATCCGAAATTTCCGAATAATGAAAAATTTGTCTGAATTTCGATTCGGAACGAAACGACATGCACATGTCTGATTTCCACCATAACTGGGTGCTAATTCAAATGGAAAGCAGTGCTATTGCCGGCAAACATGCCTGTCAGATTACATATGCGGGAATAGTGGATGTCAATGGGGCTCGAACCTGCAAAATCCAAAGTTCTCACTGAAGGCTTATATCCATGTTCTTTGCCATTAAAAGTGTATGGGGACCTGGGTCCAGCCCCAGGGGACATGCATCAATTGGAAAAAATGTTTTTAAAACAGCTGTTATTTCAGGAGCAGTGGTTTTAATAATGCTTAAAGTGAAACAATAAAAATTAAAAGTTCCTTTAACCGGTTCAATACAGGGCAATTTCACCCCCTTCCTTCCCAGGCCAATTTTTAGTTTTCAGCGCTGTCGCACTTTAAACGTCAATTGCGCGGTCGTGCGACGTTGTACCCAAAAAAAATTGACGTCCTTTTTTCACCACAAATAGAGCTTTTTTTTTGTGGTATTTGATCGCCTGTGTGGTTTTTATTTTTTGCGCTATAAATAAAAGAAGAGTGACAATTTTAAAAAAAACACAATATTTTTTACTTTTTGCTATAATAAATATCCCAATTTTTTTTTTTTAAAAACACATTTTTTCCTCAGTTTTGGCCGATACGTATTCTTCTACATATTTTTGGTAAAAAAATCGCAATAAGCGTATATTGATTGGTTTGCGCAAAAGTTATAGCGTCTACAAAATACGGGATAGATTTATGGCATTTTAAAAAAAAAATAAAAATTTTATTTTTTTAGCGGCGATCGCGATTTTTTTTGGTGACTGCGACATTATGGCGGACACATCGGACACTTTTGACACATTTTTGGGACCAATCACATTTATACAGCGATCAATGCTATAAAATTGCATTGATTACTGTGTAAATGTGACAGGCAGTGAAGGGGTTAACCACTAGGGGGCGGGGAGGGGTTAAGTATGTTTCCTAGGGAATGATTCTAACTGAAGGGGGAGGGGACGCACTAGGGGAGGAGACCAATCAGTGTTCCTCCGTTCTGGGAACACAGATCGCTCTCCTCAGAGCTGACAGGCTGTGGATCTGTGTGTTTACACACACAGATCCACATGCCAGCCCGGTTAACGGGCAATCGCGGGTGCCCGGCGGACATCGCGGCCGCCGGGAAAATGCACCGGGTCCCGAGGAACGCGGCGGGCGGGCCCCCTAGACGGCCGGGAATCCCAGGACGTCATATGACGTCCACCCAGGATGGGAGATCCCATCTGTGGACGTCATATGACTATGGGCGGGTACTGAAGTGGTTAAATATCATGCCTGGGGGGGTGTCTATAGTATGCCTGTAAAGTAGCGCACCTTTCCCATGTTTATTACTGTACCGCAGAAATTACATTTCTAAAGGAAAAAATTTCATCCAAAATTGGTTGTGGCTGTAATGAATTGCCAGTTCCCGGCAAAATAGAGTAGAGATCAAAGAAAAAAACAGCGTAGGTTTCCCCCACCAGTCCATACCAGGTCCTTAGAGTCTGGTATGGATGTTAAGGGGAACTTCATGCCAAATATTTAAAACAAAAATGGCGTAGGGGTTCCCCCCAAAATCCATATCAGACCCTTATCTGAGCAAGCAGCCTGGCAGGTCAGGAAAGGGAGGGGACGAGCGAGCACCCCCCCGAAGCACCTTGTCCCTATGTTCATGGGGACAAGGGCCTCATCCCCAAAACCCTTGCCCGGTGGTTGTGGGGGTCTGCGGGTGGGGGCTTATTGGAATCTGTAAGCCCCCTTTAACAAAGGGGCCCCCAGATCCCGGCCCTCCCCAATGTGAATGGGTATTGGGTACATTGTACCCCTACACATTCACCAAAAAAAGCTGTAAAATGTGACAAAAGCCGGTTTTTGACAATTCCTTTATTAAAAATGTCTTCTTCTTTCCCCCACTTCTTCTTCCATCTACCTCCGGTCTTCCTTCGGTTTTCTCCTTCTTCCTCCAGCTTCTTCCTCCATCTTCCTCTGCCTCTTCCTGCAGTCCTCTCCATTTTCCTCTGGCTTCTTCTTCCCCTAGTCTTTCTCCTCCACCGCTCCCGCTGAACATTCAAAAAATGAACCTCCTCCAATGCTGCGATGGGGCGGATGACGACGTCACTAAGAGGCCTCGCCCCTTGTGACTTCACCACCCAGGGCATGATGGGTCAGTGATGTTACAAGGGGCAGGGTCTCCTGCTGATGTCATCAGGCGACCACGCCCCATAGTTATATATGATATGTTGTCTATGGAAGCGGACAGTTTGGCTGGCCTCAGCGTCGGAGGAGGTTCGTTGTTTTCATGTTCAGCAGGTCGGTGGCAGGAGCGACGGAGGAGAAAGACTGGTTGGTGAAGCGGGGAGGAAGAAGCTGGAGAAAGATGGAGAGGACCGGAGGAAGAAGCGGAGGAAGAAGTGGGGGAAGAAGAAGCTGGAGGAAGAAGGAGAAAACCGAAGAAAGACTGGAGGAAGAAGCGGGGGAAAAAAGAAGACCTTATTAAAGGAATTGTCAAAAAACGGCTATTGTCTTTTGTCACACTGCTTTTTTTGGTGAATGTGTAGGGGCACATTGTACCCGATACCCACTTTCAGTGGGGAAGCCGCTGACAACTGATGACTCATTGGTTGTTAAGGACGTGGCGGCTGGCTTCCCGGCCCCCCTGGTTAGCAACCAGCTATATACAGTGTGAAGATAATAAACCGCAAAACACATAAAAAATCACATCACAAAAGCAACAGTTGCATTTCTGGTGCGGTTCCATTGTTCCAAACTTCAACACAAGCATTAGCATGTTGGGGAATTAAACCATCTACCCCAGTGCTGCTAGAAAGAATTAGCACCCACTTAGCCAGCAGGCAGCCTCACTCATGTTGTCTGCATCTCTGTGGTGTGAACAAGCCTTAAGTCCATAGCTATGCTCAGTGTCACAAGCAATATACAATATATTGGCCTAATTATTGGGCATCCCAGTCTTAGTCCGTAGGGTTCAAAATTCATTTGGCCCACCCTTTGCAGCTATAACAGCTTCAACTCTTCTGGGAAGGCTGCCCACAAGGTTTAGGAGTGTGTCTATGGGAATGTTTGACCATTCTTCCAAGTGAATTTGTGAGGTCAGGCACTGATGTTGGACAAGAAGTCCTGGCTTATAGGCTCCGCTCTAATTCATCCCCAAGGTGTTCTGTTGTATTGAGGTCAGGATTCTGTGCCAGTCATGTTCCTCCACCCCGAACTCACTCATCAATGTCTTTATGGACCTTGCTTTGTGCACTGGTCTAAATCATTTGGTGGAGGGGGAAATTATGATGTGGGGTTGTTTTTCAGGGGTTGGGCTTGGCCTCTTAGTTCCAGTGAAGGGAACTCTTAAAGCATCAGCATACCAAGACATTTTGGACAATTTCATGCTCCCAACTTTGTGGGAACAGTTTGGGTATGGCCCCCTCCTGTTCCTACATGACCGCGCACCAGTGCACAACAAAGCAAGATCCATAAAGACATGGATGAGCGAGTTTGGGGTGGAGGAACTTGACTGGTCTGCACAGAGTCCTGACCTCAACCCGATAGAACACCTTTTGGCTGAATTAGAGCAGAGACTGCGAGCCAGGCCTTCTCATCCAACATCAGTGCCTGGCCTGACAAATGCACTTCTGGAAGAATGGTCAAACATTCCCATAGACACACTAAACCTTGTGGACAGCCTTCCTAGAACCTGTTCTAGATGCAAAGGGTGGGCCAATTTTAACCCTATGGACTAAGACTGGGATGCCATTAAAGTTCATGTGTGGGTGTAAAGGTAGGTGTCCCAATACTTTTGGCTAGATAGTGTATCTGGCAAGATTTACATTTGTGGTGGAACTCTCCTACACATAAATACTACGGTTAAAGCTGAGTTGGCACTATGATTAAAAACGGTTAAAGCTGAGTTGGCACTATGATTAAAGTTATCCAGACAATAATATTAAGGCAAGACACATCAAACCGTGGGCATGAAAGAAGCCGTTGAAGTCTCCACTAACCATTTGGACCATATCTTTTTTTGGGGCAACTTCTGTTGACATAGGTATCCTTGTAAAGGAGCAAGCTATTATTGACCATTTGTTTCCAAAAAGTAAGAGGTGTGGGGATCGGGTTCCTCCAGTGGAACACAATGGCTTTTCTAGCATAAAATTTAAAAAAATTACTAAGGTGTGTCTAGCCACTGTAGGTATTAAATGTTCAACCAAACCCAAAATACAAATAGACATGGAAGGTTGCAAGTAAATGGCACTAACCAGATGTATGAAAAACAGTACCCCCTCCCAAAACTTGACAATGACTGGGCAGGTGCAAAAAATATGGGTAAAATCTCTGGAGACCCTCCCACACCTCCAGCACTCGGGGGGAGAGCTGGAATTAATTTTATGTAACCGATAGGGGTGACATATTCATGGTCAACCAATCTGAATTGCATTAAACAGTCTCTTAAAGAGACTAGTGACCGAAAGGGAAAGTCCCATATATAATCCCAAGCGTTGCCCTCAAGGTCTGGTATATCTGATTGCCCTCTGGCTCTAAGGCCTTCCAGAACAGGTAATGATACCATGACAAGATTGGAGTACAGCCGGAAGGTGGGTTTCTCTACACATTCCGACTTTAGTACATCCTCCAGTGCTGACTGTATAACCTGTGGGGTAGAGTGGTGGAAATGACTGCAGAAGGCATGGGAGAATTGGAAGTAACAAAAGAAATAGGATGCTGGGACATTAAAATTGGAGGAAAGTAGAGATAAGGGAGCCAGGGATTGATTGGTAAAGTGTGGTTTTATGTACATATGTTTACCTTTGTACCATTAAAAAGGTTTGCTAACTTGACCAGTGTTCATTTTATTGATGAAAACATTTTCATCATACTGTAATTTACGTCAGCTCATAGTTCCAGTGACAAAAACTAAATGAAAATTAACCCACGTTTTCGTCAAGTCCATTTTCGTCAATGAAGGAAAACAGAATGAAAATGTGAGGGAGGGATGTTTACCCACGTGAACTTCTGGTTTCCTTGGTGCTCCACCTGTAAAGCCCATAAGTGCGTCCCCTCCCAGCAACCAAGGTAGTGACCTTAGCGTGCTTAGCGGTGTGACGTGCTAGCACTGTGCACCATTACAGGCCCCCTCAGACCACCGTCCAGAGCACTGTGCAGTATTACATGCCTCCTCAGACCATCGTCCAGAGCATTGTGCAGCATTACAGGCCTCCTCAGACCACCTTACAGAGCACTGTGCAGCATTACAGGCCTCCTCCTCAGACCACCGTCCAGAGCATTGTGCAGCATTACAGGCCTCCTCAGACCACCTTACAGAGCACTGTGCAGCATTACAGGCCTCCTCCTCAGACCACCGTCCAGAGCATTGTGCAGCATTACAGGCCTCCTCAGACCACTGTCTAGAGCATTGTGCACTGCGCAGCATTACAGGCTTCCTCAGACTACAGTTCAGAGCATTGTGTGCATTATAAGCCTCCTCCTCCATACCATAAATAATAACATATTGGATTTTTTTTACTCCAGGAGTATATAATGAAATTCTAGAGAAATGCTTAAATAATGCATTACAATTTAACTAAACCCATTAGATTTTAGTCAAATAAAGTGTACTGGAGATTTTAGTCGACTAAAATGTAGGATATTTTAGTCCTAAAACTAAAACAATTGCAGATAACTAAAATAGGACTAAAACTAAAATGCCATTTTAGTCAAAAGACTAAAACTATTTGGCTTAGCGATAGTGGCATAAGGACATCTTTCACTGGAGCTCTGCATGGATCAGAGCCGAAAACTGGCAGAGAGACCATGCAGAACCACAGTTTCTTCATGCCTGGAGATCACAGGCACACACAGGCTTCAGAGGAACCGTGGGGAGGTGAAATCATCCACTACTTTCTCCGGCAGCACCCCGCTCCATCTCCCGCGGTAGCGACCAAGATGGCGATGCCACGAGTGAACACGGCGGCCTCCGCAACTACAAGTAAGAGAGCTTCCCAGCCAGGGGTCCCGGTCGTGGCTAAGCAAGTGGATCGCCCGCTGCCCCCATCATCTCCTCTGCTCCCCCATGTTTAGACTCACAGCTCGTTCGTCACTGGGACCACGCTAGGGACGGATGGCAGGCCTGAGGTAACCTTCCAGGAGATAGTGGTGGGTTTGCCTACTAAACAGGACCTGGAGGCCACGGCTGCATCCGTCGTGAATGCTCTCTCACGGAGCTGTATGACCTCCGCCAACAAGTGGACACTGTAGAGGAGCGGGTGACAGAACTTCAATCCTCCACTGCCTCTACTGACGCTCGGCTTACTACTCTGGAGTATGACCACCAAGCCATCTGTCGCCACCTTTTTGATGTCCAGTTGTGGCTAGACAACGGAAAAAAATGCAGCAGACGCAATAACCTGCACTTACGTGATATCCCTTCAAATCCCCCACAGCTGAGCTTGAGCTGGACAGAGTTCACAGAGTCCCAGGCCCCAGACGGGCCCCTCCATCTCCACACCGACAGGCTCTTCCAATCCTGCCTCAAGATGTTCTATGCATGGTACAATTCTTCACGCTTAAGGAGGAAATTGTGCGCTTGGCCTCGTTAAAGGGGCCTATTGACTTTGATGGTGCTTCTATCCGTAGCTATCCTGATGTATCCAGGCAAATGCAGGCCATGCGAAGACTCCTGCACCCCCTCCTGGAAGTGATCCGTGAGGAAGAGTCAACTTAACGATGGGGACGCCCGTTCCATTTGATCGTAAGAAAGCAGGGTACCGTTTTATTCTTACGTTCCCCAGACCAACTTACTGAGCTGTTCGGCTTTCTGGATAGGCCTGCTGTTAGTGTGCCTGACTGGTTTGACTATTTACTCACTCAGGAGGCCTTTAACCAACCTATTGCGAGGCCGCAACGGATTAGACGACCTTGATCTCACGCCTCCAGCCGAGAGACCTCCAGATCCACTTCACACACCTCTGAGGACTAGGCATACATTATGCCCAGGGATTCATCTTCTCTGACCTTGCCGTGATGGCACTTTCCCATGGAACCCTAAGTTACCGTTGACCCCAGATTTTCAAGTACTGTATGTTTTTTTGTTTGTTTTGGTTTTTTTTTCCCCCTCAATGGGTACACCACAGTTCCAGTAACTGCTGATTCCTTTGTTTTGTTTTTTGTAATCCACAAGCTTGCATACCAGCCCATCCCTACCTGAGGACCCTTACATCTCTTCCTATATGCACCCCTCCAGAGACTGATTGAGGTTAGCGACTGGTCCCAGGGTCCACAGGGTTCTTGGATGCCATGATATGTGCTATGCTGTGCTTTGTTGGGGGGTTCGCTTTTGAGGCCCCGGCCCTTTGATGCATCTAGGGGCTAGTCTTCATGGAACATGCCATGATGGAACTTTACCAGGGGACACTGAGCTTCCATTGTTACCAGGTTCTCAAGTGTGTGGCCTCCCCCCCAGACTGGATTTGTCTTGGTCCCGGTAAAAGCCAATCTTTCGGGGCTACATACCAGCCCACATCTAATTAAGGGGCCCTACATCTCCCTTTGTATACCCTTACCTGAGGGCCAACTGAGACTGGTCCTCGGGTTTCCATGGTTCGTGGTTGCCTGGACCTGATATTTGCTACACTGAACTGGGTGTTTTATTAACAATGCTCTTCCTCCTGTTTGCTAACCCTTCCTGGGGGCACACGGGGGGAACTTATGTTAAGTTACTAAAGGTCTGTGGATAGGCCTCATGCCCTCCCCTACTCAGAACTCACTTGACCAATTTAGATTTCAGTTGTCTAGCTCATTGTGGTATACCAATACGGTGATACCGTTACTTGAGTGTAACGCATCACTGTGGTCCTTCTCCCCCTGTTTATATTATCACTAAACCTTCTGGCTATGGGGTCTGTCTACCAGACCCATTTACTGCTGGGATTGTATATGTTCTGGGATTTTTTTGATGTATAAACGAATGTGCCTTCCTACATGTTAAATCCAGGCGTGTATTATGTTCTACTGACATGGTGTTCTGGGGTTTGATATGGGGGCTGTGCCCAGTTTAGCTCCATTCTTTAGTCAGCCACGCAGGGGCCAATTTTGTGCAGGCACCCTCCCTGGTACCCTATTGCAGTTCTGTTTGTGATGTACCTTTCTATTCTAAATCTGGTGATTTTGGTTTCTGTGAATACATGTTTCTTGCTGCTACGAGTCCATGCATCTCCAAATGTGTTGTATTTTATAAACCCCACTACCGATTTCAGGTTGCACACAGCACCTCATCCACCCCCAAAAAGGGCAGACTCTTGCATGGGCTCTCTTTGTGTCCTGTCAAGGTCCTTACTTCATTTATATTGTAGTTTGACCACCCTACCCTCTCCACCCCCTTTTTTTTCCCCTTTTTGCTTCTCTGTCCTTTTCATTCTCTACCCCCCTTCCCCTTTCTCCTCTCTCCTCACCCAGGGAACACTAGTGGTGAATGTATCTCATGACCTCTCGGGATCGAGATCAGGCCAAGAGGTTGTCATGGGTCTCCTCATGGTTACCTCCCTTAACGTGAGAGGACTCAGTGCCCCTGAGAAGCACTCTCAGCTTCTGCCTAACCTGAGAAAAAGCAAAACCCAAGTCTCCTTCCTGCAGGAAACATACTTCATGGTCAACTGGATCCCTAAACTGACTCACCTTCCTGCAGGAAACACACTTCAGGGGCAACCGGATCCCTAAACTGGCTAACAGGGCCTTTTCGACCGTGTATCACTGTCCCTCACCGATTGCATCCTGATTGCCAAAGCGGTCCCTTGGACCTTTGGGATGATGCAGACAGACATCCAGGGTCATTTTCTCCTTCTGAAGGGGAAGGTGGGTGATGCGCAGGTCACCTTTGCCAATGTTTACTTCCTGAATGTAGACCACCTGCAGTTTCTTAGGGCACTTCTTCAAGTCCTTATGGAATTCGCGGAGAGGCACTCCTTGTCTTTGGAGGGGACCTTAACTTTGTCATGGATCCTGTACTAGATGTATCATGCAGCATATCCCATCTCCCTTATTACCGCCTTAAGCGCTTGAAGACAGATCTCCCCCTTTTTCGTTTGGTCGATCCTTGGTGGTTACTGCATCCCCAAGAACGTGACTACTCTTTCTTCTCACAGGTTCACCATACCTACTCGCTCCTTGATTACCTCCTGATTGCGCGTAAGGATCTATCCAGAGTTGTGTCGGCCGGTATTGATGTAATTTCCTTTTCGGACCATGCGCCGGTTCATTTAACTCTGCAGCTGGGCCCGGTGATTCGGGTCCCTCATTCGTGGAGATTAAATTAGGCCATACTTCAGTTAGAGGAGATTTGCGTTGAGCTACTGGCTGCCCTGCGGGAATACTTTGCGCTCAATGGAGCCTCGACAGATAACCCCATGATGGTTTGGGAGGCCCATAAGCCAGTCATACGGAGTACATTGATCCAAACTGGGGCTTGTCTCAAAAGGGAGAGGTCGGGCCGCACGGATTAGACAGCTAAGTAGTTTAGAATGTGCCCATAAGGCCAGCCTAGCACAATCCACGTATTAGAAGCTCCTTAGGGTTCGTGAGGAACTCCACTCCCTCCTTTACCAGAAAACAAAGCAAAAACTGGCTTGGGCACAACGTACCATGTATGAGTTCTCACACAAACTGGGTAGGCACTGCCTATTTGCCTCCCCTTGCAATTTTTTAAATGGGTGAGTTCTATGTTTAGAGAATTTATTTGGTCCCATCGGAGGCCACGAATCAAGCTTCAACTCCTTCATCTTACGAAGTCCCAGGGTGGTGTGGGACTCCCAGACGTGCATCCCTATTACAGAGCAGTACACCTTATCAGGGTAGTGAACTGGCCTTCCCCCCTCTCTCTCTCCACCTGAGTTCCTTTTCTCTCACACCTGAGACACCTTTTTTTTTTTCTCCTTTTCCCCCAACGCCTTCTTCTCCCTTTCCCCCATGATCCCAACCTTTCCCGTTCTCTGAGCCCAGTTCTGGGTATATTCTTTTTCCGGATATCCGACTGTTTATCCTATTATACATTAACTCAGTTACCTAATTCCCACTCGGGGCCCGCTGGTCACCGGAAAGCTCGTTCCCCGGTACAATTTACTGTCCCGCTTAAAACATAGTTGCATGGCTTTACATATACAAATTGGTGTGTGTGGTCTTGCACATTGTTACTCTATCTGTTGCATATACCTGGTTAAATGTAGTACATTCTCATATTTGAATCGTTTATTTGACTATTCAGGCTGTGTTCTGATAGGTCTTTTGACCAACAATTTTACTGAGAGAGGTTCAATGTATCTGCTAGATGCTGCCCATGCCTCGTTCTTTCAGGTTTCTGTTAAACTGTGAAATGCAACACTTGATAAATAAAGGAATTAAAAAAAAAAAAGACTAAAACTAAATGGAAATTTGACGCCAAAATTAACACTGAACTTAAAGCGGTTGTATACCCTCACATAAAAAAAAAAACCTGCAAGGCAAAGGCCTAATGAGCTAGTATGCAGCGCATACTAGCTCATTATGAAATACTTACCTCAGAACAAAGCCGAGGGAGCTGAAATTGGCCACTCACAGGCCACTCACAGCACCTACTCGGCATGCACGTGGGAGTTTTCTTCCCGGCAAGGTCCGGCAGCGTCTGCGCCGCTGACGTCAGCGGCTGCATGCAAAGGGGATATCTCCCAAACCGTACAGGTTTAGGAGATAATAATTTTACCTACAGGTAAGCCTTATTATAGGCTTACCTGTAGGTAAAAATGTCAAATTTGGGTATACAACCGCTTTAACATTTTGTTAGCTATAGGACATAATGATCCCATATGTTAATGCCATGTGTCACTTTCTGTCTGTTCTATTATGTGGCAACCATGGGCTTTCGTTTTGGAGCTTCTCTCTTCTGTAGACCTAAAATGGTAAATGATTCCTGTAATATCTGATGTGTCTCTTAAATACTGTAATACAATGAAGCGCTTTTTCCAAGGTGTCCCAGTGGGTGCAGAAGATCATCTCAGAAATGTGCTCCAGTATACATGATCATGGACATATAATTGTTAAAAGTCATCAGAAAGGATCTATACCTAGAAAACTCTGTCAGAAAAGAGTAGTGCATAGAATGTAAAAATACACATGTTCCAGTGTTTCAAAAACTGTGGTATGTTCACCCTCAGGGATAACTTAAATTCAAGAGTACATCAGCCTGTTATAGCTTGAAATAACAGTTTAGGTGCTAGTGAAAAACAGAGATGTATTTCCATCACTGGAACCTGTAGGCACACATTTTTTACCGCTCAAAGCAACAACCCTTTGCTAGGTTCACCCTTGTACGCAGATCATTTTTTTGCTTTATTGGCCTTCCTTTATTACTGGCCTTCCCCTGACTGTGAGTAAATAATCTAATATTAATTTGCGAAGATACAAAAACAAAGCTGCCTTTATCTCCACAACCTAATTGTAAATTTGTCCTCTGTAATGTACAGTATAAAGAACAGGTAAGTGATCATTTTTAGAGAGACCAATTAACCCGTAGGCTAAAATTCAGCAAGAGAAAATTAGATCACGGTGCAGTTAATGTCCAGAAGTTGGCTTTAAGAAGTTTGTGTCCTTTTCTGATGTTGACACTACCTTCTCTGATGACTGGCATTATGGATAGTTGTAAAAAGATAAGTCCACCCAAAAGTTATATTTTATGCCGCGTACACACGAGCAGACTTTACGGCAGACTTTTCGATGGACTTTACGACGGACTTTCCGAATGAACGGACTTGCCTACACACGATCAACCAAAGTCCGACGGATTCGTACGTGATGACGTACGACCGGACTAAAACAAGGAAGTTCATAGCCAGTAGCCAATAGCTAGCATCGGTTTTTGTCTGTCGGACTAGCATACAGACGAGCGGACTTTTCAACCAGACTCGAGTCCGTCGGACAGATTTGAAACATGTTTCAAATCTAAGTCAGTCAAACTATTGAGAAAACAAAGTCCGCTGGAGCCCACACACGATCGAATTGTCCGACGAAATCCAGTACGCCGGACCAAGTACGCCGTAAAGTCTGATCGTGTGTACACGGCATTAGAAGTCTAAACATCTGTAATGAACATTAAAATGGCCATAAATAGAAATCCAATAGAATGGCCATTAATAGAAATCTGTAGGAATTTGTCTTATTTTGTCTTACAGGCAGGGCCGTTTTTAAGGCAGGGCAAAAGGGGCAGCTGCCCTGGGCCCTGTCATTGTTGTGGGCCCCAAAGCAGCTGCCTCATATTTGCCAACTATCCCAGTTTAAATGTCCTTGTCCTTTGAAGTTTTAGTCCTGTGCTGTGTCCCAATATCTCAGTGTGAAGTGTTGGTACTAATGCTGCCCAGCTCTGCCTTATTGTTGTATACAGATGACTCACCTGCAGACCCTGTGTTTACATGTAAATATTGACATTCATATGTAAATAGTGGCGGCATTCATAAATAAATAGCTGTGGCTGACGGCATTGATATGTAAATAAAGGCGGCATTCATATCTATATCATGCCCCCCCTGCAGTGAGGAGATGATGTGCTGTAACCTCTAGCAACCAGTCAGTGAACAGTAATACTGTACAGTAATCTCTAGCAACCAATTAACAAGCAGAAATCATTTGCTGTAACCTATAGCAACTAATCAGTGAGCCGTAATTTGTGCTGTAACCTCTAGTAACCAGTCAGTAAGCAGTAATGATGTGCTGTAACCGCTGGCAACCAATCACAATTGCTGCCTGATCTGATACAGTAAACTGATTTTAAGTCTAGCTGCTATTTATTGTATGTCTCTTTAGATTAAGCAGGCAGGTTATTCAGCAGTTAGTGGCAGTGTATTTGATATATATATATATATATATATATATATATATATATATATATATATACAGTGGGGCAAAAAGGTATTTGGTCAGCCACCAATTGTGCAAGTTCCTCCACTTAAAAAGATGAGAGAGGCCTGTAATTGTCCTGTAAGATGAGAGAGGCCTGTAATTGCCATCATAGGTATACCTCAACTAGAGAGACAAAATGTGGAAACAATCCAATCAATCACATTGTCTGATTTTTGAAAGAATTTATTTGCAAATTATGGTGGAAAATAAGTATTTTGTCAATATCAAAAGTTCATCTCAGTACTTTGTTATATATCCTTTGCTGGCAATGACAGAGGTCAAACGTTTTCTGTAAGTCTTCACAAGGTTGTCATACACTGTTGCTGGTATGTTGGCCCATTCCTCCATGCAGATCTCCTCTAGAGCAGTGATGTTTTGGGGCTGTCGCTGGGCAACATGGACTTTCAACTCCCTCAAAAGGTTTTCTATGGGGTTGAGATCTGGAGACTAGTTAGGCCACTCCACGACCTTGAAATGCTTCTTACGAAGCCACTCCTTCATTGCCCGGGCGGTGTGTTTGGGATCATTGTCATGCTGAAAGACCCAGCCAGTTTCATCTTCAATGCCCTTGCTGATGGGAGGAGGTTTGCACTCAAAATCTCGCTATACATGGCCCCATTCATTCTTTCATGTACATGGATCAGTCATCCTGTTCCCTTTGCAAAGAAACAGCCCCAAAGCATGATGTTACCACCCCCCATGCTTCACAGTAGGTATGGTGTTCTTTGGTTGCAACTCAGCATTCTCTCCTCCAAACACGACGAGTTGTGTTTATACCAAACAGTTCTACTTTGGTTTCATCTGACCATATAACATTCTCCCAATCCTCTTCTGGATCATCCAAAAGCTCTCTAGCAAACCTCAGACGGGCCCGGGCATGTACTGGCTTAAGCAGGGGGACACGTCTGGCACTGCAGGATCTGAGTCCATGGCGGAGTAGTGTGTTACTGATGGTAGCCTTTGTTACGTTGGTCCCAGCTCTCTGCAGGTCATTCACTAGGTCCCCCCGTGTGGTTCTGCGATTTTTGCTCACCGTTCTTGTGATCATTTTGACCCCACAGGGTGAGATCTTGCGTGGAGCCCCAGATCGAGGGAGATTATCAGTGGTCTTGTATGTCTTCCATTTTCTAATTATTGCTCCCATAGTTGATTTCTTCACACCAAGCTGCTTGCCTATTGCAGATCCAGTCTTCCCAGCCTGGTGCAGGTCTACAATTTTGTTTTTGGTGTCCTTCGACAGCTCTTCTGTCTTCACCATAGTGGAGTTTGGAGTGTGACTGTTTGAGGTTGTGGACAGGTGTCTTTTATACTGATAACAAGTTCAAACAGGTGCCATTAATACAGGTAATGAGTGGAGGACAGAGGAGCCTCTTAAAGAAGAAGATACAGGTCTGTGAGAGCCAGAAATCTTGCTTGTTTGTAGGTGACCAAATACTTATTTTCCACCATAATTTGCAAATAAATTATTTCAAAAATCAGACAATGTGATTGTCTGGATTTGTTTCCACATTTTGTCTCTCATAGTTGAGGTATACCTATGATGACAATTACAGGCCTCTCTCATATTTTTAAGTGGGAGAACTTGCAGAATTGGTTGCTGACTAAATACTTTTTTGCCCCACTGTATATATACAGTCAGTCTAATATATATATATATATATATATATATATATATATATATATATATATATATATATATACACACACACAGTGGGGACTGAAAGTATTCAGACCCCCTTATATTTTTCACTCTTTGTTATATTGCAGCCATTTCCTAAAATCATTTAAGTTCATTTTTTTTCCTCATTAATGTACACACAGCACCCCATATTAACAGAAAAACACAGAATTGTTGACATTTTTGCAGATTTATTAAAAAAGAAAAACTGAAATATCACATGGTCCTAAGTATTCAGACCCTTTGATCAGTATTTAGTAGAAGCACCCTTTTTTGGGAAAGATGCAACAAGTTTTTCACACCTGGATTTTGGAATCCTCTGCCATTCCTCCTTGCAGATCCTCTCCAGTTCTGTCAGGTTGGATGGTAAACGTTGGTGGACAGCCATTTTTAGGTCTCTCCAGAGATGCTCAATTGGGTTTAAGTCAGGGCTCTGGCTGGGCCATTCAAGAACAGTCATGGAGTTGTTGTGAAGCCACTCTTTCGTTATTTTAGCTGTGTGCATAGGGTCATTGTCTTGTTGGAAGGTAAACCTTCGGCCCAGTCTGAGGTCCTGAGCACTCTGGAGAAGGTTTTTGTCCAGGATATCCCTGTACTTGGCAGTATTAATCTTTCCCTCGATTGCAACCAGTCGTCCTGTTCCTGCACCTAAAAAACACCCCCACAGCATGATGCTGCCACCACCATGCTTCACTGTTGGGACTGTATTGGACAGGTGATGAGCAGTGCCTGGTTTTCTCCACACATACCGCTTGGAATTAAGGCCAAAAAGTTCTATCTTGGTCTCATCAGACCAGAGAATCTTATTTCTCACCATCTTGGAGTCCTTCAGGTGTTTTTTTAGCAAACTCCATGCAGGCTTTCATGTGTCTTGCACTGAGGAGAGGCTTCCGTCGGGCCATAAAGCCCCGACTGGTGGAGGGCTGCAGTGACGGTTGACTTTCTCCCATCCCAACTTTCTCCCATCTCCCGTCTTCATCTCTGGAGCTCAGTCACAGTGATCTTTGGGTTCTTTTTTACCTCTCTCACCAAGGCTCTTCTTCCCCCGATAGCTCAGTTTGGCCGGACAGCCAGCTCTAGGAAGGGTTCTGGTCGTCCCAAACATTTTCCATCTAAGGATTATGGACCTCATTTGACCTCATGATTCTCATTTGGTCTGACATGCACTGTGAGCCGTATATAGACAGGTGTGTGGCTTTCCTAATCAAGTCCAATCAGTATAATCAAACACAGCTGGACTCAAATGTAGGTGAAGAACCATCTCAAGGATGATCAGAAGAAATGGACAGCATCTGAGTTAAATATATGAGTGTCACAGCAAGGGGTCTGAATACTTAGGACCATGTGATATTTCAGTTTTTCTTTTTTTAAAAACCTGCAAAAATGTCAACAATTCTGTGTTTTTCTGTCAATATGGGGTGCTGTGTGTGCATTAATAAGGAAAAAATTAACTTACATGATTTTAGCAAATGGCTGCAATATAACAAAGAGTGAAAAATTTAAGGGGGTCTGAATACTTTCCGTCCCCACTGTATATACTCTGCATTTAGCATACACTATATATTCAGTGTTTACTCGATATTCAGTCAATGTATTAATATATATATATTAATTTAATATATATATATATATATATATACAGTCTCTCACAAAAGTGAGTACACCCCTCACATTTTTGTGAATATTTTAATATATCTTTCCATGAGACAACACTGAACAAAATTACACTTTGCTACAATGTAAAATAGTGAGTGTACAGCTTGTATAACAGTGTAAATTTGCTGTCCCCTCAAAATAACTGAACACACAGCAATTAATGTCTAAACTGCTGGCAACAAAAGTGAGTACACCCCTAAGTGAAAATGTCACATTTGTGACATTTGTGAGGAATCGCTAATTATTGTGAATTGTCATTCATCACCCTGGAACTTAACTGTGAGACTGTTGTTTGCAAGGCTTTTCACTGATAGAAGGCTGCCTTCTAGTTCTGGAACATACAGAACTTTCTTTACAAGAATACTCTGCTTGCCTTGTGGTGTAATACAGTTCAGGAAGCATTTTCTGGCCTTCTTCTAGCCTCATCCTATAGAATTTCCTTAGTAGAAACAAGTTGCTATTTGGACTTCAATGCTCATGCAGTTCTTGTAATGAAGTTCACACACCTTTGGCTGTTTTCTCTGTTCTTATGTGGATAACTTGGCATCTACCACTAGAATGAAAAAATCCACTAAAAGGAGCTGTATGTTCAGAGCACGTAGCCTTGCTTCCTGTCCTTCCTATACCAAGGTCCGCCCTCTGGGGAGGCCACTAGAAGGAGCTGTATGCTCCGAGCATGTAGCCTTGCTTCCTGTCCTTCCTATACCGAGGTCCGCCCTCCGGGTGAAGTAATTTGCCTCTGTGCAGTCCATGCCAGGCAGCCTGGATCCTCTTCACTTCCTATTTTTGAGTCAGCATCCTGCACAGTCCATGCTTACCCGATTTTCCCGAGTACATGCCGATTTTAGGACCCTCATCTCGATTGGAGCTCGTCCCGATTAAATTCCTGGGATGTTGCCTTTGTACTGGAAAAATCAGGAATGTTTTAGGCAAAAACGGACGGTGGGTTACAAAAAGATGGCCACCGCCATGAGGACTAATTCCCGTGTATTCTGTGGAGAGGGGAGGGGCAGTCAATCAGCTTCTCTCTTCAGTGTACAATTAGACAATTCTCTTGTACACTGAAGCCGATTGGTTGCATGGCCTGAAGGCCCCTCCCCTCTCCACTGAACACATGAGAAAGCTGTGTAGCTGCCCCTGACGCGGACAGATGTATGAAGGAGGGCTCCGATGCCGGGGACACAGATGTAAGGAGGCCGGCTTCACTGCTAGGGACACTGATGTGAGGAGGGCTCCACTGCTAGGTACACTGATGTAAGGAGGGCTCCAATGATGGGGACACTGATGTAAGGAGGCTGGCTGTCAGGGACACCAGAGGTAAGGAGGGACTCTGCTTCCGGGGACACCAGATGCAAGGAGGGGCTCCACTGCAGGGGACACCAGATGTAATGAGGGACTCTGCTGCCAGGGACACCAGATGTAAGGAGGGACTCTGCTGCCAGGGACACCAGATGTAAGGAGGGCTCCATTGATGGGGACACTGATGTGAGCAGGACCACGCTGCCGGGGACACCTGATGTAAGGAGAGACTCCGCTGGGGGCGCCTGATGTAAGGAGGGACTCTGCTGGGGGCACCTGATGTAAGGAGGGACTCTGCTGGGTGCACCTGATGTAAAAAGGGACTCTGCTGGAGGCACCTGATGTAAGGAGGGACTCTGCTGGGGGCACCTGATGTAAGGACGGATTCTGCTGGGGGCACCTGATGTAAGGAGGGACTCTGCTGGGGGCACTTGATGTAAGGACAGACTCCGCTGGGGGCACCTGTTGGCATCTGGTGGCAGGCGATGTGGCAGGTGACACACTCAGGGCTTGTTAAACTTTCTGGAATACACATTTTTCCATTGTGGTGTAGAATCTGGGCCTGCATGCTCTCTCTCCCTCTCTCCTTCTCCCTCTTCCTCTCCCTCTCTCTTTCTCGCTCCATCCCTCGTTCATCTGACTCTAACTACACCCCCTTTGAGCCATGCCCCTTTAAGCCACGCCCAATATTTTGCTGAAACACCGCTATTTTCTTTCCCCCGCTATGCCAGGCCTACAAATGGATTTCTCGCCCCCAAGTATAATAAGACTTTGCCTACAGGCAAAAATATGTTGGCAATGTTGGCAACTATGACAGTGCCTGACACCCTATGCACAGAAAGCTGGCACCCCTCGAGGAGCACGTTTTATAAAACAGACATGCCCTTGATTTCTTCCAATGTGTAAGTGCATTACTTTGTGCATTAAAAATATACAATTTAATACTACACTTAGGTGCGCCTCCCTCCTTTCCTTTTCTTCATCTTCCACTATTAAGCTTAGGTTGCTTTTGCCTGTCTGTCTTTTCTATCCCATTCCTCCATATCTTTGTGGGTCTGTCTGTATTTAACACTTGCCACAAGTCATCCATGCTAAAAAGCATTTCTAGCTTGATCTTCCACAGCTGGTAATTGGCATTGTTCAGCTTTGCTAGTCCAAACTTCACAACTGAACTGCTTGCTATCTTTCAGTAGCTTGTATACAGTACTCACTTATTTGCAGTATCCTCTCCAGTGCCTGGATGCCTTGGCCCATAACCTGTTATCAGAGTGTTGAAATAATGCACTGGAAGCTTCTTGTATACAGCAATATGCTTTACTTTCATGGAGGATTGCAGTTCATATCTTTACATCATGGAGACAGGAACAAGTGCATTGAGCATAGATAGACAATACATCCTGTTATATCATAGAATACATACTATAACACTATAAAACTACATTGCCACCTACTGCATAGATAAGTATAATGCATACAGTATATAGCTCACAGTACTTTATATTACATTCTGTTGTCCTTCCAACAAGGGTTGAGTGACTCAAGGAGGCTGGAAGACTCATCAGGCAGCACCTCTGGTACCTTCCCCTACTTGCTGGAACCTTGGAGAAACTTCCAGAAGAATAGGAGGGAGGATAGGAGGAGCTGCCTGGAGTATTGAGGGTGGCCACAGCTAATCCCCAGCAAGTGGGCTAGCAGGGGGCAGGCATCTTTTAAATACTCTGGGGGTCATGCCAGCAGTAGGGCACTCGGGTGGAAGTTGGAGATGGAGTGCTGAGAAGGCTGTCGGTGGCCCTTGAGGATAACCCCCCTAGTCTGGGGGTGACCTTGGGCCTGCGGCTTGGGTGCTGGAGGGATTCTCTTACGACATACGGAGGAGTCTTGTCCTGGATGCATGGGAGCAGGTGCGAGGACAATGGGAGAGAGTCAGCATCTCCAGGGAGAAGACAGCCAGGTGGCTGGTGAGTGTACAGACTGGGAGGACTGTGGAGAAGTAGAGGAGTGTATATAGCTGTACATGGGAAGAGTTGTCCCTGAAGTTTCTGAAGTGAAACGGACATCCCGTAATTTCCCTAATATCCAAGTTCTATCCCCTCAATAAATACAAAAAAACTGAGGCTCGGTTCACACTGGGGTGGTTTCAAAGTTGTCCGACTTTGAAGCTGCCCCACACAGCGTGACTTCAGCGTAGCTTGCAAATGACTTCTTCAATAGAAATCGCCCCCAAGTAGTACAGGAACCTTTTTCTAAGTCGGAGCGTCTTGAGTCGTTTCAATTAGAACGGTTCCATTGCACTGAATGGAGCACGGCTAAGTTGCCCCCAGTTTGAACCAAACCTGAGCGTGCCTGTGAAAATTTGGTGTGCCTGGCTGTGCAGGGTGGGGGATCCCTATTCACCACACCAGCGTCTCCTACATGGGTGCGCTACATAAGGATGATAGTAAGCTGTGATGTCGATTTTTATTCTTGGGTTTGGATATATTTTAAGCTTTATTTTACTTAGTAGAGCAGCCACCAAAAAAAAAACATAAATAGAAGTCACAACGTGTTAAAAATAGAGCATCCAATATTCTCATGTTCACCTTACGATTAGTGGAGAGGTCCATATCTTCTCTGTTTCCTCTGGGATATCTAATGTGATATTATGAGGAGTCCCCTCGTATTCAATTAACACACAGACACCGAGTGCACCTCAGTCTTTTCCTTTTTATCTGTGGATCATACTCAGAATGTTTCCTGTTATTGATATGTGGTGTTCTTTATGTTTAGGAGTAGAAGGGTCTGATTAATTATATGCTTCCCCCAACACTGCTATCAGCAAAGTTTTCTTGGTTTGAATCAGGGCCAGCTTGTTTTTCGTAATAGTGTGCAAGGGGAAATGAACTAGAGACATCCTGACTGTAAGGGTGAAAAGATTCTCCTGAAGGCTGGAACAATGCAACCACAAAGTGACATTCCTAACTAATTTATACTGTCTTGGAGACTTTCCAGGTGCGTCTCATCTATGTTGGAAAATTAATTTCAGTTACTCATACCTGGAAGCTCTGAAAAGGTATTCGTTTTCATCAATTTTTGGTATAAAAGACCTGGTTTGTTCAAAATCTGTAAATATAAATATAGCTAATATTATTTACTTCATGTATTTATATACTGTCAACACTTTAGGCAACAGTTTACATACTGTACATTCACATCAGTCCCTGTCCTCAGGAAGCTTACATGCATTCACATACTAGGGCCAATTTAGATAGAAGCCAATTAACTTCCCAGCATGTCTTTGGAGTGTGGGAGGAAGCCGGCGTACCTGGAGGAAACCCACAGCGTGCAAACACAGGGAGAACATGCAAACTTGATGCCCTTACTGGGATTCGAATTTTATTGTATTGGCAAATAAAGGCACTGTCACTGGATAGAAGAATGCTAGCTGGCAGAGCCAAGCTATGATATTAGGAATAATTAGGTCCCATTAACAAAGTTAAATGAAATCACGGAGACATGGCATTTTTTTTTTCAGTAGGAATGTGGTAGAGCACAGTTACAGTACCTCCAGCACTGAATGTATGTAATAGCAAGGTGTGCTGGGGGGGATCTATTGTTGTGGGGTGGTCTGTTGTTGCTGGCGGTGAATCTATTGTTGGTGGTGGTGGGGGGGTTAATTGTTGCTGGGAGGAATCTACTGTTGGATCTATCATCGCTAGGGGGTATATTGTTGCTGGGAGGGTCTATTGTTGCTGTCTGAATCTATTGTGGCTGAGAGATCTATTGTTGCTGGGTGGATCTATTGTCACTAGGGTTATAGTGTTGCTGGGAGGAATCTACTGTTGAGTGAGGGTTCTGTTGTTGCTAGCTGCTGGAAGATCTATTGTTGCTGGTGGTGGATGTACTGTAGCTGGGTGGCCAGTAAGGATGAGCTCCGATGTGTTTGCACAGCCCATGTGCAGAGCCCGCCAGGAAGTCGGCACTGCGCTCCGCTAATCGCAGGCAGTGAGACATTGTCCTGATGCGCGGCTGCAGAAATCGGGAAATGTCTCACTGCCTGTGATTAGCGCAGCGCAGTGCCGACTTCCTGGAGGGCTCTGCACTTTGCTGGGGTGGATCTGTTGTCATTAGGGGGTACATCTATTTTCACTAGGGGATACATTGTTGCTGGGTGGAATCTACTAAAAAAGGAAAAGAAAGGCACCTCTAAGTGCAGTATGCAAAATGTAATAAAGTGCACAAAGGGTTAAAAGCACTTACAAGATTGTTGAGTGTTAAAAGACATGATAAAATCAGGAGTCCTCATCTGTGGCATGTGTACATCCTTAGCATGGTGGTAGAGAGTAGTGTAGAGCCGCCCAGCAGCTGTAAAGCGTTCTCATGCGTGTTGGAAAGAGGAGGCAGCAGGGAAGCCTGTATTCAATGCGGGACACACAAGGCTGATGGTGTCAATGTAGATAAGGGGGCGGTGAAGCGTTTAAGAGTATGTGCGGCTCGTTCGTCAAACCTGAGCCGCACATCTGACGAAGGAGCCACACATGCTCCGAATCTACTGTTGAGGGTGGGGTCTATTGTTTCTAGCTGCTGAAAGATCTATTGTTGCTGGTGGTGGAGGTACTGTAGCTTGGGGTCAGTAGTTGCTAGGAGCAATCTACTGTTGAAGGGGGGTCTATTGTTGATGGTTGCTGGGAAATCTATTGTTGCTGGGGTGGATCTATTGTTGCTAGGGGGTATATTGTTGCTGGGAGGATCTAATTTTTCTGGGGGGGGTCTATTGTTGCTGGGAGATTAATTGTTGCTGGGGTGGATCTATTGTCGCTAGGGGGTATATTGTTGCTGGGAGGATCTATTGTTTCTGACTGGATATATTGTTGCTGAGGGGCCTGTTGCTGTTGGGTGATCTATTGTTGTGGGATGGTCTTTTGTTGCCGGAGAGGTCTATTGTTGGTGGCAAATCTATTGCTGGTGGGGGGGTCCATTGTTGCTGGGAGGAATCTACTGTTGAGGGAGGGGTCTATTATTGCTAGCTGCTTGAAGATCTATTGTTGCTGGTGGTGGGAGTACTGTAGCTGGGGGGTCTATTGTTGCTGGGAGCGATCTACGGTCGAGGGAGGGGTCCATTGTTCATGGTTGCTGGGAAATCTATTGTTGCTGGGGTAGATCTATTGTCTCTAGGGGGTATATTGTTGCTGGGAGTGTCTATTGTTGCTGAGGGATCTATTGTTGTTGGGGGATCTATTGTTGCTGGGGTGGATCTATTGTCACTAGGGTGTATATTGTTGCTGGAAGGGTCTTTTGTCGCTGGCTGGCTTTATTGTTGTCAAGGGGCCTGTTGTCGTATTCCGCACTGGCCTAAATGGTTAACTATAGGGGGACTCTTATTTGGGGTGGGGGGCCCTGTGCCCCCCACCCCAAAGCACCTTGTCCCCATGTTGATGAGGACAAGGGCCTCTTCCCAACAACCCTGGCCGTTGGTTGTCAGAGTCTGTGGGCAGGGGGCTTATCGGAATCTGGGAGCCCCCTTTAATAAGGGGGCCCCCAGATTCCGGCCCCCCACCCTATGTGAATGAGTATGGGGTATATTGTATCCCTACCCATTCACCTGGGGAAAAAGTGTCAATAAAAAAAAAACACACTACACAGGTTTTTAAAGTAATTTATTAGGCAGCTCTGGGGGTCTCTTTCAACTTTGGAGGTCTCTTCCAACTTCTCTGCGCTTTCCACACTCTCCGGCCTCTTCTCCCACTGTCCATGGGGCGGGGTCACTGGGTGATGTCATTAGGTGACCCCGCCCCGTATGACGCTACATTCCCATCATGCCCCGGGACTGCGATGTCATACAGGGCGGGGTCACCGGATGACATCACCCGGTGACCCCGCCCCATGCCTATATAAGTCGTTGCTCACAACGCACACGGCATTACAGCAGGAGAGAGCGTCGAGTCAGCATCGGAAGAAGAGAAGCCGGAAGAAGACAACAGAAAAGACTGGGCAACCGCTAGCAAAAGAGCGGGTAAAAGAGCAGAAGATAGGACACAGGACAGCGGGAGAAGAGGCTGGAGATCGCGGAGAGGGCGGAGAAGTCAGAAGAGAACCCCGAAGTCGGAAGAGACCCTCGGAGCTGCCTAATAAGTTACTTTAAAAACCTGTGTAGTGTGTTTTTTTATTGACACTTTTTCCCCCAGGTGAATGGGTAGGGGTACGATGTACCCCATACTCATTCACATAGGGTGGGGGCCGGGATCTGAGGGCCCCTCCTATTAAAGTGGGCTCCCAGATTCCAATAAGACCCCCGCCCGCAGACCCCAACAACCAATGGCCAGGGTTGTCGGGAAAAGGCCCTTGTCCTCATCAACATAGGGACAAGGTCCTTTGGGGTGGGTGGCGCAGGGCCCCCCTGCGCCAAAGCACTAACCCCCCATGTTGAGGGCATGTGGCTTGGTATGGTCCAGGAGGGGGGCGCCGCTCGCTCGCCTCCCCTTTCCAGACCTGTCGGGCTGCGTGATCGGATGAGGGTCTGGTATGGATCTTGGGGGGACCCCACGCCATTTTTTTTAGTGTGGGGGTTCCCGTTAAGATCCATACCAGACCGAAGGGTCTGGTATCGTCTTAGGGGGGAACTTCAAGCAAATTTTTTTTTGAATTTCCACTGGGTTTCCCCCTTAAGATTCTCAGCACACAAGTCGCACCGCAAGTCAGATCCTCTTGATCCGATTTTTGGTGCAACCTCTATTCAAATCAATGGGCTCCCATAGGGAACCATTGATTTTGAATAGAGACAGAAACGTCGGACGAGGCTTAACACAGCGTTAAGCCTCGTTAAATCGCGTTTAACACCTTTTGCCCGTGTCTGACATTTTTACAGCTCTAGCGCTGGTGCCTTGGAACGCACTGGTCCTGGGTTTTTTTTGCAGCTTAAAAACGGCTATGCCATTTACAGCTCAAAAACGCCATGGTGGGCTGAGGCCATAGGCTAACACGGAGAGGCGTTTTTAAGCTGCAAAAAATGCTCAGAAAAGCGGCTGTAAATACGTCCGTGGGCATGAGGCCTTAGATGAAGCTGGTGATTACAGGAAATAAAAGTATTACGCAAATTATGGCAATTATTCATAACAACTTTGCATATAATTGAGACATTTGTACAACATTTTTTTAAAATAAATAAATAAAACCCCATTACTTATTCGCCTACCCAAATAATTTTTTCATTTTTTTAAGAAAATATAAGAATTTTTTTTGGTACAACATTTTAATAAATTGCCTACTCATATTGTTATTGTAAACATTCAAATAAACAAAATCATGACTGTAGGCTTAAAGTGATTTTAAAGGCTCGTTTTTAATTTTTTTAAAATAACAAACATATCATACTTACCTCCACTGTGCAGCTCGTGCTCGTTTTTGATTGACAGCAACGAGAGCTAATGATATTCAATGGGCTGAAGTAGGACCAAAGTTGGACCAAAGTAGTGCAGGAATCTTTTTCAAAGTCAAACCGGCGGCTCTCATAGGGATCCATTGATTTATACACGTCATGCGACAGGTGCTCCTAAAGTCGGAGCGTATGTCATACCAGTGTGAACCGGGCCTAAACAGTGATTATTTCAAAGTGTTTTTTTTTATTAATGATATATTATTTCTCATTTTTCACACATCAATGCACAAACCAAAACTGCTTTTTTCCCTTCTCTCTGTGCATTTGTAATATTAGATTGATCCTTTTTTTTAACACTGGTATTATTTTAGCTCTGACAGTGGTAAAATCACACACCCACTGTTATTTTACAGATCACTTGATGCTAGGCATAGGTGTGCGACTGAGCAGCCTATTGCATTAGGGTGTGCACCCCAAAGCTCAAACACACAGGCCTTTCTCTGCAGCCTCGGCTGCACTGGACAGTGAATGAATGGAAAGTGCTCTGTGCTGAGCGGCTTCGTGTTCATTTACAAACTGAAGCATAGTAGTTTACTATGCTTCCTTTTTGAATGAACATAGTGAGTGGATGTGTTCATTTAGAAAAAGAACTGTCTGGCAGTGGCGGCCCGTGCATTGTGTGCGCATGCAGGGCCAGTACAAGGGGTGGGCAGGAGGGGCGGCTGCCCCGGGACGATGTAGTATCATGTGAAGTGGGGGGGTTGCATGGAAAGTGCCTACCTACAAGCTGGCAGGAGTACTGGAAGACAGGAAATTTTTGTTTGGGGAGATCTTTTGTTTGCGAAAGGGAATTAATGCTTGGGGGTAGTGCAGATTAGTGCTCAAATGTTTTTGGAGGGGAGGAAGGGAATCTTTGCTGACACATAATGGTCATACATTTTGTAGAAGGGAGGGGGCGCCATTTGGCATCTTTGCCCTGGATGCTAGATAACCTTGTCCCAGCACTGGGCGCATGGGTGCCGCCCCCCTATCCCTGACGCCACCATCCCTATCCATGCGTCCGGCCCCTTTCAGGACATCGGGAGCATGAATTACAATTGCAGGGATAGGCGGGGAGTGTGTATTTTGAAGCACCTGATTAGAGCCAGAGGCTCTAATATGCTTCAAAATAGGGTGGGCCCAATCCCACCCAATTGTGTGACAATGGCAAATTAAATTTTGCTATTTTCACACTAAAGTTCCTCCCCGTCAATCAGGAGGCAGGTCATTAGACCTGTTTCCCAACTGGCCAAAGCGTCAGGCGATCCTATTGGATGCCTAGCTTTAGAGGAGCAGGAGACGGAAGAGGCCGCAGGAGGAGTGGACACCGGAGTCACTGTCCGTATCGGAGGAGAGGACGCCCCAGCTCTAGATCAGGTAGGCTGGCGGGGGGGAGTGATGTCTGTCAGACCCCCGGGCTGGGCAGGGAGTGCTGGGCTGGATATCTTTCAATCCCACACCGCGGGCTGGGGGGGACTGGATGTCTGTCAGCCGGGGAGGGGTGCTCCCAGTGCCGCCAGTCCCGCCCGGAGGGGGGGTCCTTGTTTGAAGTCCCTCCAAAGGAAAACCCCACCAGCCGCCACTGCTGGCCAGTAAATTACATATTGACTAGCCCTTTTCCCCACTCTCCATCCTGAAACATCCCCCACAGCAGCATGAGAACTATTTCAGCCACAACATCTAATGATTAGTAGGCTGCAATCTATTATATTTTTGGTTTTGAGTTTAATACCACTTTAATATATTGCACCAGTAGTAATTTCTATCATAAAGAGTGGTATTGAGCTTTGTAATGGAACAAACTCCCAGAACATGCTAATATTGTACATTAGGAAACTTGATTTGCTTTACACCTGAACACCAAGCAAACAGCTAACTACATAGATTAAATGCATACATATTATAGCTGTTTTAGTCCAAGGGATTTTTATTTCTGTCCATCTAGTCTTAAGATTTACACAGCGCTGCCACATGGCACCATCCTGTCTGGCAGGGCATGAGACCCAATTTTTCTCTGCTGCAGTTCAGTGTCATTTACAGGTCTCCTTTCCATCAGCATTATGCGATGGAATAGTGAAAGGCGATACAGCAGACTGATATGCTCCTTTCCCTGTCATTCTGCTCTCTCCTCCTATCAGCATATTCCTTGAACTGCTGTACAACTGATTGCCACCTTGTGCTGCTCTCCCTCACCCACTCTGAGCTCTGCCAAACTGGGGATTGCAAGAGGCTGATACCAAGTCAAATTCTGGTACTTAAAACAAAAAAGTGTAGCGCTATGAACCCCAAAACAAATTAAAAATGAATTGTAAGTTATGTATGTGTGAACAGTATGTGAAAACAATATCACCACCTTAAGATGTATCTGTAGGATACAAAGATAGAAATTATAAAAATATAATATAATATATAATATTGTGCTATGAATCAGAACAACATTAAATATGTATATGTGAACAATATGTGAAAATGTGTCACCACCTTAAGATGTATCCATAAGATACAAAAATAAAACATAGAAATATAATAATGTGCTATAAATCAAAACAATATTAGATATACCAAAAACTTGTGAAAAATATTAATTATTAATATGAATATTAATATTAAAAATAAATAAAATAAAATTAGAAGACCAAAAAAAAGTCCAATAGGTCTAACACCATAAAAAGTTCATGGATAAAGATATTCTAAAATACAAAAGTCCACAATGTTGATTGTAGAAAAATTTGAAGGAAAAACCACCACCAGGGGTCTATGGAGGCTTAACACTGAAAATGATAGATCAATAGCTCCCCAAATTCTACAATAAAGAGGATCAACTGGATCTGGCAGGTGAGTGAACTGTAGAAAAACCATGTGTGAACAAAAGATCTATAAGTGGTGCAGGGGCCGTCACCGGAGGCATCAAGAGGCTTACCGGAACTTAATGACTTGAAAAAACATACGTCATACAAGTCAGAAAGGCTTAGTGACCAACCGGTCTGGATAATACGTCTCTTCAGATGTCCTCAATATGTAGCAGAAGGGAAAATGGCAATACAACGGAACTTAATGACTTGAAAAGACATACGTCATACAAGTCAGAAAGGCTTAGTGACAAACCGGTCTGGATAATACGTCTCTTCAGATGTCCTCAATATGTAGCAGAAGGCAAAATGGCAATACGAATTAACATAGCGCATAGCCTTGTGTGGGTGTCAACATTTGAATATCAAAGAGTGTGAGGCAAACAACACTCTTTGATATTCAAATGTTGGGACCCACACAAGGCTATGCGCTATGTTAATTCGTATTGCCATTTTCCCTTCTGCTACATATCGAGGACATCTGAAGAGACATATTATCCAGACCAGTTGGTCACTAAGCCTTTCTGACTTGTATGATGTATGTCTTTTCAAGTCATTAAGTTCCGGTAAGCCTCTTGATGCCTCCGGTGACGGCCCCTGCACCACTTATAGATCTTTTGTTCACACATGGTTTTTCTACAGTTCACTCACCTGCCAGATCCAGTTGATCCTCTTTACTGTAGAATTTGGGGAGCTATTGATCTATCATTTTCAGTGTTAAGCCTCCATAGACCCCTGGTGGTGGTTTTTCCTTCACCTTTTTTCTACAATCAACATTCTGGACTTTTGTATTGTAGAACATCTTTATCCATGAACTTTTTATGATGTTAGACCTATTGGACTTTTTTTGGGTCTTCTAATTTTATTTTATTTATTTTTAATATTAATATCCATATTACTAATTATTTTTTTCACAAGTTTTTGGTATATCTAATATTGTTTTGATTTATAGCACATTATTATATTTCTGTGTTTTATTTTTTTATCCTATGGATACATCTTAAGGTGGTGACACATTTTCACATATTGTTCACATATACATATTTAATGTTGTTCTGATTCATAGCACAATATTATATATTATATTATATTTTTATAATTTCTCTCTTTGTATCCTACAGATACATCTTAAGGTGGTGATATTGTTTTCACATACCGTTCACACATACATAACTTACGATTCATTTTTAATTTGTTTTGGGGTTCATAGCGCTACACTTTTTTGTTTTATTGTCTTTTACCTTGAGTCTATAGGTGTGTTGGCTGCTATTCTTCCCATTTTTTAGCGCAGCGCTGTATCTAACCTTCCTTTTTTACAAATTCTGGTACTTACACTGTTTGCGTAAAAAAAAAAAAAAAAAAATTTAAGGATATATGAATGAATACACAGCTGCAATAATTTGTGCCTTTTATATCTTCCTGGAGGTCAGCTTTAATGAACTGAATTAATACATTTTTATTACTTATAGAAATGTGTAAAATAATTTTATTAAACAAGGCAGACTGTGTCATGTCACTGACATTGACCGTAGACATGTACATGATCGATGGCTGTTTCTCAGGAAGTTATATCCCATCCCTCACAAAGTATGACACCTACAGTGTGTTTTATTTTCAGTTCCTTTTTACCCTAAATGGCCCACTAGGGAAAAAGATATACGTTATTATTCAGGATGCAGTCTGACATTATACATATTTGTATGATTTTATTTTATTTGAACATATCCATTGCAGACTTATAATTTGTGGGTGGAGCAATATTTACACTATGAAATGGCTATTGCTTAAATGATTTATAAATTTCTCACTTATTATCTTTTATTTTTTAAAACAATAGGGGCCTATGTATTCTTATGCAGCGTACACACAGGCGGACTTTCCGACCGGACTGGTCCGACGGACTTTACAACAGACTTTTGACAGACTTCCGACTGACTTTTTTTTACGAACGGACTTGCCTACACACGACCGGACTTTCCAAATGAACAGACTTGCCCACACACGAACAAGTCCGTTCATTTTGAACGTGACTCGGGTACGAAGGGACTAGAAAAGGAAGTCAATCTCGCTGCTTTTATCGGCGAGATTGACGCCTTGCGTCAAGGTCCTTAGGTCTGGTATGGATATTAAGAGGAACCCCCTACGCCGAAAACGCCGAAAACACAGTCCCCCCAAAATCCATACCAGACCCTAATCTGAGCACGCAGCCTAGCAGGTCAGGAAAGGGGGTGGGGATGAGCGAGCGCCCCCCCCGAACCATACCAGGCCGCATGCCCTCAACATGGGGGTGGGTGCTTTGGGGGAGGGGGGCGCCCCCCCAAAGCACCTTGTGGACAAGGGCCTCTTCCCGACAACCCTGGCCGTTGGTTGTTGGGGTCTGCGGGCGGAGGGCTTATCGGAATCCGGGAGCCCCCTTTAATAAGGGGGCCCCCAGATCCCGGCCCCCCACCCTATGTGAATGAGTATGGGTACATCATACCCCTACCCATTCACCTAGGGAAAAAAGTGTCAATAAAAAAACACACTACACAGGTTTTTTAAGTAATTTATTAGATAGCTCCGGGGGTCTTCTTCCGACTTCGGGGGTCTTCTTCCAACTTCACCGCTATCTCTGGCCTCTTCTCCCAGTGTCCGGTTCTTCTCCTGCTCTCCGGCCTCTTCTCCCAATGTCCGGTTCTTCTGCCGGGGCATGCTGGGACTGTGACGTCATAAGGGGCGTGGTCACCGGGTGATGTTGACCATGCCCCCTTATGACATCACAGTCCCAGCATGCCCAGGGACTGTGACGTTATAAGGGGGCGGGGTCACCGCCTATATAAGTCATCGCACACCGCTCACACAGTATTACAGCGGGAGAGAGCGTCGTGTCAACATCGGAAGAAGAGAAGAGGGAAGAAGATGACGCAGAAGTCCGGGCCACCGCTAGCAAAAGTGCGGCAGAAGATAGTGGAGGAGTCGGCAGAAGAACTGGACACCAGGAGAAGAGGTTGGACACCGGGAGAAGAGGCCGGAGAGCAGGAGAAGAACCAGACACCGGGAGAAGAGGCCAGAGACAGCTGCGAAGACGGAAGAAGATCCCCCGAAGTTGGAAGAAGACCCCCAGAGCTGCTTAATAAATTACTTTAAAAACCTGTGTAGTGTGTTTTTTTTATTGAGACTTTTTCCCTAGGTGAATGGGTAGGGGTACGATGTACCCCATACTCATTCACATAGGGTGAGGGGCCGGGATCTGGGGGTCCCCTTATTAAAAGGGGCTCCTGGATTCCGATAAGCCCCCCGCCCGCAGACCCTGACAACCAATGGCCAGGGTTGTCGGGAAGAGGCCCTTGTCCTCATCAACATGGGAACAAGGTGCTTTGGGGTGGGGGGCCGCAGGGCGCCCCCCTCCCCCAAAGCATCCAACCTCCCATGTTGAGGGCATGTGGCCTGGTATGGTTCAGGAGAGGGGGCACTCGCTCGTCCCCACCCCCTTTCCTGACCGGCCGGGCTGCGTGCTCGGATAGGGGTCTGGTATCAATTTTGGGGGGACCCCATGCCATTTTTTCAGCGTAGGGGGTTTCCCTTAAAAACCATACCAGACGCAAGGGACATCGTCGCCTCCCCCTCACGCTCACCGCAATAGGAAAATTTGTTTTTCCTATTGCAGCGAGTGTGAGATGCAGTACCCTGCCCTTGCATTGTATCTGGTCCATCAGACCAGCATACAGACGAACAGGCTTTCCGCTAAGAACTGAGTCCGGCGGAGTTACGACGTAAAGATTTGAAGCAGGTTTCAAATCTAAAGTCCGTCGATTTCTGACTGAAACAGTCTGTCGGAAGTCCGATGCAGACCACACACGGTCGGATTGTCCACCAGATTTGGTCCATCAGACCAGTCCAGTCGTAAAGTCCGCCCGTGTGTACACGGCATTACTTAGAAGCGAAGGAATGTGCTCAAAGTCACCAATCAGATTCAGAATTACAGGACAGGCCTGATGTGGATTGGTTGCTGAGAAGTAGCTCCATTTAAAAGTTAGACATATTAAAGCGATATTAAAGGCAGAATTAAAAACAAAAAATAACAAACAAGTCATACTTACCTGCTATGTGCGGTGGTTGAGCACACACACTCTTCTCGGGTCCCCCGCCTAGCCCTTCCCTCCTGCTGAATGCCCCCAGAGCTAGCAGCTTGTTATTGGGGCGCCCGAGCAGAGGTTGTTCCCGAGCCAAGGCTCTGTGTATCCATTCACACACAGAGCCGCAGCTCAACCCCTTCCCCTCTCTCTCTTCATTGGCTCACTGGTTGTGATTGACAGTAGCAGGAGCCAATGGCATCCGCTGCTCTCGCAGCCAATGAGGAGGGAGAGTCCCCGGAGAGCTGAGGCTTTCAAGCACACACTGGATTGAGCTGAGGCTCAGGTAAGTTTTAGGGGGGCTGCTACAGACAGAAGGTCTTTTACCTTCATGCATAGAATGCATGAAGGTAAAAAACCTTAAGCCTTTAGAACCACTTTAATACAAAAGGCCCTAGAGCAGCCAATCTCTGCTAGGGGTTCTTTACCCACCATTAAGTGGGAGATCAATTGGCCGCAGCTCAAAGGCTGAGGCTGATTGACCTCCCTCTTAATAATGCCTTCATCGTTTCAGGGCCAATGCCACTGGGAAAAGCCCACAGTCACATAGTTATTTACTTAAAGAGTCCATTAAACGGGTTGTAAACCCTCGTGTTTTCTCACCTTAACCGCTTGCCGACCAGCTGCCGTCATTTTACTGCTGCAGGTAGGCACGATCCCGCGAGCTGTCGTAGCTATACGTCGGCTCATGGGATCGGGATAGGAGGCGCGTGCACGCACCCACTGCACATCGGTGGTGCCGATGCTCGTGGCCGACGGTTGCGATGACCGCCGCCTGCGAGCGATCGCGGGAAAAAGAGGCAGAACATGGAAGTGTGTGTGTAAACACACAAATCCCTGTTCTGCTCTGTGAGGAGTGACAGATCGTGTGTTCCTAATAGCTAGGAACCACGATCCATCATTTCCTCTAGTCAGTCACCTCCCTCTTCAGTTAGAAACACGTAGCAGGGAACACAGTTAACCCCTTGATCTCCCCTAGTGTTAACCCCTTCCCTGCCAGTGAAATTTTTACAGTAATCAGTGCATTTTTATAGCACTGATCGCTGTATAAATGCCAATGGTCCCAAAAATGTGTCAAAAGTGTTCGATGTGTCCGCCACAATGTCGCAGTCCCGATAAAAATCACAGATTGCCGCCATTACTAGTAAAAAAAAAATAAATAAATGCTATAAATCTATCCCCTATTTTGTAGACGCTATAACTTTTGTGCAAACCAATCAATATACGCTTATTGCAATTTTGTTTACCAAAAATATGTAGAAGAATACATATCGGCCTAAACTGAGAAAAAATTAGCTTTTTTTTAAAAAAAAATTAGGATATTATAAAATATAATGCAACAAAATATTGTGTTTTTTTCAAAATTGTCTCTCTTTTTTTGTTTATAGTGCAAAAAATAAAAACCACAGAGGCGATCAAATACCACCAAAAGAAAGCTCTATTTGTGGGAAAAAAAGGACATCAATTTTGCTTGGGTGCAGTGTCGCATGACCGCGCAATTGTCAGTTAAAGCAACACAGTGCCGAATCACAAAAAATGGCCCGGTCATTCAGCAGACAAATCTTCCGGGGCTGAAGTGGTTAATGCATCCTATGCATTAAGGTGAAAAAACACCTGGCAGTGACCAGCCCCCCCATTTTACTTACCTGAGCCCTGGAATTTCACATGCTGGAGGCGCGCTCTTCCTCTGCCCGGGGTTCTCGGCTCTTGATTGAATAGATTGATAGCAGCACAGCCATTGGCTCCCGCAGGTGTCAATCAAATCCAATGACGCAGGCAGCGGGGGGCAGGGCCAAGTCCTGCATTCGTGTCTATGGATGCAAATGCTGGACTCGGAAGAGCGCCCACAAGGTAACCCCCTGGGAGAGCGCTTCTCCTAGGGGGTTATCTGAAGCGGGGAGGAGCCACGAGAGCCGCCGAGGGACCCCAGAATAGGATGTTCGGGGCCACTGAGTTGCACAGTGGAGGTAAGTATGATATGTTTGTTATTTAAAAAAAATAAAAAACAAGCCTAATAGTGAAGAACATGGGAGATCACATTATCCATCCATTCCTACCCATCCATGTCCTATCTATATGAAAGGAAGGCCTTGTTGCCCATAACCACTATGATCAGTGGTTTAAAGCTTAAATCTCCATTCTATAACACTTAATACACCCATAAATTGTTTTCCTAATCAAAAACGTTAAGAACATACTTATAGTACAATCTTTCCGATAAGGAGTAATTAATTTTTCTATAAAAGTTATCGATACAAATAAAATTGGTGATAAATTTCATTGGAAATGGTTCACTTCATCTTGGCATTGTGTTTTCTTAAAATTTACCAGTAGTGTCTAGACTGGTTGCTTCTGGCGGCATTAAAGTCTCGTTCAATTTTCTCAAGCACGGTGCCCAATATCAAAATGTGGTGAAGCATAGAATTCTCTCAGAAATTGGCCTGTTTTTTTTCTTAAATGAAAGAAGTCAATAATCGAGCCATTTACTTAGTCCTTTGATCTGTGACAACTTTAGCCTGGTGGTATATCTGATGGCATATCTGTGGCTTGTTGGTTGATTGTACTAAGTGAACTGTTTTACTGAGGGTTTTTATTTTTCTAATTATTAATTGGCTTTTCAATTGGTAGCTATAAATCATGTAAACAGAATTACCTTTTCAGAAATGACTGAAATTTTCAGAAGATCTAGAGTAGGCTCAGTTGGCTTGAAGGAAGTCCTAATTTGTTCTATATGGCAATAACAAGATGGCAGTACTGCTCTGATGAAAGCATTGTTGTGCACCCTGATCAAAGCATTGTTGTGTTTGGCATCATGCCTCACTTTATACAGTTTTCTTAAGCAAATTTTTTTTCTAAATCTGTTCCAAAGTCTCTTACCCGGAGATTCTTCTGGTAACATTAGTTCCTGCTGCAGCCTGACAACACTAGGCCCCTGCATCGCAATTAGAAGCAGCATTTTCAGCCTTCCAGGTAAGCACTTTCAATTAGCTGCTGTACTACCTATATGATAGACCTGTTAGGCAGCCCAGTGGCCAACTAAAGACAATTATCACAAAAATGAATTGCTTAAAATAATAGAAAAGCCTATGTCTAACCATTCTTAAAACATTTCCCTCCCTTCTGCTCCAACCAATCCTGCCTAACCTCTAATAACTAGGGATGAGCCGAACACCCCCTGGTTCGGTTCGCAGCAGAACATGCGAACAGGCAAAAAATGTGTTTGAACACACGAACACCATTAAAGTGTTATGGGACACGAACATGTATAATCAAAAGTGCTCATTTTCAAGGCTTATATGCAAGTTATTGTCATAAAAAGCATTTGGGGACCTGGGTCCTGCCCCAGGGGACATGTATCAATGCAAAAAAAAGTTTTAAAAACGGCAGTTTTTTCGGGAGCAGTGATTTAAATAATGCTTAAACTGAAACAATAAAAGTGAAATACTCCTTTAAATTTCGTACCTGAAGGGTGTCAATAGTATGCTTGTAAAGTGGCGCATTTTTCCCATGTTTAGAACAATCCGAGAGCAAAATTACATTTCTAAAGGAAAAAAAGTCATTTAAAACTACTCGCGGCTATAATGAATTGTCGGTCCCGGCAATACAGATAAAAGAAGTCATTGAAAAAAATGGCATGGGATCCCCCCAGTCCATTACCAGTCCCTTTGGGTCTGGTATGAATATTAAGGGGAACCCCGAGCCAAAATTAAAAAAAAAATTGCATGGGGGTCCCCCCAAATTCCATACCAGGCCCTTCAGGTCTGGTATGGATATTAAGGGGTACCCTGCGCTAAATTTTTTTTAAAAATGGTGTGGGGGTCCCCCTCAAAATCCATACCAGATCCTTCAGGCCTGGTATGGATTTAAAGGGAAACCCCGCGCAAATTAAAAAAAAAAAATGGTGTGGGGTCCCCCCAAAAATCCACACCAGACTCTTATGCGAGCACGCAACCTGGCAGGCCACAGGAAAAGAGGGGACATGAGAGAGTGCCCCCCCTCCTGAACCGTACCAGGCTACATGCCCTCAACAAGGGGAGGGTGCTTTGGGGTAGCCCCCCAAAGCACTTTGTCCCCATGTTGATGGGGACAAGGGCATCATCCCCACAACCCTTGCCCGGTGGTTGTGGGGGTCTGTGGGTGGGGGCTTATCGGAATCTGGAAGCCCCCTTTAACAAGGGGACCCCCAGTGTGAAATGGTAACGGGGTACAAATGTACCCCTACCATTTCACAAAAAGTGTCAAAATGGTAAAAATGACAAGACACGGCTAAGTCCTTTATTAAAAAATAAAAATGCCCCACAAAATCTTCTTCTTCTCATTTTGCTCCTCCGACAGACCGAAAAAGAAAAAAAACGCGACCGACCTGCTCCCGCCGTTTGATGCATCTTCACGTTGACAGTTCTTTTATAACTGAGGGCGGGGCCACACTGTGACGTTCTCGGGTAAACCTGCCCCCTCAGATGCATGGGGACATCCCTATGGCTTTCCCGGGGTGTCATAGGGGGACGGGGCCACCCGGTTACTACGAAGCTTGAAGCGATGCAGCTTGAAATGGAGGTCATGCGGCAGGACATGGACAAACTCCGGTCCTGTGTCACCGAGACAGAGCACCGAGTACGCCTCACTGAGGATAGGTTACAGAGCACTCATCAACGCTCCACACCCTACAGACCAAGCTCAGGGCGCCAAGGGCATGAGTCCACACCAATGATTGGTTGTCCAAGACGTTCTCTCTTCACACGCGTACAAGGCCTGCGAGTGGGACACCTGGAGGAGAAACTGTCCTTATACGCGGACGATGCTCTGCTCTACCTGAATGATGCGGGCCCGTCACTCTCATCAGCTCTAAAATTTTTATGCGTTCGGCTCTTTTTCGCGCATACGGATTAATTGGTCCAAATCTATCTTGTTTCCGATTGATGACAGACCAATGGATTTGGTTCTCTCCTCTCCATTACAATGGGTTGAGGAATTCAGTTACTTGGGTGTACAGGTTACTAGACGTAACTCGGAATTCTTTGAGCGCAACCTTCAGCAGCTTTTAGCTTCATTGAAAACATGCTGCTCCTCATGGTCGGGGCTTCCACTGAACCTGCTGTGCCGAATAAACCTGGTTAAAATTATGCTTCTCCAAGGCTTCAATTATATATTTCGCAATTGCCCGATCTGGGTTCCCTTCTCCTTCTTTAGGGAAATAGATAGCTGTTTAATTTCCTTTATTTGGAATGGAGCCTCCCCCTGCATAGCTAAAGATACCTTGTCTCTCCCTTCAAGGTTGGGGGGCTTAGATTCACCCAACTTCAGGGTTTATTTCTGGGTGGCGGTTTTGGTATCTGCCTACTGGTGGTTCCAGGGATCTAGAGCTAATGCAGCCATTTGTTTGGAGGCAGCCTTTCTGGGATCCTTAATGGATCTCCGGGAACTTAATTTACAGGGGCCCCAGGGCGTATCATCTCATTCTGGGACCTACACGCACTACATTGTGAGTTTGGGAGGCTGCTACGCGGCATTTTTCCATTTCAGACCAGTTGTCCCCTGCCCAACACTTGTGTGGTAACCCCGGACTTCATCATTTACGTACAATACAGGACCCCCATCTCTGGGCGCAATACAGGATCAAAACTATTGGGGATGTGGATGTTATGCCTACAGGTACTTTATTGAGCTTCTCCCAATTTGCCATTCTGGATGTTGTTTTGGTGATTCCAGCTACGTCACGCTGTTGGGGCTCAGTTAAAACAGGACCTATTGAGGAAATGCTGTCTCTGGGAGATCTGGATAAGCCACTATCGTCCCTTTACGGTGCCCTCCTCTGTACTCACCTACCCAGAATGGGAAAATTATGGGACTACTTGAGGGGGGACATTCCCTCCCTGAACAGGGAAGATTGGGAAGCTAGCTTAGAACAGGGCCCGAAACTTGTTATTTCCTCTAGAGATAAGTTGATTCAAGTTAAATTTCTTCATTGAGTATACCATACTCCCGAGAAATTGCACAGACTGTTCCCTGAGAGGGACCCCATATGTCCTATGCTTCTCATAGCATATATCCTGTACCATGCAAAGAAGATAACTCTGCTTAAATGGGCATCTCCGGCCACACCGATATGTCTGCCTGGGAAGCTCAGGTTGAAGCAGCTCTACCCCTATACAAAATTATCTACTCCAATAGGGGTTGTCATGGGAAATTTCAGAAAGTATGGTCATCTTGAACCTTGACTTGAGATCTTCCCAATCATGTATCTTCTCTGGATGATGGTCACAATATGTTCTCTTAACTAGGAAGTACTATTGGTAGCGATATACTTTGCATTACTTTTTCATTTTACATTTTTTTTTCTTCTCAGTTTGTTATGAACACTGTGATGTCTTTTATTTTTGCCAAAGCACCTGACTTGCTATACATGTGGATGTTCTCACTGTAATAACTGTTATGTAATGTGAAATTGGAAAACTACTGTCTTTGTATATTGATTTGTACCATGCATCGCTTAATAAGATGCACAGCTGCACCAGATTTTGCACTCTCCAGCTTTAGTAAATCGACCCCATAGACTCTGAACGAAACCTTGGAGGAGTTGTAAAGAAGAAGTAGATCCTTGCTTTCATAAGAGTATCCCGGGAGTGAAGTTTTCTTTTGCTGGTTCCTTGATAACGGGTGGATATATCCCTGCTGTTTAACCATCGCAAGTTCACCTGCTGGCAGGCTAATGCACAGGCGCCTTTGATCTCTGTCATCTGAGATCCAACTTATCTGGTAAGCAGTTTGTATTTGTACATCGTGCACTGCACCTCAGATGGTTGAAGTGAGGCATATGTGTCCTGCTTTCTGGAGATTTCATTAAGGACTTTATATTTATTCATTTTGGTGATTCACTTTAGGACTTTGGTTTATTTTTCACATAATATATGGACCTTTTTTTTCTTTTCTTTATGTTTTGTGTGTTTTGATACACATATTTATTGATAATTTTTCATATGTCATAATTTTTCATATGTTTTATTGAGATTTGGTTTTTTGTTTTGTATCAATATTTATCACTATTTGTAGTGGTTATTTTGCGCACTCTTTTTCTTCTTTTTGATTTGTTTTAGGTTTTCAGTATTTAACCTATAGAGGGGCAGCATTTAATCACATTACTTGCACACACAGTCACACTACCTGTGCACTCATATATTTTTCACTTTGGATGGTATTTTTGTGGTTAGCACAAATATCCCCCCTTTGTCCTTATATCAGTTAATAAAGCACATCTGTTTGTTTAAAATTTAAAAAAAAGGATATATAGTGGGACTATATATAGGGGTTTTTAAACTAGGCGATGGGGGGAAGGGTCCAGAGACAGTGATAGCCAGCGCGGAAGATATTCCAGAGGGTAGTATTGGGGGCATTAGTGGTAGGTTAACCAAAGCACAAAAACACAAGGTGAGTATAGTAGCAAGTCCTAGTTGCAATCTTGAAACACCCAATACGAGGACAATATGCGACCGGTCTAAACTATATGGCATGTTCACCAATGCCAGGAGCATGGCAGACAAGATGGGTGAACTAGAGATACTGTTGCACAAGGAGGATTTGGATTTTGTGGGAATTTCAGAGACCTGGTTCAACAGCTCTCATGATTGGCTGGCAAACATTCAAGGGTATACCCTATACCGCAAGGATAGAGAGGGTAAAAAAGGGGGAGGGGTATGCCTATATATCAAGAATAATGTACAAGTGAATGTGAGAGATGACATCACTGAGGGGGCTAGGGAGGAGGTGGAATCTTTATGGGTAGAGCTCCAAAGGGATGAAGCTAAGGGGAAAATAATACTGGGAGTATGCTATAGGCCCCCTAACCTGAGGGAGGAAGTGGAGACGGATCTCCTATCACAAATTGGATAAGCAGCAAGGATGGGAAGTGTTATCATAATGGGGGATTTTAATTATCCATACATAGACTGGGCGGAGGGAACCGCGCATTCATTTAAGGCTCGCCAGTTCCTTAGTGTCTTGCAGGACAATTTTATGGGTCAGATGGTAGACGCACCAACTAGAAATAAAACATTACTAGATCTACTGATTACCAACAATACAGACCTGATAACAGATGTGGAAATATGGGGCAATTTAGGTAACAGCGATCACAGGTCAATTAGTTTCAGTATAAATCACACAAATAGGAAACATGAAGGGAACACAAAGACACTGAATTTCAAAAGAGCCAACTTCCCTAAACTACAAACCTTGCTAAAAGGCATAAATTGGGATAAAATATTAGGAACAAAGAATACGGAGGAGAGATGGGTTTGCTTTAAGAGCATATTAAATAAGGGCATTAGCCAATGTATCCCATTGGGTAATAAATTTAAAAGAGCGAACAAACATCCTGGATGGCTTAACTCCAATGTAAAAATGCATATAAAAGCAAAGGAGAAGGCCTTCAAAAAATACAAGGTTGAGGGATCATCCTCAGCATTCAGAATTTATAAAGAATGCAATAAGAAATGTAAGGGTGCAATTAGGATGGCTAAGATAGAACATGAAAGACACATAGCGGAGGAGAGCAAAAAAAATCCCAAGAAATTCTTTAAGTATGTAAACAGTAAAAAAGGGAGGACAGACCATATTGGCCCCATAAAGAATGAGGAAGGACATCTGGTTACAAAGGATGGGGAGATGGCAAAGGTATTGAATTTATTCTTCTCCTCAGTCTTCACGAGTGAATCGGGGGGCTTCAGTAACCAAAACTGCAGTGTTTATCCTCATGACACAACACAGGAAGCACCTACATGGTTAACAGAGGACGGAATTAAAATTAGACTTGAGAAACTTAACATTAATAAATCACCGGGACCAGATGGCTTGCATCCGAGGGTACTTAGGGAACTCAGTCAGGTGATTGCCAGACCGTTGTTCCTAATTTTTACAGACAGTCTATTGACTGGAATGGTACCAGCTGATTGGAGAAAAGCCAATGTAGCACCAATATTTAAAAAGGGCCCAAAAAACATCCCTGGGAATTACAGACCAGTTAGCCTAACATCGATAGTATGTAAACTCTTGGAGGGGATGATAAGGGACTATATACAAGATTTTAGTAATAAGAATGATATCATTAGCAGTAATCAGCATGGATTCATGAAGAATCGTTCTTGCCAAACCAATCTATTAACCTTCTATGAGGAGGTGAGTTGCCATCTAGATAAAGGAAGGCCCGTAGACGTGGTGTATCTGGATTTTGCGAAAGCATTTGACACAGTTCCCCATAAACGTTTACTGTACAAAATAAGGTGCGTTGGCATGGACCATAGGGTGAGTACATGGATTGAAAACTGGCTACAAGGGCGTGTTCAGAGGGTGGTGATAAATGGGGAGTACTCAGAATGGTCAGGGGTGGGTAGTGGGGTTCCCCAGGGTTCTGTGCTGGGACCAATCCTATTTAATTTGTTCATAAACGACCTGGAGGATGGGATAAACAGTTCAATCTCTGTATTTGCAGACGATACTAAGCTAAGCAGGGCAATAACTTCTCCGCAGGATGTGGAAATCTTGCAAAAAGACCTGAACAAATTAATGGGGTGGGCGACTACATGGCAAATGAGGTTCAGTGTAGAAAAATGTAAAATAATGCATTTGGGTGGCAAAAATATGAATGCAATCTATACACTGGGGGGAGAACCTCTGGGGGAATCTAGGATGGAAAAGGACCTGGGGGTCCTAGTGGATGATAGGCTCAGCAATGGCATGCAATGCCAAGTTGCTGCTAATAAAGCAAACAGAATATTGGCATGCATTAAAAGGGGGATCAACTGCAGAGATAAAACGATAATTCTCCCGCTCTACAAGACTCTGGTCCGGCTGCACCTGGAGTATGCTGTCCAGTTCTGGGCACCAGTCCTCAGGAGGGACGTACTGGAAATGGAGCGAGTACAAAGAAGGGCAACAAAGCTAATAAAGGGTCTGGAGGATCTTAGTTATGAGGAAAGGTTGCGAGCACTGAACTTATTCTCTCTGGAGAAGAGACGCTTGAGAGGGGATATGATTTCAATTTACAAATAATGTACTGGTGACCCCACAATAGGGATAAAACTTTTTCGCAGAAGAGAGTTTAATAAGACTCGTGGCCACTCATTACAATTAGAAGAAAAGAGGTTTAACCTTAAACTACGTAGAGGGTTCTTTACTGTAAGAGCGGCAAGGATGTGGAATTCCCTTCCATAGGCGGTGGTCTCAGCGGGGAGCATTGATAGCTTCAAGAAACTATTACATAATCACCTGAATGACCGCAATATACAGGGATATGTAATGTAATACTGACACATAATCACACACATAGGTTGGACTTGATGGACTTGTGTCTTTTTTCAACCTCACCTACTATGTAACTATGTAACTGCGATATTGCGGTGGACAAATCAGACACGTGACACTTTTGACACTTTTAGGCGACCAGTTACACTAATACAGTGATCAGTGCTCAAAAATATGCACTGTCATTGTACTAATAACACTGGCAGGGAAAGGTTAAATGTGCTCCCTGGGAGTGATTACTAACTGTGGGGGGGTTGCTCTGACTGGGGGAATGTAAAGATCCATGTTCCTGCTTAGCAGGAACACAGGATCAGCACATTCCCCTCTCACAGAACGGCAATCTGCCTTGTTTACCTAGGCAGACCCCCATTCTGCCTTTCTCCTGAGCGATCAGAGGGTCCTTGCGGACATCGCGTCCCCCAGACCCACTGATTGTCTCCCGCTGCATCCAATCACAGCGGGAGCGGGTTGCCGGAGGCCCGGAAGTGTCAGACCCAGACCCGGAAGTGTCAGACAACGTACCAGGTACGTGATCTGGTGCAGAGCGGCTGCCCTCCTGCAGTATATCTACGGTGTGCGGTCGCTAAGCGGTTAAAAAAAACTTTTGTAAGCGGTCCAGTCACATGATCTTGCAGATTCAGCTTCCCTGTGTAAGGGAGAGCTCAGCAATGCCTGTGCATTCCCCGATCTTATCTGTGACATCACTCATAGGCTCCCATGGCCTGGCCTTTGCTCTCCCCTGCAGCAGCCGCTCAATGACACAGAGGAGCCGGAGCTGCAGGGGATCACATAACCGGACTGCTGCCAATAAAGTACATATCATTTTTTCATACAGGGTAGGCAGGATAGGTATTTCCTCCATTCTGTGATCAGCATAGTGTTGATTAGCTTTTGAACTTGCAGTCTCTATGATAGTGCTGCAAATGCATCAAGCTGGAGTTGAGGTCCACCCATAAAGAATTATATCTAGATTTCTACACTGATTGGTCTCCCATAAACCCCTATCATCAGGCACCATATCTAGCCTCAGGGAATGCACAAGATTGTAATTGGATCTGCAGGCTTTGAAGGTGATAAAAATTTACCATCTTTGTATATTTAAATATTTTAACCTATACATATTTTCCAAAATTGCTACAAGCCCCACCAATTTATGCCTACTAGTAGATGTCAGTCATACTTTTTTTTTAAGTTTAGCAACTATATATAGTATTTTTTTTTCTTTATTTTTTTTATCTTCACAGTAAATTTTAATCTTGCTTTACTAGTTTATAGCTCTTTATAGTTTCATTGTTACAATGAGAAATGATGGGAAGGCCACCATTATCCAAGAGGGGTTCTATTAAGTTAACTGCCATAGCTAACGGAAGCAGTGACAATTGTTGCTTTTGAGTTATGCGCTGGAAAATAAATACGTGTCAATGTTTATAATAGTTATGAACAAAAATGCTTCTGATGGCTCATATTTTATTTTTTTCTCCTCTTTTCTCTTTTCTTGGAAAAGACCTTGGTTATTTAACATTATAATAGATTTAGTGCAGAGATGGTAATTTTAACTCCTCAGCTTGAGTTCACTATTAGTTCAGAATGATCATTGATCAATTGTGAAGTTAAATGCAGATGGAAGTGCTATGGAATTTGCCTTCAAGGTAAATTAATAAGAAGAAAGAAGGAGACATACGGGCCAAACCAAAGTTCCCTTCCTGTTAATAACCTTGTTGCTTCTGACATGATTGGTATCTCTCAGCTGCGGGGTTTTCAGGGCATGTTCGGCAGTTGTTCTCTGATGGTGCAACCCGATGTGGTGTTTACATCATGTTTAACTGTCTCATGAGCCATGATAGGCAATAGAACAATGCTGTATCTTTGTTTAAAAAAAAGTAATTATCAATAAACTAAAATTAAATACTTTCATGGCCTGTATGGGGGTCATTTACTATAGCGCTGCAGCGCTAATTAGCGCTAATTACCACAAATTTAGCGCTAAAATGGTATTCACTATAGTGCTGGTAAAAAAATACTCCCAAAATCAAATTCACTATAGTTCCCTGTAAACAAATAGCGCCCAAACCCTTACTCTGCTAAAACCTGAAGTAGTGCACATGGAAATAATGTTTAGAGCATGATATAATTGCCTAAATAGTACTGAAATATGCAGTATATTATTTAAAGATAATATGCTTTCAAACTGTGTGAAAAAGTGATTTCTACACTGAAATATCTTTAAAATTCTGAGAAGAGATAAATTCCCCGTTTTTGTACAACTAGGTGCCAACACAACTGAGCATGCTCAGACCTGCAAATAGCTCTCAATTTAGCTCCAGTGTCTTTTTTACAAGGCGCTATAGTAAATACCAGAATGAGCGCTGTATTAAAGAGCATTTTTTGGTAGTGAGCCGCAGGACTCCTAATTGCATCGGCTCAGGTAAGTTAAGCGTGGAGGTAGGTGGTGTTGATGATGGGTGATGAGGAACTTTAGGGGTAACCCAAGTTGGACGAGAAGACCCCATAGCTCTCTCAGACCTGTGCTCCCGTAGGCGTTGATCGATCTGGATGGCTAGATCGATTAAAGCATTTAAAGTCTGTGGTGTACCCACCCTGGCCAGTTCATCCTTCAGAGGATCAGAAAGTCCCAACCGAAATTGATAACGGAGAGCCGCATCGTTCCAATTAGTATCCGCACTGCACTTCCTGAATTCAGCCACATAGTCCTCTGCTGCTCTGCGACCTTGTTGAAGGGTGTGCAGAGCCACCTCTGCAGTTACAGATAGTTGGGGGTCATCATATAACTGACCTAGTGCGTCAAAGAAAGTGGAGAGGTTGGTCAGAGATATGTCCTTTTGCTCTAAGAGGCGATGGGCCCAGGTTTGGGGGTCACCAGAGAGTAGAGAAATTACGTAGCCCACCTTTGTAGCCTCCAGGGAAAAGGTACGTGGCTGAAGAGCAAAATATAGTTCGCAGGAGTTGCGGAAGGCTCTGAACTTATGGCGATTTCCGAAGAAACGTTCAGGTGTGGGAACCTTAGGTTCCGGAGGGAGCATCACCACCGTTGAGGAAGGCCCAACTGAAGGAGCAGGAGCAGAGGAAGCTCCCTGGGCCCCAATGGGGTTAGACAGGGTTAACACTCGTTCCTCCAGCCTGGTGTATCCTTGCTGTAGATTTTTGACTGTTTCAGTCAATCCTGCCAGGTGTGCACAGAGTTCCTCCATGGGAGACGTTCCCTGCTCAGGCTCAGACATGGCTGTCTGCTACTGTCACGTACCTGGTAGGTTGTGAGCCTGAAGTGCAGGAAAAGACCTCCCTTACAGCTCCCACTCCCATTCCCCTGGAATGGAGACAGAGGGCCAGGAGTGAAGAGTGGTATGGGTGCCTGGCAGGATCAACAGTTGCTGAAAGTCCAGTAGTGGTGGCACCCTCTGGAGTCAGGAACCTGAAGAGTAGACTGAGGACAGAGACTGGAATGCAGGACTGGAGCCAGGAACAACAGCAGGTAATAGCCGACTGGAAGCTGGACTGGAGCCAGGAGCAACAGCAGGTAATAGCCTGAAACGCTGGACTGGAACAGCAGCAGAAGATAGCCTGGAACGCTGGACTGGAACCAGGAACAACAGCAGGTAATGGTCGACTGGAAGCTGGACTGGAACCAGGAACAACAGCAGGTAATAGCAGACTGGAAGCTGGACTGGAACCAGGAACAACAGCAAGTAATAGCAGACTGGAAGCTGGACTGGAACCAGGAACAACAGTAGGTAATAGCCTGGAACGCTGGACTGGAACACAGCAGAAGATAGCCTGGAACGCTGGACTGGAACACAGCAGAAGATAGCCTGGAACGCTGGGCTGGAACCAGGAACAACAGCAGGTAATAGCAGACTGGAAGCTGGACTGGAACCAGGAACAACAGCAGGTAATAGCAGACTGGAAGCTGGTGTACACAGCGGAGGGTCAACAAGCCCGTGGTCAGTAACGGTCGGACAGCGGAGGTACCAGGGGTAATGCAGAGGAATGGTCAGGCAAGCCAAGAGGGTCTGGTGCAGGCAGATAGCAGGATCGTCAAACAGGAAGCCGGGTCAGATAACAGGATACACAGGTCAGATCAGGTAACACTCACAGAACGCTGTAGAGCAGACAGCGGGGATGGAGTGTAACAGGCAGGTTTAAATAGCCCGCCTGACACCAGCGGGAGTGCGCGCGCGCGTGCCCGTGCGTGACCGCACCCGTGAACGTGCACGCATGCGCAATGGGACCCGTGGCCGAGTTCCCATGCGCCTGGGACGCCGGTTACTGGCAGGATCTTCATGACAGCTGCCCTAGGCCTAACTAAACTTGTGCACCCCTGAATTTAGATATGACCCACCCCTTCCTGCCAAGGACACACCCCTTGCTGTTTAAGACCTGCCCTGAAATTTTTGAGTGGGGTCACTAGTTCTGAGGGCCTGGGGGGGGGGGGCAATAGATTCCCTTAATTTGCATAGATTTCCGCTCATTTCCTGTTTGGCTATGGGACAGGAAGGGGAATCTCTGCAATGAGACAAGGATGGTAAAAAAAAATAAACTGACAGGGGCTAAAACCCTCCCTTACTCTATCCAAAATGAAAAAAAAAAAGTGTTGTCTCTAGTTCTACTTTAACCACTCCGTCTCCAACACCAGGCACTTTCCTCCCTTCCTGTCCAGGACAATTTTTAGCTTTCAGCACTGTCGCACTTTGAATGACAATTGCGCGCTCATACAACACTGTACCCAAACTAAATTTTTATAATTTTCTTCCCACAAATAGAGCTTTCTTTTGGTGGTATTTGATCACCTCTATTTGCGCTATAAACAAAAAAAGGCCGACCATTTAAAAAAAAAACTGATGGGCACTGACGGCACTGATAGGCGGCACTGATGGGCACTGATAGGTGGCACTGGATAGGCAGCACTGATAAGGAGCTACTGACAGGGATTACTGATGGGGCACTGATTGGCACTTTGATGGGACACTGATCAGCACCGACATTCGTTTATTATAGGGACAGGCTGGCAGGTGTTGGGCACTGATTGGCAGCTGATGGGCACCTTTTGATGGGGGCTGTGCTGATAATCAGTGTGCTGATTATCAGCACAGACCCCCCTCTGACAGGGAGAGCCACCAATCAGCTCTCCCTGTCAGAGTGAACCAGAAGAAAACCGTTTACCAGCACTTCCTGGTTCACGCGATGATCAGCTGTGATTGGTCACATCTGATCACGTGGTAAGAAGCCTCTGTCATATGATGTCCGATTAGGATAACACAACCACTTTGCCGCCATCATTCTGCTATATGGTGGGCATGTGAAGCCCACAAGCACTATCTTCCGGGTTCTGGTGTAGCTGAGCAACCAGAATGCACCGCCTGCTCTCGCGCAGGTACCGTATGTACGGCACAGCGCCGTACACTTCTGACGTTGCCATCACAATGGGCATCGTCGTTGGAAGTGCCTGCCCCTGTTGTGATGGCAACAAAGCCCTCGGCGCTGCCCACTGACACCTGGGAAATGATGACAGACATCTCCCAGGAGCACTAGCAAGCACGGGCGCCGAGGGAAATGATGTCAGGCGCCTTGGAGAGGAAGAGGCAGATTACGAGAGACCCCCTAGCAACAGACCTGAAAAGGTGAGTAAAAATGTTTTAAAAATTTCCAAAGGTTGTTATTTATATTTAATGCAGCTGAATAATGTAAAAAAAAAATATGACTGGAACTCCGCTTTAAGTTTACCTTCAAATATCATTATATGTAGAAATACAGATTTGCATATCTGCAAATAAACAAAATAAAAAAGTTCTAATCATGGTTGCGATCAAATATTTGCAGCTGCGATCAAAAGAGTGTGGTTCCTGTGCTGGTCAGGATCTCCATCTAGGTGGACATAGCGAGGTCCCTCTTTAGCAAAGAGGAGGTGCTGTTCATTTGCTGGGTAAGTGCAGGATATGTACTTGTGCTTACTCAATGTGGGGGTGGATGTGGTAGATTTGTTTGGCATCACCAAACATTTACTTCTGGCCCATGTGTACACATCCCTTCCTGCATTTTTTCTGCTGATGTTAATCAGTAAGGACTATGCAAATATAAATGAGCTCTTTTCTATTAAAATATATATGACTTGTTTCACACTTGGGCGACTTTTCCAGCAAATTTGGACCTCTGAGTTTCATGACAAGTTGTACCCCATGATTCTCAATGATAACCATTCATATCTGTGATACTTCAAGTTGTAACAACTTCAAAGTAGTCCCTGAACTACTTTTGTGTGACTTTCATGTGACTTAAGGTACATAGGGTGCCATATTACACAGGCATTCCCAGAAGTTGGGGCCAAGTTGCAGCAGCAAGATAGTGTGACTTTCAGGTCGCAGCAGTGTGAATGAGATTCCTGGATAATACCTTTGAATTAGGCCCTATTCTCACTTGTGCATCCTGCAAGTGGGTCAAATTCGTCCCTGCACGACTTTGGTTTGACTCTGTTGTGACTTGAGGTCCATATACCACAAGATTACACAGGCATTGGTCGCACAAGTGCAAATGGGGCCTAATTCAAAGGTGTTATCAATTAATCTCATTAGGTTCCTTTCACACCTGGCCGACTTTTAATACAACTTGAGGTCCATAAGGCCCCTTTTACACTTGTGCGACCTGAAAGTCCTGCAATTTTGCAGCTCCAGTGTAATCTTGAGGTCTATGGATGCAGGAGTCGCAGGACAAGTGTGAAAGGGGCCTAAGGGCCAGTTCACACTGCTGTGCTGTCCGACATCGGATGTGATTTGCCCCGCACTGCAAATCACATGCGATGTCTGTGTGATGCTAACTCAGCCATACAGATTGTATGGTTGAATTTGCATTGTATTCGGACCAAACTCGCACAGGACCCTTTTATTGGTCCGCAGCAGAATTGGATCGCATAGGTGTTGTCTGAATTTGCAGTTCACCCTGCGATATGCGAACTGATTTGGGGGTGTCGTTAGCTTTCTACTGACACTCCCAGCAGTTCGCATATGGCAGTGTGAACTGCCTGCGAGTTGTATGCGATGCGGGAACTAGATTTGCAGGGTTCCCACATCGCTCCAGTGTGAACTGGCCCTGACCTTAGGTTCACACCTATGCATTTTTTAGTGCATTTTGCAGTTTGCAGAAACACTCTACAGTCTATTTAACATGGTTTCCTATGGTACTAGTTCACATCTATGCGTTTTGCGGCACTATACATAGCTGTAGCTGGTTGCTAACCGGGGGTGCCGGGAAGCCAGCCGCCGCATCCAACCAATAAGTCATCAGCTGTCAGCAGCTTCCCCATTAAAGGTAAAAAAAAAATGGCAGCCCAAAAAAGCGCAAAAAACTGCATGGGGTCATCCCCCATCTATACCAGGCCATCCGGGTCTAGTATGCATTTGGAGGGGACACCCCACACGCCAAAAGTTAAAAAAATGGCTTGGGGGCCCCCCAAAATCCATGCCAGACCCTTATCCGAGCACGCAAACTGGCAGGCCGCAGGAACAGGGGACGAGAGAGCGCCCCCCCTCCTGAACCGTACCAGGCCGCATGCCCTCAACATGAGGAGGGTGCTTTGGGGTTGATGGGGACAAGGGCCTCATCCCCACAAACCTTTTCCGGTGGTTGTGGGGGTTTGCGGGCGGGGGCCTTATAGGAATCTGGAAGCCCCCTTTAACAAGGGGGCCCCCAGATCCCACCCCCGCATGTGATACAATGTACCCCTACCCATTCACCAAAAAAAAAAAAAGCTGTGAGATATGACAAAAAATAATAGCCGGTTTTTGACAATTCCTTTATTGTAAAATAGCTCTGAGTGGTCCTTTCCCCCGAGCCATGTCTCTCTCCATCATCTTCTCCTGGTGCGGTCTCTCCCGCTGTCATCTTCTGTCACCGTCTTCTGTCAGGGTGTCTCCCGCTGTTGTGTTCTTCCTCACTGCCGTGTTCTTCCTCGCACTGTCTTCCTCCGTTGTGTCGTCCCCCGCTGTCTGGTGTCTCTTACACAGCCATGGGGTGTGACCATTCGTTGACATCACACGGAAAGCCCGCCCCCTTTTTTCCAAAAATAAAGGGGACGGACTCTCCATGTGACGTCAACGGATGGTCACGCCCCATGGCTGTGTAAGGGATGCCAGACAGCGGGGGACAACACAATGGAGGAAGACGGCGGCGAGAAAGAACACAGCAGCGAGAGGAGTAGGTGGTGGCAACAGAAGACGGCGACAGAAGATGACGGCGGGAGAGACAGCATGGGAGAAGATGACGGCGAGAGACACGGCTCGGGGGAGAAGACCACTCAGAGCTATTTTACAATAAAGGAATTGTCAAAAACCGGCTATTGTTTTTTGTCACATTTCACTTCTTTTTTTTGGTTAATGGGTAGGGGTACAATGTACCCGATACCTATTCATATGGGGGGGCGGGATATAGGGGCCCCCTTTTTTTTCTGGAGCAGTGATTTTAATAATGCTTAAAGTGAAACAATAAAAATGAAATATTCCTTTAAATATTGTGCCTGGAGGGTGTCCTTAATATGCCTATAAAGTAGCGCATCTTTCCCATGTTTAGAACAGTACTGCAGCAAAATGACATTTCTAAAGAAAAAAATGTCTATTAAAACTGCTTGCGGCTATAATGTATTGTCGGATTCTGGCAATATAGACAAAAATCATTGAAAAAAAATGGCGTGGGGTCCCCTCAAAATCCATACCAGACCCTTATCCGAGCACGCAACCTGGCAGGCCGCAGGAAAAGAGGGGGACAAGAGAGCGCCCCCCCCCGGACCGTACCAGGCCACATGCCCTCAACATAGGGAGGGTGCTTTGGGATCCCTCCCAAAGCACTTTGTTCCCATGTTGATGGGGACAAGGTCCTCATCCCCACAACCCTTGCACGGTGGTTGTGGGGGTCTGCGGACAGGGGGTTTATCTGAATCTGGAAGCCCCCTTTAACAAGGGGGCCCCCAGATCCTGCCCCCCCTATGTGAATGGGTATATTGTACATTGTACCCGTTGTAATATTGGGGGTTATTTATCTTCAATGTAGAGCTTACCATTGAGCCGAGTCTACACCAGATATGCAGTTTAAGGGCTTTTTTGGCCCATGTTTATTAAAGTAAAAGAAATAACAGTCCATCCAGGATTCCCACGCAAGGGTTTTCAACTTCAAAGCAATAATGAAATAAATGGAAAATACTGAGCCACCTGGCTCTTTGGTCAGCACTGCTATTCAGGCGTTGACCTCGGTCCTCTTGACCCTGTAACTGTGTCCATGTTTGGTACCCACACTGTACCTCTGGTGACACTCTGTCTCATAGCTTCATGGCTGCTTCAGCCCACTGGCTTGGGCCCTCCGTCTGCTCTGTCAGACTGTCCTGTGCAAACAGGAACACTTCTTCCTTGCACACCTGGACTCCTCGGGAGGGTGGAGCCCAGAACCCTGGTCCTGGCTCTGCTATAAGCCCAGGACCCACCTGTACAATCAACAAGCCAGACTCCTGGCTGTTCCCAAAACCCGGTCCCAGGATTGGAGATTCCATCCCACCCAGATTGCTATGAAATCTCCAGGCTCCAGGTCCCCAACTGGATTTTACCAACCACAGAGGAAACTGATAAAACAGTTTCCTCCAAATTAAATAATCCTCCTGGAGCCCCTCAACCTGCCAATTTGAGAATCCTGGGCGACAATCACTAGGACAGGGATCCGTACTGTCACACCGTACACATTCACCAAAAACAATAGCCAGGTTTTTGACAATTCCGTTATTAAAAATGTCTTCTTCTTCCCCCACTTCTTCCTCCATCTTCCTCCACTTCTTCCTCCTGTCTTCTCCATCTCCGGCTTCTTCTTCCCCGCTTTGTTCTCCGATCTTTCTCCTCCGCCGCTCCTGCCACCGACCTGCTGAACATGAAAACATCGAACCTCCTCCGACACTGCAGCCAGCCAATCTGTCCGCTTCCATAGCGCACAAATCATATATAACTATGGGGCATGGCTGTCAAATGTCATCAGCAGGAGACCCAGCCCCCTTGTGACATCACTGACCAATCATGCCCCAAGCGGAGAAGTCACAAGGGGCGAGGTCTCGAAGTGACGTCATCCACCCCATCACAGCATCAGAGGAGGTTCTTTTTTTAATGTTCAGTGGGAGTGGCGGTGGAGAAAGACCAGAGGATGGACCGGGGGGAAGAAGAAGCCGGAGGAAGATGGAGAAGACCGGCAGAAGAAGCGGAGGAAGATGGAGGAAGAAGCTGGAGGAAGAAGGAGAAAACCGAAGGAAGACCGGAGGAAGATGGAGGAAGAAGCAGGAGAAAGAAGAAGACATTTTTAATAAAGGAATTGTCAAAAAACGGCTATTGTCTTTTGTCACATTTCAATACTTTTTTTGGTGAATGTGTAGGGGTACAATGTACCAGATACCCATTCACATGGGGGGGGGGGCGGGATCTGGGGGCCCCCTTGTCAAAGGGAACTTACAGATTTCGATAAGCCCCCCACCCTTAGACCCCCACAACCATCGAGCAAGGGTTGTGGGAATGAGGCCCATCAACACGGGGACAAGGTGCTTTGGCGGGGACCCTGCATGTTGAGGGCATGTGGCCTGGTATGGTTCAGGAGGGGAGGCACGCACAGTTTAAAGGACATTACTTTGAAGTGTATTTCCACTTTCCAGATTGGGATAATACGGTTTTCATGTTTGTTACATGTTCTCCTCCACACAGCATGACTATTTAAAATTAGCTGCTTAGCTTTTTTTTGATCTTACATTTTACTAGCAGGCTGGGCACCTATAAGAGCTGTTCAGAACCATTGAAAATAGTTATAGGGCTTGGGTGTGTAGAGCACACCCTTTAGGGGTGAGCGGTACATTTCTAAAGTGAATTCCAGTGGAAAGAACGACAGGACCCACAGAATGTGGAGGGGGTTGGGAGAATTAATGTGCACCATAATTGGTGGCTGTACTGTGCTGACAGATCTCCATTATCATTTGTAAATTAGATTTAAATACCGTCTTTCCTAAAAAAAATATTTTGGAAGCTGGGCTTCCCCATAATATGTTAATGAGGGCTAGCTCAATGTGTCTCCAGTCTGTGTGGGGACAGAAACTCTGTGAAGCTGTTCAGATTGACCTTGTATGTAAACAAAGGAGCAGGAATAGTGGTTGATGTCAATGACTAAATACCTCCATAGCAATATTTGCTCAGCTTCACTGACCAAATATAGCCATATAGCCATGGCTTTTGACCAAATATGGGCCTTGGCCATATCTGGTCACTGGTATCACCCACCACCTATCATAACTTCTAGTTAGCCCATTCTCCAAACACTAAACAGGCAAAGTTTGGACCGAATTCTATACATTCCTACTTCACTCACTGGTTACTGGAGCCTATTTCCAGCAAAAGGCTTAAGCAATCAACCCAACAGGCTTACGGAAAGTCTACAGAACTCAAAAAAAGGTAAGAACAGTTCAGAATGATTATGGCTCTAAACTATTCATCTGTGTGGTCTATCATTGACACTAAGTACCATCACTAGAATCCACCTACAATAAAAAAGAGGGCACATGTGTCCTATGACAAATAATTATGAATAAAGATGTAAAATAACAGAGCAAAAAAACAAGAATTAAGCATTAGCTCCCCAGCATATATGAAAGTAAGTGCAATTACTCCAACAAAAGTATTGTCCTAGGTCAGCCACCTCTCCTACATTTTATGAAACTTAGTAGGACAGCCCCAATGGTTATACAAATACGGTGGCTTCTACATACCACAATCTCCTTGGCTTGTAATGTAATGTAAAAATAAAAATGTAAACTGTCCAGTTGAATGTGACTAACTACTATTACATAATCTAACAGTATGTCTTTGGAGTGTGTGCAGTGGGGAAAATAATTATTTTATCTCCTGCAGATTTTGTAAGTTTGCCCACTTACAAAGAAATTAAGGATCTATAATTTGTATCATAGGTGTATTTTAAATGATAGACACGAAATATCAACCAAAAATCCAGAAAAAACACATGATATATATGTTATAAATGTATTGGCATTTCAGTAAGCAAAATAAGTATTTGATCCCTAAGCAAAAGATGAAAAAGTACTTGGCGGAGAAACCCTTTCTGACAAGCACAGAGGTAAGATGTTTCTTGAAGTTGGTTACCAGGTTTATACATATCTCAGGACGGATTGTGGTCTACTTTTCTTTACAGATCTTCTCTAAACCCTTAAGCCGCGTACACACGATTGGATTTTCCGAATGTTCGATCTGAGCTTGTTGTCGGAAAGTCCGACCGTGTGTATGCTCCATTGAATATTTGCTGTTGGAACACAAATGTTTGAGAGCAGGTTCTCAAATTTTCAGCCAACTTCACTTTGTTGTCAGAAAGTCCACGCATGCTCAGAATCAAGTATGAGCTGGAAGCGCTCGGTCTTGTAAAACTAGCGTTCGTAATGGAGATAGCACATTCGTCATGCTGCAAATTTTTAAATCTTTGAATGCAGCGCATTCTCTTCTTCTTTTAGAATGCTAGAATAATGAAGTTGCTTTGCTGCTGATATTCACAGAGTTTTTATTATTTCTCGTGATCTCCTGAATAATCTTTGTTTTTGTTGACTTTTTTCCTCAAGATCTCCAGAATATTTTTTTTTTCTAGTGATCTCCTTTTTTTTCTCAAGATCTCCAGAATATTTTTTTTTTATTATTATTTTTTCTAGCTCTCCAGAATAATCTTTTTAGTTTTTTTTATATAGTGATCTCCCTAATATTTTTTGTGGTTTTTGTGTGTCAAGTTACCACAACACCATTATTATCTTGTATTTTTTAACCTCAAAGAGATACAACTATGTTGGTGACCCTTGTTAATTTGTCATTGTATTTTTGAAATGTACCTGCCTACTCACAAAAATATTGTCCTTTTTGAAGTAAAACGCATAGCCAAGTATTTGTTGAAACAAAAATTAGAAATTTAATAGGGGTCTTAACAAAATAAAGAGGAAGCCAATGCTGGAGAAACAACTGCAATTGGTGAAGCCTTTGTACCCAAGGGCAGACATCAATTATTTGACAGGCAAAATTGGTAACCTGAGGAGTCCATTTAATAGGGAGCACAATCCAGTCCAGGACTCCGAGAGATTGGGAGCAGCAGCAGATGACATATATGTCCTGAGGCTGTGGTCTCACTTCCTTCAAGGCTGCTGTGGTGAGTTGGGTGGCTGTGGTGGTGGTGGTGTTGCTGGAAGTGGTGGTGGTGTTGCTGGAGGTGGTGGAGGAGTATGGTCCAACTCACACACGTGGCTTTTAGTTGTGAGCTGGCCCCTCATCCCCTTGTTTAGGGTCTGAAGAATTATCTCCTCACAGATGAGGCATTGGCCCTCCTCCATTCGTTCCAGTTTACTGGCTGTCAGACAGCCATATGACTCGGGGCCACCAGGGGGTCATTGTTAGTACCGCAGTAGCCTGGCGAATTAAAGTAGTCGCTGACTCCTCCAGGTTCCTCGCCTTCCTGGTCCTTTTGGTTGGAAGGCGGAGGGGAGGAACCTGGGATTCAGTCAGGCTGCTTGCCACAGCCTCCTCCTGGCTGAGACTTTCCTGTGTATGAAAATGGTACATAGTTTTAGGTTTTTTGTCATCGATCACACACAATTTTGAGCTCATGACTGTTGCAAATTGAATGTTAACAAATAGAAAAGTCTATCATTCTAACACCAGCCTTTTACATTCTTGTCCCAATCATTTTTGACTACTATTGTCTATTTATATGTAAACCACTTTGTTAAATCAGAAATTAGTGATCAATAATAGCATCTAGTTAACATCATTACATTTTTGTCCAAAAATATGTAGAACAATGCTATATCTGGCTCAAGCTGGGCTCCTCCATATCTTCCTAGGTGGAAGGCCCAGGTTGGACATCAGAAGCCTCATCTGATGTTGAAGCAAGTGTGGAAGAAAGTGTGGAAGGAAGGGTTGAGAGCACTGGCCTGGGTTCACTCTGGTCTGACAAAAAACGCAGTCTGTCATAGTACCACAGCCTGGGTACATAAACATCATCTGCTGCTGCTTCTGATCTCATGGAATCCTGGACCTTTTTACGCTCCCTGTTATATGTGCTCCTCAGGCCACCAATTTTGGCCTTCAAATAGGTGATGTCTGCCGCGGGAGTCACCGGCTTCACCAATTTCAACCATTGCTCCAGCGCTGCCTTCCTCTTTAGCTTGTTGGAGTAGTCACTGTTTTTGACTTGCCAGAGACATGGCAGCTCCCTGTATCTGTCTATGAAGTTTGGCAGGAAGTCTGGGTCTGTAAATGTATTCATTTTCTCTGCATGTCACAACACAAGACAAACCTTAATGTCAGGCTAAACTCTCCTAATCTTGTCCCAATATAGGCCTCAATCTAAAAACAGTATAGGCCACTAACCACTGATGCCCCAAGTTAAAATTGTACCTTTGTTTGCACGACCGGCACTTACGCTACTCCGTCCTCCGCTCACAGATCGTACATACGACGCATGCGTGTTATGCTTTATATACACTGCGCATGCATGAAACTTCGCCCCGTCCTTCTTTCTAGTGTATTCCCTTCTCTTTCAGCGCAGTGGGAGAGCACATGGCAGAGACAGAGCAGGTGCATGCAGAGAGCAGCAACGAGGAGGAAAGCCAGGCAGTTCCCGATCCAGGAGGAGATATAAGGCCTCAAATATGTCCTTTGTAGAGATGGTGGAGATGGTGGACATCTTGAAGAGGGCAGACTATGATGGGAAGTATGGACCTTACCTAAACCCAAATGTGAGAAAGGCCAAGATCATGGCTAAAGTTGTGAGAAGTCTGCACAGGAATTTTGGGGTACGACAATCCAAGGAGCAATTGAGGAAATGCTGGTCAGACCTCAAATTGAGGGAGCACAATCAGTATAGAAGGATCAGGAAAGTGCTGCAAAAAAGTAAGTATTTGTCGTGTGTTCCTATTATTATTATTACTTTAGTGCTGCTCCATGTGCTTTTCTTTACTGTTGTACAGTTTAAAATGGCAAGTTTGAGGTTCGTGGGCACAGTAATTGTTCGTAGTAAACATCGTTTGTTCGACCACTAATACGACGTTTTTGGCAGATGCAGGTTAACTACATTTGTTCATGCCGATTTGTATAAAAAGAATTTTAGTACATTGTTGTCTAGACATGTTTGTAACTATAATGAAATGCAAACTTGATTCAGTGTAAGGAGAGGACACTCAGCAGCTGTTTACACATCTGGACGCAGGAGCACTAGTGTGGGACACCATACCAACCTTTTTATGGTGTCCTACGCAGGTGCTCCAGTGGATACTAGGGGTCTCTCCATGTGTGAAACGTTAACAAAACAGGTAAGTATTCCAGCTTTGGAAAGGGAAAAAATCAGGTCTTCAGCTTGGAACTCGGCCAAAACAGACATTTTGGCGACACTTCAAAGCAATGTTTCACATTCCTATTTCTTGCCTCAAATATCTGAGTGCTAAGTATACCTTTCTTTGTATTCACATAGGGGAGAAAAGAATTGGGACATCTGAGGACGCCAGGAACCCCACACACTCCTGAAGAAGGGGAACTCCCCACACACCATGAAGATGTGGATTCCGAGGTTCAGGAAGTGGGCAAAATGGTGACCACAACAGGTCAGTGTCTGAGACCACAGCTTCAGGTAATAGATGTATGCCTGCATATTTATAATACATGGTGTGTATTTTTTTTCTAGGTGATGTGGATGTTGTGGAAGAAGAAATTCACTTCAACAGTGCAAGTGCACAAATCCTGATCAGCGAAATAATGGTGTGCAATCAGGAATTAGAGAAGGTCAAGGAAAGCATCAATGATGTTGAAAAAAGACTCAACAACATCATTGATGTTTTAGCTAAAATCTAACAAAAAAAAATAAATGTTGTCGTTATTTTATATGTTTTTATATAAATTTTAAAGTAATTTGAAAGCCAAATTTTGAAGATGCACACAGTGGGGGTTATTTACTAAAGGCAAATCAACTTTGCACTGAAAGTACACTTGGAAGTGCAGTCATTGTAAATTTGAGGGGGGCATGCAAGGAAAATAAAAAACAGCACTTTTGCTTGCACATGATTGGATGATACAATCAGCAGAGCTTCCCCTGATTTTAGAACTTCCCCTCAGATCTACAGTGATCTACAGCGACTGCACTTACAAGTACATTTGCAGTGCACTTGTAGTGCAAAGTGAATTTGTCTTTAGTAAATAACCCCCAGTGTGTCAACATGTGCTATCTGCCATTATGGGATATCAATTTATGCGTTTTGTGGGTGCAACCCCTTCCTCTCACTCACTTTAGTTGTGAGGAAGGGGTTGCACAACTAAAGTAAGTAAGAGGAAGGGGTTGCACCCCCAAACACATCCATTGATCCCCCATGATGGGATCTCGCACATGTTGACACACTGGAGGTTATTTACGAAAGGCAAATCCACTTTGCACTGCAAGTGCACTTGAAAGTGCGCCGAAAGTCCACTTGGAAGTGCAGTCGCTCTAAATCTAAGGGGTAGATCTGAAATGAGGGGAAGCTCTGCTGATTTTATCATCCAATCATGTACAAGCTAAAATGCTGTTTTTTATTCTCCTTGCATGTCCCCCTCGGATCTACAGCGGCTTTATTTCGAAGTGCACTTGCAGTGCAAAGTGGATTTTCCTTTAGTAAATAACCCCCACTGTGCGTTTTGTGGCTTTACAAAAATAGATGTAGGGAAAAGACACACATTTTAGGCATGGGATCATGATGGAAATACACATTTGTGAGTCCCAATTTGTGTGCATCTTCAAAATGTGGCTTTTACAAGGGTCACATCACCCCATCTGATGAAGGCAAAATCAACACAGTTTAGACATAATAATGTCTCATATTGCCTTCACTTTATCAAAGTTGAACTTTGTAAGTTCCTGAGTTGTGTATGTTATGGTTTTAAACATGCCTATTTAGCCACAAAAAGACTATATACTGTCACACATACATGTTATACACCAAAGATGTTAGTTTGTTAAAAAACCCTTTATAACGCACACGTGAATGTGCTTGGAGTAAAATGTTTTATACTCAACAATGTGTGGCTTCTTCTTTCAATGCTCAATACCAGTTTTTGGAGTAAGTTGGTGTAGTTACAGTGACAATGGGGGTTATTTACTAAAGGCAAATCCACTTTGCACTACAAGTGCACTTTCAGTGCAGTTTCAGTGCACTTTCAAGTGCACTTGCAGTGCACTTGTAGTGCAAAGTGGATTTGCCTTTAGTAAATAACCCCCACAGTGCTCTAAAATTTGCCACAATCAGGCCATTTTAGGGACTCCAAGCAATGAATTCATGGAGTTGAAAAGGATGATTATTGTTATCGTTAATGCATTACATACATTAACAACAAAAACATTGTGTGTGTGTGTGTAGCAGACCCATAGCACATCATAATAGTTAGCTGAAGAAGAGATTGTCACCGTATGTATCAAATAAGTTACGTTTGCACTATTGAAGAAAATGCCCCCAAAAAAGGCCATTGGAGAACCTAGGAGACAGATAAAAGAAACACAAGCAGTAAATCAAAGGAAATATGAGTTCAGTTCTTAACAACAAATTAATTTTACATATTTAAACAGTATCTGGCATATGAATTGCCCACCTACCCGCGAAGTACTCCACATAGCTTTGCCGTACTTCGCGGGCGCAAGCCAGGACGGCCATCAGGTTTGCCGTCCTCAGGTTTGGCTCCAGTAAGCCGACCTCAGTCACAACTGAGGCCAGATAGTTGGCTGCATTTTTTCTTAAAAAATTGTGCAAAATGCAGCAGCAAAGAATAATGTAGTTTAGTTTATATTCCGCCATATTTATTGCAGTAAGGAATAGGCGGAACCAGCTGGCCATTATGCCAAAGGCATTTTCAACCACTCTTCTAGCTCTGGCCAGCCGGTAAATAAAAACGATGTGGACGTGTTTCCCATCTATTGCCCCACCACAGTTGGGAAAGTCCCACTGCTGGGCAAATTGGGAGGCCACAGTCTGCCATTCCTGGCAAAGTTTTATGGCAGGGGGAAGATGTTTTGGACAGGTAACCCTCTCCACTTCATTGAGAGCTGAATACATAAATAATGTGTATTACTTTGGCCAGCCCCTCCTTACTTACACTATTGGCAGCCCACTGGACAGGTAAGAAGTTTCATAATCCAAAAATATGAATACACACTGTACAAATTGAAGCACATTTTTTTACATTCTGCAATTAACTATCAAGATAATAGGAGAACACAACTTGAAACAGTACCATTTGAAAGTATTCAGGCAGGCCCTTGCACTACATGCTTTGGTGAATTCATTCATAAATATGACAACAAAAGAGGTAGGTATAGTGTGTATGGGTTTGGCAAAGTCAGCAGATAGATTATTGGTATCGGTTGATTTAGCGGTTGGGGGGAGGAAGGGTTCAAAATTAGTTTTGGCCCCCTAAAAAAATCCTCTTGCACTCTGCCTGAATTTAAGGACAAAAATAACATTTGGACACATTTTAGGGGGTGTTTAGGGTAAGCACTACAATGGAGCTGACAAAATATTTTGTTAAGTAAGTAGGCTAGGTGTGTATGGGCCCAGGATAGCATGCTGGGGAGGTTAGTAGGGGCAAATATGCATGAAGCACAAAAAAGGAGCATTAAAAGCTTACAGCATACATGAGGACAAAGAGGACATTCGCAGCATATTACAATCATGGTAATTATGGAATGATGAAATAAATATAATACATTAGCAAACATTAAATACATAGAATGTGATGTTAAAGGATAAAACTTACCTTAATATAGTCCTTCTGCAGGACCTGAATTATGGCAGAACAGGTCTCTGGAATAATGATTCCCAGACCCTGGGGGAGATCCCATTTGTGAACTTAATATCTTGGAGACTTCTCCCCGTCGTCAAGTACCGCAAGGTGGCGACGAGCCTCTGCTCTGGAGTGATGGCTTGCCGCATGCAGATGTCCTGCTTTGTAATATAAGGGGACAGCAAAGCCAACAGACGGTGAACAACGGGGTCCGTCATCCGGAGATAATTCCTGAAATCATCAGGATTATTCTCCTGGATCTCCTGCACCAAAGGCATGTGAGAGAATTGGTCATGCTGGAGCAACCAAATTCTTGGTCCATGAACTCCTCCTCACCCTATTCATGGACTGGACTTGGGTCAAAGCAAGAACTCTAACACCAAGCCCAACAACGGAACAAGCTCTCCGATGAGAACGTAACCGCAACATGGCTAGAAAACCATCGGCTGGTCAGAACGAACTAACAGAACGCACTGAAAATCAGCAAGGACCTGAGAAGAACGCGCTGAAATTCAGAAACAAGCGGACAAGAATGCACTGAAAAACAGAAGCGAACTATAAATAGAACGCACTGAAAGACAGGAACGAACTGACAACACACACTGAAGAACAGATACGAACCCACAAGCACAAACTGGAAAGCAGAAACAAACTGAAAAGCACAAGGCTGAAAACCGTCTCTTCTAACACGAGATAAACACAAGATTAGCAGAAGAAGCCCAAAGGGTGGCACACTGGCTATTGAACTTCCTTTTTATAGTCCCGTCGTACGTGTTGTATGTCACCGCATCCTCATGTTCGGAATTTTGGGCCAACATTTGTGTGACCATGTGTATGCAAGACAAGTTTGAGCCAACATCCTTTGGAAAAAAATCCACGGTTTTGTTGTCGGAAAATCCGATCGTGTGTACGCGGCATTAAGGTTTCTTGGCTGTCGGTTGGCAACTCGAAGTTTCAGCTACCTCCATAGATTTTCTATAGGATTAAGGTCTGGAGACTGGCTAGGCCACTCCATGACCTTAATGTGCTTCTTCTTGAGTCACTCCTTTGTTGACCTGGCGGTAAGTCTTGTCATGCTAGAAGACCCATCCACACCCCATCTCCAGTGTTCTGGCTGAGGGAAGAAGGTTCTCAGCCAAGATTTTACAATACATGACCCCGTTTATTGGCCTCTCAATGCGGAAAAGTCGGCCTGTACCTTTAACAGAGAAGTAGCCCCGAAGCATAATGTTTCCACCTCTGTGCTTGACTGTAGGGATGGTGTTCTTAGGGTCATAGTCAGCATTTTTCTTCCTCCAAACACGGCGAGTCAAGTTAATGCCAAAGAGCTCAATTTTGGTCTCATCTGACCACAGCACTTTCTCCAAATCCTTCTCTGAATGATTTAGATGTTTATTGGCAAACTTCAGACAGGCCTGTACATGTGCTTTCTTGAGGAGGGGGACCTTGCGGGTGCTGCAGGATTTCAATCCATGGTGGCATATTGTGTTACCAATGGTTTGTTTAGTGACTGTGGTCCCAACTGCCTTGAGGTCATTCACAAGCTCCTCCCGTGTAGTTCTAGGCTGATTCTTTAGTTTTCTCATGATCATCCTTACCCCATGAGGCAAAATCTTGCATGGAGCTCCAGACTGGGGGCGATTGATGGTTATTTTGTATTTCTTCCATCTGCAAATAATCGTGCCAACAGTTGTCTCCTTCTTGCCAAGCTTCTTGCTAATGGTCTTGTAGCCCATTTCAGCCTCGTGCAGGTCTACAATCTTGTAACAACAAGCCTGATGTTCTTTGACAGCTATTTGGTCTTGCCCATGATGGTGGGTTTGAATGGAAGAAAGAGATTCTGTGGACAGGTGTCTTTTATACACATAAGTTGTCATTAGGAGAACCTTCTTAAATTGACAGGACTAATCTGTAAACCACATGAGTACATACTGTAGCCAGTCTGTGGGAGCTAGAATTATTGTTGTTTGGTAGGGGATCAAATGCTTATTTTACTCACTGAACGTCAACTTAGTTTATAACATTTGTATCATCTTTTTTTTTTGGATTTTTGTTTGATATTCTGTCTCTATCACTTAAAATACACATATGATAATAATTATAGACCCTTCATTTAAGTGGGCAAACTTACAAAATCAACAGGGGATCAAATAATTATTTTCACCACTGTAGATGATAAAAAAATCTACTACATTGTATCCTTCGAAAAGCAATTACAGCCAAAGAAATTCCTGAATGGCTAATGGGCACCAGAACATTCTACACCTGCAGGTAAACCAATAATGCCCCGTACACACGGTCGGACATTGATCGGACATTCCGACAACAAAATCAATGGATTTTTTCCGACGGATGTTGGCTCAAACTTGTCTTGCATACACATGGTCACACAAAGTTGTCGGAAAATCCGATCGTTCTGAACGTGGTGACGTAAAACACGTGCATCGGGTCTATAAACAGGGCAGTAGCCAATAGCTTTCGTCTCTTAATTTATTCTGAGCATGCATGGCACTTTGTGCATCAGATTTGTGTACACACGATCGGAATTTCCGACAACGGATTTTGTTGTCGGAAAATTTTATAGCCTGCTCTCAAACTTTGTGTGTCGGAAATTCCGATGGAAAATGTGCGATGGAGCCCACACACGGTCGGATTTTCCGACAACAAGGTCCTATCACACATTTTCCATCGGAAAATCCGACCATGTGTACAGGGCATAAGGCTTCTTCATTTTCTTTCATTTTGTAACTCCAACCATTCAAATATATATTTTTGGACATTGAAGGGGGGAAAGGATTAGAACATATTGGGCTTGATTTACTAAAGGCAAATCCACTTTGCACTACAAGTGCACTTGGAAGTGCAGTCACTTTATATCTGAGGGGAAGATCTAAAATGAGGGGAAACTCTGCTGATTTTATCATCCAGTCATGTACAAGCTAAAATGCTGTTTTTTATTTTTCTTGCATGTCCTCCTCAGATCTACAGCGACTGCACTTCCAAGTGCATTGCAGTGCACTTGTAGTGCAAAGTGGATTTGCCTTTAGTAAATCAACCCCATAGTTACTTTTTCCCTCATTATAAAGTTAGGGTAAATCACATAGGTCAATAAAATGCTGGTGGTGGTTTAGGGTTTCTTCTACTCTGTTTTTATTGTTTTTGTTGCTGTGGTGTGAAAATTCACTTCTTATCCTGGTAACAATGTTGTGTCTGCACTAAGAAGTTGGAGTATATAGTATATTCCTAGAGGGTAACTGACTGACCTTCAGACTAGTGTTTCATAACTCCAGTTCTCAAGGCACCCCAACAGGTCATGTTTTCAGTATTTCCCTCAGAGGAAACAGCTGTGGTAATTACTAAGGCAGTGAAACTGATCAAATCACCTGTGCAAAATAACGGAACGCCTGAAAACATGACCTGTTGGGGTGCCTTGAGGACTGGAGTTGACATGGTTTGTCTGGAGTAATACTTTTAATATAAGTTTTGTAAACTTTTCAGGCTTCCTACAGGTGTTTTGGGAGAACCTCACATATAATTTAGTGTTATGCAGTCTTTAATTTACCACCGTGTGTGAGCAATGACTTAGCAGATGTGAATGATATAATGAGCACACTAGACCCAGGAACAATTCAATAGGCACACCTCAGTTAAGAAAGGTGGAAAATTAAAGCAGAGTTCCACTCAAAAGTGGAACTTCTGCTTATATGCTTCCTCCCCCCCTCCGGTGCCACATTTGGCACCTTTCAGGGGGGAGGGGGGTATGGGTACCTGTTTTTGACAGGTACCCTTCCCCACTTCTGGGAGACAGCGTTGCGGCGCTGTCCCTCCTCCATCCTTCCCTGCCGGGCCAGTAAGAAAACGCAGCGTGCTTCGAACATGCGCAGTAGGGAACCAGCTGGAAGGCTTCACTGCCGGTTTCCCATAATATGAATGGCGGTGGCAGCATCCAAGAGCCGATCCAAAAATTGGCTGGGGTGCTGACATTGCAGGAATCCTGGACAGGTAAGTGTCCTAATATTAAAAGTCAGCAGCTACAGTATTTGTAGCTGCTGACTTTTAACTTTTTTCGTGAGGGGGTGGAACTCCTCTTTAAGGAGATCCCATCACTTTTTAAATGCCACAGGGGGTTCTGGGGAGGTGCATCTTGTGAATTTCCTATGACATCACAACCCATATTGAGAATAACTCGAAATATGGGCAACTATATTGCCTAAATCCTTCTGTCACAGCTAAGTTCTGAGCTATGCTGACAAAGCGCCAACATTTCCAGGTAGTTTTTGCGGTCCACCGCCTCACATTTTTCATGGCTCTTTACTATAATTGGCAGTTTCACTGACCAATAGGAATGAATAGGAGGGTTGAAGCATTTTGGAAAAACCTATCAGGAATTGACAAACATTGCCCCTCCCCTAGTTATTGCCACAGCTTTGTAAATGCAAGTCTACAGTATACTTTGATCATAAAAATTGGTTCCCCTTATCTGGACTGCCCTTATCTGGACTGGTCCAGTGACTGTCCTTTGGTATTCACAAGCTGCTGGAATCTGAAAATCATAAGGAATAATAAGCCTTTGACATTACCAACACCAATATGTACTGGTTTTTAAGCAGCAGCTGGGCAGTGGACACTGGGGAGGAATTGTGCAGAATCACCGAAGACCAAATGCCTCGTTTAACAAAGAAATTTAACTGTAATGGCTTGGTACAGGTCAAATACAGATGGTTTAGAACGTCATATTGACAAAGGAGGGCCATTCTTCCTACATTGATGCATCTTAGAAGCAGCCCTAGATATAGCCTATCAAGGTCAGCTTTGATAGATCTCGGGGCTGATTTACGAAAGCCGTGCACCATCAATAGAGCGCAACGCTCCTTTTCATATTTATGAAACGGTGCGCCGGGAACAAATCACGAATACCCCATTTACTATAGCGATCTCGGCGCATGGGAAAATGCAATCTGTGTGCCACTGTGGCGCACGATATCTTTAATTCAATATTAACAGAAGATGGAGGGGCCAATATTATGGGGTGATGTGGGGTGATGCGAGGAAGTTTAGTAACAACTGCCCAAGTAACAAATATGCCCAAAATAGAATGAAAAAGTAACTTTTTCAGAGAAAGCCTGATGTGCTTACAAGTACGTTTAGAACTGCGTGAGATCAATGTAAGCAGTGCGCATGTGCAAGCGGCTCTTGCGCTCGTTCAAATGCGTTTGTTCACTGCGCGGCCAAAATCTTAGTAAATGTTAAGCAACGTACATGCAATTGTGTGGGTTAAACGGGCGCACCTCTAAACTTGTCAATTTTTTTTTTATGCTGGTTCAACTTTATGTATTTTTTAAGGAGATTTGCACATGGGTCATGTTAACAAGTTACGTTGCCAACATGTGACATGCACCTTGTTAAAATTATGTAAAAAGACTCTCGCTCCTCTAGCTCCTCCTAAAAGAGCATTTAACCTTCCCCCTCTAATGCAGATGATTTCCTTGGGCTAGCTTTTTCTTTTAAAGGGGAACTCCACACTCCATTCTCCAATGCTCTTGTCTCCCCCCTCTAACCAGGGGCGGATCCAGGGGGGGGCAACGGGGCAATTGCCCCCTCCGAAAAAAATGCAGGTGAGTGTCACTGTCACTGTGAGAGAGCCGCCGGGCGGCTCTGTGAGTAAAAGAGCCGCCGGGCGGCTCCGTGAGAGAGAGAGCCGCTGGGCGGCTCTGTGAGAGAGAGAGCCGCTGGGCGGCTCTGTGAGTAAAAGAGTCGCCGGGCGGCTCCGTGAGAAAGAGCCGCCGGGCGGCTCCGTGAGAGAGAGAGCCGCTGGGCGGCTCCGTGAGTAAAAGAGCCGCCGGGCGGCTCCGTGAGAGAGAGAGCCGCTGGGCGGCTCTGTGAGTAAAAGAGCCGCCGGGCGGCTCCATAGGTGACAGAGCCACCGCTGACGTGTTTGTGAGCGGCTGCTGGCCAATCAGGGAGCAGGCGGGCAGGGGAGCAGAGAGATGACATCATCTCTCACCGCCCTCCCTGCATCCCTGCAGTTCCCCCCCCACCATGCAGGCAGCTGCGGCAGCAGAGAGATTACATCATCTCTCTGCTGCCTGTCTCTGGGACACAAGAGACCACCTTAGCAGGTGGCAAGTGACAATCTGCATCTGGCGACAGGCGACATGGCACGTGACAATCTGCAACATGTGGCAGGCGACGTGGCAAGTGACATGCAAGTGACAATCCGCAAACGTGGCAGGCGACGTGGCAAGTGACAATCCGCATCTGGTGACAAGCGACGTGGCAAGTGACAATCCGCAACATGTGGCAGGCGACGTGGCAAGTGACAATCTGCATCTGGTGACAGGCGACGTGGCAAGTGACAATCCGCAACATGTGGCAGGCGACGTGGCAAGTGACAATCTGCATTTGGTGACAGGCGACGTGGCAAGTGACAATCCGCAACATGTGGCAGGTGACGTGGCAAGTGACAATCTGCATCTGGTGACAGGTGACGTGGCAAGTGACAATCCGCAACATGTGGCAGGCGACGTGGCAAGTGACAATATGCATCTGGTGACAGGTGACGTGGCAAGTTACACACTCGGGGCTCCCACTGATTCTGCATTATGGTGAGTTAAACTATTTAATTTTTTATAACAATGTAATAATAGTAATAATGCGCTTCAATCATCCTGACACCATAACAACCATGGTGCCGTGATGATTGAAGCGCCAACACCAGCCATTTACCCGATAGATGTACCCCAAAAAAATATATTTTCTGGCAGTGCCCCTCCCGAGACTAGACTCTGGATCCGCCCCTGCCTCTAACCCCTTGGATTTCCATGGGCTATCTTTTGCTTTTAAAGGTGAAGTCCGCACTCCACTACATTCTCAAAAGACTGTAAGCTGCCTTCACAAATACAAACCACATCCTTTTTCAGAGCATACAACAGGGCCAGCTAGGAAAGTGGTGAGAAGAGCGATCGCCCAACCCCCTCCTGAACCATACAAGGCCACATGCACTCAACATAGCTGGCTGCCTTTGGGGCATGTTATGCTCAGCCCAATACCAACCACAAAGCACCTTGTACACACTAGTTTAAAGGGGCCTTCCATATTCCATAAAGCCCCCTATCTGCAGCCCCCCACAACCCCAGCCTAGGGTTGTGTGGAAGAGGCCCTTTTTCCCCTGAATATAGAAACAAGGTGGTTGAATTTTGGGGTGCCAAAGCCCCTCCTGCCCCCAAGCATCCACCCCCCTTTCATGGGCTGGCTTGCTGTGTGTTTGGCTAGGGGTTTGTTAGTGTGTGGGAGGGGCACAATATATTTTTAGTTTGGGGTGGTATTTTTCATGTGAGGGTTCTCATTTTAAGCCTTAACAGACCCAAATGGCATTGTATGTATTGGGGGGACAGGCTATTTTTTGTTTTGGGTTAAAATCTTGCAGCTGCAATGTAGATTTGTAAGTCTAAAGCCGTACATCTTTCAAGTAGCATTTTGGATACATACTACAGATGCACCACTTTACAGGCAGAGTAAGCCCCCCCCCCAAGTTACTAGCTTTTAAGAAATTTTGCATTTTTAAAGGCACCTCTTGTTTCGTTTTTGGGGTTGTCCAAATTGGTGACATTGATATATGTCCCTCAGGGTGGGACCTGGACCCCATACCCATTTTAAGGCCAATAACTAGAAGAGCCAGCCAAGTGGGGACTAAAAAAAATTAAAAAGACAGTTCCCATAGACTGCAATGGTATTTGTGCTATAACTTTTGCCATGTTAGGCTCTTTGTTTGCCCCCCTGGACCGGGGGGTGTTTGTCCCATCTGTAATTTTGTAGCATGCTGGATGATGTGCTTAATTTTGGACAGGGGGTGGCTTATTTTGTGATTAATTTTCATGCAACAGATTTCCCAGCTGCAGCTTAACTAGGCTGATTGGCATGGCAAAACAAAAAAAGGTGTGATTTGTCTAAAAGCTACTTTCCTGGTGCCTTCATGGCAGCATATGCATGGAATGTGCATATGCTGCCATGGATATGCACTAGGAAAGGAAAATTACAGAGAGGTAAGTATTCAGTTTTCCATTTTAGTGCAGTGGTTCTCAGCCTCAGTCCTCAAGTACCCCCAACAGGACATGTTTTGGGAATTTATCTTAGCTAAACAAGCTGGCCAAAATACCAAGCCATTGACTGTGATTTAAAGCACCTGTGCAAGATGAAGGAAAACTGGCCTGTTGGGGGTACTTGAGGACAGGGTTGAGAAGCACTGATTTAAAGCACTGGGCTAAAATCTAGCTCAAGACCATCCTATTCAAATTGTGGGCATTTGAGGGAAACCAAGTGAGTGTTAGAACCCCTGCTTGTCTTTTTTAGGTTGGGCTTTGTGTGCCTTTTCTGAAAATTGGCTTCACTTCCTGTCACATAGCCAAACAGGAAGTGAGGGTAAAACCCTATCAATGTCTTGGGGACACGCAGGTCAATCTAACTAGTGTCCCCATTAGGCAAATTGCACTCTAGTACTTTGTTGTGTACACCCCAAATTATTAGGTATTTTGGGGTTTATTAAATGCAAATCCACTCTGCAATACAAGTGTACTCGCTGTAAATCTGAGGGGAAGCACTGGTGATTTTGTCATCCAAATCATGTAGAAGCAGAGATACTGTTTTTTTATCTTCCTTGCATGTCCCCCTCGGATCTCCAGCAACTGCACTTCCAAGTGCACTTGTAATGCAAAGTGGATTTGCCTTTAGTAAATAAACCCCAAAGTCCAAGATACCTACTAATTTGGGGTGTACACAGCAAAATGCTAGAGTGCAATTTATCTAATGGGGAAACTATTTAGATTGACCTGTGTGTCCCCAAGGAAAGTCATTGGTAGGGTTTTACCCTCACTTCCTGTTTGGCTATGTGAGAGGAAGTGAATAAATTTGAATGAGAAAGTGGCAACATTTGGGAGGTGTTTGCACCCTATCAGACACTCCCAAAAACTGACAAGACTTCTAATCCCTCTGCACTCTATTCCCAAGCAAAAATAAGAAAGGATTTAATTTAGTTTAACTTTGCAAAGACACATTCCTAAGTTCAACTTCAATGCATGTCAATGGCCCATTTAGACCTTGTTTAATAGAAAACACCAGTTGCCTTTCACTATAAACTTTTGTTAGTCCGGTCCTGAAAATCTGCATCTGCTTTACTATTAATCTCCATAAAAATTGAGTTCCTGCAGCTAGATGCGCGACCGTTGTGTATGTGAGATGCGCAACTGCTGTGTGTGCGGAGGTATGTACCCATGGCGCATATCTGGTTCCTGGAAGCGGTGGTAAGCACACAGGTATGACATCACGCCCCTCCAGGATGCTTGTACTGCTGCTAATTTCTTCCCCCCACCATGCCCCACTCACTGTTCTCTGAGGAAGAGATGATCCTTATTTGCAAATTAAGATAATTTTTTACATGGGGTGGTGTTTGTGTGGGAGGAAACCCACACAGGCACAGGGAGAACATGCAAACCCCCGGCAGATGGTGTCATGGGTGGGTTTCAAACCAACGACCCTTTTTGCTGCTAGGTGAAAGTGCTAGCCACTACACCACTGTGCTTCACAAATATATATCTATAGAAGTAGGTTCTTGTGTCCACCAGCAGAGAGAAGTTGGGTAGATGCCACACTCCCAATTCTGGAGGCATAATAATGGTCTAACACAGATCTAGCACTTCAAACTATGGCCCTCCAGTTGTTTAGGAACTACAATTCCCATCATGCCTAGTCATGTCTGTGAATGTCAGAGTTTTACAGTGCCTCATGGGATGTGTAGTTCCGCAACAGCTGGAAAGCCATAGTTTCAAGATTCCTGATCACTCTAGTATGTCTTGAAAAAAGGTGGTTTCTCATGTGCCTTGTATAATGCCCAAGAAATATCGTTTAGAAAATACAAGTGGGTCATGGCACATCTACATTCCAAATTTGGCACTTAAGATGGTTATGCACTATGCAATCTGTTTGGCCAATCTCTGTCCAACTCGATATTTAGGCAAAATAGGTAATAGGAAAACGCACTTGAACAATTAATTCAAATTATAGGAAATCAATCAGGCTCTTGCACTAAATCAAATTTTTTTTTAAGATCTAACTGATTGCAGTGTATGGTCACCTTTAAAGATCAAGATCTGAAAATATACATTTATTGGGTTTAGAAACACTTCTCTGTTCTTTGTAATGTATTGAAAGATTTGGGTAAAAAAAGAAAAAAAAAACATTTCAAAAGTATATTAGAAGTGATAGGAATGAGATTAGCATCAAAAGGGTCAATTAACTGAGAACCCCTACTAATTGCCTCACAAGACACATCCAATGAGATGAAATTAACCAATTGGATTGGGCGTGCGCTATTATCAATGAGAAAACGGCAGTTACCCTAGCGACAGTTGCAGTTTACATATGTGGGTATTTATTATCGTTATTTGCGCTTCAATTTATTTTGCAAGTTCGGTTAATGACTTTTACCAATTAATGTATGAACTGGCGCAGCCCATTCTTCTCAGTAAATCAGCCCCTTTGTCTGTATCTACATTGAATAATGGGAGATAGGTGCAGTAAATAAAAGTATACATTTAAGGCTGGAAAATGGTACAAGAACCTTTCCAGACAAGACCTAGCTAGTTCCTGGGTTGGACTATTCATATGTGTCAGTCAGACGTATCCTTGAAGCACTGTGTGCAGAGGCCAAGTTCTTTTTTCATTTCTTTTTGATTTATTTAAACACAGAAATTGGGACAGAAGCCAGGAAGTGAATGTATGTCCACACCCAGAGATAATATTAATAAATAGATTAAAATTCATCTACTCAGCTATGGAAGCAAAGTATATACATCCACAGCATAACATGTTGCTCTAAGCTTTATTTAAACAATTCCTGTAAATTTTGAATTACTAAATCATTCTCTGTAATCTCATATTCCTTGTTAAGATAAAAAAAATGAAAGCCCAAGATATATTGATAAAGGGAATAGGAAATAAAGATGAATTTGTTTTAAACTAACCCTTAAAATTAAAATTCTTAGGTTCCCCATTACATAATTGTGATTAACCACTCGACCCCCAGGCCAATTCTGATTTGTCATACATGTGAAAAACAACATTTTTTTCCTAGAAAATTACTTAGAACCCCCAAACAATATATAGTGTATATTTACAATTGTTCTAAAAGCAGGAGGTTTTTTGCCTTGATACATTCTCTACATTAATATAAGAAACCTTCTGCAAGCAGCTCCCCAGAGCCAAATTTCAATCCAGCAATGAGGCACCCGCTCTCTCCTCATTGGCACAGCAGCGGGAGCCATTGGAATCCTTATCGGTTACAGTAGGTGACCGCAATATTGTGTCAATTTGACACCTGCGAGCCCCGTCGCGGGAGCCAGCGCCGAGCTGGCTCACTCATCGGGAGAGGGAAACTTTTTTTGCCTTTCGCGATGAGCAACAGGCAGTGCTGACAGCTGTCTGGTATGAATCATGAGGGGGAACGCCGCGACAAATTTTAAATAAAAAAACGGCATGGGTTCCCCCCCAGGGGCAAACCAGGCCCTTAGGTCTGGTATGGATTTTAAGGGGAACCCCCTACGGCGAAAAATCGGCATGGGGCCCCCCAAAATCCATACCAGACCCTTATCCGCACGCAGCCTGGCCGGTCAGGAAAGGGGATGGGGACAAGCGAGCGCCCCCCCCCTGAACCGTACCAGGCCGCATGCCCTCAACATGGGGGGTGGGCGATTTGGGGCAGGGGACGCCCTGCGGCCACCCCACCCCAAAGCACCTTGTCCCCATGTTGATGAGGACAAGGGCCTCTTCCCGACAACCCTGGCCGTTGGTTGTTGGGGTCTGTGGGCGAAGAGCTTATCGCAATCCGGGAGCCCCCTTTAATAAGGGGCCCCCAGATCCCGGACCCCCACCCTATGTGAATGAGTATGGGGTACATCGTACCCCTACCCATTCACCTGGGGGGAAAAGTGTCAATAAAAAAACCACACTATACAGGTTTTTAAAGTAATTTATTAGGTAGCTCCAGGGGTCTTCTTCCGACTTCTGGGGGTCTTCTTCCGACTTTGGGGGTCTTCTTCCGACATCTCCGCTCTCTCCGGCCTCTTCTCCCGGTGTCCGGTTCTTCTCCCGCTCTCTGGCCTCTTCTCCCGGCGTCCGGATCTTCTGCAAGGCTCCTCCGCTATCTTCTGCTCTTTTGCCGCTCTTTTGCTAGCAGTGGCCCGGTCTTCTTCCCGTCTTGTTCCTTCTTCTCTTCTTCCGATGTTGACACGACGCTCTCTCCCGCTGTAATGCTGTGTGAGCTGTGCGCGATGACTTATATAGGCATGGGGCATGGTCACCGGGTGATGACCCTGCCCCCTTATTATGTCACAGTCCCGGGGCATGATGGGACTGTGACATCATAAGGGGCGGGGTCACCGGGTGACATCACCCGGTGACCATGCCCCATGCCTATATAAGTCATCGCGCACCGCTCACACAGCATTACGGTGGGAGAGAGCATTGTGTCAACATCGGAAGAAGAGAAGAAGGAACAAGACGGCGGAGAAGACTGGGTCACCGCTAGCAAAAGAGCGGCAAAAGAGCAAAAGATAGCAGAGGAGCCCGGGAGAAGAGGCCGGAGAGCAGGAGAAGAACCAGACACCGGGAGAAGAGGCCGGAGAGAGCGGAGAAGTCGGAAGAAAACCTCCGAAGTTGGAAGAAGACCCCTCGAAGTCAGAAAAAGACCTGGTATGGTTCAGGAGGGGGGGGCTGCTCGCTCGTTCCCACCCCCTTTACTGACCGGCCAGGCTGCGTGCTTGAATAAGGGTCTGGTACGGATTTGGGAGGGACCCCATGCCGTTTTTTCGGCGTCGGGGTTCCCCTTAAAATCCACACCAGACCTAAGGGCCTGGTATGCCCCTGGAGGGAACCCATGCTGTTTTTTTATTTAAAATTTGGCGCAGCGTTCCCCCTCATGATTCATACCAGACAGCTGTCAGCACTGCCTGTCGCTCATTGCGAAAGGAAAAAAAAATTTCCTTTCCCGATGAGCAAGCCAGTGTGAGATGCACAGTACCCTGTCGCTGAGAACCAGCGCGATGGGATCGCGCTGGAAACACATTCTCGTGGTCAGGTATTGTATGTTTCGTGGGGGATGTCAGAAGTTAGCCTGCAGTTTCCTGCTTGTGTACTCTTCCCTCCTTGCTGCAGTGTTTCACTACCCTGATTCCTTTCACATGTGTGGTTTGGCTGTGCTCACCTATGGGCAGGGCATTGTCTGCTATTCTGTGGACTTTTATTGCCTTCCCTTCAATCACTTCCTGGCCCACCTCCTAGTTTGCTTGTCTTTATAAGACATGCTTAGTGTAACCCACATTGCCTGAGCAACTTCACATTTTTTTATGCTCCTGTTTGCGTACCACTTGTCTATACTGTGTCTGACTACCCGTGTACCGACCCCGGCTTCATTTACCATCTGTGCTTGTTCGCTGTTCGCCCTGACCTCAGCTTGTCTCCTGGATTTCCTTTTGTCTGCTGCTTGTACTCTGCACACATGAGTGGTCTCCACAGTGCTGGTTTAATTATGATATCCAGTTTTGCCAAAAGATAGCTGGTCGGAAGGAACTACGTTTTGACTGCCAGGATGGGTGCCTTTGGCTGCTACTTATGTGCCCACTTAGACCAAACTCCTTGCAGCCCCCTGCCGGCGCTCTCACCGAAGCGTTGGCAGCATTCACAAAAGGTGTCTGCTGGATGTTCAATGAGAGCCACTGTAAGTGGTACACCATGTGTCGCTTTAAACACGAGTGTTCCATCTGCAGTGGGGCTCACCCAGTGGTTCACTGTTTCCACAAAGCGAAAGTGTCCCCGACCAAGCCAGGTTCCAGAGCTGACCTTCCTAAGCCAGAGGACACCAGTGAACATCTCAGGGATGCTTCACTGGCTCGATCAGTACCCCCTCAGTAAAGAGGCCCTGATCCTTCGGCATGGTTTTGCTCCGGGGTTTTGGATTCCCTTTATACCATTGGACAAGCCCACTATGTCCGCTAATTTGAAATCTGCAGCACAGTTTGAATCCGTGGTAGCTGACAAAATTGAGAAGTAGTTGCAATTGGGCCACATGGCGTGCCCGTTTGTCCTCCCCCTTACCACAACTTGCGAGTTTCCCCACTTGGTGTGGTACCTAAAAAAGAACCAGGAAAATTCAGACTAATCCATCACCTCTCCTTTCCTTCAGGTTCTTCTGTTAACGATGGCATTGACCCGGGTGCAATACGCCTCGTTTGATGTGGCGCCTTCTCTGCTTAGGTCTGCAGGCACTTCTGCTCTTCTGGTGAAGGCTGACATAGAATCTGCCTTTCGTCTTCTTCCTATCCACCCGAACTGTTTCCACCTCTTGGGCTGTTTTTTCCATGATAGTTACTATGCGGATATGTGCCTCCCATGGGTTGTGCCATATCGTGCTACTATTTTGGTTTGTTCAGCAGCTTCCTGGAGTGGGTTTTGATTCAATCCCCTGGCTTGCACTCAGTGTTACACTACTTGGACGATTTTTTATTTATAGGTCCCGCAGATAGTAATGATTACCATTGCCTGTTGTCCGCCTTTCAGAAGGTTTGTGGTCAGTTAGGCATCCCACTGTCAGATGCCAAGACCGAGGGCCCTGCCCATGCTTTGTCCTTTTTGGGCATCGAGATTGATTGTGTGGAGATGGTCTTCCGGCTCCCAGACAATAAACTGGCTAGGCTCCAGGCCTTGGTGTGATTCGCAAGGGATGCCAAGCTCTGGCTCCAGCAGCTTTAATCTCTGTTAGGCCACCTTGTCTTTGCTTGCCGAGTGCTTCTTTTTTTTTTTTTTTCTTTTTTTTTGCCACTTCAGCTAAATGTTTTCCGGGGGATGTTACTTCACCTCTACAGTTCAGTATATTCCCTTATATCATCACATCATTGTGGCTTTCAACTTCCTCTCAAAAAGTAAAACAAGAAACCAGACTGTTTACATTGCTTTCAACCATAATTTACCCCCCCTTATTTATCCATCCCGTATTATTACCCACCCCCACCCCCCTAAACCACCACCTCCCTAATTTTCCCACCCCCTCCTTTAATTCTCCCCCATTACTTTTCCCTACTTCCTACCGTACCTTCGCTCCTGCTCCCCTATTCTCCCTCGACTCTTATCAGCTCTTCTACTTTATATTTTCTATGATCTTACCTATCTAGTATTCTCTCGTTATTGTGGGGCCTCTATTTAAATACCGCACACCTCTGCTGCTCTTTTACACCTCAGGGTGTATGGTCTTGTTAATTATCGATTTCATTCTTTCTGATAATATTTTGGCAAATAGCTTTGTATCTGCATTTAGGAGTGCTATGGGCCTGTAGCTGGAGCATAATGTATTGTCTATACCTTCTTTCAGAATGATGGCAATGTTGGCTTCTAATGCTTCCCTCCTTATTGCCCACTTCTTCCCGATCCCATTCATATATGAACACATTCGGGGAAGAAGTAAGTCCTGAAATTTTTTGTAATAAGCCACGGTCAACCCATCGGGCCCTGGACTTTTACCTGCTGGGGTTTCCTGCAATGCTTTCCTAAGTTCTTCTTCCATAATGGGGGTCTCTAACAAATCCTTTTCATTGTCCGGGATTTTATGTAGTCGGGCTTCTTTTAAATATCTTTTTATTCTCTCCTTTTTTCTTTCTTTGGCCTCTTGCGACTTGTTCTTATCTATCGTATATAACTCACCATAGTACTTTTGAAAGACTTTCGCGATGTCGCTGGTTTTATACATAAGTTCGCCCGAGTTTGCCTTTATTTTTTCAATAAAGTTAATAGATTTCTTTTTTCTCACGATCCTTGCTAGATATTTGCCTGGTTTGTTACCGTTTATATATCTTTCTTTCTTCGTTAGGTTGAAGGCCTTACCTGTCTCTTGCTCAACCAGGTCCCTCATGTCCTCTCTCTTCCTGTGCAGGCGTGTCAGCACCTCCCTGTCCCCCAATTTTTTATGTTGCTGTTCTAGCTCATAAATTTCTTTTGTCAGGGCTATCCTGTCTTTCATCATTCTTCTCTTTTTCTCTGCCCCCCAACATCATGATAATACCCCTTATGTAGGCTTTATGAGCCTCCCAAACCGTTGCCTCAGCTACCTCCCCTGACCCGTTTATTTTAAAGTACAGCTCTAGTTCTTCTCTTATTCTCTTATCTATGTCTTTATCTTGAAGTAAGTCTTCATTTAGTATCCAGCTAATACCCCGTTTCTGTTGATCCCCTATTTTTATCAGACTCGCCGGCGCATGGTCTGATAGGGTCATAGTACCGATACTTGTACAGGTGACCATTTCCAGTAGCCTATGGTCTATCAGAAAAAAATCCAGTCTCGAGTACGTCGCATGCACAGGGGAATAATATGTGTAATCTCGTATATTCTCACGTTGCGTCCTCCATACATCAACCAATTGATATTGGTGAAGCTTCTTTTTCAATTTATTCACCCAACATTCTCCTATCCCCCGTGCATGTGACGTACTATCTCTTACCGGATCCAAACAACAATTAAAATCCCCTGCGATTATAGCCCCCCCTTCTTAAATTCTTCGAATTTTGCCAGAACCCCCATTACAAATCTTTTTTTCTTTTTGTTTGGTCCATAGATGTTTGCCAAAGAGCAGTCAAAGCTATTTAACTTCCCCTTCAGAAAGAGATATCGCCCCTCAGGGTCCGTCAATCTTGTCTCAAGCTCAAATTTTACTTCCTTGGCAAACCCTATGGCGACCCCTTTTACACCCCTAGTCGGGGAGTCTCCATAAAACCAAACTGGAAATTCTTTACAGTAAATTTTTTGATATCTGCCCATCCACAAGTGTGTCTCCTGTAGCATTGCTACGTCAGCCTTCAAAAACTTCAGCTCTCGCAATACATTAGCCCGCTTAGTGGGGGCGTTCAGCCCCCTAACATTATATGTAATTATTTTTACACTAGACATTGTTGCTTCTTTTTTTTTTTTTCCCTTCAAGAGAGCATACAAGGGAGCAGGAGTCCTAGTTCTGAAACCCCGTCCTACCCTATTTCCCCTTCTCACCCTCCCTCCCCCACCCCACCCACCCCCCCCAACCCCTCTCCCCCCCTGGGATGATTAGATCTCTTCGTGATCTAGCAAACCAAAGCCCCACCTACTTCTCCTGAGCCCCCGGTAGATCCCCTAGAGGATGAACTCGGCAAGGCCGTGATATGAGCTATCATTCCCCCCTGATGTTTTTTTGGGGGGTACCCCCGCCCGTTCCCCTCCCCCCACCTCACCTCCACCACTAGCCCCCATCCACCCTCTCCCCTCCCACCGCAAGTTCTATAGTTCTGTTTATCATTCCCTAATGGGGGACAAAGGGGAAGAAAGCGCAGAAAAAGAGAGAGAAAGAAAAAAAAAAAAAAAAAAACCACAACACTTCTCTTCACTTTCCTTCCCAATTTACAGTCCCCCATAAATCATTTCTTTCTTCCTGTTGATCTTTTTGGGTAAGTGACCAGTTGCCAGGATTGTACTGCCTCAGGACCCACTGCCTCCTTGTTCCGCTCCCACCATCCTGGGATCTCTATTATAGGAATATTTAAACGTTCGCAGAAATTTGGTGTATCTTCTGGAAATCTTAATACAGCAGAGCGTCCATCCTTTCGTCCTGTCAGGCATGCAGGGAATCCCCAAGAATATTGGGCATTGCAATCTTTGAGTTGCACCAACAAGGGTTGTAAAATTCTTCTTCTGATTAAAGTTTCAGCTGCCAGGTCTGGGAAGATCTGCAAAGAAGTTTCTCCGTACTTCGCCAGTTGATTGTTTTTCAGGCATACTCTGATCTGCTCTTTGTCTTGGAAATTGTGGAATCTGGCGATGACGTCTCTTGGTACATCCCCAGCAATCTCCGATGTATTCTTTCAAATTTAATTTTGCTGGTTTTACTTCCCCGTCTCACCATATGACCAAAAATGCCCTCCATTTTTTCTTGCAGATCCTCCTTTTCTCCTTGTGTCTCAGGCAGGCCTCTTATCCTGAGATTCTTCCTTCTCTTCCGGTTTTCTTGGTCTTCAATTTTGTATAATATGTGCCTTTGATCCAGTTGGATCTTATTGACTTGTGCCTTGAGGTTTCTTATCTCTTCCCCCTGCGTGTCCAAACTTCCCTCTGTGTTCTCTACTCTTGCTATTATATGGTGCATATCTTCATGCAGCGTTGCGATCTCCCCTTTTATAGATGTTTCCAATCTCGCAAACATCTCTGCCATTTCACTCTTGGTTGGGAGCAGTTTTTTTTGTTTAGAGTCCATTTTAATTTCTTCTTCGGCTGTCGCTAGCATGTCGCCACCCGTCTGGTTGGTTTCTGTAGCTTCCAGTTGTTTTCTTACCCCCGATTTTTGGGTGCACTCTGCGACTCTACTTTTACTCATCCCCTGTTTGTTTGGGCTTTCTCTGCTCCCTTCCCTGTTCCCTTCTTGCAACATATACTTTTTAATGGTTCCTGGGCTTGCGCTTATTCTAGGCTGGGTGGTGGGGTGGGGTGGGTTCACTGCAGCTCCTCTCGCGGTTTTAACTCTCATTTCTCACTCATACAAACCAACCCGCTGAAGTATTTTATTTAGGTAATACCGTCACATACTCCTGTCCGGGGGAAGAGATCTAAATCCTCCTGGGGCTTACAGCCAGAGCTGTTTAACCCACTTTTCTTCTTCCTGACTTAACCCCAACCACCACCGCTCTCCCCAACCTCCGCCGTCAGCCCTGTACACTGCAAACCCCACAACCTCCAGGGTGTACGCTGTATTCCAGAAGTTCTGGTATAAGCAAAAGTCCTCTTTTAATTTGTTATCTTTTGTTATCCTGTTTAATCATATATTATCTCCAACTCACTGATTTCAACCGGTCTTCTTAATCCCCTCTGCTTTCCGTCCTGGTGGGGTCACCCAGCTTAGCAGCAGGCTATGTCACAGCATATATCTGACTTGTGGACCCTATATTATATCTTCAAGTGAGCTAGTAGCATACCAGAGGCTCCTCTTGTCACTCATTACCATATAACTTCTTGCATAGTCTATGTCACAACATGTATCTAACCTGTGAGCCTTATATCTTTAAATGAGCCAGTAGCATACCAGAGTCACTCATTACCATATAGCCTTTTGTATTATCAGTGTTTTAGCAAGTCATATCATTTCCATAAATCCACAGTTAGGTCCCATAATCTATGGGTGATACCCCTAGTACTTGCGGTTTTGTGGGTGTAGGGGTTTTCTCCTTGTTCCGACCGCTCTCGTTTTTTTTCTTTTCCTTTTCTCTCCCCCCACTTCCGAGCGCTCCGCGCTGCAGACACCACGTCCTGTCGGCTGTATCTCGGCCGGCTCCCTCTCTCCTCTTGCTGTTTAGCGTTAGGGGGTTGGTATACTGGAGCGGGGGAATCCTCCTCCCGGCCGCTACCCCCGTAACGGCAGAGTGGCCCGAATCAGCGGTTGGGGGGTGGCAGGAACGCCTGCCGTGTGCAGCGGGATGGATCCCAATCAGGCAGTGGAGGAGAGCGCGCCATCTTTGCCCTGCTTCGGCATCTCGTGGGGGAGGATCGCTGGCTTCCCGGGCTCAAACACAGCTCCTACACAGCCTCACATCCGGTCCCTCCCTCCTCCGCACCCTGACTCTGCCCTTGCCGAGTGCTTCTGATGGGCAGGGCCTTCTGTAGGCAGCTATCGTGGGCTATGAAGGGTATATCAGCTCCACATCATTACATATGCGTAACCAGGCCTATGTGTGATGATTTGGAGGTGTGGTTATCTTTCCTGCAGACCTATAATGGTCATTCTTGCTGGCAACTGGAGAAAGTGCCCAACTCGCAGCTGAAGTTCTACACTGATGCATTGGGCTCCTGCGGTTTTGGCGCTTCTTCCAGGGTGCTTGGTACGCTGAACCTTTGCCGGCCTCATGGGCCCAACTCGATTTGTTGTGGAACATGGCACTGTTGGAACTTTTTCCCATCATAGTCGCAGTGGAATTGTGGGGGGGAATTGCAGAATAGGCGTGTGATTTTTTTGGACAGATAACATGAGTGTGGTGCTTCTTGTTCACAGTTCCACTGCTTCCACTCATTGGCTCCAACTGCTTCCCCGGTGGGACTCCCTTGCCCAAAGTTCTTATGGACCCTGTTAGACGATGTTGGACCCTCACTCTACTGAAACACTTGGGTGGTCTATCAGTGGATTTGGGCTGAATGAGTGTCAACGCTTGGTGGTGAGTTCCTCCTTTCCTCACCACAGGACAGGCGCCTGGCTCTCTTCTCCTACCTTATCTACCTGCAAGAAAAGAACATCTCTAGTTCAACAGTGGGTTCCGTCCTCTCTGCTCTTTCCTTCTGGTTTAGGCTCCTAGGCTGGGAAGACATTACTAGGGAATATAAAATGTGTAGATGTTCCCGCGTTAATGGCTGTAGGTATTGTTTAGTAATGAATTGCTGCCCTTACCAGTACAACCACCTGAGTGGCATGTAAAGTGCAAGTGAAAAATCAAAAGGTACAGTATCTCACAAAAGTGAGTACACCCCTTACATTTTTGTAAATATTTTATTATATCTTTTCATGTGACAACGCTGAAGAAATTACACGTTGCTACAATGAAAAGTAGTTAGTGTACAGCTTGTATAACAGTGTAAATTTGCTGTCCCCTCAAAATAACTCAACACACAGCCATTAATGTCTAAACCACTGGCAACAAAAGTGAGTACACTTCTATGTGAAAATGTCCAAATTGGGCCCAAACTGTCAATATTTTGTGTGGTCACCATTATTTTCCAGCACTGCCTTAACCCTCTTGGGTATGGAGTTCACCAGGGCTTCACAGGTTACCACTGGAGTCCTCTTCGACTCCTCCATTATGACATCACGAAGCTGGTGGATGTAAGAGACCTTGCGCTCCACCACCTTCTGTTTGAGGATGCCCCTCAGATGCTCAATAGGGTTTAGGTCTGAAGACATGCTTGGCCAGTCCATCACCTTTACCCTCAGCTTCTTTATCAAGGCAGTGGTCATCTTGGAGGTGTGTTTGGGGTCGTTATCATGTTGGCATACTGCCCTACGGCCCAGTCTCTGAAGGGAGGGGAGCGAGTTGCAGGAAGGACTCCACCAGGACTCTCAGTTACTGAAAAAACAGACTGATTTCTCCCGTCCTTAGGATAGGAGAACCAGCCTATAAATTCCAAGAGATGCCAGACCAGCGCTGTCAATAGCAGGGGCAGGACAGCAAGAGGAGGCTGGGGAACAGCACAGTGGCAGAACACCAGGGCCCGGTGGCAAGAGAACCTTTGCAACCCTGATAGTTATCCCACTGCTTTGGACCCTTATATTTTCTTGGTATGCTGGTGACATATATCTCTTGTTTTCTGTCACCCTGGGGGGGACCCAATACAGTAGGAAGAGAGCTCACTGCAGAACATGTGAAAGGGCCGTTGCAGGATTGTAGTAAAGGGCCCCAGGATATATATATATATATATAATTGCATTTTATAGTTGCCCCCCTTCTTTTGTCTCTGTCCCCCCATGTGCCCCCCCTAAATATGAAAGCGGGAGACGCCATTGCAAAGGAGTGGAGAAGAAGCATTCTGTGTTCTTGTCTTAAGGACAATAGTTGTGCTGACTGTGACGGGTGGGGGTTGGCTTTATTTTGTTTTTTCAGACTAGCAATTTGTGACATGAGGTTGTCAAGACGCTGTGTCCTCTCCTTTTTACAGTGTGAGCTCAACTTTATCAATATACCTTTTTATATAAGCTTTATGCGCATTCCACACTAGGCCGGGGTCAGACACTGAACCTGTATTATGTTCAAAGAAGTAATTTAGCGGAAGGCTCTGGTGTAAGATGGGTGTTGTAGTATGTAGTTGTTTGCTTGCCAGAGATATGTGTTACGTTGCTGTGGGGAGTCCTGGGGAGTTACATAACGGGTGACCCCGCCCCCTCTGACGTCACGGGGAATGCCACAGGGAAGTCCCCGTCAAGTCCCCATGCGTCAGAGGGGGGCGGGGTCACCGGGTAGCCCCGCCCTCCATTATTTAAGAACCGTCAGAAGACGAGAAGCGTCACACAGCGGGAGCCTCCCATCATGGATGCTGAGCGGCCCGAGAAGAAGAAGGGAAGATGACGCCGCAGAGGAAGATGCCGAACGAGAACACCGGAGGAAGAACCAGAAGAACCAGAAGAAGAAGAAGATGGAGGAACAAACCGAAGGAAGATAGAAGATAGAAGAAAGATGATAGAAGATAGAAGAAAGAAGAAGCATTTAAATAAAGGAATTGTCAAAAACTGTCTCTTGTCATTTTTAACATTTTTGACACTTTTTCTGTGAAATGGTAGGGGTACTTTTGTACCCCCTTACCATTTCACACAGGGGGGGCCGGGATCTGGGGGTCCCCTTGTTAAAGGGGGCTTCCAGATTCCGATAAGCCCCCCCCGCAGACCCCCATAACCACCGTGCAAGGGTCGTGGGGATGAGGCCCTTGTCCCCATCAATATGGGGACAAGGTGCTTTGGGGGGCTACCCCAAAGCACCCTCCCAATGTTGAGGGCATGTGGTCTGGTATGGTTCGGGGGGGCTCTCTCTCTTGTCCCCCCCTCTTCTCCTGCAGCCTGCCAGGTTGTGTGCTCGGATAAGGGTCTGGTATGGATTTTTGGGGGGACCCCACGCCATTTTTTTTAAATTTTGGCGTGGGGTTCCCCTTAAAATCCATACCAGACCTGGAGGGTCTGGTATAGATTTTGAGGGGGACCCCCACGCCATTTTTTTTTTAAATTTTGGTCGGAGTTCCCCTTAATATCCATACCAGACCTGAAGGGCCTGGTATGGAATTTAGGGGGACCCCCACGCCATTTTAAAAAAAAATTTGGTTCGGGGGTTCCCCTGTGGGGAATTCCCATGCCGTTCTTATCAATGAACTTTTATGTGTATTGTCTGACCGGCAATTCATTAATAGCCGCGAGTAGTTTTAAATTACTTTTTTTCCTTGGAAATGTGATTTTTCTGTCAGACTGTTCTAAACACGGGAAACATGCGCCCCTTTACAGGCATACTCTAGACACCCCCCAGGTACGAAATTTAAAGGAATATTACACTTTTATTGTTTCACTTTAAGCATTATTAAAATCACTGCTCCCGAAAAAACGGCCGTTTTTGAAACTTTTTTTTGCATTAATCCATGACCCCTGGGGCAGGACCCAGGCCCCCAGACGCTTTTTATGACAATAACTTGCATACAAGCCTTTAAAATTAGCACTTTTGATTATTCATGTTCATGTCCCATAGACTTTAACGGTGTTCGCTTGTTCGAACAAAATTTTTGCCTGTTCGCATGTTCTGGTGCGAACCGAACAGGTGGGTGTTCGGCTCATCCCTAGTTGTAAGGTATACTTTGAAAGATCCGGGTAGAGTTGTATTCCCTCGTATGGTGGAGATAGTGGTGAGTTGGTTTTGGCAGATGTGTGGAATTTTTCTTTGATATGAAAGAAATATACCCTCATTAATACATCTCTTGGGACGGAGGCTACCAAATGTGGCGGCTTTGAGATTATGTGGATTCAATCGATGATAAGATGCCTGGGGTCAGCCCAGCTGGGGAGGAGTTGTCAGGTGGAAGAGCTGGAGTAGTGAGGGTGGAGGCTATCAGGGGGCCCATGGGGAGCTCCCCAGCCTGGGGGGGGTGACCCTGGGCTGGGGCTCGGGTGCATCCAGGAGAAGTGAAGAGATCTTGGAAGGAGAGGCACATGAGAGAGCAAGGAGAGGACAATGGGGGAGAACACTTCTAAGAGTCTACTGGTCGCAGCCGGAAGGGCTGGTGAGTGAGCACAGTCGGGAGGACTAGGGAGGCACGCCTGAGAGAACTGGGAGATTGCAGTTTCAGATGTTTGCAGAACCAGCAGAGAGGACTGTGGGAAGGGCAGTATGGGGAGGTCTTTGCAGCCATGCTGGCTGGCAGGGCCTAAAGAGAGCTATTTGGGAGTGGTAGCTGAATGGAGGACAGTTAGCACCTGAACTATTTCTGTACCACAGGAGCCCAAGGTCCCTGCCCGCAAGAGGTAGTTCATTGAGGTCTGGCTGAAGTAGTGTCAGGCCTACCCATGCGGTGCTAGCTAGTCTGGAGGAGTAACAGTCTGCAGCAAGTGAAGTGCTTGAGGAGAAATGGTGTGCAGCAGGTGTTTGTGCTGGAGAGAAGATTGTAGTGTATATACTGGAGTGTATATAGAAGTCCCAAGCAAGTTTGTACTGAATATTCCTGGGCATCCCATAGTTCCCAATTTCCCATCCAAGTTTGGTCCCCTCAAATAGAAAAACAGGACAAAGCTATGGACTCTTCTATGTCTCTGAGGGACTGAGGAATGGATGTCTGGCTGGGCAGGGTGACAGGTGAACCACTACATTCAGCGACCCCTATGGGGGCATGGCTACATATACTTTGAGTCAACATTTAAAATTAGGTCCCGCCTGTTAAAAGCTTGCATGAACAGATAGTATTTGCTAAGTGCTACTTACTTTTCACAAGCTTTTGAGTTCCTGCTTAGTAATATAATCCCTATGTACACATACTGTAACTAAAAAGTTGCCATCCAGAAAATTGTCTTTATAGTGTGATCCACTTGTTATGCAGTCAGTGAAAAGGGAAAGCTTTTGGCACCTTCTTTATACAACTAAGGTAAATGTATTAGTACACTATGTGAACAGCAAACAGAAGCATGCACAGAACATGGCTTTGCTAGCATGTTATATAATCACAAAATCAACATGTTATACAATTAAATTCCCAACATGTACAGATTGGTGAGGATAGTAGCAATCCACACGACTACTGTTTTCCATTTTTTTTATCCTTCTTTTACACCTATCCAGTACTTAGTAGGGGCCCTTTTTCTTTCAGAAGAGCCTCATTCAATAAGGTACTGGATACATTCATAGGGATTAGGGCCTATTCTGACTTCACAGCAGTGACCACAGTTTGCCGGCCACAAGTGTATGCTTTAAACCCCCTGCTCCACCTTAGCTCAAAGAATTGCTGCTATATAAACTACACTATGGGGTTAATTTACTAAGACTGGAGCACTCAGAATCTGGTGCAGCTGTGCATGGTTGCCAATCAGTTTCTAACTGTAGCTTGTTCAATTAAGCTTTGACAAAAGCAGTCCCGTCCAGCAGGATGTCCTGGCTCTATCCTAGGGGTTGGAACCGAGGCTTGGCTCGGATAAGCTGTGGGATGCAGGCCTCTGGTACAGTGACGTCACTAGCGGTGCGACAACGTTTTGGCGCATGCGAACTGTGTTAAACAGGCGCGCGCCTTCCTGCCGTGTGTATGCTTAATTAGTTTAAGGCCAATGCCCTTTGTACAAAAATCCACGGGAAAGTTTGTACAAAGTCCTATCGTGTGTATGGGCCTTAATATTGATTTGTCAAAAAAAAAAATTAACACCCAGAGAAGATCACTTTTTGACATCCCCTTGCACTACATGACATGATTATTACATCAACAATCTTAAAAATAAAATGTTAACTGCCGGAAGAGAAACGTAGACTGTGAAAACTGTAGTGTCCACTTACGCTAGAGATCAGTGGAGAAGTGCCCTCTTATGTTAGTGGTTCATTGAAAAGCAACCTCTTACTGTACATTTCTGGTCAATGTAGAAATAAACCATCACATTGGATGCCAGTGGAAAATTGCCTGCTAATAGGGATAAGCCGAACAACCCCCAGTTCAGTTTGCATCAGAACATGCGAACAGGCAAAACATTTGTTTGAACACACAAAGTCTACGGGACACGAACCTGAAAAACCAAAAGTGCTAATTTTAAAGGCTTATATGCAAGTTATTGCCATAAAAAGGGTTTAGGGACCTGTGTCCTGCCCCAGGGGACATGTATCAATGCAAAAAAAAGATTTAAAAACTGAAGTTTTTTCGGGAGCAGTGATTTTAATAATGCTTAAAGTGAAACAATAAAAATTAAATATCCCTTTAAATATCGTTCCTGGGGGGTGTCCTTAGTATGCCTGTAAAGTAACACATCTTTCCTGTGTTTAGAACAATACCACAGCAAAATGACATTTTTAAAGGAAAAAATGTCATTTAAAACTACTCACGGCTGCAATGTATTGTCGGGTCCCAGCAATATAGATGAAAATCATTGAAGAAAATTACATGGGTTCTCCCCCAGTCCATTACCAGGCCCTTTGGGTCTGGTAGGGATATTAAGGGGAACCCTGCACCCAAATTTTAAAAAAAAATGGCGTGGGGGGGCCCCCAGTCACTATATACTCTGAACAGCAGTTTATATACTATATGGCCTGCCCTATATACTCTGCAGAAAATTGGGCTTTAGGTGTTGGTGGTACCAGAACACTGTAAGTCCTCACAGTTACTCTTGTTACTCTTGGTGGGTGCAGGAATGGGCCTGCTGTGAAATACTACATCAAAAATTGTAATTACATACCCCTGTTAAACAGGGGCAGAAAACTTGGGCCTTGGGTGGTGGTGCCACAACACTGTAACCCCTCACAGGTACTCTTGTTTAATGCAGGAATGGTCCCTGCATTGAAATATTATATCAAAAATTGTAAATACATGCCCCTATTAAACAGGGGCAGAAAAATTGGGCCTTGGGTGGTGGTGGTGGTGCTACAATACTGTAACCCCTCACAGATACTCTTGTTGGGTGCAGGAATGGGCCCTGCTGTGAAATATTCAATCAAAAATTTTAAATACATGCCCCTGTTAAACAGGGGCAGAAAAATTGGGCCTTGGGTGGTGGTGGTGGTGCCCTAAACCAAAAATATTATTGGAAGCTAGCATCATCAAGATTGAGGAAGAATAGGATAGTCAGCATAGACAATCTTCAAGGGATCCAACATCCATAGCAAATTCAATCAGTTACGTCAGCATCAGGTGCTTGATAACTGCTGATCCAAGACTGATTCATTTTTATGAATGTGAGCCAATCAATGGAGTCTGTGGATAGGCGCACTCTTTGATCCATTACAAACACTTCAGCAGCACTGAATTTGCATTCAGAAAGCACATTGGATGCAGGACAGGCCAGTAGCTCAATTGTATATTGAGCAAGTTCTGGCCAGTGGTCCATCCTCAAGACCCAGTAACCCAGTGGATGCTCTGTTGGAAAGGTCTCCAAGTCTGCTCTTGCCCCTAGATATTCCTGTACCATGTAATGCAGACACTGGCGATGGTTGCTTGAATCGATCAGACCTTGGCGCTGAGGACTAAAAAATTGTTTAAAGGTATCGGTCAGCCAGCAACCTTCTCCATTGCTCTTCCTCTGACTGCACGAAGCCTCAGCAACACATTGTCCAGCACCAGGAAATGGTAACCTCCCAGGGTCTGGAAATGCATTGTACAAATCTTTCTTCAAGGCCTCCTGAAGATGTTTCATCCTCTGCTCCCTCTAGGAAGGCAGGATGAGTTCTGCAAGCTTACCCTTGTCACGTGGATCAAGAAGGGTTGCCAGCCAGTAATGATCCCTCTCGTTGGTACCACAAGTCCTAGGGTCTTTCGCAGGCTTTGCAGAATCAGGGAGGCCATGCAGCGTAAGTTTGCAGAGGCATTCGATTCTGAGTCCTCTGGGTCACTAAGGATCACATGATCCATAAACACCTCCTCCTAGCCACGTACAACTCCTTGGTTTCTGGGGACTGAAAACCATCCCTTGAAAACTGCTGGTGAGTGTTATCCTCTACATCCATGCTGACACAATTTTCTTGCTCCTCCTCTTCTTCCTGTGTGTTTGGCAGCCCGCAGGAATGCTATCTGGATAAAGGGGGCCTTGAGAGGTAAGGAAGTCCTCCTCTTCCTCCCGCTGTTCTGCCTCAAGTGCCCTGTCCATGATTCCACAAAGCGTGTGCTCCAACAGGAAGACTAGAGGGACACTGTCACTGATGCATTCATTATCACTGCTCACCATCCTTGTGGCCTCCTCAAATAGTGACAGGACAGTGCATGCATCCTTGATCAGTAGTCACTGGTGTGGCGAAAAGAAGCCAAGCTCCCCTGACCCTGTCCTAGTGCCATACTCGCACAGGTACTCATTGATGGCCCTCTGCTGTGTGTTCAGCCGCTGCAGCATTGCCAACATTGAGTTCCACCTGATGGGCATGTCACAAATGAGGCGGTTGGTGGGCAGGTTGCATTCCCTTTGAATGTCAGCCAGCCGAGCACTGGCATTGTATGATTGGCGGAAATGACCACAGACATTTCTGGCCTGCCTTAGGAGATCCTGTAAGCCTACAAGCTGGCTGAAGCTGGCGTGGCGTCAACCACCTCTGAGCCTGCTCCTGCGGAGCTGACAGAATCTCTGCCCCGGTGTGGCTCTTGTCCCCTAGGCAGACCAACTCAAGCACCGCATGGCATCTTTTAGCCTGACTGCTTGCATGGCCCTTTGACCGCTTACGGAGCACCACTGGTTCAGAGGACAAATCTGCAGAAGAGGCCATAGAGGAAGAAGAAGAGGAGGGGGTGGAGACGAGAGCTGTGGCAGAATCACCACTAGCATTTTCGAGGCATGTTGGCAGAACAAGCTCCAACAACACTGAACCCTGTCCTGCATCCCTTTCCAGCTGCCAGCAGAGTTACCCAGTGCGCCGTGAAGTAAAGGTAACATCCCTGCCCATGCCTGCTGGACCATGAGTCAGTGAAGCGGATCAAGCAATGTTTTGGCCTCGTTGGACAGGACGGTCCAACGAGGCCAAAACATTGCTTGATCCGCTTCAGACATAGGTTGCAAACAGCAACGGTGCGATCTGCTCTTGAAAAAGGCCCACACCAAGGAACTTTTAAAAGTCAGCGGGGAGTCAGCAGTGCCCTGCACCTGCAGAGCTCTGCGGTGTGATGCAATAGGGTGGCTGCTCTTAAGATGCCCCTAGTGGGCATCCTGCCTTGTTGGAGTTGTGCCTCCTCCTCCCCTCTTCTCTCAGGCACCCAAGTACAGTCAGTGACCTCATCATCCCCTCCCTCCTCGTCACTGGAGTAAACTTGGCAGTATGCTGCAGCTGGGAAAACATGAATACCAGTTTCTTGTCCTTCTTGGGTACCCCCTCTCTCTAGGCTTACGTTACTCCCTTCCTCAACCTGAGAACCAACATCGGAGCCTTCAAATCGCTGCACATTCTCCAGCAGCATGTGGTCGAATAATTCTGGGGACTCCTCCGTGCATGATGGTGGGGCTACGGAAGGAGTGACTGTGGACAAGGAGCTGGTGGAATAGGCTGCTTTGGCAAACTACTCTGAGCCTGGGTGACAGAGGATGAGGAGGATGAGGACGACTTTGTTATCCACTCCACCAACTCTGCATTTTCTTGCTCAATAACACGGCCAGCAGCAGAAAAAAAGGACAAGCGTGCCCGACGGCCACCTGCAGAGGATGCACCATGTCCATGACCTGTTGACTGTAGACACAGAGGCTGCTTGCCCTCTTTTAGTTGCCCGTGAGTGTCTGCCTTTCCTTGGTGGCCCTCTGGACATGATGTATATTTTAGATATAAATTGGTGGTGCTGCGCAAATCCTAAATATATGCACTAAAAAATAAATTATATAAATATAAATAAGGGTGGTTCTGATCAAATTTGATATAAAAAAACATGTGGAAAAAATTTGTATGAAATAGTGACAATCGGAGATGGTGAAACTAATAGCAGTGATAATAAATGAGAAACATGAAAGCATAATCATCAGTAACCATATCCTAAAAAGCAATCATCACCAGAGATTCAATCGCTAAAAAATAAAAACTATATAATATATATGTGTAAAAGATAATAATAAATGATGAGAGTATATCCACTTGGGTAAGTTTAAATAAAACTAAGTTTATTTCAAAAGGTTATGATCGACAATTTATTAGGACTCAGATCGCTGAAGTCTCAAAGATTGATCGGGATGAATTGATTAAAGATAAAATTACACAAAAAAATTCAGTCACAGGGATACCTCTTATTCTAGATTTCAATGTGCAACATAAAAAAGTTGAAAGGATAATTAAACGCCACTGGCATATCTTGATGGCAGATAGACAGTTACAAGAAATTCTATCTAGGGACCCGAAGTTTATATATAAAAGGGCACCCACGATCAGGGACTTAGTGGTCAAAAATGTTGTGGACCCACCTAAGAAACTTTTTTCCTTTTTTACCGGTAATGGATTCTTTCCGTGCAGAAGATGTTTCGCCTTCTTACGGACTAAACGCCCTAATGAAAAAGTGTTTAAGTTTACCTCAACCAGTACAGGAGATAGCTACGAGATTAAGGACTTTATTTGTTGTAATACTGAAGGGGCGGTATACGCCCTTGAATGTAGCTGCGGCCTTCAGTATGTAGGCTGCACGAAAAGACCTTTGAGGGTACGCATTAAGGAACATGTTAAAAATATCCTCAATGGTTATGACAAACATTGTGTATCAAAACACTTTTTGACTTGCCATAACAAAGACCCTACCCACCTTAAATTTTGGGGCATCACACCCTATATTAAACACTGGCGGGGGGGGCCATAAGGTGAGAACCCTAAGTAGATTAGAATCAAAATGGATCTTCACCTTGGATACATTCTGGCCTCGGGGTTTAAATATCGAATTTAAACTCAACTGTTTTTTGAGTGATTTTTAACCCCAGGTGCCCGCTTTACAAATGATCACTGCCTAGTCAGACTTTTTTAAATTGCTTTCACCTTATTTAATCATTTAATACACAATTTTGGTAGAGTGTTTATTAGCTACCTCTTTATCCACCTTTAATATTGTTTGATTATTCTCTTTTTTTATATATATTTTATTATTCCAGTTAGTGGTTGAGACTAGCTGATTGGCTTCACCTATAGCTACTCACTGTGCCAACCATAACCTCATATAACTATTTTGGCTTTACCAAACCATATGGCTGGAACATATGGGCTGCCCTTGGTATTAGTCATGTGCACATGAGCTATTCATTTTTATTCTTCTCTATTTTTATTTTACTCTCACTATTAGGATATTCTCTATTTTTTATTTTGATCTTCTGGCGTTAGCTATTTGGTTCCGGCAGTGTTAACATATATTTACCAATTGCTATGTATGTATATTTATATGTTCTGTATATGCAGGGTGTATTTTTTAAGTAGTTTTCATGTGAGCCTGCTATCAGTATTGTTGTCTCTCTCTTCCGTTTTTTTAGGTATATAGTTTTAAATTATTTTTATATTTTTATATATTCTCAATTATTTTTATACGCTCCATTAGCTCCAGATTTCTAAAGGCTGTTTCTCCCTGCCATCTTTGATCCATAAATAATATAAGTTTTCCTTTTAGTTATCACATCACCCAATTTTAATCTTTACTCGGCAGTCCGTTTCTATACATATAAATTGTTTACATCTCGAGCGTCCCAGGCTGACATACGGGCTCGTTTCCTCCACTGCTGACATAAGTAGAGGTCTTTAGTATTATCTCCCTGCTCATTGGCCCGTAAGATCAGCTGATGCTTCGTGTCGGCGCACAGTACACACAAGTATCGCGCCCTGTTGTCACTGGGAAAATGGCCACCGCAATATAGAATACATGACTCCGGGAAAATGGCCGCCCATTGCCGGCCAGTATTTGTCTATTTAAAGATACTCTATTTGCCTGTACGCATCCCCTGATGAAGTCACGTGTGGTGTGACGTCACGCGTAGGGACGGGACAGGCTCCAGATATTGCTAGAGGATCACGAGCTCGCCGCTCGTCGGATCAAAGCGTTGTGTACCTTTTTTTTATGTGAGTTTTTACTTTTTCTGAATAAAAGCTGTTATTTTTTAAACAATATCACACTATTGGATCCATCCTGCTTTATCTTCCTATACATACCCCCCTGCACTATACCTGTGAGAACCATACTCTGGATCCAGGACGGTGAGGGATGCGGTGGAGTCCATAGGTGGATACCTCCAAAAGTGTTTTCTGGTCATATGCTCTTGCCCTATTACCTTAAGGTAAGGGGCCACCTTTCACTTGTGTGTGTGTATACACGAAGAGGCACAAGATTTGATCTATTTTGAGCACATATAACCGCAACTATTGCATGTTAAGACGTTGCGATTACCACGTTTGATTTGATTGAAATATTTTATTGTGGGACTATCTGAATTTATAAAAACTCATTTGGGACATTTCTGATGAACTTTTGTTTGAACGTTTGTCTGCACATTGTCACTTCAGGCATTGCTTGTTGCCATCCACGTTGTATTTATTTTTACTTTGCTGCACAGTGTCACCTTATGAGTTGGTTCTTTGCTTATAGTATTTATCACTTAGTTTTATTTAAACTTACCCAAGTGGATATACTCTCATCGTTTATTATTATCTTTTACACATATATATTATATATTTTTTATTTTTTAGCGATTGAATCTCTGGTGATGATTGTTTTTTAGGATATGGTTATTGATGATTATGCTTTCATGTTTCTCATTTATTACCACTGCTATTAGTTTCACCATCTCCGATTGTTACTATTTCATACAAATTTTTTCCACATGTTTTTTTATATCAAATTTGATCAGAACCACTCTTAGTTATATTTATATAATTTATTTTTTAGTGCATATATTTAGGATTAGCGCAGCACCACCAATTTATATCTATTTCACTTTGAAGGTCAGGTGTGTACTCGATTCGGTGCAAGCTGCTTTTCCCAGGTTAGCGACTGATATACCTGATTGCGCGGGAATAACACTAATATCCTTCAGTTTGTTCTACCTACCACCCATTCCTGCAGCAATCATGGATGTGTTTTCTTATATGGAAAAAAGACAAGTGAACCTAGAAGAAGTATTTAACATCACCAATACAAAAACCAATAGTAATTTAGATCTTGAAAGCTTAATGCGAAAACTAGGACATAACATGGAAAAGAAAGTTAGCCTCTGGTGGGATATCTGCACATTTGAGACATATCTCAAAGAAAATATCGTTCCAAGAAGGCTTAGGTGGGATATCCCCCCAAATGATGGGCTCACCGACCAAGAATCAAATGATGAGTGGTATAAATTTTTCAATGACAAAGGCCTGGAACTTCTGGGTTTTCTGTTAGATAGAAAAAGAAGGAAAAACAAGATAATTGACCAGAATATCGCGGATCTTAAAGAGGAATTGGAATCACATAAGGATACAACTGAATTTAAAACCTTAATGACCCAATTGAATAAAGATCTTGTCAAAAAAGATAAAGAGGTCCAACAGAGGAAAAGCAAGAAACACACGCGAGACACAAATGATTTCCGGAATGACCAAGTCTTTAAATGGCAAAGCCAACTAGGGAAAACTGAAACTCTATCAACATACTCCACACCTGAAAAAACAGTGAGAGTGAATTCCCAGCCTGTAAATGAACAACCAAGGCCAATCATGGAAAACATGAGATACCAGGACTCCAAAGATGGAAATAGGGCCATGACCCCAAGACACAGTGAAAATGAGAGGAGATATACTGAATATCAGGGTTTTACCCCTTATCGGAATGATAGAAGACCTCAACATAATAATCGGACACCGCAAAATGGAGGGAGAAAACCATATTATGGGAAAAATAATAGAAGACCCCAAAATAAGAATAACTGGTATAGACCACCATACGGGGAACGAGAATATAGAGGGCCACCTTATGAATACAGAGAGCAGAGGAGACCTACGCAAGAATACAGAGATAATAGAGAATCGGATTATTATAGACCAAGGGAAAGAAGTCCCTTGCAGGAATATGGATATGAAGATAGAAGAATACCGCCGCAACGAAATTACCGGGCTGACGAACGAAGTCCATTTCCCACCTATAATTACTACGCCCCTCTTACAACTCGAGAAGGAGATGAAAGATCATCAAGACCCTATCCCCCACACTATGGAGACCAAGAATTGAACAGGCCTTTTTTAGATCGGAGCCGAGAGAATCACCCGGTGAGAAACCCAGACGAGATGCGCGGCCCAAGAAAAAGTCCAGAAAGAAGAGAGGACGAAGATCCGGCAAGAGACAACAAAAGAAAGAGAGAGTAAAGGGAGAGGGGATCTTTAATCTTAGTGGCCAGCCACTCACACACGAAGAAGTTGGGGTATTAGACAAAGGGTTGAAATATGCACCCACAAAAAATCTTAATAAATTTGAGACCTATATTGGGATTCAAAAATTTGTGCGAAAGCTTAATATTCAGAAGTACATGGCCGGAAATCCCCCAATAACTAAAGTGTTATTACCCGAACAAGATGACGTCTTACATAGTGCACTCAGGAACAAATCTGTTTTTAATCCCCCAATGAAAGACAGCAAACATATTGATGTTTTAAAAAAAATTGTTTTAGATGAGGTAAAAGACTTGAAGATTAAAAAGAAAGAGGAACCTAATTTTATTAAAAATGGTATTCGAAAGCTGACAAAGAGGCGGGATATTGTTATCCGACCAGCGGATAAGGGAGGTGGGATCGTGATCCTCTCCAAAGAACAGTACCACAATTCGATGACCCTCATGCTGGGTGATACCAACACATACACTAGGTTGATTAAGAACCCTATGTTTGGGTGCCGGAGGGCACTAGAGCAAGTCGTCCACTTAGGGGCAAAAAAGTCCATACTTAACAAAAAAGAAGCGAGATTTCTGATACCTGATTCCTGCCGTACGCCAATTATTTATTCCTTACCTAAAATTCATAAAAATGGAACTGACCCACCACCTAGGCCGATAGTAAATGGGATTGAGTCATTGACCTTTAGGATGGGTCAGTACATTGATGTCTTCTTGCAGCCAGCGGTCCAAAAAACTGAAGCGTACTTGAGAGATAGCAAAGAAATGTTGCAAATTATAGAAAATATCTCAGTAGGAGATAAATCATGGGTTATGGCCACGGCGGATGTGTCATCCCTATATACGATTATCCCTCACCATCGGGCATGCGAAGCGGCAAAATGGGGCCTGAGGAAATTCACTAAGCTCCCGTGCATACAGAGAAAGTTTCTGATTAAATGTCTGGATTTTTGTTTAAAAAACAACTATTTCTGGTACAACAAGTCATACTATCACCAACAGACCGGAGTGGCCATGGGAGCAAGATTTGCCCCCAGCATAGCTGGTCTCTTCATGGCACAATGGGAGGAATACAACGTCTTTAATGAACGACCAAGGGAACTAGCTATATACAAAAGATACATTGATGACATCTTTATACTTTGGGATGGAGAAGCAAGTAAGCTGATCGAGTTTCTTGAACAGCTGAATAAGAATGACAGAAATATTGTACTCACCTGGGATGTCAGTCCAACTAGAATAAATTTTTTGGATTTGGAGATTACACTAGAAAACTCCACATTCAGCACTAAGATGCACTTTAAAGGCGTCGACAGGAACAGCTACCTCCCAACAGAAAGTTGCCACCATAGAAATTGGATCTTTAATATTCCGAAAGGCCAATTGATATGAATAAAGAGGAATTGTACCAAAATAGAAACTTTTTTTGAACTGGGTGAAAAAATGGGTGAGAGGTTTATTTCAAAAGGTTATGATCGACAATTCATTAGGACTCAGATCGCTGAAGTCTCAAAGATTGATCGGGATGAATTGATTAAAGATAAAATTACACAAAAAAAATTCAGTCACAGGGATACCTCTTATTCTAGATTTCAATGTGCAACATAAAAAAGTTGAAAGGATAATTAAACGCCACTGGCATATCTTGATGGCAGATAGACAGTTACAAGAAATTCTATCTAGGGACCCGAAGTTTATATATAAAAGGGCACCCACGATCAGGGACTTAGTGGTCAAAAATGTTGTGGACCCACCTAAGAAACTTTTTTCCTTTTTTACCGGTAATGGATTCAGAAGATGTTTCACCTTCTTACGGACTAAACGCCCTAATGAAAAAGTGTTTAAGTTTACCTCAACCAGTACAGGAGATAGCTACGAGATTAAGGACTTTATTTGTTGTAATACTGAAGGGGCGGTATACGCCCTTGAATGTAGCTGCGGCCTTCAGTATGTAGGCCGCACGAAAAGACCTTTGAGGGTACGCATTAAGGAACATGTTAAAAATATCCTCAATGGTTATGACAAACATTGTGTATCAAAACACTTTTTGACTTGCCATAACAAAGACCCTACCCACCTTAAATTTTGGGGCATCACACCCTATATTAAACACTGGCGGGGGGGCCATAAGGTGAGAACCCTAAGAAGATTAGAATCAAAATGGATCTTCACCTTGGATACATTCTGGCCTCGGGGTTTAAATATCGAATTTGACCTCAACTGTTTTTTGAGCGACTGATATACCTGATTGTGCGGGAATAACACTAATATCCTTCATGATGTATATTTTGTTTTGCAACACCACACTACATTGTATTTGATACTGTGTACACCACCAGAAGTGTAGTAGAAACTGTATACATTGTATTAGATACTGCGTACACCGCCTGCACTGTATTAGCAACTGTACTATGGCTGCACTGTATTGTGTATTTTTTTTCCTCATTAATGTACACACAGCACCCCATATTTACAGAAAAACACAGAATTGTTGACATTTTTGCAGATTTATTAAAAAAGAAAAACTGAAATATCACATGGTCCTAAGTATTCAGACCCTTTGCTCAGTATTTAGTAGAAGCACCCCTTTGATCTAATACAGCCATGAGTCTTTTGGGGAAAGATGCAACAAGTTTTTCACACCTGGATTTGGGATCCTCTGCCATTCCTCCTTGCAGATCCTCTCCAGTTCTGTCAGGTTAGATGGTAAAGGTTGGTGGACAGCCATTTTTAGGTCTCTCCAGAGATGCTCAATTGGGTTTAAGTCAGGGCTCTGGCTGGGCCATTCAAGAACAGTCACAGAGTTGTTGTGAAGCCACTCCTTCATTATTTTAGCTGTGTGCTTAGGGTCATTGTCTTGTTGGAAGGTAAACCTTCGGCCCAGTCTGAGGTCCTTAGCACTCTGGAGAAGGTTTTCATCCAGGATATCCCTGTACTTGGCCGCATTTATCTTTCCCTCGATTGCAACCAGTCGTCCTGTCCCTGCAGCTGAAAAACACCCCCACAGCATGATGCTGCCACCACCATGCTTCACTGTTGGGACTGTATTGGACAGGTGATGAGAAGTGCCTGGTTTTCTCCACACATACCGCTTAGAATTAAGGCCAAAAAGTTCTATCTTGGTCTCATCAGACCAAATAATCTTATTTCTCACCATCTTGGAGTCCTTCAGGTGCTTTTTAGCAAACTTCATGCGGGCTTTCATGTGTCTTGCACTGAGGAGAGGCTTCTGTCAGGCCACTCTGCCATAAAGCCCTGACTAGTGTAGGGCTGCAGTGATGGTTGACTTTCTACAACTTTCTCCCATCTCCCGACTGCATCTCTGGAGCTCAGCCACAGTGATCTTTGGGTTCTTCTTTACCTCTCTCACCAAGGCTCTTCTCCCCTGATAGCTCAGTTTGGCCAGACGGCCAGTTCTAGGAAGGGTTCTGGTCATCCCAAACGTCTTCCATTTAAGGATTATGGAGACCACTGTGCTCTTAGGAACCTCAATTGCAGCAGAATTTTTTTGTAACCTTGGCCAGATCTGTGCCTTGCCACAATTCTGTCTCTGAGCGCTTCAGGCAGTTCCTTTGACCTCATGATTCTCATTTGCTCTGACATGCACTGTGAGCTGTAAGGTCTTGTATAGACAGGCGTGTGGCTTTCCTAATTAAGTCCAATGAGTATAATCAAACACAGCTGGACTCAAATGAAGGTGTAGAACCATCTCAAGGATGATCAGAAGAAATGGACAGCACCTGAGTTAAATATATGAGTGTCAAGGCAAAGGGTCTGAATACTTAGCACCATGTGATATTTCAGTTTTTCTTTTTAATAAATCTGCAAAAATGTCAACAATTCTGTGTTTTTCTGTCAATATGGGGTGCTGTGTGTACATTAATGAGGAAAAAATTAACTTAAATTATTTTAGCAAATGGCTGCAATATAACAAAGAGTGAAAAATTAATATATATATATATATATATATATATATATATATATATATATATATATATATATATATATATATATATATATATATCTCAAATACACTGCCACTAACTGAATAACCTGAAGCTATCTCTCTCCACACCAACAACACTACACACGGCCACCATGTAAGCAGTCTTATATAGTGTGGACTTAGTCCCCCTGAGCCATGATTGGCCAAAGGCACCCTGCCTTTGGCCAATTATGGCTCTCTTAGCAGAGGGCGCTGTGATTGGCCAAAGCATGCAGGTCAGGTGCATGCTTTGGCCAATCATCATACAGCAATGCACTGCAATCTCACAGTGCATTATGGGGCGTTCCGCAGCACTCAAATTTGACGCAAACGCCCCATAATGCTGGCTCTTCAGTGAACAGACGCACACCTGATGTTCGAGTCAAACGTATATTCGACTCGATCATCAAGCTCATCCCTACCTGCTAACATTGATGGTCAGTTTAGGTAGGAGATCAAGATCCAGCATTTCTAACAGCTCATGGAACCCCTAGAAACCTCTGGAGGAAACCTAGGGTTCCACAGACCTCTGGTTGAGAAAAGATGGCCTAGCCTATCCTCTTCAGGGGGTTTTATGTTGTGAACTCAGAAATTCCATTCTGCACACCAGTGCTTTGTTAATACTTTATTCATCTTCAGAATATTAGCAAAAACCCCTACCCACCGCTCCCTCAAACCCCCTCTAATGAACGACTTACCTAAAGTCACAGTCATGTGATGATCCTTCTCTTTTCTTCTGTTTACTTCTTCAGGTGTTCACATCACTGCCTGTGTAATATTGAAGGAGACAGCACTGCCAGTGACTATGTCTTCTCTCATTGGCTCCAGAGGCAGGAGAACTCACAGAGACAGTGAGGGTACTAATACAAGAGAAGATGGCAAACACCTATTCCCCAAGGCAGGAAAATTAACTTGGCTCATAGAGAAAACTCTATCCAGTACACTGCAGCATGGCTCAGGAGGAAGTGCTTGGAATCAAAATTGAGTTGTAAGGAAATACAGTGGTGAATAAATGATTTGATTCCCTGCAGATTTTGTAAGTTTGCCCACTTACAAAGAAAGGAAGGGTCAATAATTGTTATGTAATTTAAAAGATAGTGACAGAATATCAACCAACACATGATACAAATGTTATAAATTGAGTTGGAGTTCAGTGAGTAAAATAAGTATTTGATTCCCTACCAAATAACAATAATTCTGGCTCCCACAGACTGGCTACAGTATGTGCTCATGTGGTACACAGATTAGTCCTATCCATTTGAGAAAGTGCTCCTAACGACAACTCCTCACCATCATGGGCACGACCTAAGAGCTGTCAAAGGATGTCAGGGAAAAGATTGTAGACCTACACAAGGCTGGAATTGGCTACAAGACCATCAGCAAGAAGCTTGGTGAACAGGAGACAACTGTTTAAGCAATTATTTGCAAATGGAAGAAATACAAAATAACCATCAATCACCCTCAGTCTGGAGCTCCATGCAAGATTTCACTTCATGGGGAAAGAATGATCATGAAAAAAGTGAGGGATCAGTCCAGAACTACACGGGAGGAGCTTGTGAATGATCTCAAGGCAGCTGGGACCACAGTCACCAAACAAACCATTGGTAACACAGTATGTTGTAATGGATTGAAATCCTGTAGCGCCCGCACGTTCCCCCTCCTCAAGAAGGAACATGTACAGGCCCATCTGAAGTTTGTAAATGAACAGCTAAACGATTCTGAGAAGTATTGGGATGAGACCAAAATTGAGCTCTTTGGCTTTTACTCAACTCGCCGTGTTTGGAGGAATAAAAATGCTAACTATGACCCTAAGAACACCATCCCTACCGTCAAGCACGGAGATGGAAACAGTATGCTATGGGGCTATTTCTCTGCTAAAGGTACAGGCCGACTTGAGGGGCCAATGAATGGGGCCATGTATTGTAAAATCTTGGCTGAGAACCTTCTTCCTTTAGCTAGAACACTGAAGATGGGTTGTGGATGGGTCTTCCAGCATGACAATGAAAAAAAAAAACATACCGTCAATGCAAAAAAGGAGTGACACATGAAGCACATTAAGGTCATGGAGTGGCCTTGCCAGTCTCCAGACCTTAATCCTATAGAACATTTATGGAGGTAGCTGAAACTTGGAGTTACCAAGTGGCAGCGAAGAAATTTTAAGGATTTAGAGAAGATCTGTAAAGAAGAGTGGACCAAAATCCCTCCAGAGATGTGTGAAAACCAGGTAACCAAGTAGAAGAAACCTCTTACCTCTGTACTTGCCAACAAGCGTTTCTCCACCAAGTACTTAGTCATGTTTTGCTTGGGGATCAAATACGTATTTTACTCACTGAACTGCATCTCAATTTATAAAATTTGTATCATGTGTTTTTTTCTGGATTTTTGGTTGATATTCTTTCTCTATCATTTAAAATGCACCTATGATAACAATTATAGACCCTTCTTTGTAAGTGGGCAAACTTACAAAATCTGCAGGAGATCAAATAATAATTTTCCCCACTGTAGATGTACAATGCAGCATTTAAATTAAATCTTGTCCTGGAGTTGGGTGTTAACATGATATTTGTGATTCCTAGGGGATAAAAAGTGGTGCCTTGTGCATGGCCAGTCAGATCAATAAAACATCTTTCTCTTGCTCATTCTCTTTCCAAAATCATACGTGGATCCCACATCCAGCCTCCAAAAATGTTTTGGTATGCAACCACTTGGTCCATAAATGAGTAAAATCTCAGAATTCTACAAATATTTCCAGTATCACTTTTCAGAAGCACAAGTAATTTAATACCCTTTTACTTTCACTCTGCATTGTTTACAAAACTGTTATCTAGCAGGGGTTTTGTAGAAAGCAGGTGTGTTTGAAAGTACAATATTTGGCTTTGAAGTGGAACAGATAAAGTGTTCATCTCTATCTATTTTTTCTGTCTTTTTTTCTTTTTCTCACAATCTGCCCAGATAAAATAAAATAAATGAGTTAACATTACAGGTGTGACTTAAAGCCTGGAGCTGAGCTTATACAAAACTCTCTTAGGCAAAACAAACATAGAGCATCAGTAGAAAGTAACTATTGCGGGGGAAAATGGAGGGTCGCGTTGTAAATCAGAATGACAAGAGTTTATTTGCTGTCTGAAGTTTATGGAGATTAAACTACTTAGGTGCAATTTACGAGTATTATATTTTCAGGGTCTGTTTGCATAGTTTCAGAATTTTCAGTCAGGACAAAGGGGACAATTATGTAACAAGAAACAGCAAGAAGGTATTTAAATTCCATAGTGCTTTCAAGAGTACGTCATTTAGTTTGAATCAGTCTGCTACTTAAAGTATAGAGAAGGATACAAGATAAATTGGGGACAGATCAAAACCAGTCAGCTTTTGATTTTTTGTTTTTTCTTTCTTTTTTTTCTTTTTTGTGTGCTATTGGAGATTTTTTCCTTCACTTCTTGTCCTGTAGACACAATAGAAAGTGATAGGAAATCTCTCCCTTCTTGCACAATTGTGTCTGGAACAAATTCCCCCATTCAGTTTCCCCTCATTGTGTAAAGAGAGCGTTTAGGCCTCATTCACATGGGTTTACCACAGCATATGCCCATGCAAGGGCCGTGTTTACCCTCAAGGGGAGGCAAAGGTGTTCCATACACCACAGCCCTGAATGCACACTGTCTGCATTGAACAGTGAACCTGCACCCTCATGGATGCCAGATTGGGAGAAGCGCCTGTGTCTGTGAAGCTGCTGCATCCCAATGGTCATGAATGAGACTGCCTGCATGGGGATGCACAGAACACCTGGACATCCCTGTGCAGGTAAACACGGCTCTCGTATGGCCGTGCAATGTAGTACGCCTGTGTGAATACGACCTAAACACCCTTTTTACAGAATGAGGGGGAAACTAAACAGTGACATTTGTTTTAGTCACAACTGTGCAAGAAGGGAGAGGTTTCCTCTGATTTTCTATTGTGTCTACAGTACAGGAAGTGAAGTAAAATATCTCCAATAACACACTAAGGCCTCTTTCACACGGGGGATCCGTATGTCCGTTTTTCATCCTTCCATTTTCGGATGAAAAACGGACATACATGTATCCCTATGGAGCGTCGGATGTCAGCGGTGACATGTCCGCTGACATTCGACCCGCTCTGATCCGAAAAGTGTAACGGAGGAAAACCCTACTTTTCCATCCGTTTTCGGATCGGATTGGGTGACGACGGACTCTATGGTCCGTCATCATCCGATCCCCCATAGGGGAGAGCGGCACTCTGACAGGTCCATCGCTGCACAGTGTGCAGCGACGGACCTGTCACTTTCCTGCTCAGCGGGGATCGGCGGAGCAATCCCGCTGAGCAAGCGGGTGTTCACGGGGCGGATCATCACTGATCCGCCCCGTGTGAAAGAGCCCTTAGGGGGCTTTTTTTTTTTTTGCATAAAGTGATATATGGAGCAAAACAATAGCATTTCATGTAAAAAAAAATAAATTTATACACATTTTTGGGCTGAGCCCAAACTCATTTTCTCTTTAGAGGTGTGAAAAATTGCCCACTCTCTTTCAAAACAGGGACAAGCAAAATCAAAGTAACATAGGTGGACGTATAAAAAGAAGTCATGGTTCTCTTGTGCCTGGGGCAGTATGAACTTTAGATACAATCCTTTGTTACTGTAGCACACCTCAAAGAAACTTGAAGTGTACTTCAGTATGCAAAGTCTACAAAATATAAAGGTATAATATAAATCAAATAATAAAATTATATTCTGCTGATACATGGTCATTTTAATATTACTTATTTTAATTTTGCCACATTTATTTTTATGGTAATAATGGTTTAAAATTCCTTTCCCCAAGTCCAAAACTGAGCCCAAATTTTGTAACTCTCTAAAGGTTTGAAAAAAATTGCCCCTCTCCTTCAAAACAGGGACAAGTAGAATTAAAGTAAAATTGGTTGACGTGTAAAAAGATGTCATGATTCCCTTGTGCCTAGGGCAGTTTGAACTTTAGATACAACCCTCACATACTGTAGTACACTTCAAGGAAACTACAACACCCAGCAAGGTCTGCAGGTCAATTCTCTGCATACTCCGCATCCTTCACCCGACAACTCGGCATTGCATCACATTATTTCTCACTCTCCTTTTATTTACTTTTAGAAAAAGGAAATGTATTCTTTTCTCTGCCAAGTGAATACCTTCACCTGAAGTGAACTAGCTGGGTATTTGTACCCTGGCACTTTATGTACTCAGCTCTATACACAAAAAAAAAAAGAATAGTTCATAACTTAGACAGACATAAGCTGTAAATTAGAGCCTAATGTATGAGTAGGTGAGAAGCCTTATGATAGGAATCTATGCAGATATGTGAATAATGTCTGTGTCCCGGCAACAGCTATAAATTACTAATGGTGGAAAACTTGGACTAGAAGGCCTGTGACCTGCCCCATTAATCTCCTATAGACTTCAAACAACAAGACCTGCTTCACTAGTTGATGCACTGTTGAGATAGGGAGACTTCTCTTGAGCCGTCTTAATGGATCCACTCACTCTTACTACCTGGTAGACTTATTATACCGACAGTCTTAAGTTGCTCATTTGAATATATTGTTTTAGTTTTTTAAGCTAGTGTTTGGCTTCTAGATCAAATGAAGGTCAATAAATCATAGTCAACAAATCTCCTATTCAGAAGGACTTTCACTCAGTGCAATCCATTTTGCAAGGAATGTATATCAACATACATAGGTTTGGTCTACACATTGTTTAAAGACCAGTTATTGCATTAACCCACAGCAATCAGCCGCAGTTCATCTTAGATTTCATCAGTTTGGGGAATCTCATAGCATTGAAAGCTAATGTCTGGTGGCTATAGAACATTAGTGTTATTGCAGTCTATTTTTACAAGGATTGCTCTCAGAATAATCCTGCGACAAATATAGCAGTGCCTTATAGTAGGGGATGAAAAACAGTAGATATTTTTTTCTCTTATTTTATTTATAAATTTTGTAAAAGTTAAGTTGTTTTCCACTATTTACCTTAGGCATTATATCAGTTATTATTATTATTATTATTATTATAAACACTCACCGGCCACTTTATTAGGTACACCTGTTCAATTGCTTGGTAACACAAATTGCTAATCAGCCAATCACATGGCAGCAACTCAATGCATTTAGGCATCTAGATGTGGTGAAGATGACTTGCTAAATTTCAAACCGGCATCAGACTAGGGAAGAAAGGGAATTTAAGTGACTTTGAACTTGGCATGGTTGTTGGGGCCAGACAAGCTGGTCTGAGTATTTCAAAAACTGCTGATCTACTGGGATTTTCACATGCAACCATCTCTAGGGTTTACAGAGAATGGTCCAAAAAAGATAAAATATCCAGTGAGCAGCAGTTGTGTGGATAAAAATGCCTTGGTAGTGTAAGGGATGTCAAAATCAGGTACCCCATAAAAAAGGAATGTAGTTCTGCTAATGGAGAAAGTAAAACTCATGGCATTTCTATAAAATCACCAGTAGATGGCAGCATAGAGTAAAAAAGCCTGAAGCACAGAGAACACATTTTAATAAATACTGCTAATAGCAGAGGGAAGCAAAAAGACTGACCTTTTTTCTAGTGGGAACAGAATAGCAGTTGCTACCCGTTCTATCAGACTGAAGGTCATGTGTTTGTGTCATTGCAGGTAGGAGGGAGCATATTTAAGGCTATAAACAGGGCGAAAATTATTTAATTTGCATCCCTGTGATCAGTAAAGGTTGCTGTCGCTGTGTGTGATTAAAAACATATCAGCACATGCGCAATTGTTTATTATTTTCTATAAGGACGTTATTCTTGTATATGAGAATGTTGTTATTATTATAGTTATAGATGTGTTTGTATGTATGAACGGAATAGCAGTTGCTACCCGGTCTATCAGACTGAAGGTCATGTGTTTGTGTCATTGCAGAAACTTTTCAATAAAAACACTTCTGGTTTCACCTGGCCCGCTCCCTTCACACATTGGAATTATTGACCATATTTTCACCATATGTACAACAAAATTGGCAGCCAACGTGGGGCCAGGTGAAGAAAATGCAAAAAGGTCACAGAAGTGTAAAAGAGCGGTTATGCTGTCTGTGACAAAGCTGAGAGAAGATTAAGTTATTAACCGTTGCTGGACTGAAATCAGACACAGATGGATATAAAAAAGCTGCAAAATGAAATCAGTGGGTACCTCATTCACCTGACTGTCGGCGATTTCAAGGAGACTTGCCAGTTTATCAAGGCCTCCAAAGCAAGTATGGCGAAAGGAAAAACCAGGCGCCACTACATGTGTATAGTCAATGAGGTGATAGATGAACTGGTCGAGACTGAAAGTGAAGAGGAGGTGACACAATTTCTCTAAGCAACTAAGAAATTCATCGGTGAGCTAGAGAAGAAGAGGGACAAAACTGAAGCACCAAACATCAGTGAGAAAGACCCCCGACCGGGACAGCAATTGGCCAATTTGAAATGACAATACCACACTATGCAGGAGAAGTTCCAGGAAACCTCCAGAATGATTGAGGAGCAGATAAAAGAGCTAAGTACTAAAAGCAAGGACTTGAGTGACAGTCAACCAAAACAAGAACCTATTCCAGTTACTCAGAGACTTCACCATGGTAACTTGCCAGAGGTGACAATCAGGAAGGACTTTAAGATTGCTGGTCAGATAGGTGAAAAGGAACAGGAAGACAAGCTGTCCTATACAAACCTTATGCACCAGATTGACATGGTACTACAAAAAGGTTATCCTGAGTCCGAGATTGTGGAAGCTGTGGAAAAAGCCATTCGTCCCGGCCTAAGTCTCAGCGGTATGCTGGAAATGAAGGATGGACTGACCCTAGTGCAACTTAGGAGAATCCTAAAAAGCCATTACAAGGAGGAAAATGCTTCCGAACTGTACCAACAACTGATAAACATCTCACAGAATAGTAAGGAAACTCCTCAGAATTTCCTGTTCAGAGCTACTAAATTTAAAGACCGTCTGTTGTTTGTCTCACAAGGAGAAGGCTTGGAAGAACACTTCGGGACTGAGCTGATACAAAAGAAAATCCTAAGATCAGTGGGTACTGGACTGAGAAGTGACCACATCAAGTTCCAATTAAAGCAGTATTTAGATGATCCTTCCATTCCAGATGAGGTGCTCATAGAGAAAACAAATGAATATGGAGATGGAAAGAGAACAAAAGCAAAAGAAAGCTCAGCCCAGCAATTCGATGAAAGGTAAATAGTGTCAGTCCAATGTCTTACAGTTTCCACAGGAACCAGATGTCCTGACAACGACCGCTGACACAATATCTTGGTCCCCACCACAAGCAAGTAGCCCAACCATCCAACAGCTGTCAAAGAGCAACTCTGAGGTGTGAAAAAAGGGGTGAAAATACTGCTCTAAACCCAATGAACAAAAATGTACAGCTGCTAACACACAAACAAACCAAGTCAAATTGAAGTGCAAACAAAAAGTTTAGCGCTAGGGTGAAAATAAATGAATAAGTGATAAATGCAAAAACGCATGAGCATCAAAGCTGTCTTAATCACATAGACAGGATGGGTGTGATAATGTGAATATAAAGGATATATAAATCCCAAAACAATTATAAAACATAAAAAGGGAAAAGAATGTCCACAAAATAAAGTGTCCAATAATGAAGGGACTTCTCCTCGATCTTCAAACAAGATGGAAGATGCACCAATGAACAGGAAAAGACATCAGGTAGAATGAATACTCTTACCGGATCTGTTCGACGCACTTACCGTACGGCAGGGTGTCTTTAAGGCTTTGGGATACTAGATCCCTGGTAGTGATGCCAAACTGGATGGTCTCCTGTAGGCCACAAACTCTGATCTTTGCGAGGTTGGATGATGGTTGGAACAGGGGTTCCCAAGGCTGTAATGGCCGCCAAACAAGTCCAACAATGAAGGTGGTCCAAGGGTGGTTGTCAACACTGTATGCAAGGCAGCGATCGCCCCCGGGCACTCCACTCTGTGTGCTCTCTGGGCTCAGCAGCACAGGCTGGGAGGTGTACAGAGGAGGAGGGGAGGAGATGGAGGAAGGGAGGAGTTGCATGTTGGTTGGCCGCCTAAATAAAGCAATGCTGTGCATGAGCACAGAGAATTGAACCAGAAGTCCATACCTGACTGCCATCCAATTCCTAGGATCCAAGACATGCTGGACAGCTTAGGAGGAAGTTCATGGTTTTCATTGCTAGACCAAGGGAAAGCCTACCATCAAGGATTTGTGGAAGAATCAAGTTGACCACTGACTGCCTTCATCCCACCTTGGGGTCTGTATGAGTGGATCTGAATACCCTTTGGCCTTAGCTAGTTTAATGTTATTGAGGGATAAGATCTGTCTGCTGTACCTAGATGACAACCTGGTTCACAGCAGATTATTCCAAGAACATGTGGAGCATGTCTGGTTGGTACTGCAAGAGTATCAGCAACATGGATTCAAGTTAACAGCTAGGAAGTGTGAACTCTTCCGAAACAAAGTCAGTTTCTTGGACAAGATCGTGTCTAATGATGGTCATTCCATGGATCCAGCAGACACTGCGCCTGGGCTGGCCTTGAAGAACAACAAACCAAAGACTGTTGGAGAACTCAGGAAACTACTTGGATTAATTTCCTACTAGCACCCTTACATCCAAAACTTTTCCAGAATTGCAAAACCCCTCTATGATTTACTGTCAGCGTATACAACATCTGCCACAACATCAGCACTGACTAGCCAGTCCAGGAAGAAGAAGAAGCCATCACCAAAGCTTAGAGGTCAACTACCATCCCAGCAGTCTATAGTCTGGACTGACCACCACCAGGTAGTGCTGAACCGGCTTATTGAGGTGTTAACTCATTCTCCAGTGATGGGTTACCCTGACTACAGCAAATCCTTTGTTCTGCACTGTGATGTCTCGCAAGAAGGACTAGGAGCTGTGTTGTACCAAGAACAGGAGGAAAAATTAAAGGTAATTGCTTATGGGTCTAGAACTCTCATACCTGCTGAGAATGCTGAGAAGAACTATCACTTGCATTCGGGGAAACTAGACTTCCTAGCGATGAAGTGGGCCATATGTAATAGGTTCCGAGACTACCTATACTACAGTCCATCCTTTGTAGTATATACTGACAATAACTCCCTAAATTATGTCCTCACTGTGGCTAAACTAAACACAATAGGCCATCAATGGGTTGCAGAATTAGCTGACTTTAATTTCACCATCAAGTATCGTCCAGGAAAGAGAAATGCGGATGCAGATGTACTTTCATGTATGCCATTAAGTCATTAAATGAACAATACATGCAACAGTGTTCGCAAGAAGTGGACCCCAAAATCATCAGGTGCATAACCCAAGCACTTCAAGTACAATAACCATCGCCCATACAACGTCAACAATAGATGGTGCCCAAAAGAAGGTAGCTCAAATACCCAAAGGGACCATATGGACAGCCCAAAAAGAAGACTCTGTGATTGGCCCAGTGTGGAAGTATAAGAGCCAAAACAGGTTCCCATCAAAACAGGAACGAAAAGGTGGAACGCTTCATCTCTTCATACTAATGAAACAATGGACCAAACTATACCTCAACGAAGATGGAATCTTGAGATGGAAAACATCATCGGGTTCTCAACTAGTGTTGCCCAAATTGTATCATCAATAGGTGTTGAAAGAATTACACAAAGAAATGGGACACTTAGGAGTCGAAAGGACTGTAAACCTGATCAGAGAAAGATTCTTTTGGCCATATATGCAGAGAGACGCTGAGCAATACATCAACCACCAGTGCACTTGTCTAAAAGACAAATGCCCACATAAGCCTACTAGAGCTCCATTGAACAATATTGCCACCACTTATCCTTTAGAGCTGGTCTCCATCGACTTTCTCCATTTGAGACTTGTAAAGGAGTTTATGAGTACATATTAGTGGTAATCGACCATTTCACCAGGTTTGTTCAGGCCTACGCAACCTAATACAAGTCAGCAAAGACTGTTGCCGACAAGATGTTCAGTGACTTTGTCTTGAAGTTTGGATTTCCTACCAGAATTCACCATGACATGGGTAAAGAATTTGAAAATCAATTGTTCTTGGCATTAGGGAAACACTGCCACATCCTGAATTCTCACACAACTCCATATCATCCAGAAGGCAATGGACAATGTGAAAGATTTAATCGTACCCTGTTGTCTATGCTTCAGACCCTGTCGTCAGATTCCAAGCAAGAAAAGTTTACTTGCACAGGTAGTACATGCATACAATTGAACCAAAAGTGAAGCTACAGGGTGTTCTCTATTCTTTCTACTCTTCGGAAGGTCTCCAAGATTACCCATGGATAGCATGTTTGACACTCCAGTAACGGAAAAATACAAGACTCTGAGTATGTGAAAACGTGGACAGATAGGATGACTGCGGCCTAACAGGTTGCTTTAAAGGTAGCTACTCAAGCTGCACAAAGAGGAAAAGAACACTATGACAAGAAGACTCATGGAGTTGAATTTTCACTTGGCAGCAGAGTTCTTGTAAGAAATCTTACTGAAAGAGGAGGACCAGGAAAACTGAGATTGTTTTGGGAAGATGCCGTACATGTTGTCCTTAGGAAAAAGTGTGAAGATAGTCCAGTGTACGAGGTCAAGCCAGAAATTGGATTTCCTGGTGAAGGATTTTCTTCTTCTATATCCTCTGGTGAACATGCAGTTTGTTCAGGTTAACCCACAGGCTTGTCCTCTGTATCTTCCTCTGTAGTTTTCTCTGTAACTTCCTCTGTAACTTCTGCTGTAGCTTCTTCTGCACTTTCCTCTGTAAAACCTTCTGTAATTTCCTCTGTAACTTCCTCACTCGTTTCAAGCTGGCAAGGGTAGAACTCTTCTACTTCTGGATTCAATTCTGTGTCTTCCCTTATGTGGTCTCTCTGAGTTACAGGAATGAAAGATCTCCATTGCTCTTGTTCATGGTCAGAGTCATCTTCTGATACTCTCTCAGATATCTGTGTAGACAGTTGAGAAGTCTTCCCATCCAACATCAGTGCCTGACTTTCACAAATTTCACTTCTGGAAGAACGGTCAAACATTCCCATAGACACACTCCTAAACCTAGTGGGCAGCCTTCCTAGAAGAGTTGAAGCTGTTATAGCTGCAAAGGGTGGGTCAACTCAATATTGAACTGTACAGACTAAAGCCTCGTACACACAATCCGATTGTTGGCAGGGGATTGTCTGTTGACAGACTGTTGTCCTAAAATCTGACCGTTACTACGCTCCTTCTGACAATTGTTGTCCAACATTCGGCCAACAAATGTTGGATGGCAGGCTACTAAATAATGTTTAGTTATCATAATTATATTTTTGGATACAAATATGTTGAACAATGCTATACCTGGGTCAAGCTGAGCTCCTCCACATCTTCATCCTGTGCAGCAGGACCTGTGTGGACCTCAGAAGCTGTGGCCTCAGCAGATGTTGAAGGGAGTGTAGACAGCGATGGCCTGGGTTCTGTCTGGTCAATCAAAAACTGCAGGCTGTGTAATACCACAGCCTGGGGACATATAGGTCATCCGCTGCTGCTCCAGATCTCTCTGAGTCAAGGACCTCGTTCAGCTCCTTTTTAAAAGTACTCCTCAGGTTTGAAACTTTTGTCTTGACATAGTTGATGTCTGCCCTGGGGTACACAGGTTTCACCAATTCGAGCAGTTTATCCAAAGCTGCCTTCCTCAATATTTTATTGGAGTAGTCTCCACTCTTTACCTTCCAGAGACAGGGCAGCTCCCGGTACAGGTCAATAAATTGGGGTAGAAAATCAGGCGAAGTAAATGTATCCTTCATGATAAATGATATGATGTCTGCAAGACAGAACACAAGACAAACCATAATGTCTGGCTTAACTCATAAGCTGGTCCCAATATAGGCCTCAGTCTAAGCAGTATAGGCCACTACCCACCTATGCCCCAATTTCCTATTGTCCCTTCATTTTATGGCTCCTTTCTTGCGTTGGCGATCGTTCGTCCTCCACTCCAAGATCGTTCCTACGGACGTTCTGGCATTATATACACTGCGCATCCGTGAAACTCCACACTCAGTGCGTCATAAGGCTGGGGCGTGACCATCTCTCTTCTGCATGCGACACACACGGCGGAACATTCGGGAGGGACAACATGGTGGATTCCAGGCAGCCCCACAGTGGTGGAGCTCATAGGAGGCACAAAGCAACCCCCATGAGCAAAGGGTGAGATGGTGTGCATCCTAGAGAAGCACGATTACGACTGCAAGCTGCACAGTTCCGAAAGGCCCAATAGCTGAAAGGACCTAATTTTGGAGTCATTGCCATTTTGCAGTGCAAATTTTCAGTGGAACAATCAAAGGACCAAATCAGAAAACGATGGTCTGATCTCAAACACCGTGATCAAGACCAGATGGAGTACAAGCATCAGATCATAAAAAAAAGTAGGCAATATTTGCATATAACCAATATGTATATGTGTAAATTAGCTGTCTGTATATGTTCTTTCTCCACGTAGCTCTAGAGAAATATATATAAGGTTTTCTAAAATCTCTGTATGACTTGGTATTCTAAAGATGAAGGTGAATATAAAGAAGATATGAACATTTCTATTTGGTCATGTTTTTGGACATTTCTTTATTTTTGGAACAAAGTTTTTTTTCTTCTTTCAACGAGGAGGCACCAAAAAAGGAGGCTCCAACCAAGCCACCACAAGGGATGAAGGGAGGCTACCCTCGCTCGGGCCCCAACAGGGGAGGTAACAAGGCCATCTTCCCCCCAAAAATGTAAGTGCCAACTTTAAACACACTCATTTAGCCACCGACAGGGGTGTTTTTAGGTGGGCCAAAGGCCATGGACTTAGGGCAGAACTTAAGGGGTAAAGAACACTTTCTGGTTGCTGCCTGGCTCATCAGTGCCCATTAATGCAGCCTTGCCAGTGTAGACATGGGTGGGGGAGAGGCCCCGGGGCTCACAGTCACACAGAGTCACGCCTGCTGGGATGATCATCATATATCCCCTATTCCCTAGGAGACAAGAGGGGTGGGGGGCAACTGCTGGACTTTTTCAATGTTTGCCCTCTGTAAATTGACATCACCTTCCCTTTTCTATGCATTTTTCTCAGAAAAACAACCAGAGTGCAGCATGGTGGAGTCCACTACTCAGGAGCAAACATTGACATCAGACCAAGTGCAAGGTTGGTCAACTAATGTAGCAAAATGGATACTAGAAACAGATGTGACTTGGGGTGGCTTAATAAATGCTGTATTGTTTATTTTTAGAGGAAAGTGAGTGTGTCAGCTCACCCAGAATGTTTCTTTGGTGCCATGGGATCTGACTCCTGGACTCAGCACAGACATTGCCATTGTGGATGTCAAATCCCCTGATGGGAGTCACAGTGAAGGCCAAAGCAATCCAGAAGAGGAAGAAAGTATTCGGAAGCCTCTTGTTTGTGTGAGTAAGTATTCTTGGAATCTGGCTTCAAATGTGTATACATGTGGAGTATTTAGATGTCCAAACAAAACACCCACTCCACACATTAGCAATGTATGTAGTGCCCTAACATTAGCATGGAGACGGAAGAGGTGGAAGGAGCTGGCAGTGTTGTTGGTACCAAAGTTTTGGAGACCCAGGCATCAGGGCCAAGATTACAGAGTAGTTGCAGTGTGTACATTCTTAGTAGTGTAGGTGTCTGAAGAGCAAGCAGGTTTCAAGCAACAATAGACTGGGTAGGTATGTATTTTGTTAATTTGACTAGTAACTTGACCATAACTCACTGTTATAACTCATGTAGGGCCTCAGCCACTCGACCATGGTTCCCTTAATACTTTTTACTCTTCTTACTAGGTCATGATCTTCCACAATGTACTATTGGCAGAATGAGTGCAGATATGTTGCATTGATTGAAGAATCTGGAGCAAATCAAGGAGGCTGCCACTGCTTTACATCGAAGAATCAGATTTTGTGGACATGCTTGCCAAATTTTAATTTCCTCTTGCCTGGTCTGAAGTTTAGTGTTCCACTTGTTGGCTCCTGTTTGCCCTTTCAATATTTACCATGTTTTTATGACTTTGAAATGTGAAAGTTTAGGCACAGAACTCAATTTTTCTCCACTCCACTCCTCTAAGTGCACCACCACGTTCTGTTTTCTGTATTTTCCTCAGTCTAAAAACTACTGTGCGAATTACTAACAGTGAAAATGACAACATCACCTGTGCCAAATTCTACAAATATAGAAAACATGACCTGTGTTTGCATCTTGAGGAGGAGAGTTGGGAAACACTGCCTTAACTAATGTGAATTGTAATGTTTCTGTGTTTTTAAGAATATAAAACCCCAAATTTGAAGGTGTCCCCAAATTGGGCCTTAACATTCTTATTTCCCTCATGATCCTATGCCTAAAATGTGTGTATTTCCATACATCTAATTTGCTAAAGCCCCAAAACACACAGTGTGTCAACATGTGCTATCTACCATCACTGGGTATCAATGGACGCGTTTTGGGAGTGCAACCCATTCCTTATAACTAAAGTAGCTCAGAGGAAGGGGTTGCGCCCCCGAAATATGTCCATTGATACCCCGTGATGGGAGATAGCACGTGTTGACACACTGTGTGTTTTGTGGGTTTAGAAAAAAAGATGTTTGTAACTACACACATTTTCAGCATGGGATCATAAGGGATATTTAATCATTATGCCTCTACGTGTACGTGGCTTCAAATTTTGGCTTTTAGAGGGGTGAGATCACCCCATCTGATGAAGGCAACATCCACACAGTCTTTGGATATTAATGTCTCATTTGGCCTTAACTTTACCATACTCGAACTTTGTACGTTCCTGAGTTTGGAATGTGTATCTAATGTTTTAGAACATGCCTGTTTAGCCAAAAAAAAGGAGAAATAATGCAAAACACACGTTATACACCAAGATGTTGGTTTGTTTTAAAACCTTAAAATGCACATGTGAATGTGCTTGGGATAAAATGTTTTTTACTAAACAATGTGTGGCCTTATTTTTTTCAATGCTCAATACCAGTGTATTTGGTAAGTTGTTGTAGTTACTGTGACAATGTGCTCTTAAATGTGGCCAACTCCTACAATTTTTAGGCATCAAAAAAATGAAAGGAGTTGAAAAGGCATAATGTTTTTGAACTTCATGCATTAGATCCATTAAGAACAAAAACATTGTGTGTGTACATAGCAGACCCACAGCACACCATAATAGTTAGCTGAAGAAAATATTGCCACCTCATGTAGCAACTAAGGTACATTTGCACTATGCAAGTGGCCAAAATAAAGCTCATTTGTGAACATATTAGACAGATAAGAAACACAGACAACAGTAGTTCAAATGAAATATGAGTTTATGATTAAAAAAAAAGATTAGACATGATCAGCTACAATTTTCTGCCAAAACACTGCCCCTCTACCCACAAAATAATCAAGGTATTTCTGCTGTAAATCTCTGGCAATTTGTGAGGGTAATCCAGCATGGGTATTTTCAATAGCCATCAGCACGCCCACAGGCGGACGAGCTGCAGCCTCTTCAGCTGGGCCTACCACTGCAAGGTCCACATCACTTGGCAGTGAGGTTAGGTAGCTGGTAGCATTCCTCCTTAAAAAATTATGTAGGATACAGCAGCACAGAACCACATGGTTTTTTTTGTAGAGTGCCAGGTTCATTTCAGTCAGCCTGAAATGACTCGATAGGATGCCAAAGGCATTTTTGACCACCCTTCTGGCACGAGAGAGCCTGTAATTGAATATTCTCTGCTCTGGGGTGAGGTTCCTCATAGGAAACGGCTTCAGCAGATGTTCACACAGAGAAAAGGCCTCATCTGCAACAAAAACAAAATTGAGGCCCTCAACATTCTCCTCAGCAGGTGGCAAGTTTAAGGTGCCATTCTGGAGCCCCTTGTAGAACTCTGCATAATCACTCCTTCATCAGAGTTGCGGCCATTCTTCCCAGCATCCAGATACAAAAACTCATAGTTGGCAGACACTACAGCTATCATGACTATGCTGCAAAAGCCCTTGTAATTAAAATAAAAGGAGACAGAGTTGGGTGGTGGGACAATCCGGACATGCTTGTCATCAATAGCACCACCACAGTTGAAAAGAAATCCCACTGATGCTGGAACTGGGAACAGAAGAAAGAAATTACTATGTCTGCACAAAACAATGCAAGCAGATTTGACACAAACATGCTTAGCCAACATAAGGATAAAACTTAATTGAGTATTTAAACACAAAAGTGTAAGGTCAATTTATCTGATTCCTCACCCCCTCTGGTGGCCCATTAGACAAATTTTAGGGTGTAGGGGGTAATGGGTAGATGTTTTGGACAGGTAACCCTCTCCACTTCCATAACAGCTGTTTGCATAAATAATCTGTGATACTTTGGCCAGCCCCTCTTAACTTACACTATTGGCAGCCCAGTGGACAGGTAAGAAGTGTCATAATCTAAAAATCTGGATACACACTGTCCAAATTGCAGCATATTTTGACATTCTGAAAAACCTATCAATATAATAGGAGACAAAAACTTTCTATGTTACAATTTCTAGGTAATCAGGCAGGCCCTTGCACTACATGGTTTGGTGAATTTATACAGAAATATGAACACAAATGAGGGATAATGTGTATGAGTTTTGCAAAGTTAGCAGATAGAGTATTTGTATCTGTTGACTTAGCATTTTTTGGGGGGGGGGATTCCAAATGAGTTTGGGCTCCAAAAAATGGCCTCTTGCACTTCGCCTGAATTTGGGGACAACAATAACATTTGTACACTTTTTAGGGGTTGTTTAGGATAAGCAAATGTAGAAAATGTAGCTGACAAAAAAACATTGTTAAGTTACTAGGCTAGGTGTGTATGGGCCCAGGATAGCATGCTGGGGAGGTTAGTGAAGGAAAATATGCATGTAGGCCAAAAAAGGAGCAGGAAAAGCTTACAGCATGCATGAGGACAAAGAGGACATTCACAGCATATTACAATATTGATAATTATGTAATCAACAAATTAATACAATACATTAGCAAACATTAATACATAGAAAGTGATCTTAAAGGTAAAAACATACCCTAATATAGTCCTTCTGTAGGACTTGAATAATGGCTGAGCAGGTCTCTGGAATAATGAGTCTCAGAGCCTGGGGGAGATCCCAGTCGTAAACTTAACGTCCTGGAGGCTTCTCCCTGATACCAAGTACCGCAAGGTGGCTATGAGCCTTTGCTCGGGAGTAATGGCAAGCCTCATGCATGTATCCTGCTTCTTAATATAGGAGGTCACCAATGGCAAGAGTTGGTGAAAGCAGAGGTCTGTCATCCGGAGATAATTTCAAAAATCATCTGGATTATTCTCCTGGAGCTCCAGCAGAAATGGCATATGACATAATTGGTCATGATTAAACAACACATTTTTGGTCCAAGAACTCCTCCTCCTTTTCCTGGACTGGACTTGGGTCAAAGCAATAACTCCAAGCCCAATAACACATTCTCTCTTCAGATTTCGCAACATGGCTAGTTGACAAACGGCCGTTCACAAACGAACTGATAAGCACGAAAAAACTCACCAAACTTCTACTAACACGAAATTAGCAGAAGGAGCCCAAAGGGTGGCACTTGAGAAATGAACTTCCTTTTTATAGTCTCATAGTACGTCTAGTACGTCACTATGTTCGTGTTTGTTGGCCGAAAATTGCGTACCGTTAGTTTGCAAGACAAGTTCCTGGCACACGCCCTTTGGACAAACATCAGACACTCGGTTGGCCAACAATCGGATCGTGTGTACGAGGCTTTAGACTGGGATTCCATTAAAGTTCATGTGCGTGTAAAGGTAGGTGGCCCAATACTTTTGACAATATAGTGCATGTACTGTATATATTACACACACACATTTACGGTATAGTATGTAAATGTGTATATACAGTATATGAAGTGTGACAATTTAATTCCTGGAATACCCACAGCATAGCACTATGGTTGTAAGTCACACAGAGATTCGCACTCAAGCTTGTTTTGACATGTTCTAACTTGCACTCCCCTGGGTCTCAGACCAATTGACTCAGGTTTTATAGAGTTGGGCGCATTGCTCTGTTGGCAGAAGATTGGCAAAAGTCCATGTGAATCTTTAGTTCTATTGCAACAGGCTTATGGTGAACATTCCATGAAGAAATCAAGTGTCTTTGAATGACATAGGTGGTTTAAGGAGGCTGAAGATGTCCATGATGACTTAAGAAGTAGACAGCTAAAAACGCAAAAGACAGATGCAAATGTGGACAGGGTGCAAACCCCCGTATGCTCAGTTCAATGTCAATAGATGTAGACAGGGAGGCTCAGGATCGAGCCCACAGAAACAACCCCATAGGAAGTTGCTTTCAATGGGAGTACTTGCTAAAAAAGAGCCAAGAACACCGACTGGGGACCCGAGAAGAGAAGGATTTGGGCTGCTCTGTGCAAAACCATTGCACAGAGCAGGTAAGTATGACATGTTTATTGTGGTAATTTAAAAACATTAAAGGTTTAATATCACTTTAAAGTGGAGTTCCACCCAAAAAAAAAATTTCATTAATGTGCATGAAAAAAATTAAAAAAAAATTTGGAAAACATTTTTTTTTACTTAACTTTTAATGCTTGTTGCTATGTTGTCCCTCGAAATCTGCCTCCTTCAGCGCCTGGGCTCCTGAAGTCACTTCCCTCTGCGCAGGAAGGGAGATCACCTCTCCCCCCTCCCTCTAGGCAATCATCTGGGACACGTGACAGGTCCCAGATGATTGCACAGCCAGTCAGGCTGCGGGGTGCGGCTCGCGCATGCGCAGTGGGTGACCGGCTGTGAAGCCACAGCCAGGTGCCCACTGTTAAGCGGAGGGGGAAACGAGCTCCCACATCACTGGACCCTGGGACAGGTAAGTGTCCAATTATTAAAAGTCAGCAGCTGCAGTATTTGTAGCTGCTGACTTTTATTTTATTTTTTTTTAAGCGGAACTCCGCTTTAAGAACTTTAAAAACAAAAAGTGAGTTTTCTCCATAGCACACACAAATCCTGGAGCCACTCACCATGTATAGGAGAGAAACATAGGTGACATATATACACCATCCATATACCTACCAGCCTGTGATTCACATGCCCACCTTCTCTGTTCAGATCTGTGGGAAGTAGAAGATTGTGCCAGTATACAGAGTCATAGTCCAATTGCAACCTCTTTCTGGGCCACTGGCAACATCTTCTGAAACAGCTTTTCTCTGAGCTTCAGGTACCCGGTAGTTTTTATTTTACTTTGAGGTGAGATTTATGCCCTGTGTACACGGTCGGACTTTCCAATGGAAAATGTGCGATCGGAGCTTGTTGTAGGAAATTCCGACCGTGTTTGGGCTCCATCTAACTTTTTCCATCGGAATTTCCGACACACAAAGATTGAGAGCTGGCTATAAAATTTTCCGACAACAAAATCAGTTCGCGTAAATTCCGACCATGTGTAGACAATTCCGACGCACACAGTGCCACTCATGCTCAGAATAAATTCTGAGAGGGAACTGCTTGGTCTGGTAAAATTAGCGTTTGTAATCGATATAGCACTTTCGTCACACTGCAATGTTTTAAATAGTTTAATGCAGCACACTCTCTTCTTCTTTATAATGCTAGAAGAATGAAGTTGTTTTGCTGCTCATATTCACACAGACTTCCCACAAACGTATTTTTTGATTATTACTCATGATTTCGTGAATATAATATTTTTATTTGTCAGATCTACCGAAAAAAAAATTTGGTTTTATGTTTTTATATTTTGTATTATTTGTTGTTTGTTTTTTAACCCAGATCTCCTGTTTATTTATTTTTTATGATCTCCATAATTGTTTTGGGTGTGTTTTGTGTGTCAAGTTACCACAACACCATTATTATCTTGTCTTTATTATCTTGTCTAAAGGGGGTTGCTTGGTGTTGGTGTTCCTTGTTAATTTCACATTGTATTTTGGAAATGTACCTGCCTACTCACAAACAAACTGTCCTTTTTGAACAAAAACACACATAGGCGAGTATTAGTTTAAAAAAAAAAACTTTATTAAGGGGTCATAACCAAATAAAGAGGGAGGCAACGCTGGAGAAACTGCTGAAATTTGCGAAGCCTTTGTACCCCAGGGCAGACATCAACTATTTTAAGGCAAAATTGGTGGCCTGAGGAGTCCTTATATAAGGGAGTACAATCTGGTCCAGAAGTCCAAGAGATCATGAACAGCAGCAGATGACATACATGTCCCCAGGCTGTGGTCATACAAGAGCCTGCATCTTTTGTCAGACCAAATTGAACCCAGGCCATCACTTTCTTGTCTTCCTTCCACTCTTCCTTCCAGGCTGTGGCTGTGGTGTTGGAGGTGTGGCAGGAGGAGGAGGATGATGCAACTCAAAAGCAGTTTTTGGAGTAAAGTTGTTTTTTTTCATGGCAATGGGTGTTATTTACTAAAGGCAAATCCACTTTGCACTACAAGTGCAGTTTCAGTGCAGTCTCAAGTGCACTTGTAGTGCAAAGTGGATTTGCCTTTAGTAAATAACACCCAACAGTGCTTTATAATTTTACACAATCACGCCATTTTCATGACTCCCCAAATTTCGGTCATGGTGCTGAAAATTATGAAAATTTTTGTCAGTAATGTATTACATACATTAACAACAAAAACAAGGTGTGTGTGTAGCAGACCCACAACATAATGCACTGTTGAAGAAAAAGGCCAAAAAAAATATATCATTAAAAGATAACCGTGGAGACAGCTAAAAGAAAGCCAAGCAGTAAATCAAAGCAAATATTAGTTCAGTTTCAAATATATTTTTATTAAAAAAATGTCTCAGACATTGTCTGGCATATCGATGGCTCCCCTACCCGCAAAGTATTCAAGGTATCTTAAACGGACCTCCCAGGCACTCTGGGGGGGCAAGCCAGGACGGCCAGTTTCAAGCGCCATCAGGGTTGGTTCATTCAGAATTCCGGCCTCAGGCCCAACTGAGGCAGCATAGTTCACAAAATTTCTCCTTAAAAAATTGTGGTGAACACAGCAAGACAGGATGATGTGATTGAGTTTATATTCCGCCATGTGTATGGGTGTAAGAAATAGGCAGAACCGGCTGGCCATTATTCCAAATGTGTTCTCCACCACTCTCCTGGCTCTGGCCGGTAATTAAAAACCCTCTGGTCCGGGGTGAGAGTCCTCATAGGAAATGGCCACATAAGATGGTCCCCCAGCACAAACAATTCATCCGCAATGAAGACGAATGGGAGTCCTTCTGCATTGTCTTCTGGAGGTGGCAAGCCTAAGCTGCCATTCTGGAGACGCCTGTAGAACTCGATCTGGGCAATGACTCCACCATGCGACATCCGGCCATTCTTGCCCACATCCACATAGAGGAACTCGTAAGTAGCCGACCCCACCGCCAACATCACAATACTATTGAACCCCTTATAGTTGTAATAGTATGACCCCGAGTTGGGGGGTGGGACGATGTGGACGTGTTTCCCATCTATTGCCCCTCCGCAGTTGGGAAAGTCCCAACGGGTGGCAAAGTGGAAGGCCACAGTCTGCCATTCCTGTGGCGTTGAAGGAAACTGTTGAGTCAAAAAAATTAGTAAGTTTGCACATAAACACTGAAAGCAGATAAGACACAAACATTCTTGGCCAAAATCACTATAGCATTTATTTTAGGGAGCATTTAAAGGCAAAAGTATAAGGTCCACCTATCAGATTCCTCACCCCCTCTGATGGCCCATTGTAAAAATTTTAGGGGGGAGGGAGATGTTTTGGACAGGTAACCCTCTCCACTTCATTGAGAGATGAATGCATAAATAATGTGTATTACTTTGGCCAGTCCCTCCTTACTTACACTATTGGCAGCCCACTGGACAGGTAAGAAGTGTCATAATACAAATATATAAATACACACTGTCCAAATTGGAGCACATTTGTACATTCTGCAATTACCTATCAAGATAATAATAGGATACAAAAACTTTAAACAGTACCATTTGAAAGTATTTAGGCAGGCCCTTGCGCTACATGCTTTGGGGAATTCATCCATACATCTGACCATAAAATAGGTAGATATATAGTGTATATGGGTTTGGCAAAGTCAGCAGATAGAGGATTGGTATTGGTTGACTTAGCGGTTGGGGGGAAGGGGGGTTCCAAATGTCTTTGGGACCCCAAAAAAAGCCTCTGGCACTCTGCCTGAATTTAAGGACACAAATAACATTTGTACACATTTTAGGGTGTGTTTAGGGTAAAGCACTACTATGGAGCTGACTAAATACATTGTTAAGTGACTAGACTAGGTGGATATGGGCTCAGGAGAGCATGCTGGGGAGGTAAGTAAAGGCAAATATGCATGAAGGACAAAAAACAAAGTTTAAAAAATTCCAGCATGCATGAGGATAAAGAGGACATTCACAGCATATTAAAATCACGGTAATTAGGGAATGATGAAAGAAATACAATACATTAGCAAACATTAAATACATATAATGAGATTTTAAAGGAGAAATCTTACCTTAATATAGTCCTTCTGCAGGACCTGGATGATGGCAGAACAGGTCTCTGGGATAATGATCCCCAGAGCCTGGGGGGAGATGCCTGTCGAGAACTTGAGGTCCTGCAGGCTTCTCCCTGTCACAAAGTACCACAACGTGGCAAATAGCCTCTGCTCTGGAGTGATGGTTTGCCGCATGCAGGTATCCTAAATGCATGAAGGTAAAAAACCTTCAGCCTTCACAACCACTTTAAGTAAGTTAACGGGAAGTCACAGTCTTCTTCATTCTTATCAACCGCTTTTTTAGCAAACGTTTCAGGGTTTGAGGTTGGTACAGTGCAGTGCTTAGGTAAGTCATTTTCAACAACCAACACAGCTCTTTTGTTACCTTTAGGATTAAAGCGGTATTAAAACCAAAAGCAAACATTTATTATATTGCAGCTTACCTATTTTTAGATTTGATAGCTGCCCACATACCCGTTGCCCCAGAAGACAGCAGTTGTGATTAAGCACATAAGGCGGAGCCTTTGTTCATGATGTCATCACACACTTGGAACCCGGGAGTGGCCCACCTTACTCCGGGGACTGGTTGTCATTCGCTTTAGGCATGAGTAGTTTGGAAGCTTTTTTATAAATCTACTTTTTTTGTATGGTTTTACACTGTGCAGTTCTCCTGTTTTTTCTTTTAATAATATATTGATGAACTGGAAGTTGATTGGTGGATTTGACCTGAGTGGGAAATTCCCAGCATCCCTGTTATGGGAGATTGATTTGTGACTTCTCTGCTGTGGAGAGTAAAATCTTTCAGGTAAGCATGTATGATTTGAATGCGGTGGAGGAACACAGCGGTGGAGTGTGATATCCATGTCAAGAATTGCACCTCTCCATTCACTTTTATGGGACACAATTTGGAGACTGTTTATGTTATTTATATTCATATCATGGACTTTTTTTTGCACTGAATTGTTCTTTTGAGGATTCACTAATTACACATATACTGTGTATCACTTATTTTTTGGAGATATTCTTTTGATTAGTATGTTATTTTTATATCTATTTTCTGAATCTCAACACTTATTTATAAACAAGTTGATACACCCAGTAAGTCTGTTGATTTTTAACAGAACAAGCTCTCCTGCAAATGTAGCAGTTTAGAGTGTTGAGACAAACCATTTACCACTGACAGAGGTGCTTACAATGGTCAGCTTTTATATATTCATTCATTCATTCAAAACCTTTTTCCCAAAAAAAAAAAAAACTGTTGCTATATCTAAATCTGCTAGTACATCTAACACTCCCCCTCATCTCAGATTAACAATGCTGCTGTTCAAAGGTGCCATTATGCTTCATCCAGAGTGGGGGCATTCTAATACAGTACTTGTGTTACTGACCAGATCATCAAGTGAAAACTGAGGGGAAAAAAAAAGGTCTTCCTTGTCTAATAAAATTTCTCTAGGAATACCTGTATATAAAAACATAACTTTAGAGTATGTGTTTTTTGGCATATCTGGCACCCACTGATATTTTACCTCCCTCCTTAATAATCTGTTTATTCCTTTGATGAAGAGGAAGAGTCTCATGGATACATACAAACCCCAGCACATTCATTAAAAAAATTATAAAAGCATGCAGGGTTTGGAGTGCAGTACAGAGTTCAGGGTTCTGGGATGAGCTATGTACAGAGTGCAGGGTTCTGGAATGAGCTATGTACAGAGTGTAGGGTTCTGGAAAGCGCTATATACAGAGTGCAGGGTTCTGGGATGAGCTATGTACAGAGTGCAGGGTTCTGGGATGAGCTATGTACAGAGTGCAGGGTTCTGGGAGGAGCTGCATATAGAGTGCAGGGTTCTGAGATGAGCTATATACAGGGTGCAGGGCACTGGGATGAGCCATATACAGGGTGCAGCAGAGGCATAATTAGAACCTTCAGGGCCCTGGTGCAAGAAACCATGAAGGGCCCCCCGACCTCCGGCCTGAGCCATTCCCTCCGACCCCAGAGCCCTTCCCACTCCCCACTGGCAGTGGAGGGCAGTATGATGGGGTGGAGGGTAGTATGATGGGAAGGGGTGGCAGTGGAGGGCAGTATGATGGGAGAGGTGGCAGAGGAGGACAGTATAATGGGAGGGGTGGTAGTGGAGGGCAGAATGATGGGAGGAGTGGTAGTGGAGGGCAGTATGATGGGGTGGAGGGCAGTATAATAGGAGGGGGGCAGTGGAGAGCAGTATAATGGGAGGGGGCAGTGGAGGGCAGTATAATGGGAGGGGGGCAGTATGATGGGAGGGGTGGTAGTGGAGGGCAGTATGATGGGGTGGAGGGTGGTATGATGGGAGTGGGAGCAGTGGAGGGCAGTATAATGGGAGGGAGATATTGGAGGGCAGTATAATGGGAGGGGGGGCAGTATGATGGGAGGGGTGGTAGTGGGGAGGGAGCATTATGATGGAAGGGGTGGTAGGGGAGGGCAGCATGATGGGAGGGGTGGTAGTGGAGGGCAGTATGATAAGAGGGGGGTAGTGGAGGGCAGAGTGAAGGGAGGGGGGTGGTAGTGGAGGGCAGTATAATGGGAGGGGGTGGTGGTAGTGGAGGGCAGTATGGAGGAACTGTACAGCATAACTGGAGGGTGGCAGTGTGTGGGAGGGAACAGAGTGACCATGAAAGTCCTCAGGGCAGGGAGCATTTCTCCTACCTTTCTTACAGTGGCAGTAACATCCTTCAGGAAACACTCGGAGTCTGGGGTGGAGTTGGGCGGAGCTTAGGCACGAGGAGGAGGAAGTTAAATCCTCCCCTGGCTCACTCTGAATGCTGGGGCCCTGCTCTCCTCCTCGTCGTGATGTCACTAGTTGCTAGATTCCAGCGGGCCACGTCTAGAAACCAGTTGTTTGGGCAGTGAACCAGGCAGCACCTGGGCGTGAATAATAAAGCTAGTCTCGGCCAGCAGTACACCGGGCAGTGAGGGACAGCGGCAATGTGGCTGCATTTTTAGGGGGCATCAGATCGGCCAAGGGGGTAGTTCTGAGACATTGTATTGTCCCAAAATGAAGGTGCCGGGGACCTGGGACAGACCTCCCAAGGCGGGACTTTCACGGGCAATCTGGGACGGATATGCCTAATGCAGCCCTGTATCTCAACAGGCAAGGCTATGATGTAACCAATGCAGAGCTCTCACTTACCTTAAGCAGGCTTGAGCAACTCCAGTTGCAACCACTTATTTGCAAGGTGGAACAAATCAAACATCCAGGACCTCCCAAGCTTCCAGGGTCATAATCTCATGTCAACACATAGTGCACTCAGACAGTCATGGTAACTCCCACCCTGTTTAGGATTTCTTTTTTACGTTTAGGACATCTTGAGGTTGTGAATCAAAAAGAGTTTGGGGGAAAAAAATATCAAGATGGGCCTCAACATCATCCTTTAGGGACAAATTTTGCAAAGTGCTCTGTACCAGCTGTCGAGGTGTGGAAGTCAGTCGCTCCACCACTTGTTTCTTTAAAAGGCCCTGTATTTATTGCTGCAGGGACAGATTCACTTGCCGCTTTCCCTTTAAGGAAGACTGTTGGGCTTAATTCAACTGTTGCATCTGCTGGACGGTTAAGCAGTTCATCTCTTGCTGGTTAGCATTTGTCATTATGAGCTGTTTTACAAGCTCCTCCATTTTGTTTCATAATACTGTAGGTGTATGTTTCTTAGGGCACTATCTGCTTTCGAGTACTGATTTGTGAGAGGTTCAGCCTCAGCTGGTAATGGCAGCAGTAAACCATGCATGAGACAGGGATACCCAGGAACAGTAGCCAAGCAGGTCTGGCCTGCACTTTATTGAGCAATACAGTAAACAAACAGTTCAGCACAGGGAGGCTTTGTACAGCAAGTCCATAGCATACAATAAATAAAACATCTACTTGTCTGAGCCATGGACTTAGTTAGTGGCTTGAATGAGCAGATGTTTTGTTTTATGCTGTGGACTTGCTATACAAAGCCCTCCTGCATTGATGCTATGTTTGTTTACTGCCTTGCTGAGTAAAGTTGAGTTGGGGGGGACTTTGTGTACCCGATCCACCAGCGCGCATTCCGCTGCACCTCAGCTCCCGGGAGAGATACTTTTTGGCCCCGGTTTTGCACCTACCATGTCCCATTGCACTGTTCATATGTAAGTATTTTAGGTTGACTCACCCTTCTTTTGTTGTTATTTTGAGTTATTAGTTAGACTCACCATATGTTGTATTATTTTTTAGAAATCCCTGATCATCTGGCCCCTGATGAGTGTGTTTACACGAAACGCGTCGGACATTTGGGATACAAACATATGTTTTACAGTTTTACAGTATAACATCTCAAGAACTATTTATGGTTTTTTTATACTACATTATTATTATATATTTTTTTCTTCCGCTGTGCTGTGGTATTGTCATTTATACATATTATGTAATTCCTGTATATGCATTAATCCTTCAACGAGACCACTGTGTAGCGCCAAGCTGGATGTACCCTTGATGCCAATCGCATATGCACATATACATGTGTTGTGATTTATGAAATGATATTTATTACAATGTCTTTTCCTATGTGGTTCTGGTGTGATTTGTTTTTTTTGCATGTTACTTGATCAATAAATTGTACTGCTACCCTAGTTACCTGCACGTTTTCCATGACCTCACTCAAAGTCCCAACCTTTATTAATTTTCGCATATAGGGATGGAGGCACTTTTTGTGCCTCATTTAAAGTCCTAATCCCCCTCTTCCCCCCTCTCTTTTTGCCTTGCTGAGTAAGAGCATAGAACAAACCTGCCTAAATTGTTTCTGGGTGTTCCTGACTCATTTTAAATTCACAGCTTAATATCAGTTGAGCCTGTCGGCCTGATATTTATATTTATATATATCTACAGATATCTATATATATTGTATATACAGCATCTCACAAAAGTGACAACACCCCTCACATTTTTGTAAATATTCTATTATATCTTTTCACGTAAAAACACTGAAGAAATTACACTTTGCTATGTAAAGTAGTGAATGTACAGCTTTTATAACAGTGCAAATTTGCTGCCCCTTCAAAATAACTCAACACACAGCCATTAATATCTAAACCTAAACCACTGGCAATAAAATTGAGTACACCACTAAGTGAAAATGTCCAAATTGGGCTCAAAGTGTCAATATTTTGTGTGGCCACTATTATTTTCCAGCACTGCCCTAACCATATTTGGCATGAAGTTCACCAGAGCTTCACAGGTTGCCACTGAAGTCCTCTTCCATAAGGACATCACTGAGCTAGTGGATGTTAGAGACCTTGCGCTCCTCCACCTTCCGTTTGAGGATGCTCAATAGGGTTTAGGTTTGGATACATGCTTGGCCAGTCCATCACCTTTACCCTCAGCTTCTTTAGCAGGCAGTGGTTGTCTTGGAGGTGTGTTTGGGGTCGTTATTATGTTGGAATGCTGCCCTGCGGCCCAGTCTCCAAAGGGAGGGGGATCATGCTCTGCTTCAGTATGTCACTGTACATGTTGGCATTCATGGTTCCCTCAATAAACTGTAGCTCCCCAGTGACGGCAACACGCATGCAGCCCCAAACTATGACACTCCCACCACCATACTTGACTGTAGGCAAGACACACTTGTCTTTGTACTCCTCACCTGGTTGCCGCCACACACGCTTGACACCATCTGAACCAAATAAGTTTATCTTGGTCTCATGAGACCACAGGACATGGTTCCAGTGATCCACGTCCTTAGTCTGCTTGTCTTCAGCAAACTGTTTGCAGGCTTTTTTGTGCATCATCTTTAGACGAGGCTTCCTTACATAGTAGGTGAGGTTGAAAAAAGACACAAGTCCATCAAGTCCAACCTATGTTTGTGATTATGTGTCAGTATTACATTGTATATCCCTGTATGTTGCGGTCATTCAGGTGCTTATCTAATAGTTTCTTGAAGCTATCAATGCTCCCCGCTGAGACCACCGCCTGTGGAAGGGAATTCCACATCCTTGCCGCTCTTACAGTAAAGAACCCTCTACGTAGTTTAAGGTTAAACCTCTTTTCTTCTAATTTTAATGAGTGGCTACGAGTCTTGTTAAACTCTCTTCTGCGAAAAAGTTTTAACCCTATTGTGTTGTCACCAGTCCGGTATTTGTAAATTGAAATCATATCCCCTCTCAAGCGTCTCTTCTCCAGAGTGAATAAGTTCAGTGCTTGCAACCTTTCCTCATAACTAAGATCCTCCAGACCCTTTATTAGCTTTGTTGCCCTTCTTTGTACTCGCTCCATTTCCATTACATCCTTCCTGAGGACTGGTGCCCAGAACTGGACCGCATACTCTAGGTGCGGCCGGACCAGAGTCTTGTAGAGCGGGAGAATTATCGTTTTATCTCTGGAGTTGATCCCCCTTTTAATGCATGCCAATATTCTGTTTGCTTTGTTAGCAGCAGCTTGGCATTGCATGCCATTGCTGAGCCTATCATCTACTAGGACCCCCAGGTCCTTTTCCATCCTAGATTCCCCTAGAGGTTCTCCCCCCAGTGTATAGATTGCATTCATATTTTTGCCACCCAGATGCATTATTTTACATTTTTCTACATTGAACCTCATTTGCCATGTAGTCGCCCACCCCATTAATTTGTTCAGATCTTCTTGCAAGGTTTCCACGTCCTGCGGAGAAGTTATTGCCCTGCTTAGCTTAGTATCGTCTGCAAATACAGAGATTGAACTGTTTATCCCATCCTCCAGATTGTTTATAAACAAATTAAATAGGATTGGTCCCAGCACAAAACCCTGGGGAACCCAACTACCCACCCCTGACCATTCCGAGTACTCCCCATTTATCACCACCCTCTGAACTCGCCCTTGTAGCCAATTTTCAATCCATGTACTCACCCTATGGTTCATGCCAATGGACCTTATCTTGTACAGTAAACGTTTATGGGGAACTGCGGCAAATGCTTTTGCAAAATCCAGATACACCACGTCTACGGGCCTTCCTTTATCTAGATGGCAACTCACCTCCTCATAGAAGGTTAATAGATTGGTTTGTCAAGAATGATTCTTCATGAATCCATGCTGATTACTGCTAATGATACCGTTCTTATTACTAAAATCTTGTATATAGTCCCTTATTATCCCCTCCAGGAGTTTACATACTATTGATGTTAGGCTAACTGGTCTGTAATTCCCAGGGATGTATTTTGGGCCCTTTTTAAATATTGGTGCTACATTGGCTTTTCTCCAATCAGCTGGTACCGTTCCAGTCAGTAGACTATCTGTAAAAATTAGGAACAACGGTCTGGCAATCACTTGACTGAGTTCCCTAAGTACCCTTGGATGCAAGCCATCTTGTCTCGGTGATTTATTAATGTTAAGTTTCTCAAGTCTAATTTTAATTCAGTCCTCTGTTAACCATGGAGGTGCTTCCTGTGTTGTGTCATGAGGATAAATACTGCAGTTTTGGTTACTGAAGCCCCCTGATTCACTCGTGAAGACTGAGGAGAAGAATAAATTCAATACCTTTGCCATCTCCCCATCCTTTGTAACCAGCATCCATGCAGACCAATTTGCAGTGTGCAGCGTATGGTCTGAGCATTGACAGGCTGACCCCCCAACCCCTCAAACTCTGCAGCAATGCTGGCAGCACTCATACGTCTATTTACCAAAGACAACCTCTGGATATGACGCTGAGCACGTGCACTCAACTTCTTTGGTCAACCATGGCGAGGCTTGTTCTGAGTGGAACCTGTCCTGTTAAACCGTTGTATGGTCTTGGCCACCGTGCTGCAGCTCAGTTTTAGGGTCTTGGCAATCTTCTTATAACCTACCTAGGCCATCTTTATGTAGAGCAACAATTCTTTTTTTCAAATCCTCAGAAAGTTATTTGGCATGAGGTGCCATGTTGAACTTTCAGTGACCAGTATGAGAGTGAGAGAGTGATTACACCAAATTTAACAGACCTGCTCTCTATTCACACCTGAGACCTTTTAACACTAACGAGTCACATGACACCGGGGAGGGAAAATGGCTAATTGGGCTCAATTTGGACATTTTCACTTGGGGTGTGCTCACTTTTGTTGCCAGCGGTTTAGACATTAATTGCTGTGTGTTGAGTTATTTTGAGGGGACAGCAAATTGACACTGTTATACAAGTTGTACACTTACTACTTTAATTTGTAGCAAAGTGTAATTTCTTCAGTGTTGTTACATGAAAAGATATAATAAAATATTAACAAAAATGTGAGGGGTGTACTCACTTTTGTGAGATACTGTATATTTATTTATCCACACATAACTTCAAAATATATAAACAGCATATACAGTATATATAGAATGCATTGAAAAAGTATTCATACCCCTTGAAATTTCTCTTTTTGTCATGTTACAACCAAAAACATAAATGTATTGTATTGGGATTTTATGTGACATACCAACACCAAGTGGTGCATAATTGTGAAGTGGAAGGAAAATGATAAACGGTTTTCAAAATTGTTTACAAATAAATATGTGAAAAGTGTGGCATGCATTTGTATTCAGCCCCCTGAGTCAATACTTTGTAGAATCACCTTTTGCTGCAATTACAGCTGCAAGTCTTTTTGGGGATGTCTCTACCAGTTTTGCACATCTAGAAAGTGAAATTTTTGCCCATTCTTCTTTGAAAAATAGCTCAAGCTCTGTCAGATTGGATGGAGAGCATCTGTGAACAGAAATTTTCAAGTCTTGCCACAGATTCTCAATTGGATTTAGATCTGGACTTTGTTTGGGCCATTCTAACACATGAATATGCTTTGATCTAAACCATTCCATTGTAGCTCTAGCTGTATGTTTAGGGTCGTTTTCCTGCTGGAAGGTGAACCTCTGCCCCAGTCTCAAGTCTTTTGCAGACTTTAACAGGTTTTCTTCTAAGATTGCCCTGAATTGGACTGAATTCAAATGCATGCCACAATTTTCAGATATTTATTTGTAAAAAAAATTTGAAAACCATTTATCATTTTCCTTCCACTTCACAATTATGTGTCACTTTGTGTTGGTCTATCACATAAAATCCCAATAAAATACACTTACGTTTTTGATTGTAACATGACAAAATGTGGAAACTTTTATGCCGCGTACACACGGTCGGACTTTTCGTCTACAAAAGTCCGACAGCCTGTCCGACAGACTTCCGGCGGACTTTCAGCGGACTTGCAGCAGACTTTCTAACGAACGGACTTGCCTACACACGACCACACAAAAGTCCGACGGATTCGTACGTGATGACGTACACCGGACTAAAATAAGGAAGTTCATAGCCGGTAGCCAATAGCTGCCCTAGCATGGGTTTTTGTCCGTCGGACTAGCATACAGACGAGCGGACTTCGGGGTCCGTCGTACTTACGACGTAAAGATTTGAAGCATGCTTCAAATCTAAAGTCCGTCGGATTTTAGGCTAAAAAAGTCCGTTGAAAGTCCGGAGAAGCCCACACACGATCGGATTACCAGCCAGCTTTAGTCCGTCAGCGTCCGTTGGACTTTTGTAGACGAAAAGTCCGACCGTGTGTACGCGGCATTAAGGTGTATGAATACTTTTTCAAGGCAATATATATATATATATATATATATATATATATATATATATATATATATATATATATATATATACATATATACACTGTATATATATATATATATATACTGTATATATATATATATATATATATATATATATATATCATCTCACACAGTAATTGTGGCTTACTTTCATTTAAAATGCTGAAGTAACTTTCAGTTCTTATCAAATTTCATAAAATATTCCCTGAATAATAATTACACGGCAGGAGGCTGTGAGTGTAGCTTCAGGGACAGGCTTGTTTATTTGGGATACACAGCTGTAGGACTGTCTCCCAGTGGTTTTGTAAATCAAGAGCACAAAGAATTCCAATCTCATGTTTGGTCATCCCTTGAGGGTCAAGGAGTAGGATTTCATCACCAGCAAGCAAGCCTGACACCAGGTCCCTGACAGCAGGTACACCACCAGTCCAGAGCACGGGAATATTTGTTCATCAATGCTTGAATGAATTAGGGCAAGGAAATCTCCAATGACGAAGTGCCTAGCCAAAGATAAATAGGACAAATATTTCTAATACAAATATAGATGCAGTGTTTATTTGTTTAGGCGTTTTAATTCAGTGATCTCATTTACTTATCAAGTATTTGAGAACGTCAAAAAAAGTATGTCCCACTGGGGCTGTCCAGAAATGAACTGAATTCATTACAACTGAAAACCACCAGGCAGAATTAAAAAAAAAGTTAATTAATGCAGTTATGTATTTCTTATTTTTTTTAATGCAGCTAGTGCACGTATCAGACATCTTGATATCGGCCTCATTTTTTCCCCTACACAGCAGCACTCAGGCTGGGAGAGTGGAACAACAGTATTGTGGAATGCAACAAAGACTTGACTGGCTAACACTACTGAATCCTTATCCTACTTATCTATGTTCCTGCTGTGTAGAATATCATAGGAAGCAAACATAAAGACAGATTTATGTGCTTATGCTAGCCGCAGTGTAATGGGATGTTGGTACCATTTCCTGTTTGGCCACTAGGTGGTGCCTTCCTGATAGATAAATAGTAGGTTACATTAGAGAATGAGGGGAGTCAACAGAACAGGAGCGGGACTCCAGAGCTAGCCCCCATTGGACTTGGTGGGGCTTATTCTACAGAAACCTAGTGTACCCAGTTATTGGTATACCTGGAGCACCCTGGTGCCCCAGATAGGAAGGAATTGGGGACAGGACATAGATGGCCTGACAGGGAAAAGTGTTGATGACTGCTACCATATTGGTGAGAAGCTGTGTGCCCTGAAGTTCTCTACCATGATGTTAGGCAAATAAAACTTTGAAAATTGATTGGACTAGCTCCTTCTTACTACTAATGGCCTATTCTAAGAACTTGCACCTGGTTCCACTGGGAAGACTGCGGGGTGAAGCGTTGGTCATGATAATGTACAGTACATATGTTGGTGAATGTATTCTGTTTAGCTTCTTGTTGGGGGGCGGGACCCACATTAATGTGAAATTATGGTAAGTGGCCTTTAAGTGGTACCAGGAATTAAATGTTATGTTCACTTTCATTTAGCCCTGCTTACAAAAGTATATGTATATAAGACTGGTGGTTTTGCCTTAATAGATACAAATTCAATAAATAAAGGATAAAAGTGGGATTCTAGACTTTTTTTTATAAGTTTTGAATAGAGTAGAGAGGTTTTAGAACCTCTGTCAGGTTTTTATTGCTACCTTTGTGCCTATCAAGGAGATTTCCCTGTACCTCGTATCCCCATAGACAGGACAGGAAGAAAATCGGCAGTTATCACCAGAACAAGTATTCCTCCTTAGAAGATGTCCCCTCTACCCTGTACAATTTTGTGTTGATCACCACTTTTGCTCCCAATCACCATGGTCACAAGGACAAATAATATAATAGATCTTCCATAGAGACATAAATAACAATTAAAACTCCACAGTGGTTCTAACCTTTCCCTACCATTTACTTCAATGGCAAAAAGGTCTGTTTGACTTTCTTAACTACAAGAAAACACAATTTTTTTTCACTTTATTGACCCTTTAATTGATCTTCTAATTGAGATCCCCCTGCGGAAGTCACATATTCCCTGGAACGTAACGCATAGGGGAGGGGCTGGATATCATCACAACACTAATAGTATATAGAATAGTGGAAATTAGACCAGAGAACGATGATGAATATGCTGTACTCTGACTCTGACTGTTGTGAAGCAACTATCCCTTGTGAGACCTCTATGCCTGGCCTGTATAAGATATAATCACTGAGGACAATCCCCATCAGATAGTTTGAACTCATCAAATACAGATTCCATCCACAAGATGCTTTTTTTCTAAACATCAGGTTAGAGCAGATGACAGGATACAAACAGATGAATAGGTTGTAGTATTTAGGTGGTCAAAAGATGATATTGTCTGTAGCTTACAATGCAGAATACATGTGCCCTGCTACATGTGGCTTGTAGCTGCTTCCATGACACAGGAAGTACAAACACAGGAAGAAGGGTGGTGCATTACATACAAAAGGAAGTGTGTCATAACATAAGGGAAAATAAACTTGAGAAAACAAGTGCATTACCACAAAAGGTCACTAGATGGCAGCATGTGAACTAAATATAAACGTCCATAGAAAATGGTTAGGAAAACAGTCTATATAAATTCTATGCCCTGTTGGGGAAGCACACTCCCCGTCTGGCATGGTAAATGTCACTTTATACATCAGAACGGTAGTTATTCAACTGCAAATAACAAACAGTGTAATTTGCTAGGTGTCTTAAAGACCTGAAAGACATAAAAAGAACATGCATATAATGTAATAACAATAACTCTTAATTCAAGGCTTTAAGTTATGTCAACTAAAATTCAAGACACTTTCTTCTTGAAGTCACAGGTAGGATCCAGCTGTGTAGGCAAACAAGTTCATTCTCCAAAGGGCAAGAGCAGAAAAAGTTCCGTGATAGGTCTGATGAAAGTCTTTACAGTCCCTTGTCTTGAAACTTTCACCTCCACCTTAAGTACCTTACCATCGCTAGGAACGCTCTTTACAATAAGTCCCATGGGCCATTCAGTTCTTTCAGCTAGCTGGTCCTTAAGCAGAACGAGATCTCCAATCTGTATATTAGGGTTCAGCCATTGCCATTTCCTGTGTCCTTGCAGAGTAGAAAGATACTCCATCTTCAAACAATTCCAGAAGCAGTTGGCGAGGTGTTGTACTCGCTTCCACAGGTCATAGCACAGATTTCCTGCTTTAAAGTTTCCAGGTAGAACAGGAACAGACCCAAGCTTCTGAGTAAGAAGAGTAGCTGGGGTAAGGATAGTTGGGGTCTCTGGATCTTTGGAAACTGGAACAAATGGTCTTGAATTGATTATGGCAGATGCCTCTGCCAGGAAGGTAGTTAGAATCTCGTAAGTCTTGTGGAGTTAAAGTCCATAAGCATACAGTCCAGCATTTTACGTGTGATGCCTATCATTCTCTTCCATAAGCCACCCATGTGGGAAGAATGAGGAGGATTGAAAATCCATGTACAGCCTTTTTCAGCTAAAAAGACTTGGATTGGCCTAGAGTTGAGCTGTAACTCTCGACAGGCTCCAACAAAATTTGTTCCACGGTCAGATCGTAGTGTCTTGACTGGTCCTCTAATGGCTAGGAATCGTCTTAGAGTGTTGATGAAACTTGAGGCATCCATAGATTCTATTACTTCAATGTGTACTGCACGCGCACTCATGCAAGTGAACAGCACTGCCCATTGTCTGCTATTTGCTTGGCCACCTCGAGTTCTGTGGGCTGTTACCATCCATGACCCAAAGACATCCAGACTAACATGAGTGAAAGGTGGGTCAGTACTTAACCTGTCAGCTGGCAAATCTGACATTTGCTGTTGCTGATGTTTCCGTCTCAGTCTGCGGCACTGAACACAGCTGTGCAGTGTAGCTGTGATCTGTCGTTTTGCTACCATAATCCAAAGGCCTGCAGCTCTTATGGCACCCTCTGTGAAGTGTCTACCTTGGTGCTTTACCCCTTCATGATAGTGCCTTATGAGCAAAGTGGTGATGTGATGGCGAGCAGGTATAATGAGAGGATTCTGTTCTTGCTCACTCAACTTAGCCTTGTTTAAACGTCCACCAACCCTTAACACGCCATCATTGTCAATGAATGGATTCAGGTTGGCAATTGGACTGTTTTTTGCAATGTCCCTTTTGTCACGGATACATTTAATTTCTGAGCCAAAGACACTCTGTTGTACACTGCGTATTATGATCAGTTCACCTTCAGCAATGTCTTTTGCAGAAAGAAGCTTTTGGCACATGTGCCAACCTTGACAGTGAGCATCTGTGGGCTTTGTGTGCAAGCAATCTGCAATAGGAACTAACCTTGCAATGGTGCGTACAAGCCTTCTCCACTTGGAGAAACGTCAAAGAGCTGACAGCCCAAGACGAGTCTTTGTTCAGTTCTGGTGACAAGGGTTTTAACTTCAGGACGAATCTCTGGATCCTTGTCAGGTTCTAGAAGACTGAAGACATTAGCTGTGGTTTCTTCTGGATGATCCAGCAGGAATTCAGGCCCTGTTAACGAAGAAGAATTTTCAGACACTTGCAGACACTGGCCTGGTAGCATGATCTGCAGGGTTAATTTCAGATGGAACACAATGCCACTGTTCAGGTTTAGATGATTTCCTGATTCTCTCTACACGGTTGCTGACACAGACATATTAACGTTTAGTCTGATTGTATATGTAGCCCAGAACAACTTTGCTGTCTGTGTAGAATCTTACGTCATCTATCTGAATGTCTAGCACATGCAGTATGAAATCTGCTATTTCTACAGCTAGCACAATCCCACAAAGTTCAAGCCTGGGAAACGTGTGTTCAGGCTTAGGTGCTAACTTAGCTTTCCCAAACAGAAACCCTATGTGGGCTTGATTAGAAGAATTTCTTACCTTGAGGTAAGCGACAGCTGCTATGGTCTCAGTAGATGCATCTGAGAAGATGTGAAGCTCTTTCCTCTGACTTGTGGCAACGGAGGCAGAAGTGTAGCAGCGTTGTATATGGATTCCATCTAAAGCATGTAGAGATTGTTTCCAGGACTCCCACTTTGAAAGCTGGTCCATCGGTAGTGGAGCATCCCAATCTTTAATAGTCTCTGAGAACTGTCTAAGTAAGGATTTACCTTGTATGGTGATGGGAGCTATGAATCCCAGTGGATTGTATAGGCTGTTCACTACTGACAGAACACCATGTTTGGTAAATGGCTTGTCTGCAGAGCTGACTTGAAAACCGAAGGTGTCTTTTAACAAGTCCCACTGTAGGCCCAGACTTTTCTGTACAGGTGGTATGTCCATTCCCAGATTCAAGTCTTTAAACCATGTGGCATGATTGCCAGCTTGAAAGGCTTTCATAACAGCAACACTATTTGAGGCAATCTTGTGTAGTCTGAGGTTAGCCTCGGAAAGCATACCTTGTGTCCTTTGGAAAAGGTCTATGGCTTCTTCGTCTGTAGGTAAAGATTTGAGTCCAACCACATAGAAGTTACTCTCGACGAAGTGTCGAGCATCCATGCCATACTCCTTTTCCCCATCAAGGGCAGTCCTTCGTAAACCACACGTTGCAACAGCGGGTGAGGGACTATTTCCGAAAACATGTACCTTCATGTGGTATTCAATCATTTCATTGTCCATATTGTTGTCACGGTGCCACAGAAATCTTAAAAGGGTTCCTATGCTCTTCACGCACAAAGAAGCAATGAAACATTTGTTCAGTGTCAGCAGTTATGGCAACTGGCTCTCTTGTAAACCTCATAAGTACACCTACAAGGTTGTTGGTTAGGTTTGGACCAGTGAGAAGAACATCGTTCAGGGATACGCCTTGATGCTTGGCACTGGAGTCAAATACTACCCTGATTTGCTTTGGCTTACGTGGATGATACACTCCGAAGAAAGGCAGGTACCAGCACTCATCATGTCTTTGAAGTGGTGGGGTTGGTTCGGCGTGATCATTGTCAAAGATCCTTTTCATAAAGGCAATGAAATTGTCCTTCATTTCAGGCCTGTTCTTTAGTGTTCGTTGAAGTGAGTTGAATCTGGATAGAGCCTGTTCACGATTGGTTGGGAGTTTAACCCTTGCAGCACGAAGAGGTAATGGTGCAACCCAGCTGTTAGACTCATCCTGGAAGAATTCTTTGTCCATTATTTTGATGAACAAGGCTATTTTGTTGTCATCGCTTGTAGTACAAAACACTGTGGTACCTAGGTTGTCATGGCAAAGGTTAAGAGTGACATCAGGTACTTGGATAATGTCAAGAGGCTTCTCTTTTACTTAATAATGGCGAGGGCACTGTTTGAAGTGGGATGTACATCCGTTTCCTAACATGTAAGTTTCGAAGGAGTGGATCTTGGATGACATACGCATTCTATCCAAGCATACGTCGCCCATGATTACCCAGCCTAGATCGAGTTTTTGTGTGTAAGGGGCATATCGGGTCCATTGCACTGCTTGCGTACTTTGTGTACTCTGAGAATGTCTCTTCCTAGCAAGATCAAGATTTCAGCACTTATGTCCATTACAGGAATTTCATTAACAAGGTGCCTCAAGTGCGGAAGGTGATATGCGGCTTCTGCAGTAGGAATTTCTTCCCTTTCGTCTGGTATCTGGTCACACTCGACTAATGTTGGTAGGAGTATGCCCTCTCCCTTACTGATGTGAGAGACCATGAACCCATTGGCCCTTCTACCGAAGGTCTCTTCACAACCAGAACAGGTTCGGAGAGTATACGGTGATGCGTGTCTCTCTGTACCAAATATCTCAAAGAATTTTGGCTTAACCAGGGATCTGCTGCTCTGTTCATCTATTATGGCATACATCCTAATAACTTCCTCAGGTTGAACCTTTGAGTATATCTTGACTAGGCATATCTTAGCACAGCATTTGTGATCTAAGCCTTCTCCTCAGACTTCTGTGCATGAAGAAGAAACGTTAGCTGTGGCTGGAGCACGACCTTGTTGCTCCCCGCCATGACTTGAGACAGGGCTGGAGGTAGGAGGCTGCTGTGAATTGTCTGAGGGTGGGCCCGGATGCATAGCTGTAACATGCCTGTCACTACTGCATTCTGTGCACTTGATGACAAATTTAGTCTTTAGCAAAATGTCCATAACAAGCACAGCATTTGTAGCATATTCCAAGTTCCTGAAGAATCTCCCTGCGCTCTTGTAACACCTTTGCCCTAAGCCCATGACATTTCTTTAGGGGGCGAGGCTTCTTGTGAAAGGGGCACTGACGATTAGGGTCTTTATCTCTGTCACCCGAATTGTTCTGGTGAGCAGGAGAGGATACGGGTGGTGAGATGTCTGTCCTTTTAACAGATATTGCTCTATTAAAGTCTCTATGTTTAGCTGCTATGTTATCATACCTTGATGAAGATGATGATGATGAAGCAGGCAAGTTGGGTTCACTTAAGCTGAAGCTAGGATCATTTCTCGTCCAGGCTTGATCGTTGATGAACCTGCAAAAATATGTGAATGAAGAAAAGATGCGTTATAGTCTCTTTTGTACCTTGAGCTTTGTTGTGCCCATTTCTCTTGCAGGCCGTATGGCAGTTTAGACACCACTGGATTGACACCATGAGCAGTGTCCAGGAAGCTTAGTCCAGGTGGGTCTGTCTTTGCCAACTCCAGCTCCATAAGAAGATCACTCAGATCTTCGAGCTTGCGATAGTCTTTGTTCCCTATTTTTGGGAAGTTTTGCAGTCTCTTAAATGGAGCGCTTTCTATGGCTTCAGAGCTAAAGAAACAAAAGTGTGGCGCTATATATCACATCCACAGCCGTGTGTATTACAATAAAAAAATGGTGAATACTACCAAAAAATGTATGACCATAAAATGGATAGTGTCAAATAATTAATCAGTGTTGATCACATATAAAGTAAATACACAATAATACTTAATCATCAGATGTGCCAGTGATTAATAGAAACCCATGCTGGTTCCATGAGCCAGACACCAAACATAAAAAACATAAAACTTTAAAAGTCCATAAAAAATGTGTAGAAAAATAGTGAAGAAAACATCAACAGAGTTCAAAGGGGGTGATGCATGGCCAGATGGTATTCACAGAATTTTAGTCGCACCAAATCTGGCGAGTGGGCAGAAGGGAGACCACAAGTGTGCCTAGATTGTACATCAGTGCCGGGGCCAACACCAGGAGTAGAGGAGGCTTACCGGAAAGAATTGACCTGAAATGGCGTACGCCAGACAAGTCAAAAAAGCATATTAACCACTGGTTCTGGGAAATGCGTCTTGTCAGATGTCATCAACAGATGGTGGAAAGAAAAGGGGGGGTCCGCACGGCTTCCTCTCCCATAGGTAATCCAGCATAAGCCAAACGTGTAGTTTCATATGCCATGCAAGGAGCAAACAAAACTCACATAGTGTAAAAACGTTTTAAAACACTAGTATATTAAAATAATAAAAAACAGACTCACATTTTGGAAGAACGAAACAGAGCTCAAATATCAAATAGTGGCGATCGTGAGGGGTCCACCCGACATGTTTCAGCTAAGGAGCTGTCATCTGGCTTCAGAGCTACCATAGGCTTGCTCAAGTCTTGCCCATGCAGCATCAAGACCTGCATCTGGGTGGTCAACATGCACTGTTCTCAGTCTTTTAACACGATCTGCAGATTGTGTCCCCAGCCACTTTATGAGCAAATCAAGTTCCTCCTTAGTAGTAAAGTTGAGATCAGCAATGGCAGCTTTGAAGGTTGATCTCCAGGCCCTGTAGCTCTCCAGACATTCGTCAAACCTTGAGAGGGTAGTGTTAATGAGCTCAAGCAGTACCATATATCTGGCAAAATCATTAAAGTCTGATCTCTCACTCTTCGGTGCCAAAGCAACTTGTGGAACCCCTCGGGTGTGAAAGTTCTCTGGTGAAGTAGGGTGAGCTTTACCAGGATGAAATGATGTTGCAGGGGCGTTTAACTGTGGTGTAGTCCCTAAGGCTTGTGCTGGCTGTGGCATGAGCTGCGGCTTGTCACTGGAAGTCACCTTGTTGTCAGAAAGAGGTGATGCGGTTTGCTGCATAGATGCACTTGTGTTGTAGACTTGAAGAAGCTCGGGCATATGGAGCTGAGAGGTTTCTGTGTTGAGAGTCAGAACAGTGTTGTTAGTAAGACGTACAGGAGATAACTCTGTATCAAACATTATGCTTTAGTAAATATTCACTGATGCGTTCAACTGGGCATTGCAGTTCCGCTGGGATGGACCGGTCTGAGTTAGCAGTTTCTCCCATCGCTTGTTCGAGGACTCTCAGCCTTGCCAGGGCAGCTGCTTCTTCCCTTTCCATTTGCAGAATCTTTAATCGGGAATCTAATTGGGAAGCTGCCTCTGTTGTTGAGCTTTCATCTTTGCCGCTATTTCTGCTTGTTGAGCTTCCATCTTTGCCTTTTGTGTTGCCTTTTGTGTTTCCAGTTCTGCTTCCCTTCTGGCAAAGGAGCTTTGCACTTTTTTGATTCTGCATCAGCACGGGCCTCTATTATCTTATCACTTAATGTTGAACTTCTGGAGCGAGAGGATCTAGAAGAAGGTGCAGTGTGCCTGGTTGATGTGTATCTGTGAGATCTGGTCTCCTGCAGTTGAGCAATGCGGAGTTCTGCCTTACACTGGGCTTTTTGCACTAAGAGATCCCTTTGTTGGTTTAGTGCATCAGCCCTGGTCAGTTCTGCTGAAGAGTCCTCTATATTACAATCCTGCAAGAAAGCTGTGTATTTTGCAAACATCCGCTGGTAGCATTCGTACATGGCAGATAAGCGATCTATAGCATCTTAGTTCAGCTGGATGATCATTAAAGTGTGACAAAACTGACATGCAGTGTGAAGTTCTGTCCCATAAGTATGATTGCTGGAGAACTCATCTCTAGTGGTTTCATAGTTTTCTCTGAGTTTCTGTGTAGGTTTTATTGTACGTTTGGGTCTTACACTCTGTTCAGCAATATCTGCAGAATCTGCTCCCTGTATATCTGCGGGTTCAGAGGCATGATGAATCTGCATTGGTTCAGCCACAAAAGGGTGCTCAGAGTTTTGTCTAGACAAATTTCACGTTTTTGCAAGAAATGGTACGGTCTCTTTAAGAAGACGAACAGCAGCTTAGACAGGTGGGGTAATGCAGTTCAAAGTAGAGAAACAGCTTTTAACATTCACATGAGGTGCAGTAAACTCGTGCAACCATGTGCTTCACAAGATGGTGGATGGCACTGAGCTTGATTGCAGATCAGGCACACACATATACACAGCAGACTGTGGGAATTCTATACATCTTTTGACTATTCTGACTCTTGTTGTGAAGCTGCTATCCCTTGTGAGACCTCTATGCCTGGCCTGTATAAGATATAATCACTGAGGACAATCCTCATCAGATAGTTTGAACTCACCAAATACCAATTTCATCCACAAGATGCTTTTATTCTAAACATCAGGTTACAGCAGATGACAGGATACAAACAGATGAACAGGTTGTAGTATTTATGCGTTCAAAAGATGATATTGTCTGTAGCTTACAATGCAGAATACATGTGCCCTGCTACATGTGGCTTGTAGCTGCATCCATGACTCAGGAAGTACAAACACAGGAAGAAGGGTGGAACATTACATACAAAAGGAAGTGTGTCATAACATAAGGGAAAATAAACTTGAGAAAACAAGTGCATTACCACAAAATGTCACTAGATGGCAGCATGTGAACTAAATATAAATGAAAATGGTTAGGAAAATAGTCTATATAAATTCTATGCCCCGTTGGGGCAGCACATGCTGATTGTACATGTTATCCTAATTCTGACAATATCTGGTGCGATTTAGCACCTCTTTAAAGTGAGTGTATTTCTGCAGTGGGTAGTGGGAAATAAAGTGTTTTAAAGATAAAGCACTATTTTGGCAATTTTTTGGCATTTGATTTATTCACAATTATTGATAATATTTGACATTTGATTTATTTATAATTTTGCAGAAAGCGCAGCACTATTATATAATTTTGAGTATATACACATGCATATGGGAGTGTGAAGGGTGCAAGCAGCTTTTTTGGATTATTTCACACATTATTATTGTAGAGGTTTTTTTGATTTTGCTTTTTTTGGGTAGCATAGCAGGTCACAAGGTAATACATAACATATAGTTTTAGTTTAAATGATTCTGCCATTTAAAGAACAAAAAAGAATATTTACAGCTGCATTCTCCACCGTCCCCCATTGTTGCTACATCACTACAGGACGTTTCTGCAGCAGAACAAATCTTCCACGAAGGGGCGCCAAATAAAGGCAGCATAAAGTGCTTTCCTTTGCAGGTTTCAAAATTATTTTTCAGTGACAGGGTTGATTTATTGACAAAGTTCCACCAGCTTTTCAAGGAATAGGTTTTTCCTGCAATGGTAATATTATCTCTAGGAGATATAATTAGAGCAATTATTCATGATGTGCTGGTACCTACTTGGAAATGGCTTGTAGTGGCACATACTAGGTTGGTAAACACTTGATTTCTTCATTCCCTCTGTTGTGAAACCACATACAGAAAGGTCATTTATCTTGATTAAGGTAATAAAAAAAAAAGGATGGTCTTCTCACAAAAGTTTTCAAAAGATTTAATTTGAGGTGGAACCCATGCTTTTCTTCATTGGGGGGGGGGGGGGGGGTATTCCAGCAGACAACTGTATACTTTGAGACCAACTCAAAGACAAAATGATGTCATGGTCTTTTGAGTGATAGTTCTGTTAAATAACTGAACTCACTAATGTCTTCTATTTTGTATTTCAACCCGACCAAAGAAATAAAACATCCTGTGGCTCATACATTTAATCCCATTTTTTTTAGTTCAGCTAGTGTAAATATTATAGTAGGATTAATGAGAAAGAGAACAGATAGGTGGACAGTGGGCAGCAATCATATATGTGACTTTAATCCCTATGTAAGTGGCACAGAATATAGAGTGTCATATGTGCACCATGCAAGTGAAGTTGTACCAATACCGATATCGGTATTAGTGCCGATACTAAGCATTTGCACGATTATCAGTACTTGGGCAAATGCTCTGATGCCTGTAACCGATACTTTCGGGCTCGGTTCTTTCAGCTGTCAGCAGGATTCCCCACTGACAGCTGAAATGTAAACAAAACCAAAAAAATCTGGCAATTACTAGTTGTTAAGGCAGTGGTTCTCAACCTGGGGGTCGGGACCCCCTCGGGGGTCAAATGATGATTTGCCAGGGGTCACCAAATCCTTGTCTATTTCTGAAGCCCGCACCGCTTTCCCAGCCTTTTTGTGGCTGCCCAGCAGGGCTCTCCCTGGAGCCCGCAGCCGCCCACTCAGCCTCTTCGCAGCTGCCCATTCAGTTCACAGCATGACTGGGGGGCAGAGACTAAAGGCCAGCTGACTGGTGAGGAATGTGAAGTGGGAGGGGCTAGAGGAGACCCTATCTCCTGATTTCGGCATAGGTGTCACTGCTACGAGACACCACAGAGTCGGAGACACAGTGAGTAAAACTACCTGTGATTATAGTTGCCATTAAAAGTCCCCACTACAGTTCTCAAATCAGCAGATGACCTTGATTAAGAGCACCTAAGTTGACTAATCAGAACTCCCCGCCAACATTGCCACTCATCCCATCCCCCCCCCCCCACCAAGGAATAAGAGAAGGAATAAAAATATAGAATACATGGAAGGGAGAGGAAAAGAGGGGGAGGAACAAAGAAAAAGGGAGAGAAAGAATAAGAGAAAGAACAAGGAAGATGTCTAAGAAAGAGGGATGGGAGAAAAAAACAAGAAATTAGGATAGAGAGAGATAAAAGGGAAAGAAAGGAGAACAAAGAGAAAGAGTGGTACATCCTAAAATGTACCATAAGGGGTTTTAATACTGTACGAGTGGAAGGGACTCAGGGAGCACTAAATGTCCGTGGTTTAGGGGCGCAAATTACTTGTCTTGCCTTGGGTGCTGACAACTCATGCTATGAAAATAATTTTATGGTTGGGGGTCTCCACAACTTGGGAAATTTTATCAAGGGGACACGGCACTAGAGAGGTTGAGAACCACTGTGTTAAGGAGTGGGGATGCTGGGTCTTTAACAACTGATGAATCATTCAGCTGTAAGTGGAGTTACCCTTTGACAGCTGAAGTGAAAACAAAGTCCCAGCAATTGAAGCTGTCAAAAAAAAAAAAGCCTGACAATGTTTATCAAAAACATTACTCAGCCTAAAGGCTCGTACATACTATAAGAAAATTGGGCGAACATTTTCGTTCACAGAATTTGTGTACACAACTTTCGACAGCCGATTCTGAATTTTCATACGAAAATTCCCGAAGGGACAAACTCCAAAATTGTATATATATTTCTTTTATAAATAACTTTTCATAATGTTTCAATGTATTGGTGCATTCCTCTCTGCAATGGTTCATTCCTAAGCTGTACTCTGCACAATGCTGTTCCAATGCATTAGGCTACTGCAGCACCTCTAGATACAGCAGGCAATTTTCATCTCTTAACACAACAGTTGTTTGAAAGTCTTGTCAGCCAGATTTACACACACTTCCAAATCCCAGAGGAAGGGAAGTGTTTACCCTCCCTGAAACATGTTGTCTGTTACACCTTGTGTCACCTAGATTAAGGACTAATAAACTTGCACTTCGGGACTGATAATTGTTGCGCTCTTTTTGTGCTCCAAGAAATTTAGAATTTTTAACGTTCTCTCTGCGGCCCCTTGGTTTATGACTCGACTGAGCACTATGCTCCATGAATCAAGCCATTTTCTCTTAATAAAAAAATAAAGATCCAGTGCCTAGTACCTATACCCCTTTACTTGTGCAGTGACACAGCTGGATTTCTGTATGGCCAAAAATTCCTAGTTCTCCCCCTTGGAGAACCCTTTTCTGCAGCCACTTAATCCAAAGCAAGTCCTGCCATATACTCTGAGTTTCACTTATCCTCAAGGGTGAACAACATATTGGAACACATTTTATGCTGGGCTTTGCACATCAGTGTATTATTTCTGATGGGTGGTATAAGGAGTTACTTATAAAGGCTAGTAGTAATGCAGGGGATCAGGGTGACCATATTTGGCTGTTCACCTTTAGAGAGTAGGCAAGAGAATAGTGACATGGCATCTAACTGTTGTATTGTCCAGTTCTTAATGCTAAACAACTATATAACTTAGCAAAGTGGATTAAATGTTGTGTGCCTGATCCAGGCCCTCTTGACCCGATCCAGCTCCCTCATGGAGAAAAGTAAAATAAATACCCCCTTTCACTCTTGAACCTGAAAATATCAACAAGTAGGTTTGATATTCTGAATGACATTTACATTTGCCGTGAGACTGTTAAACTCTTACTATTCACATTTTTTGTATTTGTGCACCTGGTAAAACAGTGGCATCAGCAGTTACAGTACTATGTTCACAAACCCCAAGATAATTATTTTTTCCAGTGTACACAATCCCATGTTAATGTTACACTATAGATTTACATAACCACGTTTTCTTTTAGCTGTGTAATTTTTCTTTTATATATAAAATATATAAAATGCATTAAGATAGAAAACCTGCCTTTAAAATCACTTAAGACCCCGTTCACACTGCCAGCGTTTTTCAGGCGCTACAGCGCTAAAATAGCGCCTGTATAGCGCCTGAAAAAAGTGGCTCCATTCACTCCAGTGTGAAAGCCCGAGGGCTTCCACACTGGAGTGGTGCGCTGGAAGGGCATCACAAAAAGTCCTGCCAGCAGCTTCTTTGGAGCGTTGAAGGAGCAATGAACTCACCGCTCCTCCACCGCTGCTCCCCATTGAAGACATTAGGGCATCGCTGCGATACCGCCGGCAAAACGCCGCTCCGGCTGCGTTTAGTGGGCGTATTTAACCCCTTTTTCACGCTAGCGGCCGAATAGCGCCACTAAAACGACGGTAAAGCGGCACTAAAATAGCACCGCTTTACCGCCGACGCCCCCCGCGGCTCGGTGTGAAAGCTCTATAAGAGCAAATAGTTTACAACCAAAAATTCTTTTTTAATACTAGTAAAAAGCAATTCCAAATACCTGAGAGAGGAGATATGAAATGACGAATAAAAGCAGTTATCCACTTTTTTAAGCATGGTATACTACAAATCCTTCCACATTGCCTGGTGTCCCAGGTCTTTTAGGACTCTAGAATTTCCCCACATTGGTAACTCAGAAAGTATTAAGTAATGAAATAATAAAGTAACTACCAGGCAATTGGCATTTCAGAAATAATTTAGCCTCCTTTTTTTCTTTTGGCATGGATTTCCCAATGCAAAAAGTACACCTAAATCCAATCAATAACATTTCATATACGTTTTTACATGCTAATATAGTTTTAGAGGTTTTTGCAGTCAAAACTGCAACCTTCATTAAAGGCCTGTTTGTATTTACAAGCTACTGTAGGCTAAAATTATAAATTAAGCCCATAGGACTAAAAGCCATAAATGTGCATGCAAGCTTATTTTCTATGGCATGGGCCTCAAATGCCAGGACCACTATTACTATTCTTTTTATAATATAATGTCAACACATTATACAATGCTTTTCACAAGGGTTCCCACATGTAAATTTGATACATTTGTAACAATACAGTTCATAAAAGACATTAAACATGGATTGCAAATATGGTTAGATAAAAAGGTTTATCAAAGAGTTTATTAAAAGGTATGCCAATGTTTTAGAAGAATTAAAATGAAAAGGATATTATTCAAGTGAAATAATAATAAGTGAAAACAGGTAATATGAAGTGTTTAAAGCTGTATTCTAGGTGGAAATAAAAGGCACAAACAATTGCAACTCTGTAATCCTTAATGCATTAGTCAATTCATTTTATTCAGCAGTGTATGTAGCACAAGAAGCCAATCGTTTCATGTGCTGAAAAGATGCATAATGATATAATGCATAATGATAGTGGAAGAAAGTAGAGTAACAGAGATATCAGTTCATCATTGTGTTGCTTATCCTTGTATTGTCCAGTCACAGGGCTAGGGCTGTGCCAGGATGACCGGGGCTCAGAAAATTAGACTAAAGAGGTTTATTGGTAGAAATTTAAGAGAAAGTAAACGCTGCTATTTTTTTTTTCTTTTTCCTTACCTGCAAAAGGCATAATGTGCTAGTATGCATCGCATACTAGCACATTTTGTGAAACTTACCTGCAAACAAAGCCCTCGTTGTTGCTGCTGGAGGCCGCATACCTCTTCATCTGTCATCCTTCTGGGTTCGGGGACTCCAGCTGTGTGACTGGCTAGAGCCGCGTGACGTCACTCCCACAAGTTATCTCCTAAACAGTCCAAGTTTAAGAGATATTTACAGTACCTATAGGTAAGCCTTATGATAGGCTTACCTATAGGTACAAACAATACAGGGAGGTCTACGTCCTCTTTAAAGTGTAAGTAAACACCCCTATCGTTTTCAGCCAAGGAAGCTGCCTTCTTTGCCTCTGTTTAATCTACAACTGCCATGATGCTGCACATGTGATCAGTTATGACACCAGCCATTGGATGGTTTGACAGTTTGGTTGAGAGCACAACCAATGAGAGTGTTACATTTCTGGCATGTGTCGTAAATGAAACTGTTTCATGGATGGGTTTACTTCCGCTTTAAGTACAGTAAGGAAATCTCTGGATTGAAAGTGAATTTTGCAGTAAAATCTGGTTTTGTTATTTTACTTTATAATGGGCTATATATTTTTATCTTGCCATTCAGATAAGAACCCACCCCAGCCCTGCTTGCTTGCAAACCCCCACAACCAATGGAACAGGATTGGGCCTTGTATTCATAAACAAGAGCGCAAAGGTGCACACTCATATCCCTTATCTTTACTGAGCTGCATGCTCAGATAAAAGTCTAGCATTGGATATTTGAGGGGACCCTACTAATTTTTTTTCTTGTTTTTGCATGGGGTCCTCCTTGACATCCATACCAGACCCCCATCAAGGATAAGGGTCTGGTTATATATTTTTAGGGATAACCTCACGTCTTTTTTTGTGCGGGGGTCCCCCATTAACATCTCCTTATCTGAATCTAGGGTTTGGTATAGAATAGATGAAGGGAATCCCCAGCTGCTTTGTTTAAAAAAAAAACTGATGTTGAGCTGGGGCTGTCATTTGCTGGTAATTTAAACAGCTTTTTTTTTCTTTGTGACACGCTTCCTGTAGTAGGTTGTATGCATTGTTCAAATGTGCCACTTCTCAGGCAGGGTCAAGGCATCACCTAGGCATGTTATTTAAAGGAATTTTTCATTTTTAATGTTGCCATTAAAGCAATAAAAAATTGCTGCTCCTCGCCAAACAGAATTTTAAATGATTTTATTTTTTTTTTGCTTTGGACCTTTTTTTGGTTCCTTAAGGCAGGGCCCAGCTCCCCGTGCCATTTTTTTAATTTTGCAATACCTTGCCTATTAGCCTAAAAAAATGCCATTACTGTTTTTTAGCCCCATATGCCCCGTACACACGGTCGGATTTTCCGTCGGAAAATGTGTGATAGGACCTTGTTGTCGGAAATTCCGACCGTGTGTAGGCTCCATCACACATTTTCCATCGGATTTTCCGACACACAAAGTTTGAGAGCAGGAGATAAAATTTTCCGACAACAAAATCCGTTGTCGGAAATTCCGATCGTGTGTACACAAATCCGACGGACAAAGTGCCACGCATGCTCAGAATAAATAAAGAGATGAAAGTTATTGGCCACTGCCCCCTTTATAGTCCCGACGTACGTGCTTTACGTCACCGCGTTTAGAACGATCGGATTTTCCGACAACTTTGTGTGACCGTATGTATGCAAGACAAGTTGGAGCCAACATCCGTCGGAAAAAATCCTAGGATTTTGTTGTCGGAATGTCCGAACAAAGTCCGACCGTGTGTACGGGGCATTAGACTTCGATGGGGTTTGGATTTGACACCCAAACTTTGCTCCCTTTCTGCAAACCTACGGTACATCAAACCAAACCTAGATACATTATGCTCATCCCTAATCAGCAGCACTGAGATAATTAAAGGATATAAAAAGGTTAAAACAGCATTTAAAAAAGGCAATAGTGTATGATGTGAAGTGATTAAGCAAACTAAATGTCATTCATTTAGGGTTTACATCTACTTTAACCTCTTGCCGGTCTTTGCATAGGAGATGCGATTGTGGTGTACAGAGGCAGAACGGGGAACTGTCTATGTAAACAAGGCGATTCCCCGTTCTGCCAGATGACATGTCAGAGATCTTCTGTTCCCAGTGATCGGGAACAGTGATCTCTGTCATGTCCCTGGTAGCCCATCCCTCCTACAGTTAGAACACACCCAGGGAACACACTTAACCCCATTGATCGCCCCCAAGTGTTAACCCCTTCCCTGCCAGTGTCATGTTTACATTGATCAGTGCATTTTTATAGCACTGATCAATGTAATAATGTCACTGGTCCCCAAAAAGTGTCATTTGGGGTCAGATTTGTCCACCGCAATGTCGCAGTCCCGCTAAAAGTCACAGATCGTCGCCATTACCAGTAAAAACAATAAAAAATAAATAAAAGTCCCTACATTTATCCCATAGTTTGTAGACGTAATAACTTTTGCGCAAACCAATTAATATACGCCTATTATGTTTTACATTTTACCAAAAATATGTAGAAGAATATATATCGGCCTAAACTGATGAATACTTTTTTTTATATATTTTTTGGGGGATATGTATTATAGCACAAAGTAAAAAAATTTTTTTTTTTTTTTCAAAATTGTCAGTCTTTTTTGTTTATAGAGCAAAAAATAAAAACGGCAGAGGTGTTCAAATACCACCAAAAGAAAGCTCTATTTGTGGGAAAAAAAGGATGTCAATTTTGTTTGGGTACAGCATCGCACGACCACGCAATTGTCAGTTGCCGTATCGCAAAAAATGGCCTAATCATTAAGGGGGCAAAGCCTTCCGGGGCTGAAGTGGTTGAGTGGTTAAAGAATGACTATAATCTTGGAGAATATACTTTAAGGGGCATCTTTTGAACCATCTAGTCGTCAAAATACATCAATATAAACCATACTTCAAGCCATAGTTTAATTTGACCATTAATCGTTTTGAAAGGCTTAATTCTCCTCCGTAATAGCTTGTTTAAAAATCTAGTGATTGGACTCAGGTGAGTCTGACTATTATTAAAAAAGCATTAGGGTAATGGGTCCTTCTCTGTGATGGTACTTTTAACTGCAGGTTTCATCACCTGCCTAAGGTGGGCCTGCAAATAACAAAGGATAATGACTGCGTTGATGGAAATTGTGCGTTCTATCTGTGTGGCACTCATTTTCTACCTGTCAGCATGTTACTATCCCCTCCAACACAAAGCACCTCACATCTCGTGTTGCTTTTGGTGAAAGGACCTGTTCTCATGCTCGGAAGGGATCCTTTTAAACTATTTTGCTTCACAGCTGGTACTGTGTATGGCAAATCATGGCATTAGCTTCTCAGCCATGATATAACAGCCATTACAGAGTTTACCATTTTTTTTAACGTTTTTTATTTTTTTTCACAATGCAAATGAATTGGTTGAAAGGACTGCATTATGAATAAATATTTATCAATGTGGTTTATTCCATCATCAGTCCACCTTCGATATAAAAACGCTTAGAAAAGTTAATAGGGGGTGATAGAGCACTGGAATTTCCTTGTGTAATTGCTTGGTATCCTGCTTATTGTTTTCATCAAATTTTAATGTAAAAGTGTACACGTTGTAGATGCAAAGAATCTGAATATTGGTCTGGCAGTTTCCATACAACTTAGGATTTTCACGATCAGCTTGGGTTGTGGACTTGTGCGAAGGACGAGTAACTAGGAAATAAAGCGACACACTGTGGGGTTGATTTACTAAAGGCAAAAAGACCGTGCACCTTGAAAAGTGCAGTTGCACACGGAAAGAGCAGTTGCTCCAGAGTTTAGTAAATGGGCAGAAACTCTGCTGACTTTCATCAACCAATCATGTGCATGCAAAAATGCTGTTTTTTTTATCTTCCTTGCTTGTGATTGGGTATTCTTTGCAAAGTAAAACTTTACCTCATTTACTAAGCTCTGGAGCAACTGCACTTGCAGAGTGCAAATGCACTTTCCAAGGTGCACAGTCTATTGGCCTTTAGTAAATCAACCCCTGTAACATTCAAATCCAAACACAAGTTTATTCCAATTACAAAATGTTTGCACAGTAAACACATTTTTCAGGCTGTATCTTCGCCCCCTTCATCAGGGCTTGATAGAATGATACAATGTAACAATGCATGTGGATGGTAAAAGTCATCCTGCTCCTTAGTAGTCACAAGGCTCTAACTACATTGCCCCATTGTGATTTTTGAGTCAGCATACATTGTTATATTGTATCATTCTTTCAAGCCCTGATGAAGGGAGTGTAGATACAGCCCCTAAAATGTGTAGGCTTTGCAAACATCTTATAAATGGAAGAAACTTGGACTTTAAACTTTGGACTGGACTGGACTTGGACTTTGGACTCTACTGATCAGCTTCTGTACAACCACCCTGTTGGGTTTCCCCGCTCCATCAGTGCTGCCGACTATAGCCTGAAACACTGATCAGTGTAGTCTGTCGCCGGGGATGTCTCCCCACTGTCAGAATATAATGACACAGAGGGGGGTTCTCTCATTTCCGTTGAGTGTGTGGATGAGGGATAGAGTCTGTTGTTTTCATTCAAACTTCTGGTTGAACGAAAAAAAAAAAAAAAACAGACTCAGTAATGGGCTGCTTTAGTGTGACTGTCACAGTAGAAAGGCTGGGGACTGGCTGAGTTCAGTTCTCATTGGCATACAATGAAGAAGCCTTTAACTTTTGGTTAAGACAGACGGTGTTCAAATCTAGTACAACTGATGAGCGAAGTACAGGTTTACTTATGGCAAACACAGCTTCCTGCCCCCTGGTAACAAAGATAACTAAGGCGAATTCTTGGAGAAAAAATTCTAATTTGTGTGTACTTTTACAGGGTGACACTGTGAGTACACAGGTAACAGTGTGCCAATGTCCCAATAGTGGACATATGAAAAAAGCTAACTAAAAGAGTGGACTTTATAGGCACACAGATAAACCGTCTAAAAGTAATAAATTGGTTTATTTTATAGACAAAAAAAACATTTTATAGACGAAAAAACAAATATTACATATAGATACAGATGAAATTCATAAAATTGATGTTGTAAGCCCCACACATAAGCTCTGATGCCACTTAGTATGATAGCAAGGTACAGTAATACATTCAAAAGGACAGCAATTAGAATTCCCAAAATACTATCCAAATAGGAGAGGAATACTGTGGCTCAGGATGTGGATCCGGGCACAAAATTCACTTAATCGCTCGACATGTTGCGCGTACAGGTACGCTTCTTCAGGAGCATGACAGTCTATTGAATGTATGTAGAAAAAAACAGCAATGAATATACAGTTTATTAACATAGTATAAAAACCTTAATAGTGAACACAAAATACATAAATGCTCTGCCTGGGTCAGTTGACCGCAAGCAATCTCCACAAAGGGTTGGCCACCTGGAGGCAAGAAGCAAAGCCACCCAGTTGGAATGTATAACAATAGAGTGACATAGAAATTGCAGTGGGTAGGGACTTATTGTTATAGAGGGTTGAAGATAAATAATTGAGCAGGTCTGGCACTAACTAGGTACATATAACAAACTGAGCAGGTGTAGTAGACCATGATGAAAATGTGGTCTGAATCGCAGAGGGGAATCAGTGATGTTTGAAAACAGAATAATTAATTTAAGCATGAATAACATAAGATTAATTGAAAAAAGAAGAAACCAATAGGTCTCAAAAAAGTATAAATGAGAATGTAAGCAAATTGCTCAATCATTTTTTTTATTATATAAGTGCTGAACAGACTGCAAGGTGACCAGTAATTATTTATAATAGAATTAAAAATTGTTCTAATGTCAGAGCAAATTTCAGGGGTAAAAAAGAAAAGACACAAAGGCTTACCGTGTAGTTGTCAGATGCAGAAAAAGTAGTGTAATGTTTGCTGGTAAGTAATTTTATGTGGCTATGTCCAAGGAGAGATGAACACCAACACAGACCTAAGAGAGCACAGGTGCTGGTGATAAAGCCAGCATTCGTCTGATTAAAGAGTCGGTTTGAGCATTGTAAAGGATTGATCTGGAGGCTCACAGAGGCTAGCACCTATGATCAGAGTGAGAGAGTATAGTGTAAAACATATAACTAACTCGCTAGTGGGATTAAGGTAGGGAGATGAGTATAAAGAGATATATAGAATGGTTACCTCAGAAGGTTTAGAGCCATGTTGTGTGGTGTTGATTGGTCTCCTAGTCTCCAGTCAGCGTCTGTTAGTAATACCAAGCAAGCTGTGTATCTACTGTATATATACGTCCTGACCGGAAGCGAGTCACTCCGTGCCGGATATGACGCACGCCAGGCCGAACGACGGCCGCTGCGCATGCGCCGGGAGACGCCGCTGGCACAGCGGCAACTGGCCAATGCACAAGCAGGGGACTGGGGAGGACTGAGGGTCGCCCCATGTCCTGTCAATTGCCACACATCCGGCCCAGAGGAGGATACAGGATGTGCAGGCGCTGTGCGGTCGAACAGGGCCGGCCAAATGCCTCAATGCCAGCAAGTGGTTCAGTAGGGAGGGATCATGTCGCCAAGGACCGCATTAGAGCAGATGACAGAATTAAAATTGTACAAAAACATAAAAATTAAAAAAATAAGTAAAAAAATTAAATATAACCAAAGCAAAAAACATATACTGTACTAATACCCATAAAAATAGCTATTCAGGAGTTATTGGTTTAGATTTGTATTGTTAGTAAATTTACATAGAATACAGAGATTTATTTTAACTTTTTGATTATTGTTAAATTTAAATTTTGAACTGGGCTAGGAGAGTATGTTTGGAGGGGGAACAGGAGTAATGGACAAAGAGTCATTGTTGTGAAGTGGTATTAAGCCAGAAAGGCAAAGGTGACCATAAACTATCCCAAAGATCAATACCTTGTCAGTTAGATATGCAAGAGGGCTATCTAAATAGCAACTAAGTTATATAGACTGAGCAAAGCAGGAGCACTGGGATAGAATCGGCTAGCAGCCACAACAATAGCCAGATAAATGGAGGCATGAAGAAGGAAGACAGGGATGGCAACAAACTATAAAAAACTACAGAAAAGGTTTATAGGATTGGGTTTCATTTAGCCCTGGAGATCGAGTGGCATTAAGTCGCTCTATCCATAAAGTTTCCTTTTGTAGGATAAATTTATCCCATTCACCCCCTCTGGGGTTTTTAGGGATGACAGCCAGAACAACAAATGAGACAGAGGAGGTATCAAAGCGGTGATAGAAGTCGAGATGTTGGCTAATGGGAGTTAGCATATTCCCATTGCCCGAATAATATAAATGATCGTTGATTCTCTGTCTAAGTTGTCAGGCCGTTTTCCCCACATTGAAGGCCCCACATTTGCACATCATGAGATATACCAGGGCCTGTGTGTGGCAGGTAGCAGAAAATTTGGGATAGAAAATCTCGCCATTAGGTAGTAGAATTTTTTGACCAGGTAATACCCATGGGCAGAAAGCACAGGTGCCACAACGCGATGTCCCCAAAGATAGTCTGGGTGTATACTCATTATGTGCAGTATAGTGACTGGTCACAAGTCTATCTTCAAGGGAGTTGGTGCGTCTGAAAACAATTTCCGGACGTTCTCTAATTTTTTTTTATATCTTTTGAGTATTGGATCTTCCTGTAGAAGATGCCAGTGATTGTCCATTATCACCTGACATCCTCATGATGTGATGAAAATTTCGTGATTAGTTTCACTGTAGATTTTTTGAGGGGGGTCTTGGTCTTAAATAGCAGGTCACTGCATGTTTGACGCACGGCCTTGTTGTAGACCTGGCGTAGCAGTGATCGGCTATAGCCTCTTGCAAGTAGGCGTGATTGTAGTAGTTTGGCTTGTTGCTGGAAATCTGATAAATGCATACAGTTACGGTGGAGCCTAATGTACTTGGCGTATGGTATGCTCCAAATAAGTGCTGGAGGATGTGCACTGGTTGCCTGCAACAATGTGTTGCCAGTTGTTGTTTTACAAAAAAGGTTTGTTGCCAACGTATTATCTTTGTCCCTGTAGATGACAAGGTCAAGAAAGTTGTTTGATTTGTGTCACAACTGTAAGTAAATTTAAGGTTAAACTGATTGGTGTTCAAAGATTGAATGAATTCATCAAGAGATTTTAGAGTGTCTGTCCATACGATGAAGACGTCATCAATATAACGTCTTCAGCATAGGATTTGATCGGTAAATCTCATCAGGGATTCACAAGAAAAAAGATGTCTCTCCCACCCCCCCAGATACAGGTTGACGTAGGCAGGAGCACAACAGGTGCCCATGGCCACCCCCTTTATCTGGAGGTAGTGGGAGTCCATAAAGCTAAACCAGTTATGAGTCAGGATAAACCATAGCAAAATCAAGATGAATTTGTTGTAGTTCCAAAGATGATGGTCCTCTTCGTAGAGGAAGGTACAGATCATCCCAACTCCCTGCTTGTGTGGGATACTGGAGTACAAAGCCCTCACATCCAAAGTCACGAGCAGGGAGCTGGGAGGAATGACCACACCCTCGATTTGTTTGAGTAGATCTAGTGTATCTTTGGTATACGAAGGTAGAGCTGTAACATGTGGCATTAGAACAGAATCTACAAGCCTGCTGGCATTTTTAGTGAGACATCCGATTCCCAAAATTATAGGTCTCCCAGGGGGCGATACAGGGTTCTTGTGCACTTTGGGGAGTACATAGAACGTCGCCACCCTGGGGGACCGAGCATTCAGGTAAACATCTTTATTATTACATGTTGAGATTTTGAGAGACAAATTTGAGATTTGTCATTTTTAAAAGAGGAGGAAATACGCCGATACCAGTGAGGGTTAGATAGAATGTTATGACACATGATTTCAGAGGAGCCCCTGGTCATCAGAACTATGTTGCCACCTTTATCCGCAGTCTTAACAACCACATCAGGGTGATTTTGCAACTTTGAGATGATTTGTTGAAGTAAGATTGCTTGCTTTGGGAGTGATATGCATTCGTTTGATATCACTGTCAACGTTTTTATTACTTTTAGACGGTTTATCCATGTTCCTACTGTCCACTTTAGTTAGCTTTTTTCATAAGCAGAATTCTTCCTTATATAATTTACAAAAAAAAACATCTAAAAAGGATAAGCTGCAATTTTTTTTTTATGTTATGCTATGTGAATGGGGACATGTAACAAATGAAAAGTAGGTATTGGCAAACAAAGCTTCCTGCCCCCTGGTAACAAAGATAACTAAGCAGAATTCTTCCTTATATAATTTCCAAAAAAGAACATCTAAAAGGGATAAGCTGCATTTTTTTTTTTGTTATGCTATGTGATATGGACATGTAACAAATGAAAAGTAGGTATTATCCCAATTTGGCTAAAAAAGTGAAAATAAATTAAAAATCTCTGTTGGATTTTTATTGCCTGACTGGAGGGTATGTGCAGAGGGAACTGAGCAGGAAGATGACTGCGTATTTTTACAAGGATCTTCTCTGTGGAATCATGTTCAGGGATAGGGGAAGCGTAGGGGAACTTTCTGCTGCTGGAAATAACTTAGAATTCAAGGTTGCTCTTAAGGGGTAACCTAAAATTGCTTAGGGAAAGATAGATTGAAACTTATAAAACCCACAACAGTAAAGTCAGTCTGTATATGCAGTAAAGCATGCATGTTATACTCCTTGTGGAACCTAAGGGGTTAATCCTGTGCATTGTGTAAAAAGGCTGTTTGCTCCTGTCTTTTCTGATCCTCCCTTTCTTCCACTGTCCCCAATCCATCTCCATCCAGAGCATTGGGAATAAACTGCACATGCTCAGTTTGGTGTGTATTGCTAGAATTTTATTTTTTTTCTTGGGAGGGTGCATGTGATCAGCACAGGGCCAATCAGCACTGTCCAGACAGAGGATCAGGGGTCATGCAGCCTCATAGGACAATCAGGGTAGAATGAAAACCCATCCTACAAGCTTTAACCAGACACTGGTAGAAGTCACAAGACTGCTATATAATGCCGATGAGAAAAGGTATTTAGCAGTTTATATATACTAAAATAATTGCATTTCCATATTGCGTGAGAGACCAGATATAGTGAATGCAGGGTCCTGGGTTTAGTAACACTTTAAGAAAGGAACAGTGACTATAGTTTTAGCGTCATTGGAATGTACTTGCCCTTACTGCCCTTAAAGGGCCAAAAACAACTACTACAAGAAAACATGACATAGCTTATTTTTTCTGGGGTATCCTGTATCTCCAACCCTCTCACCAAAAAGTTTATTAAGCAATAAACTGACTCCCAACGTTCCTTTTACACCAGCATAAGCCAAGGATTCTGATAGTCAAATTATAGACTGCCACACCTCTTTGTGGCCATACCTAACCACCCTTAGAGAAGTGCTACATATATTTTTATACATGTACTTTTTAAAGCATACAAGCGCAACATATTTTCAAAATTTCAAATTAAAAAGATGAGACTTTAAGGAGGTAATAAATACCAAATATATCAAGCACCTCACATGCACCCTGAATTGCTTTATTTATTATTATAATATTTATCTTGTATTATATTGTATATTTTGCATACCCATTTTAAATTAAGCTTACAGTGAAAGGCAAGGAAGGTCCAGTTGGGCTTTTCTTAGCCTTTCACCAATAATTTTCAGGTCTCAGGAAACCCTTACTAAAGCAAATAATTGGGGGTCAATTGGGAAAATGCCCCTTTCCTGACAGACTCCATGGCAGCATACATATGGGTTTAGCCCCGCCTCCTCTCCTACCCTATAGGACTCCACTTCCTATCTCCCCCTTATAACTTGGTTCCTTCCTTCACTGCTCCCCTATCGGCACAATGTCCCTTGAGAAATGGATGCGTCACCGCCTCCTTGTGGCAAGCCCTCTCACAGAAGGTATGCTAAGGAGGTTCCTCTCTTATGTATTACTTGCTGGTTGGAGGGGGGAGGGGGGCAGAGCATTTGGTTTTATTTTATTGCTTTTTTTTTCTCCCTCTCTTCTCTCGTGTGTTTGACGGCCCCTCTAGGTCTGAACTTCAACGCACCACACGCAAGGAGGGAGATCCACTGAAACCACAGAACTGGCATTCCTCTTCCAGATCCAGTCGCCACAGGTCACCTTCTAGGTCAAGGCGCCACAGTAGAGACTCAGGTTTCTCACCTAGGCACCGCTCTTCCCGCCACCCTGGCCATTCGGATAGTGGAGCCTGTTGGGGATGCGAATTCCTGGTCCCAGAAGGAAGATCCCTCTGTGATCCTTGCTATGCTTGGGCAGCGGGTGAGAGAAAGAAAGAGATCAGTACCCGCCACACCTGCAGCCCTTCCACTGGTCCGCTGTGCTCTCCTTCAAGGGACCTTCATGATCATGATATGCTGGAGTCCTCACAGCCAAGCCGCCCACATCGGTCAGAGCCTCTGACAGCGAATCAGAGGCGGAGGATCCCGTGTGGGCTTTGACTTTGCCCTAGTAACCCCCCTGGTAAGGGTGGTCAAAGAAGCCTTATAGTGGGAGGAGCCAACAGCTGAATAAAGAGCGCCTGAATTTTCCGTTCCTGGGGGAACTTGGGGAGGTCATCACGGATGAATGGGGCAAAGTGGAGAAGAAGAACTCCTTGCTATCCAAAATGGCTAAACTTTACCCCTTCAAGGGAAGAGGTTAAACATTTGCCGTAATGAGGTCAGTGAAGACAACCTTTTGAGCATAGTCAGCCGAAAAATGCTTTCAAAGAAATTGAGTGTGCCGATTTTATAACAAAAAAAGTCAACTTCCCACTCTCAAACACGAAAAGGGTTTTTTACAAAGTGAATGCTGTAAACTACTTGAGTAGTAGTGAGAAATGAACATCCTGCACTCTCACGGCTCAGATCAGCCCCAATTCCTGCAACTCCACACTTCAGATCAGCCCCAATTCATGCACCTTCATACCTCAGATCACTGTCCCCCCCTGCAAATCTGTTTCACCACTGTACCCCCCTGCTCATCTGTCCTACCACTATACCCCTCTGAACATTTGCCCCACCACTGTACCCCTCTGCACATCTGCCCCACCACTGTACTACCCTGCACATCTGCCCCATCACTGTACCCCTTGCTCATCTGTCCCACCAATGTTCCCCCTTTCTCATCTGCCCCACCACTGTACCTCCCTGCACATATGCTCCACCGCCATACCCCCATGCTCTTCTGTCTCACTGCTGAACCATCTTCTCATCTGTCCTAACACTGAACTTATCTGCTCATCTGCCCCACCACTGTAACTCTCTTTCTCATCTGCCCCACCACTGTACCTCCTGCACATCTGTCCCACCTCTGTTCCCCCTGCTCTTCTGCCCCACCACTGTAACCCCCTGCTCATGTGTTCCACCGATGTACCTCCTTTGTCCTCTGCGCCCCTCTGTCAATCTGTCCCACCAATGTACCTCCTTTTTCCTCTGCCCCGCCACTGTACATCTGCCCCACCTCTGTACCCCCTGCTCTTCTGCCCAACCACTGTAACCTCCTGCTCATCTGTCCCACCAATTCACCTCCTTTCTTATCTGCCCCACCGCTGTCCCCCCCTGCTCTTCTGTCCCTCCGCTGAAACCCCCTTCTCATCTGCCCCAACACTGAACCCCCTGCCCATCTGCCCCACAGCTGTAACCCCCTGCTCATTTGCCCCATCACTGTACCCCCTGCTTTTCTGTTTTACTGCTGAACCCTCTTCTCATCCCTCCCACCACTGTACCTCTTGCACATCTGCACCACCACTGTACCCCCTTACTCTTCTGTCCCACTACTGTAACCCCCCTGCTCATCTGCCCCATCAATGTACCCCTTTTCTCATTTGCCCCACCACTGTACCTCCCTGCACATCTGCTCCACCGCCTTATCCCCATGCTCTTCTGTCTCACTAATGAATCACCTTCTCATCTCTCCTAACACTGAACCCATCTGCTCATCTGCCCTACCACTGTAACCCACTTTCTCATCTACCTTACCAATGTACTTCCTGCACATCTGTCTCAGCTCTGTACCCCCCTGCTCTTCTACCCCACCTCTGTTCCCCCTGCTCTCCTGCCCCACCACTGTAACCCCCTGCTCATCTGTCCCACCAATACACCTCCTTTCACATCTACCCCACTGCTCTACCCTCCCTGCTTTTCTGTCCCACCACTGAACCCCCTTCTCATCTGCCCCAACACTGAAACGCCCTGCTCATCTGCCTCAATACAGTACCCCCCTGCTCTTCTGTCCCACTGCTGAACCCCCTTCTCATCTCTTCCACCACTGTACCTCCCTACACATCTGCCCCACCGCTGTACCCTCCTGCTCCTCTGTCCCACCTCTGAACCCCTCCTGCTCATCTGCTTCACCGCTGTAACCTCTTCTCATCTATGATATGTGTGATATGCAGTTGGGAAAGGAAGCAGAGATGAGACACATCATTCTGCTGATCCACCTCTCGCATCCAGCCCACGGGCTTGTATGTGATGTCACAAACAAGCATCTGAAATGGATGCGCAATGACGAGCTCAGGTCAGAGGCATTTTCTGAAAGCAGCGGGCTTGTGTGCAGGATCATAAGTTGGGCCCCCGCAGCTGAGAAAAAGTTTCTGCGTCGTAGCAAAAGTTGGGTGTGATTTTCATTGCTCTGAATACTAGCTGTGGCTTAAAGGGACACAGCATGCAGGGGTTCAGTAGAAGGTGACACAAAGGTTCAGGAATAATTTCAACAATGTTCAACAATGTTCCCAGAAGCTCAACAGTAATTCCACAAACTGTCATTGTGGCTTTCTCAATCACAGTGAAATCCCTTCTTTCTGAGATTGGTAGTGTCAACCAAGTGAGTCATCTTCCTGCAGATGGTGGACGGGGCTAGCCGGACTGTGATTGGATTTAGCAGTGGCCAATGACAGTCCTCCTTCTCCTGGAAATAGGGACTGCCCCCCCCCCCGCCAGAACTGCACCCAATCTCTTCCAATCTCTTCCCCATCACAAAAGCTGATGATCGCAGCTACAGAAAAGTTAGAGAACCAAACAATGTTTCCCATCTTTTAAAATGTTTAGGGCCTCAGTGCAGGTGTGGTGTGGGGAATTCTGAAATTGGAATGCATTAGTATCTCACTGAAATGTCCCTGCGCTGCTCTGCTGATGGGGAGGGAGTCGAGTGCCGACAAAAGAGGCTTTGCGTGCCTACCCCTGGTCTACACTATTACCTGGACGACCTTCTTCTGCTGTCTTAGGACACAAAGAGCAGCTATTGGAACACTGAGCTCACGTTATCTCCACACTCCAGGAGTTTTGCTGGCTGTTGAACTTGGTGAAGAGTCAACTGGAGCCCATGCAGTCTCTAGTGTTCCTCGGGGCCTAATTCAACACAGTCACACTATCTCTCTGCCCTTGGATAAAGTCCCAGTGATCCAGAACAGGATACATCTAGCTATCTCTTCTTCTCCTGATCTCCAAGCCTCACAGTGTTTGAGAGTCATCGACACTATGGTGGCCACAGCGCCTATGGTAAAATGGGCTCAGTGGAGAATGCGTCCCTTCCAGAAGGGCTTACTCCAACAATGGAGGTCGGGGAGCAAGGACCAATATATCTACTTAACACCATCCATGAGAGAGAGCCTTCCTTGGTGGCTGCAGTGGAAAAAAATCTGCCCAACTGTCACTCCATTTCTCAAATTTCCTGGGTTATAATGACAGACGCCAGCAATGCGGGTTGGGGAGCTCACTGTATGACGGAGATAGCCCAGGGCAGATGGGACTTCCCTGCTGTAGGGATAGTTTCAAATATTCTGGAGCTCCGAGCAGCATTCTGTGCATTACAAGCCTTTCATCACCTAACGCTGGGAGCATTGGTGCTGCTAAGATTAGACAACACAACAGTGGTGGCCTATATAAGGAAGCAGGGAGGAACCCGCAGCCTATCCCTTCTACGAGAAGTAGAGCCAAATATGACCTGGGCTTAGAGGAACTTGTCCAACATATCGACAGTTTATGTCCCCGGAGTCCAGAATGCTCAAGCGGATTTCCTGTCCAGAGTCCAGCTGAACAACAACGAATGGGCTCTCTATGCGGAAGTCTTCACGTGCGTCCTGACCCTGAGAGTCATCTCAACCTATTTGCCTCGCCCATGAAACAACAAGCTGGAGAAATACTACTCGAGATTCCGCGATCCCCAGGCCTTCGGGGTAGATGCCCTTACAGATCAGTGGAGGTTTCGCAGGGCCTATGCTTTTCCTCCAGTTTCAGTCATCCACTGGTTCCTACGGAGACTAAGGTCAGAAGAAGTGGAGTTAGTGGCGACAGTTCCATATTGGTCAAACAGGCCATGGTTCCCCTGTTGAAGCAGCTCAGCTTCCAGGATCCCGTTCCTCTGCCTCTCAGGCCAGACCTTCTGTCTCAGGGTGCTGCCCTACACCCGTGCCCGGCATCACCTGCGCCTGTGGGTCCAGTTCTTGAGAGGGGAAGGCTGGAGGCCCTAGGCTGTCTGGAGAGAGTCCTCTCTACGGTATTAAATGCCAGAAGAAAGAGCACTAACAAAGTCCATGAGAGGATATGGTCAAGATTCGCAGAGCATATATCCACCACGGACAGTTCTTTCAGCATCCTGGCAGTCCAGGATATCCTGAGTTTCTTACAATTGGGCCTAGTTATGGCCTTGTCAGTCAGCTCCCTCTGGGTACAGATGTTGGTAATATCAGCTTTCACTAGAGTGTCTTGGGCCAGACATCCTCTCTTCCATCAGTTCTTCAAAGGGGCAGTAAGGCTCAGGCCTCAGAGGAAACCAAGATTCCCCAAGTGGGACCTCCTGCTTGTTCTTGACTTTCTCTCAGGACTCAGGTCAGAGCCTGAAAAGCTGTTCTCTATTAAGAAGCTTTCTTTCAAAGCTGCCTTCCTGGTGGCCATCACATCAGCAAAAAGGGTCTCTGAAGTTCGAGCCCTGGGTTGTAAAAAAACGTTTCTAACTTTTTCCCCAGACCAAGTGGTGCCAATTCCTATGTTGGGTTCGAACCTTAAAGTCACATCCGTCTTCCATGAGAATTAGGAGATTGTTCTGCCTACATTCAGGTGCGCTGAAAATTCAACATCCATCTGCTAGATGTGGGGGAAACCCTGAAGCAGTATCTGAAAGTTCCGGCTCCCTTTTTTCGGTCTGAATATCTGTTTGTCCTCTTCCACAGGAAGAACAAGGGAATGCGTGCCTCATCCAGATCCCTTGCAGCGTGGATTGTTCAGTCTATTAACTTGGGCCCATAAAGCGAAGGGCTTGGAGCCTCCGGAGGCAGTGACCACACACTTGACGAGAAGTGTTTCTACATCATGGGTGGCCTCATGGCACATCGCCCCTGAAGTGATTTGCAGAGCGGCTTCTTGGTCTTCAATAAACACTTCTATGGCTCATTACTGTGTTGAGCCCGCCTCTTTATCTTCTGTTATTTTGGTTTACAAAGTCTGTTGGTTGACAGTGTCAATTAAACCTTTTTCTTTTGCTCAGCAATTGCCAAACCGGTTGTGTATGGCGAGTTATTTCCCATACGTATGCTGCTATGGGGTCTGTCAGGAAAACTGAAAATTTCCTATCAAATACTTACTGTAATTTTCCTTTTCTGATTGCCTCTATGGCAGCAGGAGTTCCCTCCCAGTGTCTTGAGTAGTTACGTTACGCGGCCTCGGGCATGCTAAGTTCTTTGAGGTCTCTCGGGTGTAAGCCATCTGTTTCTGGTGATTTGTTCACATTAAGATTTTCAAGTCTTTTAAGAACACTAGGTTTTGTTAGCATCAAGATTACCCTCCTTACTGTGTTGCTAACACCACCATCTTGTCTATTATACCCCCTCCTTTTCCATGGTAAACACTAAAGAGAAGAAAGTATTTAATACAGTTGCCTTTTCCCTGTCACTTGTAACCAACTTCCTCTTAATACCCTTTATGGGGCCTATATGCTCTCACTTTGCCTTTTTACTATTTAAACATTTAAAAAAAAAAGATTACTCACCCCTGCTATGTGTTTTTCATGGTCTATTTTTGCTGCCCTGATTGCGCTCTTACATTTCTTATTGCATTCTTTGTGGTACTGGAATGCTGATGGTGTCCCCTTGGCATTCTATTTTTTAAAGAACAGTAGTAGTAGTAAAGTAGTAGTAGTAAAACAAGTAAATACTGTATAATATACCTTCCTATATGTAGCACCCTCTAGTGTGCTAGAAGTATAATGTAGTTTTTTGTTGAGAGTAAGTAAATTTCCAGGCTTGGCTTGTTGCCAAGCCTGGGTGTGTTTTGTGACCTGGGTTGGGAGTGGCTCAGAGTAGTGCTGGGTGACTCACAGGTGGCATCACTAGAAACTCCTACTTCTTTCCAGAATCTTATAGGGCTTTCTGGAAAGAGGCTGGAGGGGAGCTGGAGCCACCTGGGGTGTTCTAAGGAGTCTGGATTGGCAGTGTGCATTCCTCCTTAAATACCCAGGGTCAGCCAAGCTGGGGAGGAGTTGATCGGGTGGAAGATGGAGCCTTTGAGGGAGCTCCCCAGTCTGGAGGGGGTGACCTTGGGCCTGGGCATGGGTGCGGACAGGACCTTATTACAACCCACAGAGGTGTCCTGGACAGGAGGCAAGAGAGGACAGCAGAAGAACACTGCCAGTCAAGTCTTCAGGAGTTCCACAGAGGCAGCCAGGAGGGCTGGTGAGTGAACACACCGTCGGAAGGACTGGGAGGCATGCCTGAGAGGACTGAGATGCAGCAGTTTGGGATGGGTGCAGGACTGAGATGCAGCCAGTCTGGGGGATGGTAGTGTCACGGCCAGTGGAGAGAGGCAGCTGCAGCCAGGAGGGCTGGCAGTGCCTGAAGAGGTGGTACTGGGAGCAGTAGCCCCAGGAACAGCTAGCACTGGGACTGTTCTACATTTTTTACCATAAGGGCCTGCGGTCCCTGCCTGTAAAGGGCACCTGCTCTAGGCCTGGCTGAGCCAGTGTCAGGCCTACCAAATCAGTGCTAGCTAGTCCGGAGAGTGAAAGAAAGGAAGCAATGTGTAGGAGGAGAGAGGAGTGATGATCTGAAAGGAAGTGATGTGCAGGAAAGGGGAGTGATGATCTGAAAGGAAGCGATGTGCAGGAGGAGAGAGGAGTGATGATCTGAAAGGAAACGATGTGCAGGAGGAGAGAGGAGTGATGATCTGAAAGGAAACAATGTGCAGGAGGAGAAGAGGAGTGTATATACTGTGATGTACAGTGGATATAAAAAGTCTACACACCCCTGTTAAAATTTCAGGTTTCTGTGATGTAAAAAATAAGACAAAGATAAATCTTTTAAGTGGAGGGAGTAAAATGGAAGTAAAAATAAAAAACTTAAATAATATAGTTGCATAAGTGTGCACATCCTTAAACTAATACTTTGTTGAAGCCCCTTTTTATTTTATTACAGCACTCAGTCTTTTTTGGTATATGTCTATCAGCATGGCACATCTTGACTTGGCAATATTTGCCCACTCTTCTTTGAAAAAACACTCAATCTGTCAGATTGTGAGGGCATCTCCTGTGTATAGCCCTCTTCCGATCAGCCCACAGATTTTCAATGGGATTCAGGTCTGGGCTCTGGATGGGCCATTGTCAGGAAAGGCATGCCAGCAATCAAGATTCACAAGACCACATTGAGAAGAGCAGCACGGGCGCATTTGCGTGCACGCGCGCCAATACAGAACAGGATGCTACCACAAGTGCGCAAGCACGCACGTGCGCCCAGTGATGGCACTTGGCGCCAAAGTGGCTATTTAAACTGGCTCATTCTACAGAATTTCCCGTGTCTCCTGCTATCTGTTGCCTGTACTAGTTCCTGTTGACCTACCCGGCTTGCTCCTGACTACTCTTGTTATCTGTCTGCATCTGACCCTGGCTTGTCTTTGATTACACTCCTGCCTGTTCCTCATGCCACCTTGCTGCCAGCCTGTTGCCAACCCTGCCTGCATCTGACTACGCTTCTGCATCAGCACCTGTTCTGGACTTGTTCTCCGGTGTCTGATTCAGCCTGCATGCACCTGCCTGTGCTCCAGTTATTATCAACACCAAGTTCCACTAGCTGCTGTACCCATGCTCCTGTCCATGGCACAAAAGTACCAGCCTTCTCCTGTCTCCAGTCCGTCAGCTGTTCCTGGTCATCCTGCTGTGTCAGTGTTCTTCCATGGCTCTGCCTTCAGTTCTGGTTCAGCCTCCCTGCTAGCAAATTGCCAGACACTCGTGTGACTCTGCACTCCCACGCCACCTATCTGCTCTACCAGGGGCCTCGAGTCAGAGATGTAAGAGAGGCCTTCCTCTGCACAACAGACTCTGCCATCAGGTATGTGACAGCCATTCCAAAACTTTAATCCTTTTTTGGTAAAGCCATTCTTTTGTTGATTTGGATTAATGCTTTGGGTCATTGTCATGCTGAAAGATGAAGTTCCTCTTTATGTTCAGCTTTCTAGCACATGCCTGAAAGTTTTGTGCCAGTATTGACTGGCAGTTTATAATTCCCTCTACCTTGACTAAAGTCCCTGTTCCAGCTGAAGAAAAACAGCCCCAAAGCATAATGTTGCCACCACCAAGCTTCACGGTGGGTATGGTGTTCTTTTGGTGATGCGCAGTGTTGTTTTTGTGCCAAACATATCTTTTGGAAATATGGCCAAAAAATTCAACATTGGTTTCATCAGACCATGACACATTTTCCCACGTGCTTTTGTGAGACATTGGATGTGTTTTTGCAAAATTTAGCTGGGCTTGGATGCTTTTCTTCATGAGAAAAGGCTTCTGTCTTGCCCCTCTACCCCATAGCCCATACATATGAAGAATATGGGAGATTGTTGTCACATGTACAACACAGTCAGTACTTGCCAGATATTCCTGCAGTTTCTTTAATGTTGCTAAAGGCCTCTTAGCACCCTCCATGACCAGTTTTCTTCTCGTCTTTTCATCAATTTTGGAGGGATGTCCAGTTCTTGGTAATGTTACTGTTGTGTCATATTTTCTCCACTTGATGATGACTGTCTTCACTGTCTTCCATGGTATATCTAATGCCTTGGAAATTCTTTTGTACCCTTCTCCTGACTAATACCTTTTAACAATGAGATCCCTCTGATGCTTTGGAAGCTTTCTGCAGACCATGGCTTTTGCTGTAGGATTCAACTAAGAAAATGTCAGTGAAACAAGAAAAGTCGCTCCAGGTGAGTGAGTCTCTGGTAATCCTCACACACACTAGTCAGGTGCTAGCCCAGCTTGCATGCTGTGTAACATAAAGAAATATTTCTGGATGGCTGCACTTCCAAAAATCATTTTATTGAAGCTTCATATGACAAGTGGTTGACAGATGGACCAGGAGACAAAGTGGCAGACATGTTTCACGCAAATGTTAGCGCTTAGGCTACTTTCAGACTGGGGCGTTGTGGGCGCCAGCGGTAAAGAGGCGCTATATTTAGCGCCACTTTACTGTCGTTTTAGGGGCGCTATTCGGCCGCTATCAGCCGGAAAAGGGTTAAAACCACACGGCAGGTTTGCGGCGCTGCCCCATTGTATTCAATGGGAAGGGGCGCTTTAGGAGCGATGAATAAACCGCTCCTATAGCGCTGCAAAGATGTGGCTTGCAGGACTTTTTTGACTGTCCTGCAAGAGCAAAGCTCCAGTGTGAAAGCCCTCGGGCTTTCACAGTGGAGACACAGGAGAGGCGCTTTACAGGAGCTATACAGGCACTATTTTTAGCGCTGTAGCGCCTGTAAAGCGCCTCAGTGTGAAAGTAGCCTTAGACATTACTAAAAAATGTCAGGAAAGACCTACTAGAACAGCTGAACTTTATTTTGGGTTAATCTGAGGCACTCTAAATGATGGCAGGTGTGTACTGACTCCTATTTAACATGAGTTTGAATGTGATTGCTTAATTCTGAACACAGCTACATCCCCAGTTCTAAGAGGGTGTGCACACTTATGCAACCACATTATTTTGTTTTTTTATTTTTGCGTCCCAACCCTAAAAGATTTCAGTTTGTTTTTTTACATCACAAAAACCTGACATTTTAACAGGGGTGTGTAGACTTTTTATATCCCAAATTTGACTTTGATTATCTGGGCATCTCATAAGTTCCCTATCCCTATCCAAGTTTATTTACCCTCAATGAAAATACAAAACAAGTGCAAGGACTGTTTTATGTCTCTGGATGCTTGAAATCGTGTGCCTAGCTGGGCAGGGTGACAGACTGACCACAACACTCAGCAGCTCTTACAGGGGTACAGCTACATATATTTACTAATGCTAGCAACATTAGGATTAAAAATAGTCAATGTTGATTAAGGCTACGTTTCCACTAGTGCCACTTGTCATGCGACTTGGGACTGCAAAGTCGCATGACAAGTCGTACCCCATGATTTCCAATGAGTTCCGTTCATATCTGTGCAACTTCAAGTCGCAGCAACTTCAAAGTAGACCCTGCTCTACTTTGGTCCGACTTTGATGCGACTTGAGGTCCATAGACCTCAAGAAAACACAGACATTGCTTCAAGTCACATCAAAATCGCGGCAACAATTCTGGCAAAATTGCGTGGCTTTCAGGTCGCAATAGTGCAAATCTAGGCTAATAGTGTGAAGTTCTGTGTTAATGTTCTTATCTTACTCTCATGTCTGCTTTTCCTATGATTCACAGTGAACGTAATTGCCTAAGTTTCCTAGGTTTCCTAAGTTATCCCCTTCCACATCTGCTATCAGCTCTGGGTTGTTTGTAATTAATAGGTCAAACAGAGGCATATTTCTAGTTAGGGCATCCACCAATTGACACATAAAAATTATCCTGCAAGACATTTAAGAAATAGAGACTAAGGCCCCTTTCACACTGCGGCGATTTCACCGCGATTTTGGCGCAATTTCAGGGAATGCCTGTGTAAACTTGAGGTCTATGGACCTCAACTCGTATCGAAGTCAGACCAAAGTAGTACAGGGACTACTTTGAAGTTGGTGCGACTTGAAGTCACACAAGTGTGAAAGAAGCCTTAAGCCCATGAACACATGGGCCGAATGCCAGGCGACATCATCCAGGTCAATAAAAAACGTCTGACATTCGGCCCATGTGCATGGCAGCCAGTCCGACTTCTGTCAGACAAGCCTGCTGTAAAACCAGCAGCCGACCAGCTCCTTATCAGCGTTCTCAGCCAATGGCTGAGAGCACTCATTAGAGTGTTCTGGCAGGGGAGCCTACCCCCTGTTAGTACCCCCCAGTTAGTATCGTTAGTACAGCGGTTCCAACTGAAGCTGAAAGTTTTTTTCGTTCAACCCCAAAAAACTAATTTTGTGTACCAGGCTTTGGAGGAGTAAGCAGCTCCAGCAACCCTGTCAATATCTGGATAATTGAAGTCGTAGCATACACCCACTATAGATTTCCCGTCTGTTCCTTCACTTTGAAGCTCCAGCCACAATGATTCCACCTCCTTCTTTGCCCTGTTAGTAATGACGTCCCTCATGTTCACTGGAAAATCACTCTTGACATACATGTATGTAGCATTCTCCCCAAATTCCATGGGCCTGATGGTGACCCCCAGAGCCAGGGGAAACTGAAATTCCTCCTTAGGGTGCAGGTTACTAGGTATAGTGGGTGTGGTGAAAAGATTGGGCACCAGTCACTTTTTGTAAAAATGAACAAAATTTTTTTTCGCTTAACAGGAACGGTGGGGAGAGAGGGTTTAGGGCACAGCACCCTTATGCCAGGTACACACGGTCAGAATTTCTGACAGAAAAATCTGATAGGAGCTTTTGGTCGGATAATCCGACTGTGTGTATGCCCCATCGGACTTTTTCTGTCGGCGATTCCGACAGACTTAGATAGAGAACATGCTCTAAATTTTTCAGTCGGAAATGCAAACGGAGCTTGTCCCGTTGGCAAGTCCGACCATGTGTACGCGGCATAAGGCAAATGCAATAGCAATTAAGGCAAATTCTGCAGACAAAAATAGAACGAGGCAGACAGCAATACAGAATGAGGGCCTTTAAGCTGATCACAGCAATCTGTAACTCTTTAACTCACAGTAACCCACTGTCTTTCACTAGACTTCTTGGAGTTTCAGCCACCAGCTGGATTTCCCGAGCTTCACCCACAGCTAACTGCTGTACTTTATCATCAAGCTTTACTCACAGCTACCAGCTGCCTTCCTGGATGAGTCTCTACTAAAGCTTTCCCACTACTTCACTGTCCCCGGCTAGTGAAGCGTCTGCTCTGGTACTCCTGCAGAACTGCATCCCTTCCAAACTTGTCTCTGGTAACAGTAGTGGTCGTCCCTTTGTGGCAACTGCTTCTCCTTTACCTCCAACATCGATCAGGCTCCCCTCGGGCCGAGCCTCTAACATACGTGGTTCCGCCCCAGGTTTCAGGCTTAACCTTGGCTGCTGATCCTTTGCAGAACCCTGAACTGCTGGATAGGCCTCAGGCTTCAAGGCTAGCAACCAGGAGCTTCTCAACCAGGGCTTTTATTCAGCAGGAATGCGGGGGAACGCAGTTCCGGCCCCTCTTGGACTGACTGTATGTAATGGCAAGGGGTGCTGGGGTGTGCTGCAGGGTATTCATGCTCACTGCTGGGGATCTATTTTTGCAAGGGGGGTCTATTGTTGCTGGGGAGATCTATTGTTGCTGGGGGGTCTTCTATTCCTAGGCGGGTCTTCTGTTGTTTGGGGGGTTAGTTGTTACTGAAAGAGATCTACTGTTGGGGGAGGGGTCTATTGTTGATGGCAGCCAGACAGACTATTAATGCTGGCTGTGCAGAGATCTGTTGATGCTGCCGGGAGTCTATTGTTGCTGGCGGAGCAATTTTGTTGTGGTTGGTCCATTGTTGTTAGGGGGATCTATTGTTGCTGGCTGCAGGGGATCTATTTTACTGCTTTTCTTGATATCATTACCAAATTCCATACAAATTACTTAGCACCTCAAAATGATACTTGGTTCTATATTGTCTAAAAGGGACGGTACTGGGAGGTGGGTAGAGGCGCAGAAAAGGGGTGACTCGGAAACGGGGAGTTCCTGCACCTATTGTCTGAGAAAAAAAGCCCTGTTTTCAACACACACCCACCCAGGCCGCAGCCTCGGGCAGGAAGAACCCCGATGTTCATTTGTAAATTTATTCTGTCTGTACTACATATCTGCTGTATTACATTTGGTTCTAGATGTTATTCTAATATCTTTAAATTTAAATATATACAGCTATATCAGTGTTTCTCAACTCCAGCCCTCAAGGCACCCCAACAGGTCATGTTCTCAGAATTTCCCTCTGATGAAACAGCTGTGGTAATTACTAAAGCAGTGAAACTGATCAAAACACCTGTGCAAAATAATGGGTTGCCTGAAAACATGACCTGTTGGGGCGCCTTGAGGACTGGATTTGAGAAACACTGAGCTATATCATACTTTTCAGGCTGCCATGGATTCTGACAAAGCACTGAAAAGCGAAACGCGTTAATCCTGCATGCGTATCTTCTGTGAACATTAGCTAATCGTGTGTTATACATTACAATATGTTTTTTGAATGTATCAAGTTTTCTATATGCTAGGTTCTATGCAAATACTTTTTACTCCTAGTTTTTATTATGAAACAGAATGAATCTTATGTATTTTAGATTTACGTTTTTTTTTTGGTATGAAATTGATGGCACATTTAAAGTCCCTTTTCTCACTCTACTTATTTACATTCAGTGTGAGTAGTTGAGATTCAATCTCTGAATTTACGCTCTTTGGGATGGTGCCTTTATATATTCATATTGTAACTCTGCCCACATGATTGTTATTTTATTAAAGAGTAACTTCACTTGTGTTGCAAAAAAAACATTCCCCTCTGGGTGAATGTACATTGCAAGGATTTTACCAAACTTTGTTGCAGAGTCCTACCTTTTATTATTCTGAAGAATTCCCTGTGTGTTTGTCTGTGCTCATGTTTTGGGTAAGTGTGATGGAAGTGGTTTTATAATTTTCAACCAGCTGCTGCACCTGCAGAGCTCTAATGAGAAAAATCGCAGGGTCCTATTGGGAGTATCTCACCAAAAATGGCATTTTTGTTGCAGGAGATGCCAAAAATCTGACTTATATCTTATTGCAGACCTCTGTGAAAATCAGTGAGCCAATCACACAAGCAGGAAATTATATTTTGAAGGGGGGGGAGGTTCCGTACACATGCTGTGTACAGAACACCTCTGGGTAGCTATATTGCATTGCATTTTGCAGAAAAAAAAGCTGCAGATTGAAAAGGAAAGGTGATTTTTATTAACATTCAATTACAATATGACTTGTATCGCAATTGTATATGTTATATTATTTTTCATTTGCTATTTTTTTTCCCCACAAAAGTGGAGTTACCCTTTAACCACTTACAGACTGGAAAATGTTCCCCCTTAAAGAGGAAGTAAACTCTGATGGGTTTTACTTCCTCTGTTGTTCCCTGCAAAGTAAAAGTATAATGGTCTAGTATGCATCGCACTACCTGCAATCGAAGCACCCGCTGTCCCTGCTGGTGGAAGCGTCCATCTTCTGCCCTCTTCCTTCTGGGCATGCACGCAGGAGCCACCAGTCACGGCACACACGAGTGAAGAAACAGCACGGGGGTCCGTTTCCTCACAGCGCATGCGCCGATGACATCATCGGCGCACTACAAGATAAATATCTCCTAAACGGCCCACGTTTAGGAGATATTTCCACTACCTATAGGTAATTCTTACTTGCTTTAAGTCTTAGTTGCTTTAACTGACAATTGTGCGGTCGTGCGAGGCTGTCCTTTTTTTCTCATAAATAGAGCTTTCTTTTGGTGGTATTTGATCACCCCTGCATTTATTTTTTGCGCTATAAACAAAAAAAGAGCAACAATTTTGAAAAAAAAAAAATGTTTTACTTTTTGCTGTAATAAATATCTCCAAAAACATGAAAATAAAGAAGTTTCTTCATCAGTTTAGGCCAATATGTATTCTTCTACATATTTTTGGTAAGAAAAAAAAATTGCAATAAGCGTATATTGGTTGGTTTGCGCAAAAGTTATAGCGTCTACAAAATAGGGGATAGATTTGTGGCATTTTTATGGTATTTTTATTTTTTATAAATTTTTTTACTAGTAATGGCAGTGATCTGCGATTTTTAGTGGGAATGCGACATTGCGGCGGACAGATCGGACAGTTTTGACACTTTTTTGGGACCACTGATATTTATACAGCGATCAGTGCTATAAATATACACTGATTACTGTGTAAATGTCACTGGTAGGGAAGGGGTTAACACTAGGGGGCGATCAAATGGTTAAATGTGTTCCCTCATGTGTGTTTCTAAATATGGGGGGATGGGACTGACTGGGGGAGGAGACTGAGGAGGTGTTTCTGATTACTAGGAACAGCAGATCTGTCTCTCCTCTCCTGTCAGAATGGGGATCTGTGTGTTTACATACACACATTCCCATTCTAGCTCTCGTGCCCACGATCCTGGGTGGCTGGAGGACATCGTGGCCACGGCCACATGCACGCCTACTATTGCCCTTAAAGGTGCTGACATACACCTACAGCGATTTACGGGACCGTGCCGACCTGCCGCAGTATAATGACGGCGGCTGGTTGGCAAGTGGTTAAAGTGTTACTAAACCCACAAAAGTAATATTAGTCTGCATATGCAGTAAAGCATGCTTGTTATACTCACTGTGGAACCTAAGGGGTTAATCCTCCACATTGTGTATAAAGGCTGTGTGATCCTGTCTCTCTGACCCTCCTCCCCTTTAACTGACTCCAACTCATCTTGTGATAGAACAGAGCATCTGGAGTCAGGCTGCCCATGCTCAATTTGCAGTGTATTGATAGAGAGTTTTTTTTTCTTTGGAGGGTGCATGTGATCAACACAGGGCCAATCAACACTCTTCAGAGGATCAGGGGAGAATGAAAACTCCTCCTACAAGCTTTAAGCAGAGACTAATACAAGTCACAAGATTGCTGATTAGAAAAGGTATTTAACAGTTTATATTTACTAAAACTATTGCATTTCCATGTTCTGAGTACAGTGGGAGACCAGATATAGTGAATGTAGGTTCTGGGTTTAGTAACACTTTAAGCAATAAACTGGCTCCCAACTTTTACTTTACACCAGCATAAGCCAATAATTCTGAAAGTCAAATTATAGCCTGCCACTCCTCTTTGGGGCCATATCTAACCATCCTTAGAGAAGTGCTACATATATTTTATACCTTAACTTTTTAATGCATACAAACGCAACCTATTCTGAAAAATTTCAATTAAAACGATGAAACTGTGACGAGGTAATAAATACCAAATATATCAAGCATCTATCTCACATGCACTCATGAAATAGTGGAAAATTACAGAACCCTGAATTGATTTATTTATTATTATAATATGTATCTTGTATTATATTGTATATTTTGCATACCCATTTTAAATTAAGCTTACAGTGGAGGGTAAAGAAGGTCCAGTGCAGCCTCTCTCAACCTTTCACCTCTGAAGAAACCCTAAAATAATTTTCAGATCTCAGGAAACCCTTACTAAAACAAATAAATTAGGGGTCAATTGGGACAATGCCCCTTACATTGGTGGTCTGTGAGAAGAATGCAGCCCTAAACAATGGTTGCCAGAATTGCATCCTTAAAGACAGCTAAAAATATAACGTGTCATGCTGCTTGACTTTGCCATGTAGAACTTGCCCCAGAACTATGCAGGCACCATAAGATAGGGGGGGTCAATTAGCCACAGCTCAAGGAATCTTTAGCATGGTCATGAGGAACCCTAGGATTCCACAGAACCCTGGCTGAGAATGGCTGGTCCAGCGTGTTTTGATAGGACCCTATTGCGACCGCCTGCATCAACCAACTGGAAGAACTAGGTCTTCAACAGCTGATAAACACTCCCACGCATGTTTCAGGACACACTCTAGACCTCATCACAGAATATGGACTTCAACATATTCGACAACACACCACTACCATGGACAGACCACCACGCTATCAAATTTAAAACCACCTTTAACACCACCCTCCAAAAACAGAAACATGCAACAACACACTGGAACAGATCTCAGAAGAAACTGCACTCTGAACTCTTCAAAACCACATTATTAAACAAAATACAATCGCTAAACTTAAACCTTTCAACGGAACAAACACTCAACTCCCTAAACAAGGCACTACTACAAACAGCAGACTCAGTAGCGCCAAAACGCAGAACACTCATCCGCAAAAAAAACTCGAGATGGTTTAATGGCACTCTCACCCTACTCAAGTAGGAACGTAGAAGAGCTGAAAGAGCATGGAGAAGAAATCCTACCAGGGAAAACCATACAAACTACAAAGTACTCACTGTGAAATACCACAAAGCAATCTTCACAGCCAAAAAAGAACATTTCTCGAATACCATCTCAACTGCCTTAAACCGGTCGCGCAAACTTTTCAAAATAGTCGCCCAGTCAATGAACCCGACCTGCTTAGAGCCCCCAGCAAACGATACTCAACAATTCTGCAATGAGTTATCAACTTTCGTCATCGACAAAATCGACAACATCCGGAAATCAATCCAACAGAAAAAAACAACAAACCTTACCCAACCAAAGCGAAAAGAGGACATCAACACGAACATCACACAACCGCTGGACTTCTTCTTGACCCCGATCACCACTGACACGACTAAAAACATTATGAGAAGCCTTCAAGACAGCACATCACCAAATGACATCATTCCCACGAAACTCCTGAAAGAATGCTCCGACATCCTGGCTCCCACTATAACACACCTCATAAATCCGTCGTTCAAAGAAGGGATTGTGCCAACCACCCTCAAGCAAGGCACCATCAAACCCCTGCTAAAGAAACCCAATCTCGACCCTAAGGACCCTAACCACCGCAGACCAATAACAAGCCTTAACACCATCTCCAAGATTATGGAGAAAGCAGAAGTACAACAGCTGCAACGCCACCTGGACACACATCAACTTCTGGACACTCTACAATCAGGCTTCCGCCCTGGCCATGGCACAGAAACTGCACTTCTAAAAATATGGGATGATGCCCTCGAAGCAGCAGATGACGGAGAATCATGTCTCCTGGTACTGCTAGACCTTAGTGCAGCATTTGACACAGTGGACCACAATACTCTACTTGTCCGCCTCACAGAAGTTGCAGTAGCCACAGATTCTAGTCTAAAATGGTTTGCATCCTTCTTAGAGAATCGCTCTCAGACAGTGAAACTTGGAGCATTCACCTCTGACACCCAGACAATCTCCTGTGGAGTCCTTCAGGGTTCACCCTTGTCGCCAGTGCTATTCAATATCTACATCCGCCCACTCCTCAAAATCATCAAAAAATCAGACCTCTGCTTCCACTCATATGCTGACGATACCCAAATCTACTTTTGCATCACCGGACTAAAAGACCACTATCAGCAACTAGAGAAATGCCTCACTTTGATAGATGACTGGATGACCATTAGTTCCCTCAAACTCAACGGGTCAAAAACAGAACTTCTCTTCCTACACGCTAACCAAAATCCCAAAACCAAGAATCTATGGACACCTCCCACCATCTTTGGACAGACCATCTCTCCGAGCACCAAAGCCAAGAGTCTCGGAGTTATCTTTGACTCAGAAATGACAATGGATGCACAAATAGGATCAGTAGTTAGCGGATCTCACCATCTCCTCCGCCTGCTACGCAGACTCATTCCCTTTATCCCAGAAGAGGACAAAGCAGCAGTAGTTGGAACAATCATCAATTCCTGTCTCGACTACGCAAACTCACTCTACATAGGTTTACCCCAATATCAGCTTGCGCGCCTACAGGCCATTCAAAACGCGGTGGCAAGACTGCTAACAGGAAGAAAACCCTGGGAGTCCATCTCCCCATCCCTGAGGAGCCTACATTGGCTAACGGTAAAGAATCGGATCACATTCAAGACCCTCTGCCTCACCCACAAATGCATACAAGGTAACGCCCCTCAATACCTCTGAGAGAAAATAAAACACTACACACCCAATCGCAATCTGCGATCATCCAACCGAAACCTCCTCTTCGTTCCCAAATACTGCTACAAAGCAAGGGGAGAACGCAGATTCGCAGTCCAGGGACCTCGGATATGGAACACTCTTCTGACTCACATCCGTATGGAAGAAAACCATCTGGCCTTCAGGAAAAAACTCAAAACCTTCCTCTTCTAAGAAGCTGTTCAACACAAAACGCATTTAGCGCCTTGAGGCGATTCAGTTCGCATTTGCAGCGCTTTACAAATCATTAATTCATTCAGGACCAATGCATGCACATGTTTCTAAGCACTAAGTTACTACCAGACTTGTGTAAGTATGCATACAAGGATGTATTAGAGTGCATGCTAACCAGCATGAACTTGGCGCACATGCACGTTCAGCACTGAAATTGGTGCCAAACAGCCACTCTGACCTCGGCCTGAGTTGCAGACTCAGCATCCTGCCTTCTGACTCAGTACCTCACTGCCCAGCTGTTAACTGACCTTGGTCTTTATTCTGTATCTCGACAACGTCCCTGCCTTCTGATTCAGTACTTCACTTACCTGGCTCATGAAGACCTTCAACTTGTGTCCTGGCTTCATTCCTGTCTACCAAGCGGATGCTACCATGCTTCTGTCTCTTGTCCTTACCTGGTGTCCACAGTCATCTGTGACTGACACCCTAAAGCTGTTGATGCCTGCAAAACTGGCTCTTGTGCCACTCTGTGTTGTCACATCTCCTATCACCACTACCAGGGGTGCTGGACAAGAGGTACAAGAGAAGCCCCCACTTCAACTCAATCTCCACAATGTATGTCACAGCTCACAATGGAGAGCAGGAACAGAGAGCCCCTACTGGGGAGTTAATTTTCATGCTCACTAGGTGGAGCTATACTATCATAAGGGCAAGTGGCTAGGACAAAAAAATGAGAGGTGGCAACACCAAGCTTCAAATTAAATAAATTGTAATTACTATTTTATATCAGGAGGCAACATCATCACAATCATAATGCTCAGACAGGGCTACACTCCAGTGGCTCCGCAGCAGGTTACCAGTAAAAAACATGTATCAATGGAAGGAGCGCCAGGCTAAACGATAAAAGAGTCCAAACTCATTTATTGGTTTATACTGGGAAACAGACAACTTGTTTTGGGGATCACATAAAACTCCCCCTTCATTGGGGCTTCAGTTAAAATGAGAACCTTAAATGGTCCCAAAATGGGGTTTTCCTGTGTAAACCTACGTGGGGAAGCTAATTGCTGGATTAGGAGAGTTACTAGTCAGCAGTATCTTTGTGAGCAATCAAGAACTTGATTCAATGTGGACTCTCATCTTTTAGTCTGGTTCTCATTCCATTGGTGGATGTTTTTTTTTCTAGTGCCTCCTTAACCTCTCTGGCGGTATGATTATTTCGGATTTTAGGTGCTGAAAGCGGTACAATTATTTTGCATGGAAATTTGGCGTTTTATATTGTAGGCCTGTAATTCTTAACAATAACACACTTAAATCTGTCCAAACAAGAGTCTAGTAGATATCCCAGGTATGATGAAGTTTGAAACACAAAAACATAAATTATAATATAATAAATAAATATAAATAATTTAAAAAAATAATAATATAATATTAATAAAATTAATTTCTCCATAAATCACTATCGCTCAATTCTGCAAGTGTTCTAATTTACTATCACTGTTTTCTAGCTGGTCTAAAGCCACTTTTGACGTAAAGGGACACTTTTTGGTTGCTATGGACAATCTCCAGTTTCCAGGCAGAAAGAACAGTATATATAACATAAAACTGCATGCAGGGCATGGGCCAAAGCATTGGGGACAAAAGGGAAGTGAAATAATTTCATACAGTACTGTAATCTGTAAGATTACAGTACTGTATGTGTTATGATTTTTACAATTTTTTGAATTTGCCGCCAGGCCCCGCCCCCGTGCATCACGACGCTCGCAGGGAACGGAGCCTGGCACCGAGAGGCTTTGGAGGAGACAGAGCCCACGGACACTGCAAGGGACATCGCAGGATCCTGGGAACAAGGTAAGTACAGCGCACCAGGATCCTGCAATGTAATCCTGAGTGTGGCTCGGGGTTACCGCTAATGGGACTGAATTTTAACCCCGAGCCACACTCGGGAAAATCGTCAGGGAGGCTACAGGTCACTTTCGGGTGAAGTTAAACTTGAATAATAAACTGGTTATGGAATATGACCTTTACATCAGTTATATTTACATTATTGTTATTAACAGTTTCTTTTGTGGGCATGAAACATGGAGAAACAATGGCACATTTTGACCAAAATGCTGTAAGACTGTAGCCTGATACTGTATGTTACATAGTTGGTAAAGTTAAATATTGAAACCAGTCCATGCAGTTCAACCTGCATAGGTATGTTTATAATTGTATGTTTCTACCATCCTCCATATTCCATATCCCTGTATATTGTGTTCGATAACATGCCCATCTTTTTAAATTATCAACACTTCCAACTGACACCACTGCTTGTGGAAAGGAATTTTACTTCCTTATCCTTTCTAACAGTAATGAACCCCCTATGCAGTTAAAAGTGATACTAAAGTCAATTTTTTTTTTAGTTAAAAATAAGAAACATGTTATACTTACCTGCTCTGTGTAGTGGTTTTGCACAGAGCAGCCCAGATCCTCCTCTTCTCGAGTCCTTCTTCGGCACTCCTGGCCCCTCCCTCCTGTTGAGTGCCCCCACAGCAAGCAGTTTGCTATGGGGGTACCGAGTCAAGCTGCAGCTCCCTGTGTCCATTCAGACATGGAGCCACGGCCCGCCCCCTTTCTCTCTTCATTGGCTCACTGACTTTGATTGTCAGCAACAGGAGCCAGTGGAGCTGCTGTCTCAGCCAATGAGGAGGGGAGTGTCGGACAGCTGAGTCTCTTGTGCAATATTGCTGGACCTGGATGGACACTACACACCCAATCGCAATCTGCGATCATCCAACCGAAACCTCCTCCTCGTTCCCAAATACTGCTACAAAGCAAGGGGAGAACGCAGATTCGCAGTCCAGGGACCTCGGATATGGAACACTCTTCCGACTCACATCCGTATGGAAGAAAACCATCTGGCCTTCAGGAAAAAACTCAAAACCTTCCTCTTCTAAGAAGCTGTTTAACACAAAACGCATTTAGCGCCTTGAGGCGATTCAGTTCGCATTTGCAGCGCTTTACAAATCATTCATTCATTCAGGACCAATGCATGCACATGTTTCTAAGCACTAAGTTACTACCAGACTTGTGTAAGTATGCATACAAGGATGTATTAGAGTGCATGCTAACCAGCATGAACTTGGCGCACATGCACGTTCAGCACTGAAATTGGTGCCAAACAGCCACTCTGACCTCGGCCTGAGTTGCAGACTCAGCATCCTGCCTTCTGACTCAGTACCTCACTGCCCAGCTGTTAACTGACCTTGGTCTTTATTCTGTATCTCGACAACGTCCCTGCCTTCTGATTCAGTACTTCACTTACCTGGCTCATGAAGACCTTCAACTTGTGTCCTGGCTTCATTCCTGTCTACCAAGCGGATGCTACCATGCTTCTGTCTCTTGTCCTTACCTGGTGTCCACAGTCATCTGTGACTGACACCCTAAAGCTGTTGATGCCTGCAAAACTGGCTCTTGTGCCACTCTGTGTTGTCACATCTCCTATCACCACTACCAGGGGTGCTGGACAAGAGGTACAAGAGAAGCCCCCACTTCAACTCAATCTCCACAATGTATGTCACAGCTCACAATGGAGAGCAGGAACAGAGAGCCCCTACTGGGAAGTTAATTTTCATGCTCACTAGGTGGAGCTATACTATCATAAGGGCAAGTGGCTAGGGCAATAAAATGAGAGGTGGCAACACCAAGCTTCAAATTAAATAAATTGTAATTACTATTTTATATCAGGAGGCAACATCATCACAATCATAATGCTCAGACAGGGCTACACTCCAGTGGCTCCGCAGCAGGTTACCAGTAAAAAACATGTATCAATGGAAGGAGCGCCAGGCTAAACGATAAAAGAGTCCAAACTCATTTATTGGTTTATACTGGGAAACAGACAACTTGTTTTGGGGATCACATAAAACTCCCCCTTCATTGGGGCTTCAGTTAAAATGAGAACCTTAAATGGTCCCAAAATGGGGTTTTCCTGTGTAAACCTACGTGGGGAAGCTAATTGCTGGATTAGGAGAGTTACTAGTCAGCAGTATCTTTGTGAGCAATCAAGAACTTGATTCAATGTGGACTCTCATCTTTTAGTCTGGTTCTCATTCCATTGGTGGATGTTTTTTTTTCTAGTGCCTCCTTAACCTCTCTGGCGGTATGATTATTTCGGATTTTAGGTGCTGAAAGCGGTACAATTATTTTGCATGGAAATTTGGCGTTTTATATTGTAGGCCTGTAATTCTTAACAATAACACACTTAAATCTGTCCAAACAAGAGTCTAGTAGATATCCCAGGTATGATGAAGTTTGAAACACAAAAACATAAATTATAATATAATAAATAAATATAAATAATTTAAAAAAATAATAATATAATATTAATAAAATTAATTTCTCCATAAATCACTATCGCTCAATTCTGCAAGTGTTCTAATTTACTATCACTGTTTTCTAGCTGGTCTAAAGCCACTTTTGACGTAAAGGGACACTTTTTGGTTGCTATGGACAATCTCCAGTTTCCAGGCAGAAAGAACAGTATATATAACATAAAACTGCATGCAGGGCATGGGCCAAAGCATTGGGGACAAAAGGGAAGTGAAATAATTTCATAGTACAGTACTGTATGTGTTATGATTTTTACAATTTTTTGAATTTGCCGCCAGGCCCCGCCCCCGTGCATCACGACGCTCGCAGGGAACGGAGCCTGGCACCGAGAGGCTTTGGAGGAGACAGAGCCCACGGACACTGCAAGGGACATCGCAGGATCCTGGGAACAAGGTAAGTACAGCGCACCAGGATCCTGCAATGTAATCCTGAGTGTGGCTCGGGGTTACCGCTAATGGGACTGAATTTTAACCCCGAGCCACACTCGGGAAAATCGTCAGGGAGGCTACAATTCACTTTCGGGTGAAGTTAAACTTGAATAATAAACTGGTTATGAAATATGACCTTTACATCAGTTATATTTACATTATTGTTATTAACAGTTTCTTTTGTGGGCATGAAACATGGAGAAACAATGGCACATTTTGACCAAAATGCTGTAAGACTGTAGCCTGATACTTTATGTTACATAGTTGGTAAAGTTAAATATTGAAACCAGTCCATGCAGTTCAACCTGCATAGGTATGTTTATAATTGTATGTTTCTACCATCCTCCATATTCCATATCCCTGTATATTGTGTTCGATAACATGCCCATCTTTTTAAATTATCAACACTTCCAACTGACACCACTGCTTGTGGAAAGGAGTTTTACTTCCTTATCCTTTCTAACAGTAATGAACCCCCTATGCAGTTAAAAGTGATACTAAAGTCAATTTTTTTTTAGTTAAAAATAAGAAACATGTTATACTTACCTGCTCTGTGTAGTGGTTTTGCACAGAGCAGCCCAGATCCTCCTCTTCTCGAGTCCTTCTTCGGCACTCCTGGCCCCTCCCCCCTGTTGAGTGCCCCCACAGCAAGCAGTTTGCTATGGGGGTACCGAGTCAAGCTGCAGCTCCCTGTGTCCATTCAGACATGGAGCCACGCCCGCCCCCTTTCTCTCTTCATTGGCTCACTGACTTTGATTGTCAGCAACAGGAGCCAGTGGACCTGCTGTCTCAGCCAATGAGGAGGGGAGTGTCGGACAGCTGAGTCTCTTGTGCAATATTGCTGGACCTGGATGGACACTACACACCCAATCGCAATCTGCGATCATCCAACCGAAACCTCCTCCTCGTTCCCAAATACTGCTACAAAGCAAGGGGAGAACGCAGATTCGCAGTCCAGGGACCTCGGATATGGAACACTCTTCCGACTCACATCCGTATGGAAGAAAACCATCTGGCCTTCAGGAAAAAACTCAAAACCTTCCTCTTCTAAGAAGCTGTTCAACACAAAACGCATTTAGCGCCTTGAGGCGATTCAGTTCGCATTTGCAGCGCTTTACAAATCATTCATTCATTCAGGACCAATGCATGCACATGTTTCTAAGCACTAAGTTACTACCAGACTTGTGTAAGTATGCATACAAGGATGTATTAGAGTGCATGCTAACCAGCATGAACTTGGCGCACATGCACGTTCAGCACTGAAATTGGTGCCAAACAGCCACTCTGACCTCGGCCTGAGTTGCAGACTCAGCATCCTGCCTTCTGACTCAGTACCTCACTGCCCAGCTGTTAACTGACCTTGGTCTTTATTCTGTATCTCGACAACGTCCCTGCCTTCTGATTCAGTACTTCACTTACCTGGCTCATGAAGACCTTCAACTTGTGTCCTGGCTTCATTCTTGTCTACCAAGCGGATGCTACCATGCTTCTGTCTCTTGTCCTTACCTGGTGTCCACAGTCATCTGTGACTGACACCCTAAAGCTGTTGATGCCTGCAAAACTGGCTCTTGTGCCACTCTGTGTTGTCACATCTCCTATCACCACTACCAGGGGTGCTGGACAAGAGGTACAAGAGAAGCCCCCACTTCAACTCAATCTCCACAATGTATGTCACAGCTCACAATGGAGAGCAGGAACAGAGAGCCCCTACTGGGGAGTTAATTTTCATGCTCACTAGGTGGAGCTATACTATCATAAGGGCAAGTGGCTAGGGCAAAAAAATGAGAGGTGGCAACACCAAGCTTCAAATTAAATAAATTGTAATTACTATTTTATATCAGGAGGCAACATCATCACAATCATAATGCTCAGACAGGGCTACACTCCAGTGGCTCCGCAGCAGGTTACCAGTAAAAAACATGTATCAATGGAAGGAGCGCCAGGCTAAACGATAAAAGAGTCCAAACTCATTTATTGGTTTATACTGGGAAACAGACAACTTGTTTTGGGGATCACATAAAACTCCCCCTTCATTGGGGCTTCAGTTAAAATGAGAACCTTAAATGGTCCCAAAATGGGGTTTTCCTGTGTAAACCTACGTGGGGAAGCTAATTGCTGGATTAGGAGAGTTACTAGTCAGCAGTATCTTTGTGAGCAATCAAGAACTTGATTCAATGTGGACTCTCATCTTTTAGTCTGGTTCTCATTCCATTGGTGGATGTTTTTTTTTCATGTGCCTCCTTAACCTCTCTGGCGGTATGATTATTTCGGATTTTAGGTGCTGAAAGCGGTACAATTATTTTGCATGGAAATTTGGCGTTTTATATTGTAGGCCTGTAATTCTTAACAATAACACACTTAAATCTGTCCAAACAAGAGTCTAGTAGATATCCCAGGTATAATGAAGTTTGAAACACAAAAACATAAATTATAATATAATAAATAAATATAAATAATTTAAAAAAATAATAATATAATATTAATAAAATTAATTTCTCCATAAATCACTATCGCTCAATTCTGCAAGTGTTCTAATTTACTATCACTGTTTTCTAGCTGGTCTAAAGCCACTTTTGACGTAATGGGACACTTTTTGGTTGCTATGGACAATCTCCAGTTTCCAGGCAGAAAGAACAGTATATATAACATAAAACTGCATGCAGGGCATGGGCAAAAGCATTGGGGACAAAAGGGAAGTGAAATAATTTCATACAGTACTGTAATCTGTAAGATTACAGTACTGTATGTGTTATGATTTTTACAATTTTTTGAATTTGCCGCCAGGCCCCGCCCCCGTGCATCACGACGCTCGCAGGGAACGGAGCCTGGCACCGAGAGGCTTTGGAAGAGACAGAGCCCACGGACACTGCAAGGGACATCGCAGGATCCTGGGAACAAGGTAAGTACAGCGCACCAGGATCCTGCAATGTAATCCTGAGTGTGGCTCGGGGTTACCGCTAATGGGACTGAATTTTAACCCCGAGCCACACTCTGGAAAATCGTCAGGGAGGCTACAGGTCACTTTCGGGTGAAGTTAAACTTGAATAATAAACTGGTTATAGAATATGACCTTTACATCAGTTATATTTACATTATTGTTATTAACAGTTTCTTTTGTGGGCATGAAACATGGAGAAACAATGGCACATTTTGACCAAAATGCTGTAAGACTGTAGCCTGATACTGTATGTTACATAGTTGGTAAAGTTAAATATTGAAACCAGTCCATGCAGTTCAACCTGCATAGGTATGTTTATAATTGTATGTTTCTACCATCCTCCATATTCCATATCCCTGTATATTGTGTTCGATAACATGCCCATCTTTTTAAATTATCAACACTTCCAACTGACACCACTGCTTGTGGAAAGGAATTTTACTTCCTTATCCTTTCTAACAGTAATGAACCCCCTATGCAGTTAAAAGTGATACTAAAGTCAATTTTTTTTTAGTTAAAAATAAGAAACATGTTATACTTACCTGCTCTGTGTAGTGGTTTTGCACAGAGCAGCCCAGATCCTCCTCTTCTCGAGTCCTTCTTCGGCACTCCTGGCCCCTCCCTCCTGTTGAGTGCCCCCACAGCAAGCAGTTTGCTATGGGGGTACCGAGTCAAGCTGCAGCTCCCTGTGTCCATTCAGACATGGAGCCACGGCCCGCCCCCTTTCTCTCTTCATTGGCTCACTGACTTTGATTGTCAGCAACAGGAGCCAGTGGAGCTGCTGTCTCAGCCAATGAGGAGGGGAGTGTCGGACAGCTGAGTCTCTTGTGCAATATTGCTGGACCTGGATGGACCTCGGGTAAGTATTGAGGGGGGCTGCTTCACACAGAAGGCTTTTAATCTTAATGCATGGCGCTGGATCCAATTAGGACTCAGGTAAGTAAAAGGGGGGGTGAAGGGGGATGCTGACACCTAAACATTTTTTACCTTAATGCAAGGAATGCATTAAAGCAGAGTTCCAGGCTGGGGGGGGGGGATTAAAAGTCAGCAGCTACAAATACTGTATGCCAGACATGACACAGATAGCTGTGTGGCAATCTTACCAGGAAGTGGGAGCAGGTACCTGTCTAAACCAGGTACTTGCTCCCCCCCCCCCCCCCCCCCAAAAAAAAGTGCCAAATGTGGCAGTGGAGGGGGGGGATAGGAACAAGCAGAGCTTCTCCTTTTGGGTGGAGCTCCGCTTTAAGGTAAAAAAATGTTTAGACTTTGCAACCACTTTGAGCGTCTCTTCTCCAGGGAAAATAAGCTTAATTTGTGTAATATTAAATATTATTATTCCAGTTCTTCCATTTTGTTCACCAAACTTCTAGCATTTCTAAACATGCCTTTTAGTTTTGTACATCTGCATATTATTTTATCCCTGTTTGTTCTTCTACGCGAGTCGGATTATACTCAGAAACAAGCATGCATCAAATATGGAAGAACTAGGGATTACTGGAAAAGCAAATGAGCCTCCCATATATCAAAACAAACTGTCATTCAAACTCTTAATTATCATTCCTTTCTTCTGTTGCCACCCATCAGGTAGGTGTGAGGTTGCTTATCACTTTCTTGTCATTCGTCAGTTTATCATAACAGAATTAACACTTGGTAAAGATTACATTTAATAATTTCTTAGCCTTGTTTTTCACACCTGTGCTTAATGCTGGAATAGTGCCACTGGATTGGCATAGGGCCAATGTGGTGCCTATGTTTAAAAAGGGATCAAAGTCTTTACCAAGTAACTATTAGTTACCTGTTAGTTTAACTTCTATAGTCGGGAAGATACTGGAGAGTTTAATAAAAGACCACATAGAATATTTTTTTCCAGCAAGAACTTACCTAAGTAACAGACAGCATGGATTTATGAATGACAAAAGTTGTCAAACAATTCTGATTTCTTTTTATGAGGAGGTAAGTAAAACCTTGGACAGAGGGGTGGCTGTGGATGTGGTATACTTAGATTTTGCCAAAGCGTTTGACACAGTTTCCCACACACGGCTAATGTGTAAGGTAAAGTCTACAGGCTTGGAAAGATCAGTTTGTAAATGGATAGAAAACTGGCTAAAAGACCAGAGAGTAGTGGTTAATGATTCTTACTCTGAATGGTCTAAGGTTATCAGCAGTGGTGGCCCATCCATGCTGATCCATGGGCCGGCCCCTAATTTACATGTAGGGCACCGGACGCATGAATTCCAATGGTGTTTTTTTTTTTTTTAAGCACAATTAGGGCCTGAGGCTCTAATTGGCTTAAAAAAGGGTGGGCTTGGGACACAGAACACTGCGCCCTGAGCCCACCTAGTTGTGTGACAATAGCAAATGAATATTCAATATTGTTTTCCTGATTCTCCTCCTGGCCAATCTGGAAGGGGGTCCTGAGACCTGCCAGGGAGCAGAGGCTTAACTAGAACCTTCAGGGCCCCGGTGCAAGAAACCCATCCATCCGAGCCCCAGCCTATCAAGTTTGGGAGGGTGTCCATGAACATCCTCCCAGAACCCTGCCTCCTGCGTGCCCCCTGGAACGTGCATACAGTGCAATCACAGCGGCCCATTATCATGTGATCAGCTGATCACCTGTAAATGGCTTTGTCAGTTATCTGCAGCCCTTTCCTCCCACGCTGTGTCTGTGTGAGGAAAGGATAGCCATTAACTGTCAAGAATGTCAGTAAATTGTTTACACTGATAATCAGTGCCCCAATCATCAGTGCCACCTATCAGTGCTCATCAATGCCACCTATCAGTGTTGCCTTTCAGTGCCCATCAATTCCGCCTACAGGTGTTACCTATCAGTGCTCATCAATGCCTAAAAGTGCCCATCAATTCTGCCTATCAGCACCACCTATCATTGCTCATGCAGCCTAACAGCGTCCATCAGTGCCACCTATCAGTGCTCTTCAATGCTGCCCCATCTATCAGTGCTCATCAATGCTGCCTATCAGTGCTCATCAGTGCTGCCTATCAGTGCTCATCAGTGCTGCCTATCAGCTCCCATCAGTGCCACCTATCAGTGCTTATCAATCCCACCTATCAGTGCTCAATGCCCATCAGTGCTGCCTATCAGTGCTCATCAATGCTGCCTATCAGTGCAACCTATCAGTGCTCACCAATGCCACCTATCAGAGCTCATCAATGCTGCCTGAGTTCTGCCTATCAGTGTTCATCAGTGCCCATCAGTGCAGCCTATGAGTTCTGCCTATAAGTGCTCATTAATGCCTATGCCTATTTGGGGTTTGGTGTTTTTCAACATTTCCTGGCATTCTTGATTCAAGCTTAGTGTTCCATGGTCAGCCAGTGGATGTCACGCCCGTTGGGCCAGGTGTGGGGTCATGAAAATATCTTTCTTTTAATCATTTGGATATCTTTGTGCAATGTAAATGAATATAATGTAAGTGCATCGCATTTGTGATAACACATTAGGAATATCTTATGATGTTAATGTTTGCTGATTGTTTTGTATTCTGCAATTCCAGATGTAAATTTCTCTCTGTGAACCCTGATGAAGGAAAGATTTTCCAAAACGCGTCTGGTTCAGGGAAACTACATGTTCTTTCATTGATGTTTTTTTTTTTAATATATCCACATTCATGTATCATGTGTCCAATTTTGATATGTATATTTCATGTTTCGCAATGTCTTTTTTTAATAAAATTTTCTATACTTATCTTTCTACATTTTCTTACATGCAGTAGTGCCTTCAAAGTCCCACCTACAGGGGTACTTTCTCCTCTTCCTTAATGCCTATGAGTGCCCATTAATGCCACCTATCAGTCCTCATCAGTGCAGTCTATCAGTGCACATTAGTGCCTCCTATCAGTGCTGCCTATCAGTGCTGCCTATCTGTGCCCATAAGTGCCTCCTATCAGTGCCCACCAATGCCTTCTATTAGTGCTCATCAGTGCCTTCTATCAGTACCCATCAATGCCTCCTATCAGTGCTCTTCAGTGCCTCCTATCCATGCCCATTAGTGCCTCTTATAAGTGCCTATTAGTGCCTCATATCAGTGCTCATCAATGCCTTCTATCAGTGCTCATCAGTGCCCCCTATCAGTGATAATCAGTGCCTCATATCAGGGCCCATTAATGCCTCATATCAGTGCTCATCAGTGCCTCTTATCAGTGCCCATCAATGCCTCCTATCAGTGCTTCCTATCAGTGCACATTAGTGTCTCCTATCAGTGCCCATCAATGCCTCCTATCAGTGCTCATTGGTGCCTCCTATCAGTGCCCATTAATGCCTCCTATCAGTGCCCATCAATGCCACCTATCAGTGCCCATTAACTCCTCCCATCAGTGCTCATCAGTGCCTCCTATTAGTGCTCATCAGTGCCTCCTATCAGTGCCCATCAATGCCTCCTATCAGTGCTCATCAGTGCCTCCTATCAGTGCCCATTAGTGCCTCCTATCAGTGTCCATTAGTGCCTCCTATCAGTGCCTTCTATCGGTGCTTATCAGTGCCATCTGCCTTCTCAGCACAGCTCTGCACTGAGAGCGACTCTTTCATGGAACAGCACAGAGCCCGCATTAACAGTTCTATCTCCCCCTTTTGGAATAAGGAGAGGTTTGTGTGTGTATGTGTAGAAGGTGGAGGACATGATTGGAAAGATTTTAAAGAAGGGACAGTGCAATACAGTGCGGTGTAGGCTAAGTAGTGAAGACATGGTGCAGCTTTTTAAGTAAGTATGTCATTGTCAAGGGTGATTAGGTAGGACCCCAAGAACTGTAACTCCACCAAAAGTGGAGTTACCCTGTAAAGTGCTAGTATACTCACAATTACAAAATTTGCTGACAGGCAGGGTTATTATAACAGGAGAGACCCTAGAGAGAGGTCTCTTCTGTCACAAATGTCAGTCATGCCTGTCAGCAGGCAAATGGGATCTGAGCCACGCATGCACAGCTCAAACCACATTTATGGCCCACTCTGTGTGCTGCGGCGATGTGACTCCAGTGCATACTAGTACATAATGATTTAAACCTGCAGGGGGCCCCTTCTCTGAAGGGACTTTACTACCACTTTAAGCAATACCAGCCTTTAAAGGGTTTGTAAAGTCAGAAGGTTATTCCTATGCACACAGAGTTATGTGTATTTGTAAACACAAAACTCTGTGTGATAGGACACAGCCAATCAGTGATTTCAGCCAAAATCATTGAATAGTACTATCAACATTGCACATTGTATGAATAATATATATTATCAACTTTGCACATTTGACTGTTGGCCATGGGGATGTTTTTCAACAGTCGGGACTGGGAAACTGGTCAAAGTTGAGGGAAAGATGGACGGTGCTAAATACAGGGATATTCTTGAGCAAAACCTGTACCACTCTGTGTGATTTTAGACTAGGATGGAGGTTCACCTTCCAGCAGGACAATGACCCCAAACACACTGCCATAACAAAACATGCATGGGGAAACATGTACAGTATATGTGTTGGAATGGCCTAGTCAAAGCCCAGACCTCAATCCAATAGAAAATCTGTGGTCAGACTTAAAGATTGCTGTTCACAAGCACAAACCATCCAACTTGAAGGAGCTGAAGCAGTTTTGCAAGGAGGAGTGGGCAAAAATCCCAATGGTAAGATGTGGCAAGCTCATAGAGACTTATCCAAAGTGACTTGGAGCTGTGATAGCCACAAAAGGTGGCTCTACAAAGTATTGACTTTTTAAGGGGGTAAATAGTTATGCACATTGACTTTTTCTGTTATTTTGTCCTATTTGTAGTGTGCTTCACAATAATAAAAAAAAAACATCTTCAAAGTTGTGGGCATGTTCTATAAATTAAATGATGCAAACCCTCAAACAATCCATGTTAATTTCAAGTTGTGAGGCAACAAAACTTGAAAAATGCCAAGGGGTGAATAGTTTTGCAAGGCACTGTAGGGGATCTGGAATTTAGAAAAAAAAAAAGTGAACAAAGGTGAACTTAGCTTTTAACCACTTCAATACCGGGCACTTTGACCCCCTTCCTGTGCAGGCCAATTTTCAGCTTTCAGATCTGTCATACTTTGACAATTGTGCGGTCATGCAACGCTTTACCCAAATTTAATATTTGGCATTTTTTCACACAAATAGAGCTTTTTTTTGGTTGTATTTAATCACCGCTGGGTTTTTTTTTTGCTAAAAAAATGAATGAAGACTGAAAATTTTGAAAAAAAAAAAAGATTCTCTTTTCTGTCAGTAAATTATGTAAGTCATTTTTCTCCTTCACTGATGTGTGCTGATGAGGCGGCACTAATGGGCACTGATAGGCTGCACTGATGGGCACTGATGTGGTGGCACTTAGGGGCCTGATAAGGTGGCACTGATGAGGAGGCACTAATATGTCGCACTGATGAGCACTGATAGGTGGCAATAATGGGCACTGATAGGCGGCACTGATGGGCAATGATAGCCGGCATGGATGGGCGTCACTGATGGGCACTGAAAGGCAGCACTGATTGGTGTCACTGATGAGCACTGATTAGTGTCATTGCTGGGCACTACTGGGGCTGCACTGATAATGAATGCCCTGATTACCTGTACAGGTTTCCTCTGCGAGGAGATGCCGCTGATTGGCGCTCCTCGCCTCACATTCTGTCTCTGTAAGGCAAGGAAAGCCAATAAACCGCATTTCTGCATTTACACGTGATTGGCTGTGATTGGATACAGCCAATCACATGGGTAAAGAGCCGTGTCATAGGTTCTTTACCGAGACCAGGGTCGTGCCATGTCCTAGGAACGCGGGCATGGGAGAGCAGTGACACAGGAGCGACGTCATAGGATGTCACCCCAGAACGAGATGGGAGGTAGTTAAAATGCAAAGCTGAAGTTTAACCACTTGCCGACCGGCTCACGCTGATATATAAGTCGGCATTATCAGTGACATGTATCTCAACATTATGGGTGTTTGTTACAGGTGGTTCTGGACAAGACCCCTCAAGGTTTGGCCCCAAAAGGCCAAGTGTCCCCAGTGCTCCTGGCTGTCCTGGAAGCCCCGTCTGTACCTGGTTCCATAGTTCAATAAACAACGGGCAGTCTCACCCCACTATGATATCATGTATCAGAATTTTTTCCACCCCAACTTCTTGGGGCACTGAGGTACAGCCATAGGAAACAGTCACCGGAACCAGGGGGTACTCCCTGGTGTCCCCATGGATACACACTATCCGTAGAGTCTTACTTACTGGGCAGAGTCTCCCGATCACCCTGGCATGTACCAGTGTCACCATGCTACCGGAGTCCAGTAGAGCCTTGACAGGATTGTTGTTCACCCACACTTCACACTCAAACCGCCCTCCAGCCAGATCAAGATCAGTGGCACATGCTCTTTGGACATAGAAAGAGCTTCTCCGACCTGCCCCGAAATCCATAGGCTTCTCCTGAAGTGGTCATTGTGCCCGGGTATGGCCACAGGAGCGATTCTCTACTGGGTCCATGGCAGGATGGATCCATGCTTTCATGTTGTTTACGCCAAATTTTGACCCTATCATCTGAATGTTGCACCTGAAATCGAGACTCATCAGACCAGGCAACATTTTTCCAATCCTCTATTATCCAATTTTGGCGAGCCTGTGCAAATTGTAGCCTCAGTTTCCTGTTCTTAGCTGACAGCGGTGGCACCCGGTGTGATCTTATGCTGCTGTACCCCATTTGCTTCAAGGTGTTGTGCATTTAGAGATGGTATTCTGCATACCTTGATTGTAATGAGTGGTTATTTGAGTTACTATTGCCTTTCTATCATCTCAAACCACTCTGCTCATTCTCCTCTCACATCAACAAGGCATTTTAATCCACAGAACTGCCGCTCACTGGATATTTTCTCTTTTTTGGACCATTCTTTTCAAATCCTGGAGATGGTTGTGCATGAAAATCCAAGTAGATCAGCAGTTTTCTAAATACTCAGACCAGCCCATCTGGCACCAACAACCATGCCACGTTAAAAGTCACTTAAATCCCATTTCTTCCCCATTCTGATGCTTGGTTTGAACTTCAGCAAGTCGTCTTCACCACGTCCTAGATGCCTAAATACATTGAGTTGCTGCCATGTGATTGGCTGATTAGCAATTTTTGTTACCAAGCGATTGAACAGGTGTATTTAATAAAGTGGCAGGTGAGTGTATAAAGACCCCATAAAAAAAAAAAGACTTTAAGCCAGTGGTTCTCAACCTGGGGGTCGAATGGTGATTTACCAGGGGTAACCGAATCCTGGGCTGTTCCTGAATCCCGCACCGTTCTCCCAGCTTTTTTGCGGCCGCCCAGCGGGGCTGTCCCTGGAGTTCCCAGCCGCCCATTCAGTTCATGGCATGGGTGGGAGGCGGAGACTAGAGGTCAGCTGACTAGTGAGGAATGGGAAGTGGGAGGAGACCCTATCTCCTGATTTTGGCATAGGTGTCACTGCTACGAGTCACCACAAAGTCGGAAACACAGTGAACCCGGAGACACAGTGAGTAACACTACCTGTGATTATAGTTGCCATTAAAAGTCCCCACTACAGTTGTCAGATCAGCAGATGACCATTAAGAGCACCTAAGTTGGCTGATCTCAACTCCCCACCAGCACTGCCAGTGATCCCACCCCCCACCAGCATTGCCAGTGATCCCACCCCCCACCAGCACTGCCAGTGATCCCACCCCCCACCAGCACTGCCAGTGATCCCACCCCCCACCAGCACTGCCACTCATCTCATTCCCCCCACCAAGGAGTAAGAGAAGGAATAAAAATAAAGAATACATGGAAGGGGGAGGAAAAAAGGGAGAGAAAGAATAAGAGAAAGAACAAGAAAGACGGCTAGAGAGAGGGATGAGGAAAAAAACAATAAATTAGGAAAGAGAGAGATAAAAGGGAAAGAAAGGTGAACAAAGAGAAAGAGTGGTACATCCTAAAATGTACCATGAGGGGTTTAAATACTGTATGAGTGGAAGGGACTCGGGGAGCGCTAAATGTCTGTGGGTTAGGGGCGCAAATGACTTGTCTTGCCTTGGGTGCTGACAACCCACGCTACAAAAATAATTTTAGACCCCTTTCACACCGAGGGTGTTTTGCAGGCGCTATAGCGTTAAAAATAGCGCCTGCAATCCGCCCTCAAACAGCTGCAGCATTGTCTCCACTGTGAAAGCCTGAGGGCTTTCACACCGGAGCGCTGCGCTGGCAGGACATCAGGAAAAGTCCTGTCAGCAGCTTCTTTGGAAAGGTGAAGGAGCGGTGTGTTTACTGCTCCTCCACCGCTGCTCCCCATTGAAGTCAATGGGGCAGCACTGGGATACCGCCGGCAAAACGCCGCTATTGCGGCGCATTGCGGGAGGTTTTAACCCTTTCTCGACTGGGTAAAAGCGCCTCGCTAGCGGCCGAAATGCGCCGCTAATCCGACGGTAGAACTCCGCTAAAAATACGCTATGGGCGGCTCGGTGTGAAAGGGCTCTTACTGTTGGGGTCCCCACAACTTGGGAAATTTTATCAAGGGGTCACGACACTAGAAGGTTGCAAAGCACTGCTTTAAGCGCCAATTTACTATATTCGCTTAAGACTTTCACACTGGGGTGGTTTTCATGCGCTTTAGCACTAGAAATAGCTAAACGCCTGAAACCCGCCTCTCATTCATTCCAGGGGGCCTTTCCACGCTGGGGCGGCGCGCTTGCGGGATGGGAAAAACAGTCCTGCAAGCAGAATCTTTGGGGCGGTGCTCCCAAAACGCCCCTGCCCATTAGAATGAAGCACAGACTTAAACAGCGGTAAAGTGCTGATAAGATGAGCAGCGATTTAGCATTGCCACGGCCCCAGTGTGAAAGGGGTCTTAAAGGTGTGGTTAAGTACACTACAGTTTCTTTAAAGAGGTTTTTGGCTACCAGCAATTATGATGATTTAAATTCATTCTGTTTTCTCCCTAGAAGAGATTCTTGTCCTGGATTTCAGCACCTCGGGGCCCTATAAATACCAGGGGAGTGTTCAGCCCTTGTGAAGGCGCCCCAGGCCAGACCTGCTCATATTCACCATTAAGTAAGGAAATATCTTTATGTTCTCATGTACACTTTTTGTAGACCGGAAGAAATCAGATTCCAGTAGCTGGAAGGGATCTCGGCTCCTGGTGGTGGTTTCATCTGAGATTTCTTTAACAGGGAAACTATGTTTAATGAAAGTAATCAATCTTCATAACCTAGCAGCCAACTTTTAATAATTATTGTAGGCTGATGCAATATATTAAAGGTTATTAAAAACTGTTTTCTGTGCACTGCAAAAATGTTGTATGCATAGCTCCCAACTGTCCCTGATTTCGAGGGACTGTCCCTGATTTGGAACAATGTCCCTCTGTCCCTCTTTTCCCTTCATTTGTCCCTCATTTTGTTCTGATCTATATAGTTGTATATAAAATGCACTTTTCATCTTTCAAAAAGTGTTTCCCAGCGCTAAACCTTTCATCTAAATATAAATTGCTGCATTTGTAAATTTTAAAAGCCAATATAAAGGAATAGTAGTGGTAAAAAAAAGTCCCTTGTGGATTGAATTAACCTTTTTTTTGGTTAATTCTCCTTTAAGGGGTGTGACAGAGGGCGTGTCCTATGCCTACATACATTTGCTAGTAGGTGTCCCTCATTCCCATCTCAAAATGTTGGGAGGTATGTGTATGTTTGTTTTGAAATGATTAGTCTTGAATATTGGTTGCTTTTTTTTCCACCAGAATTTTCCCAATAAAAACACAGTTTGGTTTATTTTTATTTTCTTATAACGTGATGGGTGATAGTTGAATATATATGCTGAGCTCTTCATGATCGCATATCCAAATGTGCCTTCTGTCTCCTTATTACATTGATATTTGACCATTGCACTACAACCCAACTTTCTGCCACTTTCAAATCGCATAGTGGATTTGTCCTCTTGTGTCTTCTTTGTATGCTCATTTATCATTTTTAATAAAGCTTTAATGGAAAAAAAACATACTGTGTGACATTTAATAGGCCACAACAGCCATTTAGATAAATCCTAATTCTAAAAAAAATTCAAAACAATTACATTTTAACCACTTGATCTCTGGAAGATTTACCCTGCTTTCTGACCGGGCCATTTTTTGCGATACAGCACTGTGTTACTCTAAAGCCTCGTACACACGCTTAGATTTTCGGACGACTGAACGTCAGATTTTTGTGGCATGCTCGTCTCATGTCGAAAGTGAAAAGGTTACTGACAATACGAAAATTTTAGGAGGACAGAATACAACGTCAGGAGTGACGTAAGGTGTTGGATAGTAATGTATGTATTTTTTTTTTTCGTTTCTGAGCATGCATTTAAAAAAGAAATTAAAATGTCCCACGATGTCCATTCATCTTCTTCTATCACGCCTCGACATGGGAGGCTCCCGCCGTGTGACACTTCTTGTCTTTGATAGTTCCTATATAACTGAGGGCGGGGCCACCCTCTGACACCACGGGGAAGCCATAGGGAAGGCCCCGTGGCATCAGAGGGGACGGGGCAACCCGGTGATGTAAAAGGGTGACCCCACCGCACTCTGACGCCACGGGGAAGCCATAGGGAAGTCCCCATGGCGTCAGAGGGAGCAGGGTCACCCGGTTACGTCACCAGGTGGCCCCGCCCTCAGTTATATATGAACTGTCACAAGAGAAGAAGTGTCACACAGCGGGAGACTCCCGTGAAGGTGGGTCGGTTTTGGATTTTTTTTCTTTTTCTGTCTGTCGCGGCGTGATTGAAGAAGATGAATTGACATCGTGGGACATTTTTATTATTTAACAAAGGACTTGTCCCCAAACTGTGTCTTGTCATTTTTAACATTTTGACACTTTTTTTGTGAAATGGTAGGGTTATTTGTACCCTATTACCATTTCACGAAGGGGGATGCCAGGATCTGGAGGTCCCCTTGTTAAAAAGAGCTTCCAGATTTCGATAAGCTCCCCGCCCGCACACCCCCACAACCACTGGGCAAGGGTTGTGAGGATGAGGCCCTTGTCCCCATCAACATGGGGACAAGGTGCTTTTTACGAATGTACAAATGTAAGAATGTACGAATGTGCAAATGAACATATTTACGAATGTACAAATTTACGAATTGCGATCATAACAAATGACCGAAAAAAAAAACAAAAAAAAAAAAATAAACGAATGAAACGAAAACGAACACATTTTTTGGCTGTGCACATGCCTATACTATAGACACCCCCAAGGCACAATATTTAAAGGAATATTTATTTGTTATTGTTTCACTTTAAGCATTAAAAAAAAAAAATCACTGCTCCTGAACGGCCGTTTTTAAAAAAAATTTTGCATTGATACATGTTCCCTGGGGCAGGACCCAGCTCCCCAAACACTTTTTATGACAATAACTTGCATATAAGCCTTTAAAATGAACACTTTTGATTTTTCATGTTAGCGTCCCATAGGCTTTAACGGTGTTCCAGCGGCTTTCGAATTTGCCCCGAACACTGCATATTGTTCGTTGTTCGCAGAACATCCGAACAACCAAAGTTCGGCCCGATCTTATGCTGGAGCTCGAACCGTTCGCCCATTCCTAGTCATCATCAAGAGGCAGCCATGCAGACCAATTTGATGCAGTGTGTGGCGTATGGTCTGAACACTGACAGGCTGACCCCCCACCCCTTCAACCTCTGCAGCAATGCTTGCAGCACTCATATCTCTATTTCCCAAAGACAACTTTGGGAAACGCTGAGCACGTGCACTCAACTTCTTTGGTCGACCATGGTGAGGCCTGTTCTGAGTGGAACCTGTTCTGTTAAACCGCTGTATAGGGATGAGCCAAACAACACCCGGTTTGGTTCACACTAGAACATGCGAATAGGCAAAAAATGTGTTCGTACACACGAACACCGTTAAAGTCTATGGGACACGAACATGAAAAATCAAAAGTGCTAATTTTAAAGGCTTATATGCATGATATTGTCTTAAAAAGTGTTTGGGGACCCGTGTCCTGCCCCAGGGGACATGGATCAATGCAAAAAAAAGTTTTAAAAACAGCCGTTTTTTCGGGAGCAGTGATTTGAAATAATGCTTAAAGTGAAACAATAAAAGTGTAATATTCCTTTAAATTTTGTACCTGGGGGGGTGTTTATAGTATGCCTGTAAAGTGGCGCATGTTTCCCGTGTTTACAACAGTCCGTTGTAAATTCATTGCTAAAAATGGCATGGGATTCCCCCACAGGGGAACCCAGAACCAAAATTAAAAAAAAAAAAAAAAGGCGTGGGGGTCCCCCCAAATTCCATACCAGGGCATTTTAAAAAAACTTTGGCGCGTGGTTCCCCTTAAAATCCATACCAGACCTGAAGGACCTGGTATGGAATTTGGGGGACCCCCACACATTTTTTTTTTAAATTTTGGTTTGGGGTTCCCCTGTAGGGGAATCCCATGCTGTTTTTATCAATGAACTTTTATGTGTATTGCCGGGACCGACAATTCATTATAGCCGAGTACTTTTAAATGACGTTTTTCCTTTAGAAATGTCATTTTTCTCTCGGACTGTAAACACGGGAAACATGCGTCACTTTACAGGCATACTATAGACACCCCCCAGGTGACAATACCATGAATATAAGCCTTTAAAATTAGCACTTTTGCTTTCTCTCATAGACTTTTAAAGGGTGTTCCGCGGCTTTCGAATTTGCCACGAACACCCCAAATTGTTCCATATTCGGCGAACAGGCAAACACCCGATGTTCGAGTCAAACTTACGTTCGACTTGAACATCGGGACCATCCCTACCGCTGTATGGTCTTGGCCACCGTGCTGCTGCTCAGTTTCAGGGTCTTGGAAATCTTCCTATAGCTTATGCCATCTTTATGTAGAGCAACAATTCTTTTTTCAGATCCTCAGAGAGTTCTTTGCCATGAGATGCCATGTTGAACTTCCAGTGACCAGTATGAGAGAATGAGAGCAATAATACCAAATTTAACACACCTGCTCCCCATTCACACCTGAGACCTTGTAACGCTAACAAGTAACATGACACCGGGGTGGAAAATGGCTAATTGGGCCCAATTTGGACATTTTCTTGTCAAAAGAAGTTTATTGAGTATACAATGTTATAAAGATACATAAAGTAAGTTTACAAGGATCTATAAAGTAAGCTCATTGTTTTACAGTAGGGTTTATATAGGTAAATATCATGAAATTTCAAATATTAAACATTGGGTTCACGTAAACCTAAATTAAAGATATATATCATTTCCTTAGTTACTTTTGTAGGTATTTAAATGATTTATACCTACTATACATATTGTTTACAAGTAGAGTGTATATAGGTCAAATAAATTCTGATAATGAGCTTTAATCGTAAGGTGGAGAAAAGGAAAGAGAAAGAAGAAAAAGGTTTGAAAGGTAGAGGTATGGTCCACAAGTTGTCCCGCTCGTCAGTTTATTATTCTTTTTAGTTCTCTTTGAAGCCTTAGAATGGGTGTCTCTGTAAGTCATTTAATCTGTTACCATGGCAACAGGACAGAGTCATTGAAATTTGACAGGAACTGTTGTTTTATCCAAGGATGCCAAAGTTTTTCAAATTTTGGAATTTGATTTTGATCGATGGCTACCATCTTAGCATGGGACATTGTATTATTCATTCTGTGAATTGTTTCTGCTAGTACCAATGTAGGAGATTTCCATGCCTTGGCCACTGTTTGTTTTGCAGCCGTTATTAGTTGGATCATAAGTTTGAATTGAGAGAGTGTTAACCATTCCGGTTTTAGATTAAGTAAAGTTAAATATGGATCTGGTTGTATTATTTTTTTAAATATTTTAGATGCAATCACGAAGACTTCCTTCCAGAAGGTTTGGATTACTGGGCACGTCCACCATATGTGTAAATATGTGCCTATTTCTGGGCATCCTCGAAAACAAAAAGCTGAGGTATTAGGTGAATATTCTACTCTAGCCACTCTAGCGGGTACAAGGTACCAGCGAGTTAGGACTTTATAATTTGTCTCCAGTGCTAAGATGTTGGGTGAAGATGACTTAGATGTGAGCCATATGTTAGACCAGTCCGTGTCTTCTAAAGTTCGTCCCAGGTCCTCCTCCCACCTCTGAACGTAAGAGGGTCTATTAAGATTTGCTACTCCATATAATTGATTATAAAGTGATGAAATTGTACCTTTAGCAAATGGATCTTTTGTACAGATTGATTCAAAAATGGATAATTGGGATAATGGTGTATCCCCCTTTAGGAATGGTGTATAGAAATTTTTGATTTGGAGATATCTAAATATCTCAGAGTTTGGTAGATCATATTTTTCTCTAAGCGATGGGAATGAAAGGAATGATTTAGATGCTATGAAGTCATTTAGTGTCTGAATGCCTGATGTTGTCCAAGCTTTAAAAGAATTTGGGTAGATCATTGCCGGATAAAAGGCCGGATTTCTGATAAAAGAAAGGAGAGGATTGTGTGGAGATTGTAACTGATATTTGGTTTTTAGTTTATCCCAGAGAGATAAGAAGTGTTTAGTTATGGGATTATGAATTTTAAAGCGGTCTTTAGGATCAAGCCATAATAAATTTGATATTAATAGAGGGTCATTTTCTGAAGCCTCTATAAATACCCATAATGGGATTTCCTGTTTTGCATGGTATTTGGACAGACTGGCCAAATGTGCTGCTCTGTAGTAGTTAGTAAAATTAGGGTATCCCAGGCCTCCTTTATTTTTGGGAAGATGTAGTGTGTGTATAGGTATACGTGGTTTAGAAGAGCCCCATATAAACGAAGTTGCTCTTTTTTGTACTATTCTCAAAAAAATAGGAAGGAATTGGAATAGGGAGGACTCTGAATAGATAAAGCAATTTGGGTAGAATAGTCATTTTGATTGCATTAATCTTCCCTATCCAGGATAAAGGAAGTTGCGACCATTGTTTTATTAGATTTGTGATCTGTCTTAATACAGAAGGATAATTGGTTGAGAATAAGTCAGAATGAGATGCTGTTAAATGAATTCCAAGATATGGGATTGATTTTTCTGCCCATGTGAATGGGAGTGCAGCCCTAGCCGGGATCAATTCCATGTTTGTGAGTGAAATATTAAGCACTAGGCATTTCTTAGGATTAATCATAAGGCCGGATAGGGCTGCAAATCCATCAAGAGCTAGTATTAAGTTAGGACCAGAGACCTGTGGTGATGATAGAAAAAGTAATATATCGTCTGCAAATATACATAATTTGTGTGCAATACCTCCTACTTCAATGCCAGTTATAGTTTGGTTTGTTCTGATGTATTGGGCCATGGGTTCGAGTATAAGGGCATATAATAAGGGAGATAATGGGCAACCCTGTCGGGTACCTCTTTCGATATTAAAGGCTTCAGATTTGTATCCAGCATATTTTATATAGGCTTTGGGTTTATTATATAATGCTTTGATCCATGTTAAAAAGTGGGGTCCAAAACCCCATTTTTGTAATGAATATTGCATATATTGCCAGGATACTGTGTCAAATGCCCTCTTAATATCGAGAGATAGAAAACATAAAGGGATTTTCCGTTTTTTAGCAATATGTGCCAATAACACTGCTCTGCGTATATTATCGCCTGCCTGTCTAATTGGCATGAAGCCTACTTGATCTCTATGTATTAATTTTCCTATAATGCTATTGAGGCGTTTTGCTATTATTTTTGCTAATAATTTAATATCGAGGTTTAACAGAGAGATAGGCCGATAATTCACACAGGAAGTATCATCAGAAAGGGGTTTTGGGATCATACAAACAATTGCCATTAGTGTTTCTTGCCGAAAAGAATGTCCATCTAGAAGTTTGTTAAAAGTTTCAGTGAGAATGGGAGAGAGTATTTCTGAGAATGTTTTATAGTATAAAGCCGAGTAGCCGTCTGGGCCTGGTCTTTTGTTAAGTTTTAGGTCTTTTATGGCGTTAGCAACTTCATCTATAGTTATAGGCTTATCCAAACTGCTTTTTTGATTCTGAGATAACTCAGGTAAGGTTATTTTTGAGAAGAAGGATTCAGCCTCTGTAGGATTAAATTCATTGTTTGTCTTGTATAAAGTTGCAAGATGTGAGTGAAATTTATGGACTATTTTAACTGGATTACAAGTGTAAACATTTTTTGATCATTTCAAACGTATTGGTTTGAAAGATTTGTTAGTTGAATTTAATGCCCGAGCCAAATATGTACCTGGTTTGTTTGTATTCATGTAGAAATTGTGTTTGGAGCGTTTGAGGGATTTATCAACTGACTCAGTGAGAAATAGATCGTATTCCAATCTAGATTTTTCCAGATGAGATTTTGTACTCTGAGATGGATTATCTTGAAATGATATGTAGGCTGCATTAAAATTGAGTTCTAGTTTTTTTGCTAGATTTTTGCGTTCCCGTTTAAATAGTGCCATTTGTCTTTGTATTGTACCACGCAAGACAGGCTTATGAGCTTCCCACAGTGTTATTGGGGAGATGTCTGTTGTGGTTATTAATTGATATGTATTCCTTTAAAGCTTGTTCAATGGCCATCTGATGTAGTGGGTGTTTGAGCATTATGTCCGGTAAGTACCACGTTGGGTCATGCGCTTTTGGTATGGCTGAGGCTATAGTAGTGTATACTGCATTATGGTCAGACCACGGAATCGGAATTATATCTGATGCAATAATTTCTGGTATCATTCCTATTGTTAGAAAAATATGATCTATTCTGGTGAAGGTTTGATGAGGGTGCGAGAAATAAGTGAATTTCTTTTTCATTGGGTTACTTTCTCTCCATGAATCTACCAGATTATATTTGGAAAGAAGTTGAGAAAAAGGTAATCTAGAGGTTATTTTGGATGGTGTAAAAGGTGATTTATCTAGAAATGGGAGGAGGACCTGGTTCGAATCCCCACACATTATCACTGTTCCTATTTTGTGTGTATTAATCACTTGTAATATATGTGAGAGGAATGGTGTAGGTTGTTTGTTAGGAGCGTAGTAGGAAATCACCGTGATTGCTGTATCCATTATATAACCCATGAGTATCAGGTATCTACCTTCTGGGTCTTTAATTTCTGATGATAAGGTGAATGGTGTGGATCGGTGAAATGCAATTAGAGTTCCCCTTTGCTTGGTACAGGCAGAAGCCGTGTAAATTTGTTGATAAAAAGGAGAAATATATTTTGGAGTAGAATCTTTGGTGAAGTGTATTTCTTGGAGGCATACTATGTGAGCCTTCTTGTTATGGAAAGTATGGAAGGCTTTGGTCCTTTTTTGAGGGACATTTATTCCCTGAACATTCAGGGAAAGTATATTCAGTGGTGCCATGGCAACAGATCAAATAGTTTTGACTTACTTTTTGTTATGCAGAGCTGACTGCACAGATCAACCTGTGTGGACAGAAGAGATGAATAGATAGAAAAGAAACCAGTGAATTCTGGAGTAAAGAGTAAACAAAAAACATATGAGATTAGATGATACATTGTATAAATTTTTTTTTGCAAGTAATCACAATTTACCCGTGAAAGAGAATAAATATCTCTCTCAGGGGAATAAGTGCCTTCGTCACACTCCCACATAATATGGTTGGGAGAAGTGCTATGTCAAAAGACATCAAAATGATGTTTCATTAATTGGAGTGCAGAATATAGTTTTTGTTGAAATTATTTATTCCAGGGTGGTTGTTTATGGTTAGTCTTGCCCTAGGCTAAATAATTCAGTTAGAAAGGTACTGTTAATAACTTTGGTATTGATGAAGATAGTTTGAATTATTTTGGGATTTTAACCCTTTTAGAGTAAACAATTACATATTTTATTCATATGTAACTGTTTAGATATGTTAACTCATAAAATTGAGGTTGTACTGCTTCAGATTAGAATAAACAAAAACATAATTCTAGGAACTAGTTAGGTAATAATATATTTGTTTTAAGAAAAAAAAGCTTCCATTACTTCTGGATTATTGAACATATTTGTCCTAAAAAGTAATAAATCTATTGTTATTACCTGATAATATATAACTGAACAAGAATTTCCTTATTTCACTTATATATTCTAAGGCTATATGAATCAGAAGTAATAAGAAATATAACTGGAATGTAACATGATCCCACACAGTGTGTGACTATCAAAATGCAGTTACATTCAGTTATAAATATAGGTTTTTTATAGAGAACCATCTCTTAGTATAATAAATGAAGAGATATCAGGAATTAGGATGTCAGTACATTGAATCTTCTTGGTCCATGGATGATGTGGCATAACGGCCTCTTTTGTGAGAATGTTGATTCCCATTTTGTTCTGAAATTTTCTGGGTGCTGCCTGAAGGTGAAGATGATGCCATTCTTCTGCGTGTGGAAGTGTTGCTGCTTGTGGGTTCTGTCAGATTTAATTTTAAAAGGGTTTGTTGTAGTTCATCTGCTGATCTGCTTCTGTAAATTGTACCTTGGTAGTTAAATCTGACTGAAAAGGGGAAGCCCCATTGATACATAATGTTGTGGCGTTGCAGTTCCATTAGTTGGGGTTTCATGGATCGTCTTTTAGTAATAGTAAGTTGGGATAGGTCAGCAAAAATTTGATAATTGTGTCCTTGAAAATTAAGTTCCTTTTTTTTTCTTGCAGCAATTAGTATTTGTTCTTTCGTTCTGTAATAATGAAATTTTGTGATTATATCACGTGGGGGTCCATCTTTCTTTTTGGCTGTGAGGGCTCTGTGTACTCTGTCCAGTTCTAAACGTTCAATAGGGATATCTGGCTTTAGTTCTTGTGATAGAGCAGTAATAGTAGATTGCAGGTCTGTCACAGTTTCAGGTATTCCCCTTATGCGCAAGTTTGAATGTCTGGCTCTATTTTCGTAATCTTCGAGCTTAGTTTGAAGTATTAAATTCTCTTTTTTTAATTGTTCCAATTCTGTTATATTTTCTTGGGTTGTAATTTCAATTTCATCCATTTTTATTTCTAAGGCTGCGGTGCGGTTTCCCAGCTCTCTTATTTCTTTGGTTAGGCTTTTTGTTATTTGGTCTGAGGTTTGTTTTAAAGCCTTATGAAGCATCTTTTCAAATTGTAATAATATTACTGGGGATACTGAGGAGGCTTGTGGAGAAGTTTGTGAGAGGATTTGTTCTGTATCTGACTCAAATGGAGAGTCTTGCTGTGACATTTTCTGTCTGTGAGAGCGCCCTGATGCTGTATATTGTGAGGTGACTGGAACTGCTTCAGCTGCAGTGAGTGCCTGTGAGCTCTTTGTGAGGTGATTTTTATTTCTGCCACGGTTTCCTCCCAGTACCATATTTCCTGCCCAAACTTTCACAGTTTGTTCCCTGGGGCAAAAAGGTTCAAATGGATACCTTTTGAGCCTGCAGGCTCCGCTTTGTCCTTCTCTTCTCTCCTCAGCGGTGTGGAGCTCTAACAATGCATGTCTGCTCCGCTAGGCTCCGCCTCCTGCCCCCCAATTTGGACATTTTCACTTAGGAGTGTACTCACTTTTGTTGCCAGTGGCTGTGTGCCAATGGCTGTGTGTAGAGATATTTTGAGGGGACAGCAAATTTACACTGTTATACAAGCTGTACACTCTCTACTTTACATTGTAGCAAAGTGTAATTTCTTCAGTGTTGTCACATAAAAAGATATAATAAAATATTTACAAAAATGTGATGGGTGTACTCACTTTTGTGAGATACTGTACATTCCACATAATTACGCTACAAGATTAGTGTGCGCTTTAAATTGCCTCCAGCATTGCTCCTGTTTTTTCTTGCTTCATTCTATGCAGTCCTCCACAGCCCCCCTAAGTACATGCCTAAGTCCAATCTCCATCCAGCGCTATGCACAAGAACAGAGGCTCTCTCTGGCCTCTCTCTCCTTATTGGCTCAGATACAGCAGTGGGAGCCATTGGCTCCTGCTGCCATCTTTACAGCCAGTGACGAGAGGGCGGGGCCAAGCCTCACTCTGTGTGTCTTATGGACACAGACCATGGCTCAGGAGCAAGCACGTACGAGCGCCCCCACAGCAAGCAGCTTGTTATAAGGGTGCACAGCCGAGGGGGAGGAGCCAGGAGCTCCAGCAGGGAACCCCAGAAGAGGAAGATCGGGGCTGCTCTGTGATAAACAATTACACAGAGCAAAAATATGCCTTATGATCATTTTAAGAATATGCTATACAACCATACCAGAGAAATCCATAGATTCCCCACTATGCTAAACAGCATGGATGGAAAACTCTCTTACTGCTGGCTATTTTATCTAGACAGACACCACCTGTGGCTGTCAGAATACCTGAACACTGACAGGAGCTGACTGGCTGCAGTGTACTGTTGAGATGATTCTTTTTTTTCCTGGCTTCTTTGATATCTAAAAACAAAGTTTGGAAAGCCAGAGGGTACAGAAATTCAAGCCATAGGTTGTCAGCTAAAATATAGCGAAAAAACAAAAATGTAGCATATACAATTGCTACACACGCCATAATGTAAATGAATGTATTAAAAAATACTGCAACTTTACTCATCAAAACAGTGCACCGGGTAATTGTAATAAACCAGACCCTCCCAATCAGAATCAGTATCCAAGGGACATGGTCAGAAAAAGGTAAGAATCTGCTGTCTTTTAACAGTTTGTTAAAATCCTTGCAATGTACATTGATCGCCTAAAGGGCATTTTCTTTTCCTCAACAAAGGTGGTGCTCATTTTTAACTTCTTTGCGCTGAAAGTTTATAGCACAGAAGTTCGTAGACAGTAATCTTTTGTTTTAAGAAACATTACATTTTGCAACTAATGTGTACTGTATTCCATTTTGTCATCATTTTATTATTTAATATGCCGACATTCTAATACCTCTTTGATACCCATAAACCTTCTATTTTTCTATGTACACCATTTTTTTCTACACCTCTACTGTTCTGTGAATTGGTACTTTCTAGCAGTATTTATTTAGTTTGCTGTGAACTTTTGCATGTCAGTAATTAATCTACAGGCGTGACTGCCTTCTCATGCTTCTGCACTATGGAGGTTACAGGGTGACATGGGGCAGAGTTAACCTGTAAGGATCCAAGGTTACAGATAACAGTAACAAATAGGTCCACAGTGTAAAATTCATCTTACGTCTTGCAACAGTGTCATCTACTTAAATATATCTAACTAAATGATTGTTCAGATTTTGTTTTAATATTACTTGAGAGCAAAATTGTTAAACTGGTATTTTCCATAACATAAACCAGCTAACCAGTTTAAAGTGATTCTAAAGGCAGAGTGTTTTTTTCCTTAACCATTCTATGCATTACGGTAAAAAAATCTTCTTGGTGCAGCCCCCCAGCTCGCCCTTATAATTACCTGAGCCCCATCTCGATCCAGCAATGTGCATGAGAGCAGAGGGTCTCTCTCCTCATTGGCTCACACAGCAGGGGCAGCCATTAGCTCCTGCTGCTGTCAATCACAGCCAGTGAGCCAATGAGTATAAAGCGTGGGGTGGGGCCGAGCTGCGCTCTGTGTGCGAATGGACAGTGGCCATTCACAGGAGTGTGGTTCAGGAGTGAGCCTGCTGGAGTGTCCCCATATACGAAAGAAGAGGATGGTCGCACACCGCAATAGGATAAATGCTTTTCCGATTTCTTTATTGTCACCATGACAGACAAATATCACAGGAACACTGTTGATGCATTTCACACAAGCATTTTGTGCTTTTTCACAACTTTTGTTGGACTTGGAGTGCCCCCATAGCAAGAGGCTTGCTATGGGAGCACTTGGCGGGGGGTGACAGGACCGCCGACGGGGGACCTAAAAAGAGGATCAGGGCTGCTCTTTGCAAAACCATTACACAGAGCAGGTAAGTATAAGACGATTGTTATATATTTTTTCTTTAAATGACAATCTTTAGAATCACTTTAAACATAAGAACACCTGTCTATTTTTTACTAAGTATCGAATGTTATGAAACAACTTTTTTTTTTTTTTTTTATTGCCATTTAATTCGGGGAGCTTTCTTTTCACTTTCGATTTAGACAGGAAAGCGGAAATCTCTCCAAAGTAAGGAAATCCACTCTTAGATAGCTGCCACTGACACTATTGGAAAATTACACCTTTTATTCCTGTTCAGTCTCATGACAATAGAGGGTCGGCGCGATTTTGCTTGTCGGGCGAAAATCGCATCAAACTCGCACTGCGATTTGGCGCCATTCAAAATAGCAAGGATCGCAAGGGCGTCCCACGATTTGCGGTGTTTCCGAATCGCTGGCAGAATCGTGGTGATTCCGCCTGCAAAACGGAACACCATGGTGTGAATGGAGCCTTAAGTGCCACTGATCACCAATATTATTTGAAAATGATTGATTTAAAAGTTTAAACTGGCCACTAACCCCCAGTGGTTGTAGGATTTTTTTTGGGGGGGGGGACTTTGAAATGTCACTGACTACCAATATTTCTGAGATTGTTTTTATAAATGTGGGAAGTTAAAGTGCCACTGACTACCAGTGATTGGGGGCTCCCTTTTTTTATTTTTTAATTAACCACTTGAACTTCCAAAGATTTTACCCCCTTCATGATCAGGCCATTTTTTGCTATGTAGCAGTGCGCTACTTTAACTGGTAACTGCGTGGTCATGCATCACAAATCTAGGTATTTGGTGGTATTTGATCTCCTCTGGGTTTTTACTTTTTGCAACATAAACGAAAAAAGACCAGAAATTTTGAAAAAAATCTTATTTTTTACTTTCTGCTACAAAACATCCACAAAAAAAAATGTAAAAATCAACTTTTTTCATAAATGTTGTCCAAAATGTATTCTGCTACATCTGTGATTATAAAAAAAATTCCCAGTAAGTGTATATTGATTAGTTTGCGTGAAAGTTATAGCGCCTATAAACTGTGTTGTATATACTGGACTTTTTTCTCCTTAACAAATGGTGGTGACAGCGACTTATACTGGGTTCTGCGATAGTGCAGCTGGGCAGTCTGACACTAACTGTTGCTCGGGGGAACTGACTAACTGCAACTGGCAACACCAGTGACATTAATACAGGGATCAGTGATTATATTATACACTGTCACTGTACTAATGACAGTGGCTGGGAAGGGGATAACATTTAGGGCGATCAAGGGGTTAAATGTGTGCCTAACTATGTGTAATGGGTGTAAAGTGTGCTGCTTTTACTACTAGATCTCTAAGTTTCTCTATTCTCTCTGTACAGAGCTCTGTGTTGATTGTCAACACAGACATCTGGGCTGTGATTGCACACAGCCAATCAACAGGTCCTGGCCATGAATCATTGGCCGGCCTTGCTGACAGGCTTCTGCTGTGTACAATCACAGTGAGTGCCAGCCGGGGGCACACGTGCGTGCTCCCTAAACGCAGAAGTAAGCAGTGACATATGGGTACGTCGTTTTGCCTGTGCGGGCCGCCCATTGCAGATGGGCCGTCTGCAAGTGGTTAAAGAAATTAAAGGTAAATGTACACTCTATTGTCAATAGTATTGGGATGCCTGCCTTTACACGCACATGAACTTTAATGGCATCCCAGTCTTAGTCCATAGGGTTCAATATTGAGTTACCCACCCTTTGCAGCTATAACAGCTTCAACCCTTCTGGGAAGGCTGTCCACAAGGTTTAGGAGTGTGTCTATGGGAATGTTTGACCATTCTTTCAGAAGGGTATATGAGGGCAGGCACTTTTAACAAGTAAAAAAGGCGCAATGCAGATATACCTCAGATAACTGTTCCTAAATAGTCCAATAGCAGGATGGGTATATATATATATAATATATATGTGAAGAGGAGTCAGTCAGGGCTGCCACCAAAAAAGACCAGAAGTAAGGTCCAATGAGCTAGGAGAAAAAAACAAGGAAAGGGGCGCCTCTGAGTATATATCAACAACAATTTATTAAAAAAACAATATCCACTCACATGGAAGACTGTAATGCTGCCTTCAAATACGTCTCTGGGTAGAGGAGAAGATGGAGGACTACAAGTCACAGCAAGTCCATACAGTGCTGACATCGGATCCAGGCAAGGATGGGGTGGGATGACTGGGCACAGCAAGGTCTCCCTCAGATATCCAGTTTACACATCAGGATTGGATGAAGTCAGAATGACACAGTCCATCTAGCTGCGGGTTCCAGGAATATGGCTGTGAGGTCGATCACCGGCCGTGCTGCAGTGTGTGGCAAGGCTCGTATGGCTCTGTGAGATGGAATAGCTACAGCCGTGTGTAGGAAGCCAAAACGAGGCTTGGAAGGCAAGCACAGCGCGGCGCCGGGCTGTGACGTCACAGTTATGCCTTTCCTTGTTTTTTTGAGGGCAGGCACTGATGTTGGGCAAGAAGGCCTGGTTCACATTCTCTGTTCATCCCAAAGGTGTTCTATTGGGTTGAGGTCAGGATTCCATGCAGGCCAGTCAAGTTCCTCCACCCCAAACTCGCTCATCCATGTCTTTATGGGCTAGCATTTACTGCACCCCACATTGCTTTGTATACATTTTTTTTACCTTGTGATCACTTTTATATTTGTCATTTTTGATGTATGACACATTCCAATAAACCTATTGGTTTGACCTGCACTATCTGGAGCCCCCTTCTTTTTTCATATGTTTTGTTCGTTGGAGCGTATGAGGAGCTGTTCTGAGGTACATCTATGCTGACCGCATAGTGTCTGTGGAGTTCGTCGACAGAGATTCAGGGACCCTGCACCTGATCCATTCGACCTTCCTCCGTGCCCAGTACCTGATCCAGACCATTCAGGATCACAAGCTTTACTGACCCACTGTCGTAAGACATGTGGGTCCACCCCAGTTGGTAAGAGTATCCATCTACTTATCCCTGAAGAGTTGTTTAGAGTGACTACAGACAACTTGTTTTCTTCCCCACTGTTTTGGTGTCACCTTATAGGAAGAAGTTCATCCTGTCTACTTTCAGTTTTTGTGGACTTTATTGTGCATTATCTATTGTAGTTTCACTCACCATTGGATGTTAGCACTTATTGTGCCATGCACATTTCTTTATCATTGTTTTTTTATATTGTGCAGTCACTTTATATTTGTATTGTGTTCTGAGCACACGTATTGGTACTTGCACCTTACATTATTAGCGCTACACTATTTTTTCACCATCTTTGTTTGACTTTGTTTGTTAGAGTGTCAGCAGCTTCTTTTCACACTTATCTTGATTTAGCGCAGTTTTTTCCCCCATTTCCACAAGTCTTTATGGACCTTGCTTTGTGCACTGGTGCGCAGTCATGTTGGAACAAGAAAGGGCCATCCCCAAACTGTTCCCCCAAAGTTAGGAGCATGAAATTGTCCAAAATGTCTTGGTATGCTGAGGCCTTAAGAGTTCCCTTCACTGGAACTAAGAGGCCAAGCCCAACCTTTGAAAAACAACCTCACACCATAACCCCCCACCACCACCACCAAATGATTTGGACCGGTGCACAAAGCAAGGTCCATAAAGACATGGATGAGCGAGTTTGGGGTGGAGGAACTTGACTGGCCTGCACAGAGTCCTGACCTCAACCCGATAGAACACCTTTGTGATGAATTAGAGTGGAGACTGTGAGCCAGGTCTTCTTGTCCACATCAGTGCCTGACCTCACAAATGTGCTTCTGGAAGAATGGTCAAACATTCCCATAGACACACTCCTAAACCTTGTGGACAGCCTTCCCAGAAGAGTTGAAGCTGTTATAGCTGCAATGGGTGGGCCAACTCAATATTGAACCCTACGGACTAATGCTGCGTACACACGGGCGAACTTTTCGACCGGACTGGTCCGACAAACTTTCCAGCGGACTTTCGACGGACTTTTGACGGACTTCCGACGGACTTTCTAATGAACGGACTTGCCTACACACAATCATGACGGATTCGTACGTGATGACATACACCAGACTAAAATAAGGAAGTTGATAGCCAGTAGCCAATAGCTGCCCTAGTGTCATTTTTTGTTCATCGGACTAGCATACAGATGAGCGGATTTCTGGGTCCAGCGGAGTTACGACGTAAAGATTTGAAGCCTGTTCCACATCTAAAGTCTGTCAGATTTGCGACTGGAAAAGTCCGCTGAAGGTCCGGTGAAGCCCACACACGATCGGATTGTCCACGGGATCTGGTCCGTCGGCGTCCGTCAGACCAGTCCGGTCGAAAAGTCCGACCGTGTGTACGCCCCATAAGACTGGGATGCCATTAAAGTTCATGTTCGTGTAAAGGCAGGCGTCCCAGTACTTTTGACAATATAGTGTATATTGTAAGCAAACCCCAATTTTTTGGTTGTTTTCCCCTTTACATAAAAAAAAAAAAAAAAAAGTGGTTATTAACATTAACAAAACTAAGCTCTATCTTTCTCAAAAAATATACAAAAATGATTTGGGTTCAGTGTTGCACGACTGTGTAATTGTCAGGCGAACTCTCCTAGCACTGAGAACAGAGGGGTATACACAGGCTAGTATTCAAGTGGTTAAAGTAGAATTTCTCTGATAAGTTCTAATGTGAAAGACACAAATAGAGCTAAAATCACTGAACCTACTCATTATTATCTCTGTGGTGTTGCAGTTTGGTCCAATGTTTCCTCTTCTATACCGCTCTTTGTGCGTGGAATTGTATATCACCACCATCGAGAAGCCATTCATTCGTTCATACCTGCGGACGGTAGTGAAATAAAACCCATCCCTTGATAAACGGTATAGAAGATATTGTAAGAATCCTCACCGTGTGAATGAAAACATTTTGGATGAAAGGAATTTGAGATCAGCTTTCTTTTACTGACAAATGTCTGATTCTTTGTTCCTTCTTATCTAGAGTAACTTTGTAATGGAGTCTGAGAGTGCTGTTTTGCCTTACAGTAACAAATCAGTTTAGGAATGTACTCTTGCTTTTGCAAATGGATTGGAGGGTAATAAATTCTCTGCAGCAAAGTGATAGGCAGAGCTTAAATGACGCTGAAAGCGTTTAGACTTGTCTTAGGAAAAACCATGCGATGCCGCTGATACTGTATGCGAGTATTTCATATTTTCACTTATAAAGAAGGGCTTTTAAGTAAATGAAATGTTATCAGGCTTGCTGAAACATACATTACATAATGTGAATCATGTGTAATAAGAATATTAAACTATCACCAAACCTAGAACATGTGTTTGCTCAACTACATTTTCAGTGACTACAGATACTGAGTTATTATTGTAAAAGAATAAATGGAAAAATAGGAAAAATTGGGACTTTAAATGAAGCATGCGGCTGGAAAAAGCAAAATGAAAGATGTATATTTGTCACATTTATACATTATACCTATTCCCTACTCTCTAGGACTAGCACTGGGTTGCACTGATACCACTTTTTTAGGACCGAGTGCAAGTACCAATACTTTTTTTTTTCAAGTACTCGCTGATACCGATTACTGATACTTTTTTTTAGGCGTGAGGCGTGGACTGTGTCAGTAGTTTTTTTTTTTAATATATCTAAATAATATATATATATTTTTTTTACAATGCTTTTCTCTGAGAGGGGGAGGAGGGGTTGAATATTTATTTCCTGGCGCCAGTGACCAGTGAATAGCATAAATGAAGGCATGGTTAGCCGCCACCCCATTCTTCTTTTTTTCCTCATACCTCCACGCACCAGTGATGAAGTAAGGAATTTTATGTCCCCCACCCTGCCGCTGAGCAGTAAGCGGCTGGGTTCAAGCCTCTCCCAATGCGTAGTCTCAGTGCTCGGGCTGCTAACATCGTGCTAAAAAGCCTGAGAAACCCTCGTCTGTGTGGTCTTGATGGGTCCCTGCAGTGTTTCCTCGCACCGTGCAGTAGGAGTCCGGGTCTCCCTATAGGCGTGGGGCGGCCGCCGAGCGCTGTATTTACCGGCCTAGGGCGCGCCCGATGATGTCAGAGGGCTGCGCTCAGTTTGCACATGCGAACTGGCCGACGGAAACTTTGGGCGCCTTTTTGGTTCTGGGCGAAATGATTAGTTTTGCTCACAACAACAGGAGGAGCCTGGGGGCGGGTTCTGCCTGTCCAAGGATCACTTAAAAGTGTCAGTGGGCTGCTGTGGGATGGGCAATAGACAGCCTCCTGACTGTGTCTCCTGACTTTGAAGTTTGTTCCTGCATCCAGTCTCAGAAAACTTCTGTGACACCATCTGCTGGTAGGAAAGTTTTCTGTTTTAAAGAAAAAAAAAGTACATCCTTTTCCTTTGGTTTGTTTCAGCTGTTTGCTTTGTTGTAGTTTTCAGACTTTCATGTTAGAAGATTATGGGCAATCTCCATCCTTCTGTTTCTCTTTTCAGCTATCTCTTTTTTTTCCGCTGGCCGTCCCTTATTCTCTACTACCATGACTCAGTCACCACTTATGCAAGACCCTCAATACTTAAGGTAGGGGGACCACCAGTTGGTAAGTTTTCAGGTGACCTTAAAAGAGTGCCCTCTAATGCGGTTTGCTTTGATCTGTTTCAGCCCCGCACGCTCGCGCTGTTGGAGTTCAAGAACAAGAGAGTTCAGGCGTTCTTTAAAGGAGCATAGCTCCAGACGTCGTTCCCAGTCCAGGAAAAAATACAAAAGAACACGTCGCACCTCCTCTTCTCCAGAGCAATACAGGTGTTCCAGCAAGAAATCATGCTGGGCTTGTGGCGCAGTCCCCCTATCCAATAAATTGGTGTGCAAAGACTGTCTAGAGGTGTTTGCAGGGTACAGGGAGCAGGACAGTGGGCAAGTCTCATCATTACTAAAGAAGCTAGTACGAGATTCCTTATCTGAGTTTACATCAGCCCAGCCATCCGCCCAAAGGGTCCCATTGGAGGATCAGCCGGGGACTTCAGCAAGCAGTATGACCATGCCCAGTGGGATGTCCTTGCAGTCTGCTCAGCCTGTGGAGAAGGATAGTTCCTCCTCATTAGAGGAGGATCCAGAACAACTTGGGTTCAGTTTCTGTCTGGTGGAACACTTCATCCTGGCAATAAAACAGGCGATCGCATGGGAAGAGGAGAAAGTGCCAAAGAAGGCAAAATCCTATTACCCTTTTTTACGGAAACCTCAAACCTCAAAAATGAAAGGAGGTTTTCACTCAACCATATGCAGAAATTATATCCTCTACAGGAGATAGAGGGAATATCACTTGACTCACCACCTACGGTCGATGCGGCAGTCGTCCGCTTGGCAAAGAATGTGACTCTACCTATCAAGGATTCGTCCTCTTTCAAGGATTTGATGGACAGAAGACTTAGATCTTAAAAAAGCCATCAGGCAGCTGGGGCACCCTGCCGTCCAGCTGTAACCCTCACCTCAGTGGCTAGCGCCCTGAAAGTTTGGATTCAAAACATCGACTCAGCAGTGAAAGAGGGAACGCCAAGGGCAGATATCGTTCAAGCTCTGGATGAACTGAAGGTGTCAGCTGATTTTATAGGGGAAGCAGCAATAGACACGGTCAAGTGCTCTGCCAGGGCTATGTTGCATACAGTAACAGCAAAAAGGGCCTTATGGCTAAAACCATGGTCAGTGGATCCTTCTTCAAAACAGTCTTGGTGTAAGATACCTTACGATGGCAAGTTCCTCTTTGGCCCCAAGGTGGAGTCGGTCATCTCGAGAATGTCGGGGGCAAGTCTGGTCTACTCCCACAAGACAGAAAACAGTGAAGGTCGAAGCCTTTTTCCAGTAGGTTTCATTCCTACAGATCCAGAGACTCTAGATTCTCTCGGCAGTCCAGTGCCCCGGCTGGCGGCTGGAGGGGGGCACAATCATCTTTTCCTAGAGCCCACAAGCAGAAGACGCAGAGTGCCCCGCGGGAGCCTGGTACATCTTTTTGACAGTGCACAGTCCCAGATGCTTCCAGTAGGGGCTAGACTGGCGCACTTTGCAAATATCTGGGCAAAAAACTTTACAGACGTCTGGGTAAGATCCACGGTCTCACAGGGCCATTCCTGGAGGTTTCTCAGCACACCCCCTCTAGATCGCTTTCTACCCACCAAGATTCCAGAGACGCAGCAGAAAGCAACTGTCCTTCTGCGGTACGTTCATTCCCTCCAAAAGCAGAAAGTAATAATACCGGTTCCCTCCTCGGAAGAGTATTCAGGGTTTCACTCCACCCTATTCATGGTACGCAAGAAGGATGGAGGGTGGCGCCCAGTTATCGACTTGAAGGGTCTAAATCGTTTTATTCTGTTGGAAAAATTCAAAATGGAGTCCATTCACACCATCATTCAGACCATACAGCCGGGTGACTGATGCTCTCCATGGATCTACAAGACGCGTACCTCCATATTCCAATCTTGCCAGCCTTCCAGAAGTACCTAAGGTTTGCAGTCGGCCAGAGCCATTCATACAGTTTACAAGCCTTCCCTTTGGTCTGTGCACATCCCCGAGAACCTTCACAAAGGTCCTCATTGCCATGCTATCCCCGCTCAGGGTGCAGGGGCTTCAAGTCCACCACTACTTGGACGGTGTCCTACTACTGGCAAGGGATCAAGAAGAATTAATAACACACAGAGAGATCCTCGTTCACACTCTGCAGAAGTTTGGGTGGATCATCAACTTTAAAAAGAGCCATCTCATCCCAACTCAACAGTTGGTGTACCTGGGAGAACTGTTCGACACGAAGAAGGCATCCGTGTCTATTCCGCCAGAGAAGGTGAAGGTGATCAGCAAGAGAATTTTAACAGCAGCAACTTCCATTCACCTTTCAGCCTCTCAGTGCCTCAGTCTTCTAGGCACCATGTCATCATGCATTCCAATGGTTCCATGGACCCACTGGCATCTTCGGCAGTTTCAGCTAGGCTTCCTATCACAGTGGAGGAAGCAGAGCTTAACACAACTGATAATGGTATCCGTCGTTATGAGAAAGAGCCTGCAGTGGTGGAGAGTGGAATCCCTAAAGAAGTCACGTCCCCTGGGTCCTTTAAGTTGGACCATTGTTATGACTAATGCTAGCGAGGCAGGCTGGGGGGTGCACTGTGAGGGTTAGTCAGTCCAGGGCAGGTGGAGCTTCCCCGCCAGGGGATTGGTCTCCAATGTACTGGAGATTCGAGCAGCATTTATGGCTCTCCAGGCTCTACACCACAGAATCAAGAATCGCCAAGTTACTCTACAAATGGACAACAGGGCCCCAGTGGCCTATATTCAACACCAGGGAGGAACTCGCAGCAGCACATTGATGATGGAAGTAGAACCCATAATGACCTTGGCGGAAATACACCTACAGTCTTTAAGAGCAGTCTACCTTCCTGGGAGGTTGAATGCGCAGGCGGATCATCTTTCACAGAAATTCCCGGATCAGAAGGAATGGGCCTTACATCCCAGAGTATTCGCTCAAGTGGTCCACAAGTGGGGTCTACCGCAAATCGACATCTTTGCTTCTCACAGCAACAGCAAGCTTCAGAGATTCTTGTCCAGATTTCCGCATCCCCAGGCGGAAAGAACGGATGCGCTAGTCATACCCTGGAATTGCAGCCTGGCTTACGCCTTTCCTCCAACAGCTCTAATCATGATATTCCTTCTGAGGTTACTGAGAGAGCAGGTGCCATCCTCCCGTTCTGGCCGCGGAGGCCCTGGTTCCCTTTGGCGATACACTTCAGAAAACAACATCCAATCCCCCTGCCGGCATTTCCACACCTACTAGTACAAGGCAAGTTCCTGCACCCGAACATACGCAGGCTGGATCTTCGGGCTTGGCTATTGAGAGGGGGAGGCTGGAGAACTTAGGGTGCTCCTCTGTAGTTATTGCCAAATTATTGAGGGCCAGAAAACCCACTACTAATATAGTCTACAACAAAATCTGGGACAGATTCACACTCTTACTAACCAAGAGGGGTCTCGATCCAGCAACCCCCCCTCTATCGGCAGTGTTGGACTTCCTTCAGTTGGGCCTAGACATGGGCCTTAGCCTCAGTTCATTAAAGGTGCAAATATCTGCAATCTCGGCAATAACAAAGCTAAAATGGGCTGAGGAACCGCTAATCAAACAATTCTTAAAAGCAGTTATCATAACTCGCCCACCGAATAAGAGAGTCTTTCCTCAATGGAATCTGTCAGTTCTACTAGACTTTCTTTCAGCCCATGCCTTTGCTCCAACTGAGGATTGTTCCCTTTGGGACATAACGTACAAGGCAGTTTTCTTAGCAGCAATTACCTCTGGTAGGAGAGTGTCTGAGCTTCAAGCCCTGGGAGCCTCAGTGAGGCATATAAGATTCTTTCCAGATCGGGTCGACCATTTCGTTCCAAAGGTGGCAACACCCTTCCACCAAACTGGTGTTTGGCCCTTACCAAACTTCCCAGAAGAGAGCTCAGGAATTCTGCACGAATTGGATGTCTCCAGAACGTTAAAGATATACCTATCTGTTACTGCACCATTTAGGCCTTCGGAGAAACTCTTTATAGCCCAACAGGGAGGTATTGGGGGGAAGGAAGACACTGTAAGAACCTTGGCAGGATGTATTGTCAAACTCATACGTAGAGCATACAGAGCAAGGGGCGGCGATCTTCCTACAGTGGTGATTGCACACTCCACCAGGGCGGTGGGAGCATCCTGGGCGGCTCATTCGAATGTATCTATGGAAACTTTCTGTAGTGCAGCATCTTGGTCTTTGGGAAATACGTTCTTAAGACATTATAGAATCGACATAGACGCTTTGTCGTCTGTAGAGTTTGGAAGGAGGACTATCCAGTCTTCTGTTATGATTTAAAATAAATTTGGTTTGTCAAGCATTACCCACCCTGTCAGCTAGTTATTTATCACTAGTATGCTGCCATGTTGGCATCAGGAAAATGGAAAATTGTATCAAATATTTACCTTATTTACCTTAATTTTCCTCTATCCATGCCTTCATTTATGCTATTCACTGGTCCTGGGGGAGTGGTCAAGAGGTGGAGCTCTATCACTAGTATGCTGCCATGGTTTGGTGTCGGGAAAGGAAAATTACGGTAAGTATTTGATACAATTTTCCGTTTTATTACAATGTTTCCTTTTTTTCATAAATTTTTTTAATTAACCCTGTAGGGGGGGTGGGCTTTGGTGAGATGTCAGGGGTCTAAACAACCCCTGACATCTCACCTTTGAGACAGGGAAAGGGACTAAGGACACAGATTCCCCAGTCCCTTTTTCTGCAGCCTCAGCTGCACTGAAGATGAATAGACAGGAGACAGCGGCCCCTCTCTATTCATAAACTGAAGTTATGAATGGACACAGTCAATGACTCTGTCCATTCATAAAAGAAAGATCTGGGATAGGGGGGCAGAGCAGCACAGAGGGTGACAGGAGGAGGACATGGGAGGATCTGGAGGAGGACACGGGGGGGGGGGACTGGAGGAAGACCCGGAGGGGGACCAGAGGAGCACACGGAGGACACAGTGGAGGACAGAGGGGGATGGGAGAAGGACACAGGGGATAGTCGGGGACAATCGGTGCGGCAGTGGGGGGAGTTACAATCACCGATCTCCCTGTGTGGCTTTCAATAAAGCAGCTGGAGGGAGAGGAGGAGAAGCGGCTGGGAAAGCCACACAGGGAGATTGATGATTGTAACTCCCCCCACTCCGCACCAATCATTCCGTACTGTCCAGGTATCGAGTCAAGCATCAGAGCATTTGCACAAGTACAAGTACTCATGCAAATGCTTGGTATCGGTACCGATACTAGTATCAATGCAACCCTAGTTACACTATATACTGTATGTCTTATGCTTCATTTAAAGTCCCAAACCCCTCCCCCTCTCCCATTTTTAAAGTAAATTTGCTCCTTGTATGGCCTGCCTAATGCTTGCTACCCATTGAGCAATTTTCAGAGAGTTTGGCAATTCAAACCACTTTCTACTGGTTTCAATCAGCCTTCGATTACAGAAATACAGATGGTTGCAACCTATCACCAAAAATATCTATTACAACTGTGAAAGACATAGTTCATCTTTACCAAAAAACTGTCTATGCAGGTAATGGGTGTCTGTAGATAAAAGAAACTGTGCAGCTTTGACCAAAGTTTAACCACTTCCCAACTGCCCTATAGCAGTTTTACTGCTACAGGGTGGCCGCACTGCACAGGCTCACGTATATATACGTGATCCTGCACTTCCGCGTATCAGGTGCGAATATGATTCTACACAGCGGGAGCTGATCAGTGGGTCCCTTGGACCCAATGTCCGCCGTCACCCGCTGATCATTCTGTATGCAGGCAGAACGGCGATCTGCCTATGTGAACAAGGCAGATCGCCATTCTGTCAGTAAGACAGACATCAATCCTGTGTTCCTGCACCTCCCCCACCGTAGTAAAACACCAGCTAGGCACACAGTTAACCCCTTGATCGCCCCTGATGTTAACCCCTTCCCAGCCAGTGTCATTAGTACAGTGACAGTGCCTATTTTTTAGCACTAATCACTATAATAATGTCACTGGTCCCCAAAAAAGTGCCAGTTAGTGTCCAATTTGTCCACCGCAATATCGTAGTCCTGCTATAAATTGCTGATCGCTGCCATTACTAGTATAAAAAATAAATAAATAAATAAATAAATAAATAAAAATTCTATAAATATATCCCATAGTTTGTAGACGCTATAACTTTTTCACAAACCAATCAATATACACTTATTGGGATTTTTTTTTACCCCCAAAATATATAGCAGAATACACATACTAAATTGATGAAGAAATTTGATTTTTTTACTTTTTTTTAAATTGAATGTGTTTTATAGCAGAAAGTAAAAAAAAAAATATTTTTTTTTCAAAATTGTCGCAATTTTTTTGTTTATAGCGCAAAAAATAAAAATTGCAGAGGTGATCAAATACCACCAAAAGAAAGCCCTTTTTGTGGGGGGACAAAGGATATAAATTTTATTTGTTTACAGTGCCGCATGACCGTGCAATTGTCAAAGTAATGCAGTGCCGTATTGCAAAAAATGGCATGGTCAAGAGGGGGGGGGTTTAAACCTTCCAAAGTGGTTATCCACTTGCTTACAAGTCACTCAAACCCCCTTCCTGCCCAGGCCAATTTTCAGATTTCAGCGCTGTCACTCTTTGAATGACAATTGCGTGGTCATGCAACACTGTACCCAAATTAAATTTTTATAATTTTTTTGTCACACAAATAGAGCTTTCTTGTGGTGGTATTTAATCACTGCTGTTTTTTTTTTTTTGTTTTTTGCTAAAAAAGCGAAAAAATACCAAAAATGTTTAAAAAAAAACTGCTTCATAGTTTGTTATAAAATTTTGCAGACTGGTAATTTTTCTACTTCATTGATGTGCGCTGAGATGAGGCTGCACTGATGGGCACTAGAGCTGCAAGAATAATCGTTAAAAAATCACAATCTCAATTCAACCCCCCCTCACGATCCTAATCGACTATTTCCACGATTCTATGTAAACAGTGCAGAGCTGAGCTGTCAAAAAAAAAAAAGCCAGCAAATGTTTAACAACATTCCTCAGGGCTGAGAGATGGAGAAGAGAAGAGATACAAAGTAACATTCGGTTCTTTTAGATCAAAGGAATGAACTTTGGTCTGTAAATGAGGGCAGTTTACTACTTAAAGAGGAGGTCCGCCCATCCCTGCAAAAATTAAAAGCCAGCAGCTACAAATACTGTAGCTGCTGACTTTTAATAATAGGACATCTACCTGTTCTGGAGTCCAGTGATGTCGGCACCGTCGCTGATGTTTCCATCAGCTGTCTGGTGCTGCCGCTGCTATTGCCAATAAGGGAACCCGGTAGTGAAGCATAACAGCTACTGTGCATGCACGAGGCACTGCTGTGCTCTCCTACTGGCCCAGCGGCGGGGGAGGGAGGAGGAGGGAGCCATGCCGCTGACGTAATGCGCCGTGGCCCCGATTGCCGGAAGTGGGGACAGGTATCCGCTCCCCCCCAAAAGGTGCCAAATGTGGCACCGGAGGAGGGGGTGACAAATGAGCGAAAGTTACACTTTTGGGTGGAACTCCGCTTTGAGAAAAAACCTTTTTCTGACACTTAAAATCAGTATTTTCTGCTAGAAAATTACTTAGAACCCCCACGCATTATATATATATTTTTAGCAGGGACCCTAGAGAATAAAATGGTGGTTGTTGCAATATTTTATGTCACACTGTATTTACGCAGCAGTCTTTCAAATGCAATTTTTTGGAAAGAAATACACTTCAATGAATTAAAAAAAAACTAAACAGTAAAGTTAGCCCAATTTTTTTGTATAATGTGAAAGATGATGTTTACGCTCCGAGAATTGTGAGAGAATCATGATCTTTATTCTAAGCAAAAAAAAATTGTGATTCTCATTTTATCCAGAATCGTGCAGCTCTAATGGGCACTGATAGGCTTTACTTATAAGCACTAATAAAGCAGCACTTAGAAGTGGCACTGATGGGCACTGATTGGCAGCACTGATGGGTGGCACTGGTGGGCACTGATAGGCAGCACTAGTGGGCACTGGCAGGTGGCACTGGCAGGCACAGCTGTCCCTCTGACAGAAGCCGGTAATCAGCCTCTTTTTTTTTTTTTCTCTTCACGCTGTCAACGTGAGGGAAAAAAAGTCGATTATGATCTTCTGTTTACATCGCGTGATCAGCTGTCATTGGCTGACAGCTGATCACACGGTAAGGGGCTGGTATGGAACCCTTACTTTGATCTGCAATCGGCCGAGTCTCGTGCACTCGCTCATCAGGCAGCCCATGCTCAGGAGGACGTACATGGATGCCCTCCCGGCATTTAGGCCCATGCTGTAGCCGTCTTTTGGCTATAGCACGGGTGTGGGAGATTAATAATGCCCATGCCATAGGTGTAGGCCATTAACATGTACCTCCTGAAGCCTTACTGAAAAACTTCCACAGATTGCATCATCCCTTCCTGCCTTATTACTAGGACATTGCTTAAGAGACCCCCAGCTGTTACTGTTCGCCTCCACCATCTCAGGGGCAAGCACTAAGCACTATCTCTTATTTAAAGATGATTGGCTCCTTTTTAAACTATAATAACAGAAATCACCCAAATAGCCCTGATCATCCCCTGGAATGTTTGGCGTGGGTACAGACACACAAGGTGACACATACAGGTTAAAATGGCAATTAACAGCTTCAGTACCAGGCACTTTCACCCCCTTTCTGCCCAATCCAATTTTCAGCTTTCAGTGCTGTCCCACTTTGAATGACGATTGAGCAGTCATGCAGCGCTGTACCCAAATTACATTTTTTGCATTTTTTAGAGCTTTCTTTTGGTAGTATTTAATCACCACCAAACTAAAGAAGACCGAAAATTTGGAAAAAAAAAAGGTTTTCTTAGTTTCTGTTAGAAAATTTTGAAATTAAGTAATTTTTCTCCTTCACTGATGTGCGCTGATGAGGCTGCACTGATAGGCACTGATAGGCTGTACTGATGAGCAGGCACTGAAAGGCAGCAATGATTGGCATCACTGATGGGCACTGACTGGCATCACTTTTGGGGCTGCACTGATAATCCATGCAAGCACGGCAAGAGTGGGACGACATCATGTGACGTTGTCCCAGAACAAGAGAACTACCCTGCCACTGTCATTTGTCTATACGGCGGACAGGAGGTGGTAAATTTCCCATATCTGGGGCTTTTTAAATTGCAATTCGTGTCTGTGTATAAATTGCCAATGAGTTTGTTAGCTCTCATGTGGATGCACTGAGCAGGCTAGATACTGAGCCATGGGGAGCAAAAAAGAACTGTCAAAAGACCTGTGTAACAAGGTAATGGAACTTTTATAAAGATGGAAAAGTATACAAAAAGATATCAAAAGCCTTGAATATGCCAGTCAGAACTGTTTATTCACTTATTGAGAAGTGGAAAATTCAAGGATCTCTTGATACCAAGCCAAGGTCAGGTAGACCAAGAAAGATTGCAGCCTCCACTGCCGGGAGAATTGTTCAGGATACAAAGAAAAACCCACAGGTAAACTTATGATAAATACAGGCTGATCTGGAAAAAGACGGTGTGGTTGTTTAAAAGCGGAGGTCCACCCCAAAAAAACATTTATACATTAAAATTTTCTTTGAAATAAATTAAAAAACATATCATTTTTTTTTTTTTTTTTTACTTAGCAGAAACCCTTGTTGCTAGGCAGTCTTCCTAATCTGCCTCTTTTTAGTCCGCGGAGCTGTTCCGTCACTTCGGCGAGCTCCCCCGTTGTCTTCTGGAACCTGTGTCCCAGAAGACAACGGGGCCATTCACAAAGCTCTGCGCGACTCGTGCATGTGCAGTAGGAAATGGGCAATGAAGCCACAAGGCTCCACTGCCGGTTTCCCTTACTTGCAATGGCGGCACCGGTACCCGATCCGATGGACGGATCGGCCCCGGGTGGCCAACATTGCAGGCTCGCTGGACAGGTAAGTGCCGTTATTAAAAGTCAGCAGCTACAGTGTTTGTAGTTGCTGACTTAAAAAAAAAAAAAAACTGCTGGAACATCGCTTTAAGGAGCACAATACCAAAATACTTTAACAAAAAATGAGTTGCATGGTCGCGTTGCCAGAAAAAAGCCTTTACTGCACCAATGCCACAAGAAGCCTGGTTACAATATGCCCAACAATACCTTGACATGCTTCACAGCTTCTGGCACACTGTAATCTGGAGTGGCGAGACCAAAATAGAGCTTTATGGTCACAACTACTCTGGGGAGATCTCAAACATGCGGTTCATGCAAGACGACCAAAGACTTTGCATGACCTGGAGGCATTATGCAAAGACAAATGGGCAGCTATACCACCTGTGAGAGTTCGGGGCCTCATAGACAACTATTACAAAAGACTGCACACTGTCATTGAAGCTAAAGGAGGCAATACACAGTAGTAGTTAAGAACTAAGGGTGTGCAGACTTTTGAACAGGGGTAATTTGTTTACTTGTGCCATTCTTTTATGACCTACAGTTGAATATGAATCACATAAGAAATTAAAGAAATGTGTTTTGCCAGCTCACTCATGTTTTCTCTAAAAATGGTACATATTACTGTATATTACTAATTCTCCATGGGGTATGCAAACTTTTGAGCACAACTGTATCAAATGTTTTCAATTATTGATTTTAGTCGCTTCTTACTTTATACAATATTGTTTTCATTTTAGTTTTTCAAGTTCCTGAAGCACTGGCATACTTTTAGATAAACCTTTTTATATTACCCATTTACATAGTTACATAGTAGGTGAGGTTGAAAAAAGACACAAGTCCATCAAGTCCAACCTATGTGTGTGATTATATGTCAGTATTACATTGTATATCCCTGTATGTTGTGGTCGTTCGGGTGCTTATCTAATAGTTTCTTGAAACTATCAATGCCCCTCGCTGAGACCATCGCCTGTGGAAGGGAATTCCACATCCTTGCCGCTCTTACAGTAAAGAACCCTCTACGTAGTTTAAGGTTAAACCTCTTTTCTTCTAATTTTAATGAGTGGCCACGAGTCTTGTTAAACTCCCTATTGTGGGGTCACCAGTATGGTATTCGTATATTGAAATCATATCCCCTCTCAAGCATCTCTTCTCCAGAGAGAATAAGTTCAGTGCTCGCAACCTGTCCTCATAACTAGGGATGAGCCGAACACCCCCCTGTTCGGTTCGCACCAGAACTTGCGAACACTCGAACACTGTTAAAGTCTATGGGACACGAACATGAATAATCAAAAGTGCTAAACTTAAAGGCTTATATGCAAGTTATTGTAATAAAAAATGTTTGGGGACCTGGGTCCTGCCCCAGGGGACATGGATCAATGCAAAAAAAAGTTTTAAAAACGGAAGTTTTTTCGGAAGCAGTGATTTTAATAATGCTTAAAGTGAAACAATAAAAGTGTAATATTGCTTTAAATTTCGTACCTGGGGGGTGTCTATAGTATGCCTGTAAGGGGCGCATGTTTCCAGTGTTTTGAACAGTCTGACAGCAAAATGACATTTCAAAGCAGAAAAAGTCATTTAAAACTACTCGCGGTTATTAATGAATTGCCGGTCCGACAATACACATAAAAGTTCATTGATAAAAAAGGCATGGGAATTCCCCACAGGGGAACCTCGAACCAAAATTAAAAAAAAAAAAATGACGTGGGGGTCCCCCTAAATTCCATACCAGGCCCTTCAGGTCTGGTATGGATATTAAGGGGAACTGTCAGGATGCACATTCCAGCAGAGAAATCCCCCTCCTACAAGAGCTTTGAGGTACAGAAATGCACGCATTCCTGTTGTCCATAGGAATTGGGCCGTGGCACATAGAAGTGCGCATGCGCGAACTAGCGCGCAAACAGAAGCCGTCGCGCACCTGCGTGTGCGTCAACGCTCGCGCGCACACGTGGTTGACGCTGGCGCCAGTGAGTCTATTTAACACAGTCAGTATCTAGCCCCAGTGCTGCTTCATCTTCAGTTCTGTGCATCCTATTTCCTGAAACCTGTATCCTGATCCCAGTTACCTACCCAGCTTGTCTTGATCATTCCTTGATTTCCTCCTGCACCGACCCCGGCTTGTCCTGTGACCATCCTCCTGTCTTCTCCTTGGTTCCTGTTTGCTGATCCGGCTTTTGACCTTGGCTTGCCTCCAGACCACGATCCTGCCTGCACCCTGTATCCATTTGTCCTAGCCATGTATGACCCAGCCTGCCTGACCTTGCTTCTTCATTACTGCCATCCGCACCAGTTGCCTGCCTGTCGGTCCTTCCTGCTCAAGCCTTCCACTGTCTTCTCAGCCTTTCCAGGATTGCCGTCCAGCTACCAGTTAAAGACTCTTGGCACTCATGCGACTGTGTACCTTGGCGCCTTCTGTTCCCACTATCAGAGGCCTCAAGTGAGAGCTGTAAGGGAGGCCTTGCTCGTCCATTCGGGCTCTTCTACCAGGTACGTGATAGGAACCCCGGCCAAAATTAAAAAAAAAAAAATGGCGTTTTTATGGGGACAAGGGCCTCATCCCCACAACCCTTGCCTGGTGGTTGTGGGGGTCTGCGGGCGGGGGGCTTACCGGAATCTGGAAGCCCCCTTTAACAAGGGGACCCCAAGATCCCGGCCCTCCCCCCTGTGTGAAATGGTAAGGGGGTACCCCTACCATTTCACAAAAAACGCTGTCAAAAATGTTAAAAATGACAAGAGACAGTTTTTGACAATTCCTTTATTTAAATGCTTCTTCTTTCTTCTTTCTTCTATCTTCTATCTTCTATCTTCCTTCGGTTTCTTCCTCCATCATCTTCTTCTTCTTCTGGTTCTTCTGGTTCTTTTAATGCATGCCAATATTCTGTTTGCTTTGTTAGCAGCAGCTTGGCATTGCATGCCATTGCTGAGCCTGTCATCTACTAGGACCCCCAGGTCCTTTTCCATCCTAGATTCCCCCAGAGGTTCTCCCCCCAGTGTATAGATTGCATTCATATTTTTGCCACCCAAATGCATTATTTTACATTTTTCTACACTGAACCTCATTGCCATGTAGTTGCCCACCCCATTCATCTGTTCAGATCTTTTTGCAAGGTCTCCACATCCTGCAGAGAAGTTATTGCCCTGCTCAGCTTAGTATGGTCCGCAAATATAGAGATTGAACTGTTTACCCCATCCTCCAGGTCGTTTATGAACAAATTAAATAGGATTGGTCCCAGCACAGAACCCTGGGGGACCCCACTACCCACCCCTGACTATTCCGAGTACTCCCCATTTATTACCACCCTCTGAACTTGCCCTTGTAGCCGGTTTTCAATCCATGTACTCACCCTATTGTCCATGCCAACAGATCTTATTTTGTACAGTAAACGTTTATGGGGAACTGTGTCAAATGCTTTTGCAAAATCCAGATACACCACGTCTACGGGCCTTCCTTTATCTAAATGGCAACTCACCTCCTCATAGAAGGTAAATAGATTGGTTTGGCAAGAACGATTCTTCATGAATCCATGCTGATTACTGCTAATGATACCGTTATCATTACTAAAATCTTGTATATAGTCCCTTATCATCCGCTCCAAGAGTTTACATACTATTGATGTTAGGCTAACTGGTCTGTATTTCCCAGGGATGTATTTTGGGCCCTTTTTAAATATTGGTGCTACATTGGCTTTTCTCCAATCAGCTGGTACCATTCCAGTTAGTAGACTGTCAGTAAAAATTAGGAACAATGGTCTGGCAGTTACTTGACTGAGTTCCCTAAGTACCCTCGGGTGCAAGCCATCTGGTCCCGGTGATTTATTAATGTTAAAGCGGGGGCACACCGCCAAAAAAAAAAAAAAATATTAAAAGCCAGCAGCTACAAATACTGCAGCTGCTGACTTTTAATACATGGCCACTTACCTGTCCCAGGGTCCAGCGATGTCGGTAGGCGACGCCGAGAACCCGCTCGGTTCTCGGCAGCTGCCGCCGCCATCCTAGGTGAGGGAATCAGGAAGTGAAGCGTTGTGGTTTCACTTCCCGGTTCCCTACTGCGCATGCGCGAGTCGCGCTGCACATCCCAAGTGGTCCCCGCTCTCTCCTGGAAGCTGTGTGTTTCCCAGGAGACAGCGCGGTGGGGACGGGAAGAGGCGTAGACTCCCATGGGAGTCTATGCCGGAAGTGGGTGTAAATACCTGTCTTAGACAGTATCTGCACCCCCCTCCCCCCTGAAAGGTGCCAAATGTGACACCGGAGGGGGGAGGGTTCCGAAAAGCAGAAGTTCCATTTTTGTGTGGAACTCCGCTTTAAGTTTCTCAAGTCTAATTTTATTCTGTCCTCTGTTAACCATGGAGGTGCTTCCTGTGATGTGTCATGAGGATAAACACTGCAGCTTTGGTTACTGAAGCCCCCCCGATTCCCTTGCGAAGACTGAGGAGAAGAATAAATTCAATACCTTCGCCTTCTCCCCATCCTTTGTAACCAGATGTCCTTCCTCATTCTTTATAGGGCCAATATGGTCTGTCCTCCCTTTTTTACTGTTTACATACTTAAAGAATTTCTTGGGATTTTTTTTTGCTCTCCTCCTCTATGTGTCTTTCATGTTCTATCTTAGTCATCCTTATTGCACCCTTACGTTTCTTGTTGCATTCTTTATAAAGTCTGAATGCTGATGATCCCTCAACCCTGCATTTTTTGAAGGCCTTCTCCTTTGCTTTTATAGGCATTTTTACATTGGAGTTAAGCCATCCAGGACTTTTGTTCGCTCTTTTAAATTTATTACCCAATGGGATGCATTGGTTAATGCTCTTATTTAATATGCTCTTAAAGCAAACCCATCTCTCCTCCGTGTTCTTTGTTCCTAAGATTTTATCCCAATTTATGCCTTCTAGCAAGGTTCGTAGTTTAGGGAAGTTGGCTCTTTTGAAATTCAGTGTCTTTGTATTCCCCTTATGTTTCCTATTTGTGTGATTTATACTGAGGCCAATTGACCTGTGATCGCTGTTACCTATATTGCCCTGTATTTCCACATCCGTGATCAGGTCTGTATTGTTGGTAATCAGTAGATCCAGTAACGCTTTATTTCTAGTTGGTGCATCTACCATCTGACCCATAAAATTGTCCTGCAAGACATTTAGGACCTGGCGAGCCTTAGGTTCCCTCCGCCCAGTTTATGTCTGGATAGTTAAAATCCCCCATTATGATAAATTTGCTATTTAAGTTTATTATCTTTTATGATCTGTATTGTTACAAATGTATATACCTTGCATGTTATTTTGTGAAAAAAAACAATGCAAAATATGTTGGCATTATATTAAAAAAGAAATAGTAATAATGGTCCCTGCACTTGGGGCTTAAAGCGGTATTAACCCCAAAAACAAAAAATCATATATTGCAGCTTACAAAATTCCTAAATGTGGTGGCTACATTTGTTTTCTCTTTTTTTTAGGCTTTTTTCCCTTTATTTTCACCTGGTGATCCAGCTAGTAACACAGATCAGTCCTAGGGTGTCTCCACTCTGGATGGAGGAGCAATAGAAACACCTCTGGACAGCAGCATTGTCAGTCTGGTGAGAGGGGGTAGTGTTAGATGCACTTGACTACTAGATTAACGTGATTGTAAAGTCTCTTTTTTTTCCTCTAAAAATAACAAACATGTCATACTTACCTGCTCTGTGCAGTTGGTTTTGCACAGAGCAGCCTGGATCCTCTGCTCCGCTGTGCAGAGCGGACATGGACACAGCCCTGCTCTCCTCCTATGGGGAAATCAGCCCTGTCTGAACCTATCCGATCTGATCTGCCAGACGGATAGAAAATAGGACCACCATCCGTCTGGTTTTTGAGGATCGAAACGGATGGCGGCGAGTGCCAGCGGACATGTGTCTGCTACAGGGTGGATTTGATTTAGATCAATTCGATTTAAATCATAATTTTTAAAGAGCAACTGTCATCTCTGTCCCTCAGCAGCTCCTCCTTTGCCTGCTGTTGACTCGCCGACAGTCCCATTTACTTTAATAGGATGGCTGGTGATGCGGCAGTGACAACAAGGTGAGGGACATGGTGGCAGCAGGTAAGTGGATGCCCGCTAACAGGCGCTGCCATGATGGATCTGAAATGACAGGTGCTCTTTAAATGTAAGGACTTATTCTTGCTGGTAGTTAGAATCTTAAATATTTGCAAACAAAATGAAGGTTTCCTATTTAGAATAATAAGCTGATAGGTTAGTAAAACAGCGATCTCAGAACCAATTCAATCATACAGTTTGTAGTGTACATAGGTTTGCAAAACAATGGGAAAAAGGAATATTCCTGAACTTTGTTTCATCTTATGGTTACTGTGAAATTGTGTGAATGCATAATTGCAGTGCATGTTATCTCAGCTTGCAGAGCTTGGATTCATGCAATGAGTTTACCAAAAATTTAAATATTGCAGAATATACAGCCTCATGCTACATAACTAAGCTCAATTTCATGCTGGATAAACTAAATTATTAATGTATCTTAAATAGAAAACTATCTTTAGATTTTTACTCCAAAAGCATTTTATTAAAATACATTTGATAAAAAATCAAAACAATTGATTTAAATAAAAAAAATTATATATATTTATTTTTTTGATTTTTTTAAACAAATTAAATTGGTTTATATCCACCCTGTTCGCTGACATTCGCTGCTCCATAGAGAAGACTGCAGGGTCTGATCAGGTCTAGCCCGTGTTAAAGGGCCTTTACAGTAAACCATTTTATTTCCTTCACATAAATAAAAGCTGACCGTTGTAAGCACCCCTGCAAGTGGTAAATTGTTTATCTTGGCCCTCTAACTGCCATTGTTGATGGACAGAAAAATGAAGGAAAAAAAAGCAAAAAAGCATTAAGGAAAACTAATGCAGCCATCACATCTAAATCAGCTGCAATAAATAAGATGTTTGTATTTGGGGTTAATACCCCTTTAAGCCCATAGAAAATCAGCTTGTATGCACATTTATGGATTTTAGTCCTTGGGCTTAACTTCATTTTCGCAAAAGGTAGCTTAGAACCCTGGGAAATAACCATGTAATACCAATCAAAGGAATTTGGCTTGAAATGCCTTAAAGATTCTAGACTGATGACTGTAAGGGGAGGAGAGGTAACAGATATAGATGAGCATCTCGGCTGTATGCTTTGTTCTCATTAGAGAGGAAGTGGAGATCCAGTGTGGGAAGTTACCTTAAGACACAAAAGGGATAGAATCGTGGGAATATGTCAGTATGTTGCTGTGTCATAAATTGTTTGGAAATCCTGTTTGCACAAAAAGCTGCACTTTTTGGCTTAATAAATGTTCTGTCTACACCACAGAAATCAGTTATCATTATAACCTTTTTGTTCAAATATGGGAGATTGCCTGGTTTATATCCGAATGATCACTCCTCCGTATCACACTTTATGCAGTTCAGAGACTCTATTGATTTAAAATGAGGAGTGCTGCATACCAGTTCTATGACATCTTCTCTATCTAACTCATCAGGGGGGCAAAGGCTGGTACTTAATCATGGAGGAGAATTTGCATTGGGTCTGTGTGCGTTCCAAATCCTACATCATTGTGAATGTATAATTTTATTTTATTTATTTCAGGTACTTATATAGCGCCATCAGTTTATGCAGTGCTTTACATATACATTGTATATTTACATCAGTCCCTACTCTCAAGGAGCTTACAATCTAAGGTCCCTAACTCACATTCATACATACTAGGGACAATTTAGACAGGATCCAATTAGCCTACCAGCATGTCTTTGGAGCGTGGGAGGAAACCAGAGTACCCGGAGGAAACCCACACAGGCACAGGGAGAAAATGCAAACTCCAGGCAGGTAGTGTCGTGGTTGGGATTTGAACCAGCAACCCTTCATAGTGCTAGGGTGAAAGTGCTATCCATTACACCACTGTGCAGCCCAAGTAATGTAAAGTAATGTGCATTACTTTATAGACTTTTATAAATATATATATATATATATATATATATATATATATATATATATATATATATATATTGTATATATACATAGAGCTCTAGCTGTGCGAGCATAGAGTTGTATGTATTGGGGTACAGTATTTGTTGTGTGCATATGTGTATGTTTATGAAGACAGGGAAAATGCTTCTACTGTGAGACTCTCTAAAGCATTATGTGACTTTCCTGAGGTTTCTGAAGACCTGGCTGAAATCCGCTCTGTGGGTGGCCCTGGCACCACCCACCTGCCCAACATCTTTCAATTGCAAAAATCGAAGGAACTGAATGGGAAATTGTCATCTGAACAGTCACTAGATCCAATGAGTCATTGGTTCGAATCCCAACCACGACACTACCTTCCTTTCAGAATTTTCTCTTCCTGATTAACCTGTGGGTGTGGATTCTTTCCATACACTGTGAGACAGCTGATTGAAGAAAAAGCACACACCCCCTCTCCACATAGGCAGAGACTTGCAGAGCTGTGCTGTGAATAGACCAGCTCTCTGCTAATCTATTTATAGCACCATCCCTGACACAAATTCCAGGATGGTTTTATCTCAGTTGACGGAGAAATTGTCAGAAGTTCTCATGCTGATAACAGAAGAATGGAGCAGGAGAAAGACAAGGGACTTAGTGCTTTGAGGAGAGATAAGAAAACACTGCAGATATATGTGCCCAGCTCAAATTTCATGAATAGGGTTTACATCCACTTTAAGGAGCCTGGAAAGCATTGCACTCGTAATCAGTGGATGGGGGGGGGGGGGCAAATGCCAGACTCCTGCAGATTATACCTCCATACAGGCTGACTGTTTACAAGCTACATGGCTTGTGAGTGAACTACGAGGCCGCTCATCCACAACTTTGCAGTCCATTTAGCACTACAAGCCATCAGCCACCATGGTAGTTGTAGTTCGTGCATTCACAGAAGCCCCGCACGGCCCCTATATTTTCAATTAGTGACAGCGGGGGGAGAAGATCCCGCGCTCAATGTCACAGGGATGGGGGAGAGGTTGCAGCTGCTGGAACAAGTTCTACCTAAATATGTAACATGTAACAAATATGTAACATGTTCCAAAAGGTGAACTTCTTTAAGAATGTCAGTGGTTTATCTTACATTAAGTTATAATTGACCACCACCATCATTATTGGCCAGTGGCCCTTTAACACCCCCCCCCCTCTTTAAAACTATCTCACAATCATTGGTGGTTAGATTGACTTTAAAACCCTCTACTATGCCCCCCATCATTATAACTCCAAACAATCTCACAACACTGGTGGTCAGTGGCATTTTAAAACTCCCACGCCTCCCCCTCAGTTTGTGGTTCTTGGCACTTTAACCACCAAAAACAATCCCATAACATTGCTGCTTGGTGGCAAGCCTTTCTCCGCTGCAGCCTCTCCCTCCTCTCCTCTTATCATGCAGTGATCCTTCTTCCCCTTCCACTTTTGAGTGAAAGGGGAGAGTTGTCCAAGGTAAACAGTAGATCTCTTTAGATTTGTAATTGTGATTGGCCATCACAGCCATTAGAAGATCCAGAGTCATTCTAATTTGCTGTGTGCCTTTTGCCAATGATTTGTTGCTGACAATGGGATCAGAAGCACTGTGTTCACCCCTGGAGGATGCACCTGCAGCAAACACTATGATGTTTTTAACCACTTGACCTGCGGAGGGATTTAACCTCTTCATGACCAGACCATTTTTTGCTATTCAGCACTATGGTACTTTAACTGACAATTGCACTATCATGCAGCACTGTATGCAAACAAAATGTATATCATTTTTTCACACAATTAGAGCTTTCATTTGGTGGTATTTGAGCACCACTGGGTTTTTATTTTTTATATATAAACGAAAAAGTACCAAAAAAAAAAAAAAACAGCAATATTTTCTACTTTGTTCTAAAACATATCCAATAAAATCAAATTTCTTCAAAAAATGTAGGTCAAAATGTATTCTGCTACATTTCTTTGGTAATAAAATTTCTAGAAAGTGTATATTTATTGGTTTGTGTGAAAGTTATAGCGTTTATAAACTATGGTATATACAGTATACTGGAATTTACGCAGCTCTGACGTTTTGATTTTCATTTTGACATTTCTAAGCTAAAATGCCAGGATAGTGCAAACACCCACAAATGCCCCCCATTTGGAAAGTCGACACCCCAAGGTATTTGCTGAGAAATACAATGAAAATGTATTTTTTATTTTATTTTTTCATTTTTCAAAACCTTGTGACAAAAAAATGGGATCTGCAAAATACTTACCATGCCTCTTATCAATTACCTTGGAATGTCAACTTTCCAAAAAAGGAGTAATTTGGTGGGTGTTTGTTTCCTGACTATCTAACATCTTTAGAGAACTTTCTTTGTGCAGAATTGTGTGTGTGTGAGGTACCATAGACCAGCGGTCATCAACCCTGTCCTCAGGGCCCACTAACAGGCCAGGTTTGCAAGATAACTGAAATACATCACAGGTGATATCATTTGCTGCTCAGTGATTGCAGTATTCTAGTCTGCATCTCCCCAAGGTAATATATAAAACCTGGCCTGTTAATGGGCCCTGAGGACAGGGTTGATGACCACTGCCCTAGAATGTGTCGTGCTGTATCTTGGACCAGTGTTTCTCAAATCCAGTCCTCAAGGCACCCCAACAGGTCATGTTTTCAGGCTTCTCATTATTTTGCACAGGTGATTTGATCAGTTTCACTGCCTTATTATTTACCACAGCCGTTTCACCTGAGGGAAATCCTGAAAACATGACCTGTTGGGGTGCCTTGAGGACCGGAGATGAGAAACATTGCTCTAGACTAATAGTCCAGTAGTGTGCTTGTGACGGAAGCAGTCCTTAATGCAGAGGCCAGGTTTGACAGGTCAGATGGGGCAAACAAGAAACTGGTGTTACTCCTCATTTCGAGTTTACTAAAGACACAACATCTTTTTTGGGGTGTCCTTTGTGTTGGGGTACCTGGAAGGACATCTGGAAATTGTCTCTAATGCAGCCGGCTAACTGCATCTGGATTTGGACCATAGCACCTTCTGGATACAAAAGGGCTGTAATCTTCGCTTCCTGAAACTTTAGGAAGGATCCAGTTCTTCCAGTAGATTTATAAAAACAAAGGCATTGTATATAGCCAATTGAAATAAATATATAGACACTTTTTTCTATCAGTGTCTAATTCTGCTGGGAACTAAATATGGCTTCATGATTTGGTTGTTGAATTTTTTGCCTCCCATGTAAAAATTATAGTTGTGGATGCAGACAGGCTTTTCAACTACACCAGAAGCCGTGTTGATTTGGACCATCGTGTCTGCATAAATGGAAGACAGGATGAATACATCCAGTTTGTCCTTCCACTTCACTGTAAGTAGTTCTTCATTGCTCAAGCAGGCTTTCTTCCCCTTTCTAAGTGGGGTGTTAATGAGCCCTTTGGGGGAAGCCCTGGTTATTAAGTTGCACAGTGCCACAGCAGCCAATTTATTTAATGAACAAATGTCTACAAAGTGGCACGCTCGCATAATATTTGTCCATGAACAAATGGTGCCCTTTATGGAACAAGCATGGAAACAAGTCCACACTGTCTTGTCACTGCCCTCTATGTAGTCTGGGCATCAGGGGGCTCCATTTTAATGTCTTTTCCCTCATAAATTCTAAAGCGGTATGTATAGCCTGTGGTCCTTTCACAGAGCTTTGACCCCATATCTGGCACGCTTGCTGGGGATATATTGCTTTATTGCAAGCCTACCAGTAAAATGTACAAGGGACTACTCTATGTAGATGTTTTGTTGGGGCGTATACACATCTGCAAATTTCTGGGAATGATAATTTATAAGGGGCAGAATTTTGTTGAGTCTATCATAGTCGGGGTCACCCCGGGGACGACAGAGGGTATTATCACTGAAATGCATAAAACGCATTATTGTCTCATATCTTTTCATGGGCATATGATAAATCGGGTCAGAACAAATGTGACTGCAAACCCTTTTTTTTTGTAATGCTGTTAAGGGTTAAATTAATAATTGTGGTGCTGCGCTGTGAACTCTGAAATGGGTATAAAATAATAAACTAAAATAAAGTGCAATTGCAAAAGTGACAGTGTAAATATCAAACGTATGCTGAACAAGGTCTGTTATAAAGTACAAATCCAAATGACCTATAAAGAAAATGAGAAAATAACATATAGTGCAAATAAGGTGCAAATATTGTGCAACACTGGATGAAAAGGAAAACAATTAGCACATAATGGTGATAAACAACATTAAGATGGATGTGACTCAAACAAAACGTCCAATGAGCCACCTCAGGGCTCAAATAGTGAATAAACAACGGTCCCAAAATGTGAATAAATATTTCTGCTTCAGTGAAGTGCTAAGACAGTCCAAATGCTAGTAAGTCTGTGATATTCCTTTCACCGTGAACCGTGAAATAAAAATGGCCGATGCCTGGCCAGTCTGCTGTGGTGACACCTTAATGTGTACTAGCCCCTCACCTTACTGCTGTAAGGTTACAGCATGAACTAAGTATAATGCCTCAGGCCGGGGTCTTCCAATGGTCTCTCTTTAGATGGATAGGGCAATGGATCCTTCGGATACAGCCTCTTCTCCAGTTAACTCAGTGGGGATGGTGTAGGTAGGAGAAAGATCCAGAATAGCATAATACTGCTAAAACTTTCATTTTATTTTAAGTACATAACATAACATAGATACACTCACTTGTATTAAAAATTACTCAAGTAACACTCCACGAGCTGCAAGCTCGTCCACTTGTGTCACTTCCGGTTTACGCATATTGCTCTAATCCCATTAAGGTGTCACCACAGCAGACTGGCCAGGCATCGGCCGTTTTTTATTTCACGGTTCACGGTGAAGGGAATATCACATAATTACTAGTGTTTGGACTGTCTCAGCACTTCACTGAAACAGAAATATTCACATTTTGGGACCGTTGTTTATTCACTATTTGAGCCCTGAGGTGGCTCATTGGACCTTTTGTTAAAATAAAAAGTGATCTCGCGCGTTCAAATCTAATCACACATATAGAAATAATTAGTGTACAAAAAATATATATATATAGTGGATATAACACTGTGAGGTATTGAATCAAAAAAGCAACAAGGAAAGGGTTGTGTAAATAAATAAATCAGTGAATAAATAAGGCAGCCAAAAATGAATGAAATAATCAGCTGATCAATCAAATGTTCCAATAAAGTGCTAAACCAGTGCAAGTTCATAGGTTGTACACCGGGTGGTTTGTTCTGCCCTTTCAAGGTATCTCAATGTGGCAATGACTGGATGGGTCAAGCTTCTTGTAAAACTTCATGTGTAATTGTGCAATCATTTAAGGCTCTCAGAACTCTCACCTTAATAGTGTTGGTAAATAGGCATCATGATATAGTATTTATTGGTAACGTCACTCTAGCCTCCTGGTTATTCTTCTCCACTAGGTAAGGTGTAATTCCATTTATCTCCACCACTGATAAAACTATCCACCTAGTTAAGGATAAATCTCCAGAGCACAGCGGCCTGGTGGGGGAAAGGAGAAGAGAAAACAGAGGGGCTCCGATGGTATAGTACGTTCATTAAAAGTAGTAATTTATTAGAGATAAAAAGTGGTCTCTTACATTTAAAATATTTAAAAACAAGCAAGTACAGCAAAAGCGGCGTTCAGAGCGCCTCCTTACTAGACTTCCGGTTACGTCTGTGCTCTGCCACTCCCTACGCGTTATGTCACCGCTCGTGACTTCATCTGGGGAACCGGATTGGTCGGGGAAGGATGGATTTTATATCGCGTTGCCGGAAGTGATATGGCGGCCATTTTCTTGGTCCGCTAATGTGTTTAAGTGCGGCCGTTTATGGAGAAGTAAATAAATATAGCTGGCGGCCATGTTTTAATAGATCTGGTTGGTATTGTCATCAATGATGGTTTATGGCAATGCTACATATATTAAACTGTGCATTTATAAAATGAGGATACTAATAATTGAGATGGGCAATTTGGAAAGAGACACCTATTAAACAATGTATATTGTGAGCGTATCAGTCGTAGACCTTGGTTCGTAAGAAGTGACCCGAATAGATACATATTCAAAAATAGATAACATATTTATGGACACTCATAATATTATATATATATGATTGATCATAAAAACAAATATAAATAGTATGTGGAATATATTAAAAGGTATATTAAAGGTGAACTATATACAATACTCTGTGTCATATATGTATATACACTTTGTATGAGACCAACATGTTATATAATAGGTTAAAAATTGCTAAGAAAACAGTTTAGATCAAATTCAACATTGATCCCTCTAGGTACTAAAGTGTGCATAATGTGTATCCAATAGGACTCCCTTTGGCTTATAGTTCTTATCTTGTGACTACCTCTCCATGACCCTTTGTATTGTTCTATACCCCAAAATTGGAGATGTGTCGGGTCCTGATTGTGTACTAGTGAAAAATGTTTGGATACATTGTGTTTGGGGTTCCCCTTTAAGATATTTTGAATGTGCTCTTTTACTCTGACTTTAAGGGCTCTCTTTGTTCTACCTACATATTGGAGGTTACAACTACATTGTAGTACGTATACTACCCCCTCTGTGTGACATCCAATAAAATCATTTATTTTGAAAATTTCTTTTGTAATAGTTGCTATAAAATCTGTTCTTTTACCTTGGAATTTTTTTAGCATGCCTACATGCATAACAGTTTCTGCACGGAAAGAATCCTTTTCCTGAGAAAAAGGAATAAGGTGCTTTTGGGGGAGGTTCTACTATCGATTCTACTATTTTATCTCTGATAGTAGGTGCTCTCTTGTATATAATGTTAGGCCGGTTTGGTAGTATGTTCTTCAAATCTCTGTCATTTTGAAGTATGTGCCAGTGACGTTGGATTATTTTTGATACTTCTTTATATTGCACATTGTAATCCAGAACTAGACTTGGTGTCTCTTGTTGCAATGTTTTTTTGGGGTTGTTGTCCAGCATTTTGGTTCTATCCATTTTATTGACCTCTTGGATTTTTTCTTCTATCCATATATTCTCATAACCTTTTGTCTTAAACCTGGTTGTAATTTGTCCCGCTTGTTCTTTGTAGTCTTCTTCTTTTGTACTGTTTCTCAGAAAAGGATTCTTTCCGTGCAGAAACTGTTAGGCATGCTAAAAAAATTCCAAGGTAAAAGAACAGATTTTATAGCAACTAATACAAAAGAAATTTTCAAAATAAATGATTTTATTGGATGTCACACAGAGGGGGTAGTATACGTACTACAATGTAGTTGTAACCTCCAATATGTAGGTAGAACAAAGAGAGCCCTTAAAGTCAGAGTAAAAGAGCACATTCAAAATATCTTAAAGGGGAACCCCAAACACAATGTATCCAAACATTTTTCACTAGTACACAATCAGGAACCGACACATCTCCAATATTGGGGTATAGAAAAATACAAAGGGTCATGGAGAGGTAGTCACAAGATAAGAACTATAAGCCAAAGGGAGTCCTATTGGATGCACACTATGCGCACTTTAGTACCTAGAGGGATCAATGTTGAATTTGATCTAAACTGTTTTCTTAGCAATTTTTAACCTATTATATAACATGTTGGTCTCATACAAAGAGTATATACATATATGACACAGAGTATTGTATATAGTTCACCTTTAATATACCTTTTAATATATTCCACATACTATTTATATTTATTTTTATGATCAATTATATTATAATATTATAAGTGTCCATAAATATGTTATCTATTTTTGAATATGTATCTATTCGGGCCACTTCTTACGAACCAAGGTCTACGACTGATACGCTCACAATATACATTGTTTAATAGGTATCTCTTTCCAAATTGCCCATCTCAATTATTAGTATCCTCATTTTATAAATGCACAGTTTAATATACGTAGCATTGCCATAAACCATCATTGATGACAGTACCAACCAGATCTATTAAAACATGGCTGCCAGCTATATTTATTTACTTCTCCATAAACGGCCGCGCTTAAACACATTAGCGGGCCACAAGAAAATGGCCGCCATATCACTTCCGGCAACGCGATATAAAATCCATCCTTCTCCGACCAATCCGGTTCCCCAGATGAAGTCACGAGCGGTGACATAACGCGTAGGGAGTGGCAGAGCACAGACGTAACCGGAAGTCTAGTAAGGAGGCGCTCTGAATGCCGCTTTTGCTTGTTTTTAAATATTTTAAATGTAAGAGACCACTTTTTATCTCTAATAAATTACTACTTTTAATGAACGTACTATACCATCGGAGCCCCTCTGTTTTCTCTTCTCCTTTCCCCCACCGGGCCCCTGTGTCCTGGAGATATATCCTTAACTAGGTGGATAGTTTTATCAGTGGTGGAGAGAAATGGAATTACACCTTACCTAGTGGAGAAGAATAACCAGGAGGCTAGAGTGACGTTACCAATAAATACTATATCATGATGCCTATTTACCGACACTATTAAGGTGAGAGTTCTGAGAGCCTTAAGTGATTGCACAATTACACATGAAGTTTTACAAGAAGCTTGACCCATCCAGTCATTGCCACATTGAGATACCTTGAAAGGGCAGAACAAACCACCCAGTGTACAACCTATGAACTTGCACTGGTTTAGCACTTTATTGGAACATTTGATTGATCAGCTGATTATTTCATTCATTTTTGGCTGCCTTATTTATTCACTGATTTATTTATTTACACAGCCCTTTCCTTGTTGCTTTTTTGATTCAATACCTCACAGTGTTATATCCACTATATATATATATTTTTTGTACACTAATTATTTCTATATGTGTGATTAGATTTGAACGCGCGAGATCACTTTTTATTTTAACATTAGATTTGAGGTGTTATGTGAACACTTTTTGGGTTTTGCTGCTATCATTTTGGATATCACCACACATATTTTATTTTTCCTTGTGTTGTGTGCATAACACACATTTTTACTATTACTCACTTTAGCGCGAAGGACACTTTTATTTCATTGGACGTTTTGTTTGAGTCACATCCATCTTAATGTTGTTTATCACCATTATGTGCTAATTGTTTTCCTTTTCAACCAGTATTGCACAATATTTGCACCTTATTTGCACTATATGTTATTTTCTCGTTTTCTATATAGGTCATTTGGATTTGCACTTTATTACAGACCTTGTTCAGCATATGTTTGATATACACACTGTCACTTTTGCATTTGCACTTTATTTTAGTTTATTTTTAACACCCATTTCAGAGTTCATGGCGCAGCACCACAATTATTCATTTAACTTAATTATCCGCCAAGGATCAGCTAATCAGGTGCCTGCTGCAGTGGGCTGTCAGTTTTAGCCACCAGATGACAGCACAGGAGTACCACCTATATATTCATGTTAGGGGTTAGGCACAAAAAAGTTTGAAATTCAGAAACAGAAATAGGCCTGGAAAGAATTGAATTTGGGTTGGAGGCAATGTACTGATGGACATAAAGATTGCTTTGGTCCACAATCAATTTGTAGAGGTCTTCCGTAAAAAACAGCTAAAATAAATAAAGAAAAGAAAGAGAGGGGTGCCAAGCTGACCATAGAGATCAAAAAAAGGATAAAAGTTGCACTCACATACAAAAGTAGGTAAAAGCTTGTCTCTTAAATCAATGTACAGTCTGGACATTTGTGGAGATGGAAGACCAGAGCGCAGCTCTCTCCGTGACTGCTGTACCAGAGCCACTGAAGCCAGGCGCTATAGAGAGATGTTCTGACATTGCCATTCTTTGCATTAAGGTAAAAAACCTTCTTTGTCAGGACCCTCCAGCCCCCCTCTTACTTACTCGAGCCTGATCTATATTCAGCGATGAGCACGAGAACACAATGGTTCCCACTATTGTCAATCAAATCCTATGACGAGGGAGCAGGGGATGGGGTAAAGCCCCGCTGTCTGTGTCTATAGATGAGGGTAGAGGGGCTCATAAATGAGCCCGCGTGAGTACCCCCCTAGAAAGTGGCTTCCTGGGGGGGGTACTCAGAAGACAGTACCCAATTACACAGAGCAGGTAAGTAAGACATGTTTGTTATTAAAAGAAAAAAAAAGCTTGAAATCATTTTAATACTGCTTTAACACATAAAAGCCATTCTGCTTTCATGATATCGTCCTTCAAAAAATCTTTCCATATACAGCAGTGGATAGTTCTTTATCAGTACGGGCATACTACGTAGATTCCTTGTAAAGGAGTTCTGCTACTAATAGAATATCTCCTTCATGCTGAGGAGGTGTAGAGATTATTCTTCATGTATTTATACTGGGCCAGAGTAATATTCAGTATCTGCATGCACAAGATCTTCATTTTGATACCTTAGCTTGTAAACCTATCCCTGTGTAGTGGGCACCTACTTTTGAGTATGTGACCTTTTTGCTAGTTTAGAGTTTCAGGTAAAATTTAGGCAGGCTTGTACCATTATAGCAGGCCTGTTGTTTATTTGGGATTAGAGTGACAGGTAGTTTGTGTGCGAGTCCTAGCCAACCATTAATTTGTTTGACAACGCCCTGGGACTCTCATATAAAAGCTGGGTCACATGGTCAGTCAGGAGGAGTAGGAGTTCGAGTTTGGAGAGAAGCCCGGCCTGGTTCCCGAATGGGAGAGGTCCCCCCTCTGGGGAGCCAATGGAGCCCCCCCTGTGAGGAGGGTGGGGAACCGGCACCCGTAGAGAAGTAGATGACACCATACAGCATGTAGTCGCTGGTGTCGTTGGCCGCCCCTGCGGGGAAGGGAGCGTACCGGAAAAGAGAAGAGGGAACAAAGAATCATTGCAGAAGAAGTAGCAACTAAGCGGAAGGAAACTGGGCGATCGATCGTTTATGAGTGGCACATGGACTATTGATCACGTGAGTGAAAGCCCAAGGGAAAGGTACTGTCAGAGGCTGAGGGATGTTGGTACACAAGTCAGTGAGACAGGTGGTGATGGCCTGTGACTTTGGGTTCAGCAATGCCCCGGGATTCCAATCAGTCAAGCGGGAGGAGTTATTCAAAGTGACTTTTCTTTAGCTCAACTTGGAAGTACCATGCAGATGGGAAGTAGTGGTAGAAAGGTAGCGGTAAAGCTGCAAGTTCACATATAGAGAAACAGACTGTCCTTAAAAAGTTCTTCAGATGAAGAAGTTATTCAGAGTAACTCTTTATCAATTATTCTCTATCAAATCTACTTCCATCTTCCCCGATGAAGAAATCACATAGAGTGATTTCCTATTATCCGCAATGATGCTAGGTCTTTGCATGAGAGGCAAAGAAAAGATTACAAAGCAACAAAAGAGCATCTCAAAAGAAACCCTTCTCCTATCCCAGTTCATGTTACTTTAATAAAAGCAAGAGAAAAATGCAATATAGACTGTTTCTGATTGTGTGGGCTGCGATGGGTCAGGTGGTAAACATGAATTACGGATATAATAGTTAATAAGCCGCTCCTTTGGGGGTAAGCGCTACACCTGATAATCTGGCCACTCACACTCCAATATTTTTTTTTTTTTTTACAATAGTTTTATAATTTTTTCTGTTTTTCCAAGCAGAGAGATACAGCAATGCCAGAATGATTAAAGCAAGTTTTCAAACAAAGGTGATGAAGAGCAGTTGAGGTCAAAAGAGATTACGTTCAGAAAATGTCATGTTTCAAAAGGTAAGGATTATACAAAGAAATAGCAGTCAAGGGGTGGAGGGGATAGGGGAGTAGTGGTTGGGGGAAGTCATGGTGAATGAATTCCCCCAAATATTGGCTGGCAAACCTCTTATAGATATTGCATATGATGAAAAAATGCCATTGGTGTGCCCTTCATTTGAGATGGACAGTTATAATTTATTTATTATTGCTCTAAATATAGGTATCCGTCTTAGGCCAGCATCACAGTGCCTAGTATATACATTTGAGTCTGGTTCAGACATCCTCAGGTTCTTTCTTACCCGGTTTAATCAGAATTCAGATCACTGAAGTAGATCCAAAAGAGTTTGATGCTTAATTAATGAAGTGTGGTATTACATGATGTGAAAGAAAAAGGTTTTCCAGATTCTTGATTCTATGTCAACAATTCCTTCTTGTGAACCTTTTGTAGCATGGACAATACATTTTAGATGCATAAAATAAATAACATTACTGTTAATAAATGCCTGAAATTCAAGAAATAAGAACTGCCTACAGCATACTGTGAGCAACAATGTACTAAGGTATGAAATAAAAAAGATGTGTCTGGGGCCGGAGGGATTACTCCAAATCAATTTTACAATAAAATGATAGTGAGAAAGAGTGTCAGTCCAATGAATCTGCAACTTTTCCATGTAGTTTGTACCATGGGCTCTTTTCCACATATGACTAAGTGCATTGGTTGAATCGCTGGTTGGCATTGAAACCAATTCTTTTTACATTATCAACCATTTCTTCTTTTGATTTATGGCAACCACACATCCTTTTTTCATGAAGAACTTAACCCTTGTAGGCCGAAAAGTCACTCTGGTGCTTTTTACGTGCAAACACGCGCAAATACATGCAAAAAAGACGCCTGAAATTACATTAAAAAAAGCAGATGCTCAAACATCAGTACCATGTGCAAGAGGTCTTAGAGTTGTAAGGGCATTCTGTTAAAATAGACTGCCAGTACATAAGTTGTTAGTACATACAACTTACTTGTATACTTTTCCCTTCTAGCATAATCCAGTGCACACTCTCTTCCTCATGCCATACCTAACAATGTAAGAACCTACTTATTGGGCCTTGACCTCTGCATTTTGGGATCGACAAGGAATTTCATGTTCTCCCCAAACAAGTAGACAAGAGGCAACAGGCTGCAGACTTTGCTGAAGGGGTAAAAAGAAAGGTAGGTACAGTATCTCACAAAAGTGAGTACACCCCTCACATTTTTGTAAGTCTTTTTTTTATATCTTTTGATGTGACAACACTGAAGAAATGACACTTTGCTACAATCAAAAGTTGTGAGTGTACAGCTTGTATAACAGTGTAAATTTTCTGTCCCATCAAAATAACTCAACACACAGCCATTAATGTCTAAACTGCTGGCAATAAAAGTGAGTACACTCCAAAGTGAAAATATCCAAATTGGGCCTAATTAGCCATTTTCCCTCCTGGTGTCATGTAACTCTTTAGTGTTACAAGGTCTCAGGTGTGAATGGGGAGCAGGTGTGTTAAATTTGGTGTTATCGCTCTCACTCTCTTATGCTGGTCACTGGAAGTTCAACATGGCACCTCATGGAAAGAACTCTCTGAGGATCTGAAAAAAAGAATTGTTTCTCTACATAAAGATGGCCTAGGCTATAAGAAGATTGCAAAGACCCTGAAACTGAGCTGCAGCACGGTGGCCAAGACCATACAGTGGTTTAACAGGAAAGGTTCCATTCAGAACAGGCCTCGTGGGGGGTCAGCCTGTCAGTGCTCAGACCATATGCCGCACACTGCATCAAAGTGGTCTGCATGGCCGTTGTCCTAGAAGTAAGCCTCTTCTAAAAATTCTGCGCAAGAAAGCCCGTAAACAGTTTGCTGAAGACAAGCAGACTAAGCACATGGATTACTGGAACCATGTCCTGTGGTCTAATGAGACCAAGATAAACGTATTTGGTTCCGTTGGTATCAAGCGTGTGTGGTGGCAACCAGGTGAGGAGTACAAAGACAAGTGTGTCTTGCATACAGTCAAGCATGGTGGTGGGAGTGTCATGGTCTGGGACTGCATGAGTGCTGCCGGCACTGGGAAGCTACAGTTCATTGAGGGAACCATGAATGCCAACATGTACTGTGACATACTGAAGCAGAGCATGATCCCCTCCCTTCGGAGACTGGGCCGCATCGCAGTATTCAAACATGATAACGACCCCAAACACACCTCCAAGACAACCACTGACTTGCTAAAGAAGCTGAGGGTGAAGGTGGTGGACTGGCCATGCATGTCTCCAGACCTAAACCCTATTGAGCATCCGTGGGGCATCCTCAAATGGAAGGTGGAAGAGCGCAAGGTCTCTAACATCCACCAGCTCCGTAATGTTGTCATGGAGGAGTGAAAGAGGACTCCAATGGCAACCTATGAAGCTCTGGTGAACTCCATGCCCAAGAGGGTTAAGGCAGTGCTGGAAAATAATGCTGGCCACACAAAATATTTACACATTGGGCCAAATTTGGACATTTTCACTTAGGGGTATACTCACTTTTGCTGCCAGCGGTTTAGACAGTAATGGCTGTGTGTTGAGTTATTTTGAGGGGACAAGAAATTTACACTGTTATACAAGCTGTACACTCACTACTTTACATTGTAGAACAGTGTAATTTCTTCAGTGTTGTCACATGGAAAGATATACAGTAATAAAATATTTATACAAATGTGAGGGGTGTACTCACTTTTGTGAGATACTGTATTCTATGCAGACAGATTACACTATAAGTACACTGATCTGTTTATACAGACATTATTTATTATTTCACAAGGTGTAGCTTCATGTGGTTCAATAAATGAAATTTTGCAGTAATCAGCATTTACCATTGGGATAGGTCATACATGGATTTAAACTAAATACTGTTGCGCTGTACCTTTAAAACATTATGATCATTTTTCAGCTTGTGCAATAAAGTGAATACAGTGAATGATGTGCAATCACCAAAGTGCATATAAAATATCACAAATAGCACAAGTCTTTATTCCACCCAAAATGTGACCAGGTAACACTCAAATTCTTCCCTGTGGACCCCCTTGTGTATTTCCCCACCAAAACAAATGTCACCAGCTTACCAGGATAGACCCCCATACTATAATGAGTCTAATGAGCTCAATAGAAACCCAGGAGGCCTTTGGAATGGTGATATATAATAACTAGGAACCACCAGGGTAGCCTGCAGGATTCAAGTACGAACGTCAGCTCTGCCAAGTATCGCACCACTGTCAGCCATAATACAAACACAGAAGCTCCGTAGTATAAGCTCCCAAACCGGCCACTTGAGAATGTCTTTTATGACGAAATGATCCCATTACGCCCATTAGGAGTAGTGGTGCCCGAGTTCTGCCTGACTTGTTTTTACATTTAAAATGTGAGTACCTTTCTTTTATGATAATAAAAAAAACATGCAGTTTTACACTATTGAGCCTCTGTGTTTATTTTGTTTTGGAGTTGCTGATGTTTGCACTCAGATCCTGCTGGCAACTCCAGTGGTTCCTGGGCATTATACAGTTGGGTCCATATATATTTGGACACAGGCACAATTTTAGTTTTTTCAGGTATTTAACAAAACGTATTCAAGCTATAGTTATATAATGGAAATGGACTGAAAGCACACACTCTCAGGTTTAATTTGAGGGTATGTACATCTAAATCAGAGGAAGGGTTTAGGAATTACAGCTCTTAAGACTAGCCATTCCCCTTTTTTCAAGGGACCAAAAGTAATTGGACAATTGAATCAAAAGTTGTTTCATGGCCAGGTGTGGGCTACGCCTTCATTATTTCTTGATCAATTAAGCAGGTAAAAGGTCTGGAATTGATTCTAAGTGTGGTATTTGCATTTGGAATCTATTGCTATGAACCCACATCAAGCGTTCAAAGGAGCTGTCCATGCAAGTGAAACAGGCCACTGTAAGGCTTCAAACAAAAAAAAATCCATCAGAGAGGTGGCAGCAACATTAGGAGTGGCCAACTCAACAGTTTGGTACATTCTGAGAAAAGAAGAACGCACTGGTGAGCTCAGCAACATAAAAAGACCTGGACGTCCACAGAAAACAACAGTGGTGGATGATTGCAGGACCTCTCTATGGTAAAGAAAAACCCATTCACAACATCCAGACAAGTGAAGGACACTCTCAAAGAGGTGGGCGTATCATTGTCAAAGTCTACAATCAAGAGAAGACTTCACAAGAGCAAATACAGAGGGTTCACCACAAAGTGCAAACCATTCATAAGCCTGAGGAATAGAAAATCCAGATTAGATTTTGCCAAAAAAAATCTAAAAAAGACAGATCAGTTCTGGAAAAGCATTCTTTGGATGGATGAAACCTATATTAATCTGTACCACAATGACGGGAAGAAAAAAGTGTGGAGAAGGTTTGGAACAGCTCATAATCCAATGCATACAATGTCATCTATAAAACCTAGTGGAGGCAGTGTAATGGCATGGGCATGCATGGCTTTCAGTGGCACTGGGTCATTAGTGTTTATTGATGATGTGACAGAAACAGCTGGATGATTTCTGCAGTGTTTAGAGATAAATTGTCAGCCCGGATTCAGCCAAATGCAGCAAAGTTGATTGGACAGCGCTTCACAGTACAGATAGACAATGATCCAAAACACTACAAAAGCAAACCAGGAGCTTTTGAAGGAAAAGAAGTGGAATATTCTGCAATGGCTGAGTCAATCACCTGATCTTAACCTAATTGCGCATGCATTTCACTTGCTGAAGGAAAAACTAAAGGCAGAAAGACCCACAAACAAAGAACAACTGAAGACAGCTGCAGTTAGAGCCTGGCAAAGCATCAGGAGAAAAACCCAAACTTTTGTAATGTCCATGGGTTCCAGACTTCAGGCAGTCATTGCCAGTAAAGGATTCGCAATAAAATATTAAAAATGAACATTTTATTTATGATTATAATAATTTGTCCAATTACATTTGAGCCCCTGAAAATGGGGGGACTGTGTATAAAAATGGTTGCAGTTCCTAAAATTTGTACTTCATATTTATGTTCAACCCCTTGAATTAAAGCTGAAAGTCTGCACTTCAAATGAATTTGGATTGTTTCATTTTAATTTTATTCTGGTGGCATACAGAGCCAAAAGTATGAAAATTATGCCTGTATCCAAATATATATGGACCTAACCGTAGATCACCATTCCAAAGGCTTCCTGGTTTTCTGTTAAGCACATTGGACCCCTTATAGTGTGGGAGTCTATCCTTCTGGTAAGCTGCTGCCATTTTTTTTGATGGAGGAATACACAAGGGGATTCACATGGAAGAATTTGAATATTACCTGATCACATTTTGGATGTAATAAATAGACTCGCGTTTTATTATGATTTTTTATATGCACTTTGGTGATGGCACATGATTCATTGTATTCACTTTATTGCAGTTGAAAATCTATTTTGCACTAAGCGCATTTTTTTTCATATATGGATTTAACATTAATTTGCATATTCATACAGTATATGTATTAAATGTATCTTGTTGTTATATAAGCTAGCCTATGTTTTTAAGTGTATTGCCTCTCATGGTGTATGGGAGGAACATAGAATTTTTTTTAAGACTCAAACCTTGACTACCTTGTTTTGTAACACACTAACATCTGTATTATAAATGATTGATTTTATGTTTTTTTTCATTCTAATTAATGCTGTACCTGCCATATTGACATGAGTGACAGATCCAAGATAAGTCATATCTCCAAAAATCAAATATTATAAATCACAAAGATCAAAGAGGTTCCTCTGTCCTTTGGGCCCTTTGGGGTCTTTGATCTTAATGTAGAAAATTGTCTTATAGCGGTTTCTGCTCCAAGCTGTACAACTGGAACATTGTTTGGCTTCTTTTGTGCATTCTAGAAGCCAAAATATCTTTCTACAAATAAAGTGTACCCTTTCTACAGTAATGTGTTCCACGTGATGAGTAAGCCACATGGATAAGTGCCATTTTTAAATGACCAGGTGACTGACCTGAGAAACCTGAGATATGTGCTCTCAGTTTCAGTCTAAAAGAGACCCTGTCACCAATGTGAAAAATGCAGGTAATATCACAGAAACGGGTATTTTAAAGCTTTACTTGCATTTTTTTTTTTTTCCAAAAACTTTTTTTCACTTGCAATGTGCCTTTGCTAGCTGTAACTTGCTAGTAAATTTGACTTCTTTAGGAATAGTTTCTTTCCTGGTGCAGGAAAAGTAATTGCCCACTCCCCTTCTGCAAGTGTCTAACTACTCTCTGTGCTTGCCCAGCTCCTCCGTCTCCCACCTCACTACATAGTAAAGAAGCTGCCAGCTTTGATATGATGTCAGCAACCCAAACAGACTCAAGTGACACACCATAGCGAAAGGGAATAAATATGGAGGGTCACAGAGTCTGTTCAGGCTCCAAGAAGACGTCTTATGCCCCGCACACACGGTTGGATTTTCCAAGGGAAAATGTGTGATAGGACCTTGTTGTCGGAAATCCATCACACATTTTCCATCGGATGTTCCGACACACAAAGTTTGAGAGCAGGCTATAAAATTTTCCGACAACAAAATCAGTTGTCGGAATTTCCGATCGTGTGTACACAAATCCGACGCACAAAGTGCCACGCATGCTCAGAATAAATAAAGAGATGAAAGCTATTGGCTACTGCCCCATTTATAGTCCCGACGTACATGTTTTACGTCACCGCATTCAGAATGATCGGATTTTCCGACAACTTTGTGTGACCGTGTGTATGCAAGACAAGTTTGAGCCAACATCAGTCGGAAAAAATCCTAGGATTTTGTTGTCGTAATGTCCAATCAATGTCCGACCGTGTGTACGGGGCATTAGGGCTTTTGGATGCCTGAACAAGTGAAGCTTTTACAGGTAAATAACAATCCTAAAATATGTTAAATGCACATATTATCTTATAGAAAGATTGTTTTTGAAAAGGAGCAGAGTCTCTTTAAAGCGATGTATGGGATTTTTTTTTTTCAGAATCTTACTTACCTAGGAAGATGCATTACCGGTCCGATGCTGCATCTGTCCCCCACCAGCTCTAAACCTGTGAACCGAGTAATCAAACACCACTGATTGCTCAATTCTCACAGCTCCCTGAGCAGAGAGCTGGTGATTGTCAGTCACCGCTCTCTGCTCTGCCCCCTCCTCGCTCACTGGAGTGCTGAGCTGTAGAGGGGCAGGAGCAGCCGGCTCAGCCTCTCAGCAGTTCGCTGAGAGGCCGAGCCGGGTGTTGGTCCAGGCATGTGGGCAGATCCCGACTCCACTGTCACGATCTTGCCTCAGCCTGGACCAGCTCTGTGACATCAGCAGACAGCGGACTTCAGCCCACTGTCTGTTGAAAACAGATCACTGGAGTGCAGAATGAACAGCATGCCTGTGATCCATAGGAGTAGTACAGTCAAACGAGCTTTGACTGTACTTCTCCTTAAGACCCCTTTCACACTGGGGCAGTTTTCAGGCGCTTTAGCACTGGAAATAGCCTCTGCTAAATGCCTGAAAACTGCCTCCCATTCATTCCAGTGTGATTTTTCACACTCGGGCGGTGCGCTTGCGGGATGTTTCCGAAAAGTCCTGCTAGCAGCATCTTTGGGGCGGGTTGGGAGTGCTATAATTAATCCCAAAACACCCTGCCCATTGGAATGAATGGGCAGTGCTTTCAAAGTGCCTGAAAAGTGCTGCAAAACTGGAGTTTTTTTTTGGGGGGTTAAAAGCACCCCGCTAATGACCGAAAAGCATTGCAAAAGCGAGCGGAGCTTTAGCACTAACGGCCAACGCTTTTAGTGTGAAAGCAGTCTTAAGGAGAATCTTAATAATCCATGTTCAGGCTCCTCAGGCATAAGTTTATCACATGATTACCACATGCAGGACCCTCTGTAACCTGGATTACAATGCTAAAACAGACAAAATTACATCAAATGTTTTAAGAGCTTCTCGGTGTTGACCCACATCAACCAATCATATTGAAAACTACAATGGAAAATGACACTTGAGCAACTGAATTTGGTATCTGATTGGTTGAGAGGTTTCCCCCGTAGCAAATTCTTCATGAATTCTTTACACAAAAGCAGCGATCACTACAGGATAGCATTCACAGCTGCAGCAGGAATCTGAAAATTTCTGGCTCTACAATGCACACTGGCCTTAAAGTGATTGTAAAGTCTCGTTCTTTTTAGTTTAAAAATAACAAACTTGTCATACTTACCTGCTCTTGTCAGTTGGTTTTGCACAGAGCAGCCCCGATCCTCCTCTTCACGGGTCCCTCTTCGATGCTCCTGGCCCCTCCCTCCTGCTGAGTGCCCCCACAGCAAGCAGCTTGCCTATGGGGGCACTGGAGCTGAGCCCCAGCTCCCTGTGTCCATTTAGACATGGAGCCGTGGTCCGGCCACATCCTCTTTCTCTTCTCATTGGTTAACTTACTTTGACCGCAGCGGGAGCCAATGGCGCCACGCTGCTGTCTTAGCCAATGAGGAGGGGAGTCCTGGGCAGCCGAGACACTGCATTAAGATAAAAAAAATCTGCTTTAACAATCACTTTAATTGCTGATGTGAATGTAGCCTTGGTCCTTGACTTGCAGCTAAATAAGTCTCAATCCTCTTTTTATACATTTCTAAATGAAGAATCCAGTAGGAGAGAGACTAGCCCCGTTATGACAACCTTGGAAAATTAAGTGCCCAAATCTCTCCACCAGAGTCCCCGAAAGATATGCACAATAGCCGATATGAACTCACTGAACATCCTATTTTAAAACCATGGCCATTAATATGATTTACTCCCCCCCCCACCACCACCATGACTGCCAAGATGGGATCGGCATATGGGCGCTGTGATTGGTTCTCCCGATTACATGACAGCTGTGTCCAATGACAGCCTTCACAGTGTAAACAGACACATGTCTCTATGATAGTTCTCCCGCTGAGCTCAGTGAGCGTTCAGTGCGTGGTGGGATGGGGTAGTCTGAAGCCTCTGTGACAGCTCTGTGTGTAAGGATGATTTTACACACAGAGCTGTCACAAATCCCCACACACAGTACACCAAGAACCACTATCCTTGTCCCCATAAACATCTGTCACAGTGCCCCATCACATCTGTACCAGTTCACAAAATATCTGTCACAGTACCCCATAACATCTATTTCCAGTGTACAAAACATGTCACAGTGCCCCATGAACATCTGTATCAGTGCAAAAAACATCTGCAATAGTGTTCCATTGTGACATCAACATCTGTCAGTGTCCGCCGGTGGACGAACATCTGTCACAGTGTACAGGTGCACAAAAACATCTGTTAGTGTACCAGTGTCCCACCAATAAATAAATAAAACATTTAACACGTGCTCGCAAAATTGAATGTACACTTTTGCCCCGTACGCATACGTAAGCAGCGATCGCACCACACATGTGAGGTATCGCTGCGAATGTCAGAGCGAGAGCAATAATTCTAGCGTCGCCTATAGATTATGATGTAGATGTAGATTTTTAAACACCAAAGTTTGATGCCATTTCACAATAGTGTGCAATTTTAAAGCGTGATAAGTTCATAATCTATTTACCCGTATTACACCATATTTTATATTTTACCAAAAATTTGGATAATTTGGAGCTTGCTGTGGGGGCACTGGACAGAAGGGAGGGGCCAGGAGCACCGAAAAGGGGCCCGAGAAGAGGAGGATCTGGGCTGCTCTGTGCAAAACCACTGCACAGAGCAGGTAAGTATAACATGTTTGTTATTTTTAACTAAGAAAAAAACAAGTGTTTCACAATCACTTTAAGTTTCAGTGGCCTGATCCTTTCTTTTTTTATTCTTTATTTTCAGAGACAAACTATACCACACACCTAAAAAAAAACAACTTTAGTTGGCACTCCAACATGCCTTAACATACATTAGATTATGTCAAACATAGGAATGAGCAATCCAAGAAACCTAATAGATTACTCCCCAAAACGGGTATCCTGTAAAACAGATAGCAAATCAGTATGAAGCAAGAAAGGGATATATGAATTCGCCAACAACAGCATGACCCATGGCATTATAATCACAAGGTAAGTAAGGGCAGATGGATACTAGAACAATTGTCGCAGACAGGATAGGGAATCCCAAATCCCGTCAGAAGGGGTTTTATGAATATGTCTGCCTGATCCTTTTAATGCATAATTAAAATATGTAAATGTAGAAAACAAACAGTATATCTAAGGACAAAAGCTAAATATTTGATGATGCACTTTCTCCAGATTTGTCAGTATATTAGCTAAACAATACTTTGGAATTCTAGAAATATTAAGTAACTGAAAAATGTAAAATCTGCCTCTCCTTTGTTAGATCCTATAATTATGCCATTAAGGATCTCCTCTGAAAAGATAATAATTATCAGTTTTCCTGTCTGTAGATGTTATCACCAATAATCATTTTACAAAATATATATAATCAGTCTCCCTAAACTGCCTTAGATCTGAACATCAAAAGACAATTTTCACTTCTACAAATATGGGCTTTTGAAAAGAGAAATTGGTCATGTTTGTAAAAAGTTGCCTTTGTCAATAAACTTGACATATCAGTAAGACAGGTTGTATGTAGATGCGTTTTTGAAGTGAGTTCACGTCAGTCTAAACTATTTTTAAGGCCCTTAAGGCCCTGGTAGCCCACTTTTATTAAACAGAAAAAACAAATTCCTTACACGCGGATTTCCCACGCCAGGGTTCTTCTCTAGCAAAACACAAATGACAAAAAAATACTTATGGCTCACTCAGCCTTGGCTACAGTACCTCCCTGCATGGGCCAACTCCTGGCCTCCAAACAAGATTCTCCAGCCCACATTGGGCTTGCTAACTCTTTCAGAGACTTCAGGTTTTTCCGAGCCCCCCTGGACTCGCTTGCCATCTTATAATAATAATTAATAGTAATAAAAGTAATAATTACTGTCTTCTCCCGTCGGGGACTCTTCACCCTGCCCCCCTGCCAGGAGAAGACAATGGTTTAGCGGGAGGGATTCCTCTGTCAACCCTGTGTTTGTGTTGATGGGTTAATCAAGCAAATTTCACTTCGTCTATGACAGCATTAGAAAGGAAATTATGAAAGTATATTTATTGCTCTATATTTCATCCTATCCTGGTGACAATCTGACATGGACATTCATTGTACTGTTCATTTAAGCACAAGAGAATCCATTTTGTTCTCACTGTTGAAATGTGTTCTGTAACCTTCACCTAACACACAGACACTTCTCCTACTAAACGCTCTCTAACCCCCTCCCTTCTCAAGGTTTTACTTTTGCAATTGTTCTATTCGCTAGTTTTTAATAATATATTTCTATTTGTTAGCTTTTAATAACATATTTCTATTTGTTAGTTTTTAATAACATCTCACACCACCCCTTTCTTATCTATATATAAAATAACATGTAATAATACATTTTTCACTGAACAGACATTTTAAACACAGTGATTGAGTCCTGTGAATCTGTTCCTGCATAAGAAAATTTGCGCTGCGCTTGATTATATGTCATACAGAGAAATATCCTAAAACCTTAAAAAAAATTTTTATATATACCTCCATTGTGCATAATTGTGCTGAAAAAATGATAATTTAAAATAAAACTAAGAAATATCCAAACACTCCTGTGGAAAAGTAAATGGTATCACTTCTATGTAATGTGCATATGTATAAACCCGTGGACAATCAATATAAAGTGCATATAGTGCCAAAGTATATATATACAATCGTGCATAAAAAAATATATTAAAGAGGTGACTGAAAACATAGAAAAGCATGCACTGCTTCATATAACGTGCAACATGCAAACGTCAAAGAAACGCAAACTGCGTTTAAATGGCTGTGGTTCAAAGTTCATATATAAATGTTCCAAAGTTGAAACTAAAAAGTGCTTCCGTGTCCATAAATATCCATAGACGTGCAAGTCATCCAATGTGCTGAATTCCAGTGCTTTAAACAATGATAGTATGCCACAGTGCCCCCCCACAGTGGTTGCGCTCACCTTAGAGCGTGTGACACAGCGTTTAACTTGTGCCAAAACACGCTATGTAGCCCCCCCCTGGGCTATATGCGGTAAGTTAGAACGATCTCCACTCTGGGTCAGTTAGGCTCCATAGACATCAATCATGAAAACAAGGAGAGACTATATAGTGTAATTCCACTTAAAAACGTTTATTCCAACAAGACAACTTTCCCACAAGGGGGTACTCACATTTCGTGGGTGCTGTTGTGCACCAAACAAAAAAAACTCCAAAGGGTATACTGTGTGGTCTGCCGTGGGGTATGTGCTTTTCCCGGCTCAGCTGTTCGCTATTCCGCTGTACGCTGCTCGCTCCGTCCTGGCCCCTCCCCTACGCGTGTTCGACACAGGGTAGGGGAGGGGCCAGGACGGAGCGAGCAGCGTACAGCGGAATAGCGAACAGCTGAGCCGGGAAAAGCACATACCCCACGGCAGACCACACAGTATACCCTTTGGAGTTTTTTTTGTTTGGTGCACAACAGCACCCACGAAATGTGAGTACCCCCTTGTGGGAAAGTTGTCTTGTTGGAATAAACGTTTTTAAGTGGAATTACACTATATAGTCTCTCCTTGTTTTCATGATTGATGTCTATGGAGCCTAACTGACCCAGAGTGGAGATCGTTCTAGCTTACCGCATATAGCCCAGGGGGGGGCTACATAGCGTGTTTTGACACAAGTTAAACGCTGTGTCACACGCTCTAAGGTGAGCGCAACCACTGTGGGGGGGCACTGTGGCATACTATCATTGTTTAAAGCACTGGAATTCAGCACATTGGATGACTTGCACGTCTATGGATATTTATGGACACGGAAGCACTTTTTAGTTTCAACTTTGGAACATTTATATATGAACTTTGAACCACAGCCATTTAAACGCAGTTTGCGTTTCTTTGACGTTTGCATGTTGCACGTTATATGAAGCAGTGCATGCTTTTCTATGTTTTCAGTCACCTCTTTAATATATTTTTTTATGCACGATTGTATATATATACTTTGGCACTATATGCACTTTATATTGATTGTCCACAGGTTTATACATATGCACATTACATAGAAGTGATACCATTTACTTTTCCACATGAGTGTTTGGATATTTCTTAGTTTTATTTTAAATTATCATTTTTTCAGCACAATTATGCACAATGGAGGTATATATAAAAAATTTTTTTAAGGTTTTAGGATATTTCTCTGTATGACATATAATCAAGCGCAGCGCAAATTTTCTTATGTTATGGTTTTATGCACGGTTATGAGTACGTGAACTGCGTCTGCTGCTGGATATTCATCTTTGATATACCTGTGGTATATAACAACTTGTTGCTGTTGGTTTATTAAGCATAGGAACATTGTGGCTCGCAAGATTTTTTCTTTGAATCTGTTCCTGCAGCTGGAGTATTAACTTTGTTTTAGAGTCCCAATCAGAAATCAGTCATATCAGTCTTGGCGAGTCATAACAGGAGTTTGGCAGAGTCTCCAGAAGGAACCGCGCTTCGATCGGGATCATTGGGAAACGCAGACCTCAAATGCCGGCTAGGTAAGCTGCCCTTAAGCTTGCTATATTTCTGCCTTTTCCTATGTATCCTATCTGTCGGTTCTCAAGGAAACCAGACCACTCTCGGACCTTTCTGGTTGGGTAACGTGTGTGTGTGAATGTGTTTGTGTCCCCCTTCACGGGTTGGACTGTGTGTGGATAGGGAAAATCCTCTGCAGTTCCCTGCGTTGACTCCTTGTGGGCGACCTGGGTCAGAGGCGCATGCTAGGGTCAGATAAAACTCACAGAGAAGAGAAGAGACGAGGAGGGTCTCTTAATGAGTGTTTTGTCTATTGTCATAAACCCCTTCTATCCACGTAGATAAGTGGAGACTATTCTTGTAAATCTGCAGATTTGCTGTACTATTTGTTTTAGAGGCAAGAGGTTATAGGCACAAGTAGAGAAGAGAGAAGACTGGCCAGTCATTATGGGCATAAAATTAATTAAGGGAATGAAGGGAGAGAGGCCTTCAGAAAATGCCCAGCGCAAGATGAGCGCTAGAGAATATATGAACCGAAGGTACGGTTCTGCCTATACTGAGCCCCTAGATAAATGGGTAGAATCGACAAAGGGAACAGCTAAACCTTTAAAATCTGTGAAAGCAGTCTTAAGGAGAATCTTAATAATCCATGTTCAGGCTCCTCAGGCATAAGTTTATCACATGATTACCACATGCAGGACCCTCTGTAACCTGCATTACAATGCTAAAACAGACAAAATTACATAAAATGTTTTAAGAGCTTCTCGGTTTTGACCCACATCAACCAATCATATTGAAAACTACAATGGAAAATGACACTTGAGCAACTGAATTTGGTATCTGATTGGTTGAGAGGTTTCCCCCGTAGCAAATTCTTCATGAATTCTTTACACAAAAGCAGCGATCACTACAGGATAGTCATTCACAGCTGCAGCAGGAATCTGAAAATTTCTGGCTCTACAATGCACACTGGCCTTAAAGTGATTTTAAAGTCTTGTTCTTTTTAATTTAAAAATAACAAACTTGTCATACTTACCTGCTCTTGTCAGTTGGTTTTGCACAGAGCAGCCCCAATCCTCCTCTTCACGGGTTCCTTTTCGATGCTCCTGGCCCCTCCCTCGTGCTGAGTGCCCCCACAGCAAGCAGCTTGCCTGTGGGGACACTGGAGCTGAGCCCCAGCTCCCTGTGTCCATTCAGACATGGCCACATCCTCTTTCTCTTCTTATTGGTTAACTTTTGATTTAAAAGTATGGCAAACTTTTCTGCACGATTATGGCCCACTACTGTGCAGTGAAGGAACGTGGAGAATAGCTTGCACATGGGAGACAGAAGCTAAAGTAGCAAATCAAACTGGCTTGACGGAGATATTTAATAAAAGTACTGCCCAAATTTACTACGTTTGGCCAGAAGACTCTGTAGAGGAGGACCCCCCACCTTATGTGGCTGCCAGTTTGGCTTTAAGGGGTCCACGCACAAAAGCAAAAGAATTAGATTACATGGAACACACAAAAGATGAGCTATGCAATATAGTAGAGAGCAGAGGTTTAACAGCCCCATATCAACCTACAAAGAGGATTTTGGCTCGTATCCTACAAACAGATGATTGGCATAAATCAAAAGGCACATATGCAAAACTAGATCTCTCTGAACATAAGGATTTGGCCAGAGAAAGAGAGATAGAGTCTGAACTTCCAGAGCAAACCATAATTTCCAAATTGTGGCAGCAAGATGAGGAGAGAAGGAAGGGAGATGCCAGCCCTTCTGCCCCTGGCATAGAGCAATCTGTTGCAGTTTATCCTGTCAGAACCCAATTAGTTTTTGAAGGTGATGCTGTTGACAGTAAGTCTCAAATTAAATGGCATGTACCTTTTAGTCCCCAAGATATGAGAGCCATATTAGAGGGATTGGGAGATCCTAGAAAGAATCCAATTGGGTTTGCAAACAAACTTAGTGCTGCACAGGAAGCATATGAGGCTTCTGCTACTGACATTCATCAGCTTCTTATTAAAGCAGTGGGAAGCAACATGTCTGACTATATACTTAAAGAATGTGGTGTAGACGTCAAAAATCTAGGTAAGATGGTTAGTGGACGGGAGGTTGGTGAGAAATTGAAGGAAAAATTGCCCCAAATATATGGACAAACCAGACATGCTGAATTTATGAATGCTAAACAAGCGAAAGAGGAAGCAGCAGGGGCTTATTGGAGGCGGTTAAGCGATATGGCTGAGGAAGCAGGCTTTAAAATAGAGGAAGAGAAGGCGGGAGAAACTGCAAGTCCATCTACACAACTGGTGAAACAAAGGTTTCTTGATGGTTTAATACCCCAGTTGAAAGAAAAGTTGTTCACAGCAAGGCCTGAGGCAGGCAATATGTCTATTCGAGACGTCCTGCCTATCCTGTTGTCCATAGAAAACAGGATTAAGCAAAAAGACAGCAAACCCAAGGTAATGTACAAGGGGAAGCAGAGAGGAAGAGGAAGAGGCAAAGGCAATTTCAGAAATCATGGCAATCGGGGACCAATTATATGCTACAATTGTGATGGGGAAGGACACATAGCCAAATTCTGCCATCTTCCTGACCGGAGACTAGAAAAGAGCTTAGAGGCACCTCATGCTGATCCCAGTTCTCTGCCAAAAGCAGTGGACCAGGCATAGGAAAATGGCATGCCAGTATCAATCGTGTTAAATAGGGGAGACAATGGTCCCGAGGCCAGAGTAAAAGTATTTTTACAAGAACTCCCCTATCCTGGAGGAGAAACAGAATTAACCTGTTTAATTGATACTGGTGCAAGCCGAAGTGTTTTTAATATAGAGGACTTACCTCCAGGATTATTATCTACAAATGTTATCTCTGGTGTTGGCCTAACCGGGACCTCTACTGATTTGGTTGAGTCCAAGCCACTTAAACTCAGGCTAGGACAGCAAACAGAAATTGTCACTAAAGTGTTAGTTTCAGACACAGTTCCTACCAATCTTTTGGGAGCTGACATTTTGAACCAAATTTTAGCAAACATAGACTACAGTCCTACAGGAGTCCAAGTGGTCAGTAGTCTGTCAGGAGAAGTTTTAAATTCTGCCTGTGGAGTATTTTTAATCCAGGACTCCACTCCGCCATTTCTACCAGAATTGAAAGTGATTCCCGCTGAATTATGGGCCACCAGCAAATATGATGTAGGTCTGCTGGATTGCACCCCAGTCATGATAAAAATTAAACCAGGAGCCCATCTCCCACAGATTAAACAGTGCCCCTGAGTATTGCTCAGACTGAGGGGATAAAGGATCAAATCACTCAACTGAAAGCAGCAGGGGTTGTTGTACCAATTAAGTCCCAGGTCAATACACCCCTGTTCCCAATTGCCAAGATACCAGACAAGAAGGGTGGGCAGGTGACATATCGCATGTTGCATGATTTGAGAGCCATTAACAATATAATAGAGGCAGATACCCCGATCGTGCCCAACCCCCGCACTTTACTAAGTGGAATACCTGCCTCCAGCACCTGCTTTACAGTGATTGATCTTGCAAATGCTTTCTTTTCGGGGCCCCTGCACCCAGATTGCTGGCACCTTTTTTCATTTACCCATGATGCCCAAAAGTTAGCATGGACAAGATTGCCCCAAGGCTGTGTAAGTAGCCCCTCTGAATATAATACCGCGTTAAAGCAAGTATTGGACCAATGGTCCCCCTCACACCCAAACACAGTTTTGCTTCAGTATATAGACGATTTGCTTATTTGTTCTGATACAAAGGACGTTTGTAGCAGAGAAACAGTAAGCCTTCTCATGTTTCTCTATAACAGTAACAACAAAGTTAGCAAAGATAAGCTACAATACTGCCAAGAGAAAGTGATCTTCCTGGGTCACTGCATTTCACATGGAATCCGTCACCTAACCCCAGATCGAGTTAAAACTCTACAAAACTTTGAAAAGCCAAGAAATGTACGGCAACTACGTGCCTTCCTGGGGTTAGTGGGATATTGTAGGGACTGGATTCCAAATGCATCAGAACTTATGGCTCCTCTATATGAGGCTACCACTAGAAACCCTTTCAAACTCACATGGGACAGTGAATTGCAGATGAAGGAGCTTATTCAAATTTTGTCTGAAGCTAAAGCCATTGGACTTCCTGACTATACTAAGACTTTCTTGTTGTTCTGTCATGAAGTCAATGGATTTGCTGCAGGTGTACTCACCCAGCTACATGGAGACAAACAGAGGCCTGTGATGTATGTATCAGCCTCATTAGACCCTGTCATCAAAGGCTCCCCCAGTTGTATGCGAGCCATAGCAGCCTGCATTTTGCTGCTAGACAAAGTAACTGAGCTTGTACTAGATTCTGCTCTGATCCTGTATGTGCCACATGCAGTACAGGAAATCATGAATCAAGTAAATACCAGACATGTGTCTGCCAGTAGATTTGACAAGTACCAGTCTGCTCTTTTTGCTCCATCGAATTTAACACTCAAACGATGTGTTACTTTAAATCCAGCTACTCTTCTTCCTATAATTGATGAGGAAGATGCAACAAATGGTACTGATGTAGAACCTGAGAGTTTTTCTCATGATTGTATGGCTCTTATGGAGGTAGAAAGGGCCTCTGTCACACCAGCAAAAGATGAGCCCTTATCAGATTGTGACACACACTTATTCGTAGATGGTTCCAGATTTTACACTGATGATGGTCAGCCACACACAGGGTTTGCTGTAACCACTACAGACACCATTTTACATCAGGAAGCATTGACACCCCAGATGTCAGCACAGGAAGCGGAGTTGTATGCTGTAGTCAAAGCATGTCATCTCCTAGAGAATCAAAGGGGAAACATCTACACTGACAGCAGATATGCATTTGGAATAGCCCACGATTTTGGGCCTATCTGGAAAGCATGGAACTTTCTGACTAGTGCAGGGAAGCCAGTGAGACATGCAAAACTCATAGAGCGGCTATTTGAGGCCTTTCAGAAACCAGCAGAAGTTGCCATCTTGAAGGTAAAAGGGCATGCAAGGGGAAGTGACATGACAGCCAGAGGAAATGCTTTAGCGGACCAAGCGGCAAAGGATGCTGCCCTTATGGCATTTGGAGTCACATCCACTGTAGGGGTCGCCCAGGTAGCGGGGACAGATTCCCCTCATCAAGAGCAGTGGGATGTAGAAACTCTAATTCAGTTGCAGAACCAGGCCTCTGATGAAGAGAAGGATAAGAGGATCAAATGTAATGCTACCCAAAATCAGCAGGGCCTGTGGAGCGCTGACAACAGGTGGTGTCTACCCAGGAGTTTGTACCCAGTTTTAGCACAACTGGCAAATGGTGTCAGTCATCTTGCTAAGGGCACGATGGTGGCACTTACTGACTGCTATTGGATAGCACCTGGATTTAGTGCATTTGCAGCCAGGTTTTGTGCTTCATGTCTCACTTGTGCTCTGTACAATGCAGGGAGGCCTGTTCATGTTCCAGAAAGGCATTCTCCTAAACCAGATTTCCCTTTTCAAAGAATTCAAATAGACTACATTCAGATGCCCAGAATAGGCACCTATGAGTTTGCTTTAGTGTGTGTTGACATGTTCTCAGGTTGGCCTGAGAGCTGGCCAGTAGCCAAAGCAAATGCAAAAACAACAGCAAAGAAAATTTTGAATGAAATAGTTTGTAGATATGGAGTTCCTGAAACTATTGAGAGTGACAGAGGAACCCATTTTACTGGGGAAGTAATGAAAGAGGTAATGGAAGCACTTCACATACAGCAAGCTTTCCATACACCTTATCATCCACAAAGTAGTGGTAAAGTTGAGAGACTTCATGGAATTTTGAAAAACAGATGTGCAAAAATTAAAGCAGATACAGGAAAAGGATGGGTGGAAGCTTTGCCATTAGCCCTATATTCTGTACGAACTACCCCTAAACAACCACATGGGCTGTCCCCCTATGAGATTTTATTTGGAGGGCCACCCAAAACAGGGCTATATTTTCCCCAACGGTTGCAGGCTTCTCACTCTAATCTGTTAAAATATGTTCAGATTTTGCAAAGAACATTGAATAAAATACATGAAGGTGTTTATAAATCTATCCCCGACCCAGATTCTGTTTCAGGTATTCACAGAATCCAACCAGGTGACTGGGTGGTGGTCAAGCGACACGTCAGAAAGCCACTAGAACCAAAATTTGACGGACCACATTTGGTGCTTTTGACAACCGGTTCTGCTGTCAAGTTGGAAGGAAAGCCCACCTGGATTCACGCCAGTCACTGCAAGAAAATCCTGAAGTGATGATATCCTTTGAAAAAAAGATGATAATGTTTCTTTTCTTTTTGTTGTTTGTGAGAACTGACACATGGAAAAATAACCCTTTCATCCAAATGTTAAAATTGTATGCAACTCATGGCAACGCTAGTAACTGCTGGGTGTGTTCTCACTTACATCCCCAAACAGGAACAATACCCATGATAGCAATGCCTCTCAACTTCACTGATCTAAACAGGACCAGAATAAATGGCTCATACATAGTCTCCACAGCTAATGAGCAAAGATCAGTAACTTTGATGGTTTAGAAACAGATAAACACTCCACAGATTTGTTTAAACATTACATGCCCGTTTAACACTAAATGTACAGGGTTGGGCAATTCAGATTGCACCGGAGCAAAAATTACAGTTTATGGAGGAAACTATGGTCAATATTATTATATCCCAGATCCAGAACTAAAAAGAACATTTTATAGTACAAATTGCTCACAGTTCCCAATATGTGAAAATATCCTTACCTGAGATTCCATGTTATTGCTTCCAGTTTTTTAGGAGAAGGCATACCGTCCATACGTAGAGGGTTATATTATATATGTGGAAATAAAGCTTACGCCTGGCTTCCTACTAATGTTCCAGGTACATGTTATATTGGGAAGTTAGTACCTGCTTTGGCTGTTCGCAAAGATACAGTGCGACCAGATCAAAGTCCAGAATACCCTTTAGTGTTCAAAAGAGAGCTGTTCACTGAAGGTGACATGGCATGGTCATGGTTCCCTTCCTGGACAGGATGGGGAATTGAAGCAATGAAACGACTAAATAATTACACTAGAATTGTAGATGAGATTATTAAGCTTACTACCACTGATATAGGTTTATTAAATGAAGAAATGGCTCAGCTTAAAAAAGTAGTATTAGAGCACAGATTAACGCTAAATTATCTCACTGCAGCTCAAGGTGGGATGTGTAAGGTATTTCGCACTGACTGTTGTATACACATTTCTGATAATGAGGACATTATTAAAGGGCATCTTGCTAAGATAAGAGAACTACAGAATAAGGCCAGAGATATTGCTAAAGATGGATGGAACCCCTTTCAGGGTTTAGGAGGTTTTGGTGATTTTTTATATGGCATAGCAACATGGTTACAGAAACTAGGCGCTTACATTGTGATGTTCCTATTTCTCATGTTTGTTATTTACTTCCTCATCAGGCTATGCCTCTGTGTGACTACCTGCTGTACCAACAAACGTACCACCAGCCCTGACGAACCCATTATTGTGAGAAAGCTAGGAGAGAGCTGAACAGGACGCCGTCTCTCTGCGCCAATGTAACAGGAGTTACCAGCAATCGGCTGAATGTAACGCGGAGAAGAATGGTGTCAAATAAACAAAAGGGGGGAAATGACATGGACATTCATTGTACTGTTCATTTAAGCACAAGAGAATCCATTTTGTTCTCACTGTTGAAATGTGTTCTGTAACCTTCACCTAACACACAGACACTTCTCCTACTAAACGCTCTCTACTCCCCCCTCCCTTCTCAAGGTTTTACTTTTGCAATTGTTCTATTCGCTAGTTTTTAATAATATATTTCTATTTGTTAGCTTTTAATAACATATTTCTATTTGTTAGTTTTTAATAACATCTCACACCACCCCTTTCTTATCTATGTATAAAATAACATGTAATAATACATTTTTCACTGAACAGACATTTTAAACACAGTGATTGAGTCCTGTGAATCTGTTCCTGCAGCTGCAGTATTAACTTTGTTTTAGAGTCCCAATCAGAAATCAGTCATATCACAATCGCACCCCCTTATTGCTTGTACAGGTGTTGCAGGGACAGGAAGTCATGGGAAAATCTCCCCAATGAGGTCATAGACAGCAAACCGTGGGAAAATGTTTTGCTCTTTCCAACTGCTCTTTTTAAATGTTTGGCTTAGGCTTAATGTACACTGGACGTTGTTTAACCTCTCCTGAACGATTCAACTTGACAGCTAGTAACCGGCGTCTAAAAATGTCCGTTTAGCCGCGTTTACAATGCCGCGTTTAGCTGCGTTTGCGTCTAGAAGCGTTTGGAAAGAAAAAAATAATTTTTTTATTTTTTTTTGTTAAAATTAAAAAGGTCTGTAAACGAAACGCTGCTAAACGCGAGTTACCGCATTTAGCTGTTACAGGCATTTGGTGTTTCAAATGCCTCTAAACATGCGTCTGAACCCAAAAAATGCTTCTAAACTCAGCTGCCTAGAAATGACTATAAACGACCCTGCGTACATGTACTGATAAGATAACATAGAGGAGAGTTCAGGGGCAGCTGAAAAAAATGCCCAACTGCTCCTAAACGTCCGTTTACCAGCAGCAGTGTACATGAGGCCTTAGAATCAAGGAGCATACCATGGACCAAAAGACGCACAGGACCCCTGTGCAAATTCGCACTGGAGCCTCAGCGGAGATATGTGAACTGGTTCCATAGAAAGTCGGCCACAATCTCCTACAATGCGAATTGAATGATTTGCAAAAGTGTGTACCCAGCCTTAAACTGTAATTTTTATAGTCAGTTTTATACAGTTTCTAAAATATTTTACCATACATATATGGTATTCTGCAAAAATACCATATATATATTTTTATATTTTGGCCATTATGTGCAGACACGTCACAGTCTGCTTAACAGAGCATTGAGGTGAGAGTAGAGGGGTGCAAGGTGAGGTGTGCTGAATTGTGGTGTGTCCTCTCTTTTCACTGTGCAGTACATGGCATATTTCAGATTGTTTCAGTTTAAACAATGTGCTGTATGTTATATACTGTACACCTTACCACTAGGGTTGCACCAATACCGATACTGAGCATTTGCGCGAGTACTTGTACTCGTGCAAATGCTCCGATGCCTAATCAGATACATGGGCAGCCTCACAGATGATCAGTGCGGCGGTGGGGGTAGTTATAGTCACCGAACTCGGCGTGGCTTTCAATAAAGCACCTGACAACCGCTTCTCCTTCTCCCCTCCCGTGGCTTTCAGCTGCTTTATTGAAAGCCACACAGGGAGATCAGTGATTGTAACTGGCCCCACCGCCGCACTGATCACCCCTGACTGTCCCCTGTATCCTCCTCCAGCTCCCTGGGTCCTCCTTGTCCTCCTCAGGCCCCTGTCCTTATCCTCCTCCGATCCCTGTTCACGTCCTCCTCCGGTCCCCCCTGTCCCAGATCTGTCAGGATGGAGAGCGGAGGAAGGAGCCGGTAAATATGTAATTTACCGACTCCTTCCTTTTCTGAATGAACAGAGTCAGTGATCACTGACTGCCTATTCATAACTGAGCATCGTAAACTGTGTCCTCAGTCCCTTTCCCTGTCTCAGAGGGGAAATGTCAGTCTGTTTAGACCCCCCATATCTCACCAAAGCCCCCCCCCGCAACAGGGCTTATAAAAAAAAAAGAAATAAAAAAAAAAAAAAAAAAAAAGAAATAAAAATAAAAAATAAAATAATAAATATTTAAGAGTTAAATTGTGAAAAAAATAAAAAAACACTGACAACCCCCCCCCCCCCCCTGTAAAAAAAAGAATAACAAAAACATGGAAATTGTAAAAATAAATAAATAAATAAATTGCAGTAAATAAAATTGTAAAAAAGAAAAAAAAATACTGACACAGTCCACACCTCCTCAGTGCCCATTATATCTGCATATTATTATCAGTGCCACTGTCACATAAAATTTAAAAAAAAGCATCAATAATCAGTATGGGCAAGTACTTGAAAAAAGTATTGGTACTTGTACTTAGTCTTAAAAAAGTGCTATCGGTGCAACCCTACTTACTACCAATAATCAAAGTCACATGAATAAAGATATTGTTAATAAAAGCCCCACAACACACTTTAAGCTTAACTTCTAAAAAATAAAATGTGTTCACGTTCCCCCATTTACCACCACCTCGTTTTTTCCTCCAATTTTTTTTCTGGTTTTCAATCACCTTGTGTTTCCCTCTCCTGCTCCCCCTTACACCCCCCTTTTTTTGTTTTCTTCTTAGTGTTCACAATTGCTTACCACCACTTATCAGTTGTGGTACCCTACCATCCGGTCCTATGTCCTTTGATTTTTTTTACCGCTTTCTTTGTGAGATATTGATGGGCCTTAATCCAGATCTGAATAAGACTTGGCTTGTGTGTGGGGTGTGTGTGTGTGTTTTAAAAAGGGACATCCATGCAGTTTATGATTTCGATCACATGGACCAAGCGACCATGGAATCCAAACATGCAGAAACCAGTGACAAATTCACCAAAAAGCTCAATCATATCCACTATTTGGTATAAGCCATTCTTGTACCACATTGATACACCCATGCTGCAAGTTTTATCACTTCACTCTTCGGTGTATGTACAGTATATGGACCTACTGTAATTTTATGCTCACGTATACAATAACATTTTGAAATAAAATAATTAAAATGTGGGTTCTTTGTACTGTATATATTGTGCACCATGTAGACAGTATATAGTCAGGTCCATAAATATTGGGACATCGACACAATTCTAATCTTTTTGGCTCTATACACCACCACAATGCATTTGAAATGAAACAAACAAGATGATTTTTAACTGCAGACTTCCAGCTTTAATTTAAGGGTATTTACATCCAAATCAGGTGAACGATGTAGGAATTACAACAGTTTGTTTATGTGCCTCCCACTTTTTAAGGGACCAAGTAATGGGACAATTTGCTGCTCAGCTGTTCCATGGCCAGGTGTGTGTTATTCCCTCATAATCCCATTTACAAGGAGCAGAGAAAAGGTCCAGAGTTCATTTCATGTGTGCTATTTGCATTTGGAATCTGTTGCTGTCAACTCTCAATATGAGATCCAAAGAGCTGTCACTATCAGTGAAGCAAGCCATCATTAGGCTGAAAAAACAAAACAAACCCATCAGAGAGATAGCAAAAACATTAGGTGTGGCCAAATCAACTGTTTGGAAGATCCTTAAAAAGAAAGAATGCACCGGTGAGCTCAGCAACACCAAAAGACCCGGAAGACCACGGAAAACAACTGTGGTGGATGACCGAAGAATTTTTTTCCCTGGTGAAGAAAACACCCATCACAACAGTTGGCCAGATCAAGAACACTCTCCAGGAGCCTCTAAAACAGGAAGGCCAGATTAGAGTTTGCCAAACAACATCTAAAAAAGCCTTCACAGTTCTGGAACAACATCCTATGGACAGATGAGACCAAGATCAACTTGAACCAGAGTGATGGGAAGAGAAGAGTATGGAGAAGGAAAGGAACTGCTCATGATCCAAAGCATACCACCTCATCAGTGAAGCATGGTGGTGGTGGTGTCATGGCATGGGCATGTATGGCTGCCGATGGAACTGGTTCTCTTGTATTTATTGATGATGTGACTGCTGACAAAAGCAGCAGGATGATTTCTGAAGTGATTCGGGCAATATTATCTGCTCACATTCAGCAAAATGCTTCAGAACTCATTGGACGACGGTTCACAGTGCAGATGGACAATGACCCAAAGCATACAGCGAAAGCAACCAAAGTGTTTTTTAAGGGAAAGAAGTGGAATGTTATGCAATGGCCAAGTCAATCACCTGACCTGAATCCGATTGAGCATGCATTTCATCTGCTGAAGACAAAACTGAAGGGAAAATGCCCCAAGAACAAGCAGGAACTGAAGACAGTTACAGTAGAGGCCTGGCAGAGCATCACCAGGGATGAAACCCAGCATCTGGTGATGTCTATGCGTTCCAGGCTTCAGGCTGTAATTGACTGCAAATGATTTGCAACCAAGTATTAAAAAGTGAAAGTTTGATGGATGATTGTTAATCTGTCCCATTACTTTTGGTCCCTTAAAAAGTAGGAGGCACATATACAAACTGTTGTAATTCCTACACCATTCACCTGATTTGGATATAAATACCCTCAAATTAAAGCTGAAAGTCTGCAGTTAAAGCACATCTTGTTTGTTTCATTTCAAATCCATTGTGGTGGTGTATAGAGCCAAAAAGATTAGAATTGTGTCGATGTCCCAATATTTATGGACCTGACTGTATGTGATACACTGTGGATACTGTGTACTGTATATTTTAGGGTTAAGGTTTGTTATGGGGGAAAAATGAACAATTGCCTCCACAACCACTTTATGTAGAACCCTCTCATGGATTATCATAAAAGTGTTAATATATACTTCATTAACTTTATCATTTTTCATCCAGGGAAGTTCTAGTTACTTATATGTTTCATGAATGTAGAAGGAAGCTAGAAATTCATAAAGGAAATTGCTTAAGGACAGGGAGGATCTGGCAATGATTTAATTAAATATTATCTCCTCTTATCTTAATTTTTTGTGTTTTTATGCCAATAGGTTTACATTTTAACACCTAAGGGGACAAGCATTGCTGAACAAGAGGTAAATGGAGACTTATACATTACCTCCATATAAACCAAGCCAGATGTTCCACTCATATATTGCAGGTAAGGAAGATCATTGAGATGAATTCAGTCATTCAACAACTATTCCACTTATTCATCAAATATAAAATGTGTAATTACTTGCGGTATTTCCTTATATTAAACTGCCATTATTCTGTGCACAGAAATTGAAAATTAAAATCAGTACCAGTACTGATGACAGAAGGGAGGATGAGCAGACACGTTGACTTTAAATATGGTCCATGGACAACTGGTGATCTACATGCAGGCTGGGTGGTCCAGTTCAGACTTATCTCTCAGTGATGGCAGATGTTGTACTCACAGATTTCTCCATTTCTGCTAGTAGAGAAGCCCAGGGTAAAAACCAAGGAGCCAGTTTAAAGTGGAGAGTAATCTTGACCATAAAATGCAGGCCATAGTGTTGAGCCTGCGGGGTCCTACAATATTTTCTTTTTCTCACCGCTTACCAGTACAGAGAGAGCCAGAAGGGAAAGGGGTTAACTACAGGGGCGATCAAAGGGTTAACTTTGTTCCCTCAGTGTGAGATTGCCTTTCCTAATCACTAGGAACAGCAGATCTCCATGTTGTCCCCTGTCAGAACGGGGATCTGCCTTGTTTACATAAGCAGATCCCTGTTCTGCCCCTCTGTACTGTGACATCGGGTCCACCGGGCACTCGAATCGGCTCCTCCTCCATGCAGCGCCCATACTATTGCATGAAACGACGTACAGGTACGTCGTTTCACGCAATAGAGCCACCCTGCCACAGTATATATGCGGTGGACGAACTTTAATTGGCTAAATGGCCCTCTGTTCTCGAGTAACAAAACAACTAGAACACAATTTGCACAGTGCTGAGCTTTATAAATATTTGTTTTTACTAACTAGAGCCACACTTTAGCTGGTCCCCGCTTTTGTGCAAGTATAGCAGTCTATTCATTTGACTGGCCTTCTGTACCTGCATTTCTGGCAGGGAAAAAGTCCCTGCCATTTTTTTTTAAACGTGGCCTCGTGGAACAGCATGGTGATTTTGCACCATGTGGTTTCCGACTACATTCTCTGATGCGTGGTGATGCCATTTAGAATTAATGTTACCCCACACTTCTGCAAGAAAGCAGCGTGTTTTGCCTGTTGTGTTGCTATGGCTATTTTAGTGATTTTTATAGCATAAATGTAAGAATGATGTATTTTAGTTACATGTATTGTATTTAGAAGCTAGGCTTCCCCTATTCATAACTAATAAACTCGTTGGACTGGTAGTGATGCTGCAGGAAGTATGCTAGGGGAAAAGAGGACTTAAACACAGCCATGTCCTGAAGACACAAAGGAACTGCTAGTTGTGGTGGACTTCAAGAAGCAAGGAGCAGATGCCTACCACATACATTGTACATGCGTATTTGCTTGGAAGGATAGATAGCATGTGCATGTTGTAGGAATACTTTGTAATACTTTGCGTGTTGTGTATTGTTTGTCCCACAAGTGAGTACAGCATTTTTGTTTAGTAAAGCAAATTAATATATACTACAAATGTTTTTATGCTTCCTTACTTTTTCTGCAAAGTACATTAACCACCAGTACAGGAAATTTGGCACTGCGCTAATTTAACTGCTAATTGTGCAGTCATGCAACACTATACCCAAACAAAATGTATGTCCTTTTTCTTCCCACATATAGAGCTTTCTTTTGGTGGTATTTGCTAATCACTGGGATTTTTATTTTTTGTGATATAAACGTAAAAAAAAAAGACAGAAAATATTAAAAAAATGATATTTTCTACTTTTGTTATAAAAAATATCCAATAAACTCAATTTTTGTCATACATTTAGGCCAAAATGTATTCAGCTACATGTCTGGTAAAAAAAAATATCAATAAGCGTATATTTATTGGTTTGTGTAAAAGTTATAGCATCTACAAACTATGGTATATACAATGGATATAAAAAGTCTACACACCCCTGTTAAAATGTCAGGTTTCTGTGATATAAAAAAATTACACAAAGATAAATAATTTCAGAACTTTTTCCACCTTTAATGTCACTTATAAACTGTACAACTCAGTTGAAAAACAAACTGAAATCTTTAAGGGGGGGAAGTAAAAATAAAAAACTAAAATAATGTAGTTGCATAAGTGTGCACACCCTCTTTTAACTGGGAATGTAGATGTGTTCCGAATTAAGCAATCACATTCAAACTCATGTTAAATAGGAGTCAGTACACACCTGCCATCATTTAAAGTGCCTCTGAATAACCCCAAATAAAGTTCAGCTGTTCTAGTAGGTCTTTCCTGACATTTTCTCAGTTGCATCCTACAGCAAAAGCCATAGTCCGCAGACAGCTTCCAAAGCATCAGTGGGATCTCATTGTTAAAAGGTATCAGTCAGGAGAAGGGTACAAAAGAATTCCCAAGGCATTAGATATACCATGGAACACAGTGAAAGACAATCCTCATCAAGTGGAGAAAATATGGCACAACAGTGACATTACCAAGAACTGGACATCCCTCCAAAATTAATGAAAAGACAAGAAGAAAACTGTCCAGGGAGGCTGCCAAGAGGCCTTCAGCAACATTAAAGGAGTTTCAGGAATACCTGGCAAGTACTGGCTGTGTGGTACATGTGACAACAATCTCCTGACTCTTCTGGGTTATGGGGTAGATTGGCAAGATAGAAGCCTTTTCTTACAAAGAAAAACATGCAAGTCTGGCTAAATTTTGCAAAAACATATCAGAAGTCTCCCAAAAGCATGTGGAAAAGGTGTTATGGTCTGATGGAGTCAAGGTTGAACTTTTTGGCCATAATTCCAAAAGATAGGTTTGCAACATTGCACATATCCAAAAGAACACCATATCTATAGTGAAGCATGGTGGTGGCAGCATCATGCTTCGGGGCTGTTTTTCTTCAGCTGGAACAGGGGCCTTAGTCAAGGTAGAGGGAATTATGAAAAGTTCCAATTACCAGTCAATATTGACATAAAGGCTTCTGCTAGAAAGCTGAACATGAAGAGGAACTTCATATTTCAGCAAGACAATGACCCAAAGCTTTTAAAGTTTTGGAATGGCCCAGCCAGAGCCCAGACCTGAATCCAATTGAAAATCTGTGGAGCGATCTGAAGAGGACAGTGCACAGGAGATGTTCTCGCAATCTGACAGATTTGGAGTGTTTTTGCAAAGAAGAGTGAGCAAATATTACCAAGTCAAGATGTGCCATGCTGATAGACTCATACCCAAAAAGACTGAGTGCTGTAATAAAATCAAAAGGTGCCTCAACAAAGTATTAGTTTAAGGATGTGAACACTTATGCAACCATATTTAGTTTTTTAATTTTACTTATCTCCATCTAAAAGATTTCAGTTTGTTGTTCAACTGAGTTGTACAGTTTATAGGTCACATTAAAGGTGAAAAAAGTTATGAAATGATTTATCTTTGTCTCATTTTTTTACATCACAGAAACCTAACATTTTAACAGGGGTGTGTATACTTTTTATACCCATTATATATTGCTCACGAATGCCACGGCCATATGTGGAATTACACCCCAAAAAACTTTCTGCTGCCTCTCCTGAGTATGGGGATACCACATGTGAGACTTTTTGGTATTTTGGTAGCCTAGACGCATACGTGTGCCGAAAACCAATCACCGCCTTCAAGATTTCAAAGAGCGTAAATTGCTCATTTCACTTCCTCACTACATATCACAGTTCCGGAGGCCCTGAAATGCCAAGATAACACAACCCCCCCCGGATTACCCCTTTTCGGAAAGTAGACACCCCAAGCTATTTGCTGAGAAGCATGTTGAGTCCATGGAATATTTTATGTTGTGCCACAAGTTTCTGAAAAATTACATATTTTTTTTTATTTTATAATTTTTTTTTTACACAAAGTTGTCGCTTAAATGACATATTGCTCACACATGCCATGGGTATATGTGGAATTACACCTCAAAATACATTCTGTTGTTTCTTCTGATTATGGGGTTGCCACACGTGAGAGACTTTTTGGCAGTCTAGCCACGTACAGGACCCAAAAACCAATCACCGCCTTCAGGCCTTCTAATGCCGCCTACACACGATCGGAATTTCCAATGGGAAATTTTCGATGTGAGCTTGTTGTCAGAAAGTCCGACTGTGTGTATGCTCCATCGAACATTTGCTGTCGGAATTTCCGCACACAAATGTTTGAGAGCAGGTTCTCAAATTTTCCGACAACAAAGGAAAGTCTGATCGTGTGTACACAAGTCCGACACAAAAAAGTCCACGCATGCTCAGAATCAAGTACGAGTCTTGTAAAACTAGCGTTCGTAATGGAGATAGCACATTCGTCACATAGCAAATTTTTAAATCCTTCAATGCAGCGAATTCTCTTCTTCTTCTTCTGACAAACAGATTTTTAAGTATTTTTCGTGATCTCATGAAAAATCTTTGTTTTTGTAAGTTTTTTTTTTATCAAGATCTCCATAATAATCTTTTTTTTATTTTTTATAGTGATCTCCTTTTTTTTTTGTTAAAAATTTCTCCAGATCTCCAGAATAAAATTTTTATTTTTTTTCTAGTGATCTCAATAATATTTTTTTGTCGTTTTGTGTGTCAAGTTACCACAACACCATTATTATCTTGTATTTCTTACCTCAAATAGGTTGGTTGGTGTTGGTGTCCCTTGTTAATTTGACATTGTATTTTTGAAATGTACCTGCCTACTCACAAACTGTCCTTTTTGAAGTAAAACACATAGCCAAGTATTTGTCCAAACCAAAAATTAAAATTTATTAGGGGTCCTAATAAAATAAAGAGGAAGGCAACGCTGGAGAAACAGTTGGAATTGGTGAAGCCTTTGTACCCCAGGGCAGACATCAATTATTTGACAGGCCAAATTGGTAACCTGAGGAGTCCATTTAATAGGAAGCACAATACGGTCCAGGACTCCAAGAGATCGGGAGCAGCAGCAGATGACATATATGACCCCAGGCTGTGGTCTTACCACAGCCTGCGTCTTTTGCCAGACCACACCAAACCCAGGCCATCGCTCTCAACACTTCCTTCCATGCTTCTGCCGTTGGTTGGGTGGCTGCTGTCGTGGGTTGGGTGGCTGTGTTGATGGAGGTGTTGCTGGAGGTGGTGGAGTAATATGGTCCAACTCACACAGGTGGGTTTTAGTTGTGAGTTGGCCCCTCATCCCCTTGTTTAGGGCCTGAATTATTATCTCCTCACAGATGAAACATTGGCCCACCTCCATTTCTTCCAGTTTACTGGCTGTCAGACAGCCATACAACTTAGGGCCACCAGGGATGGTTGTGAGGACCGCAGTAGCCTGCCCAATCAAAACAGTCACTGACTCCTCCAGGTTCTTCACCTTCCTGGTCCTTTTTGTTGGAAGGTGGAGGGGAGGAACCTGGGATTCGGCTAGGCTGCTGGGCATGGCTGCCTCCTGGCTTCCACTTTCCATGGCCACCTCCTGGCTGCCACTTTCCACGGCCTCCTCCTGGCTGAGACTTTCCTGTGTATGAAAATGGTACATAGTTTTAGTTTCTTGGTCATCAATCACACACAATGGCCTTCAAATAGGTGATGTCTGCCGTGGGAGTCACCGGCTTCACCAACTCAAACAGTTGCTCCAGCGCTGCCTTCCTCTTTAGCTTGTTGGAGTATTCTGGATGTTTGACTTGCCACAGACATGGCAGCTCCCTGTACATGTCTATGAAGTTTGGCAAGAAGTCTGGGTCAGTAAATTTATCCATTTTCTTTGCAAGACACAACACAAGACAAACCCTAATGTCAGGCTCAACTCTCCTAATCTTGTCCCAATATAGGCCTCAATCTATAAGCAGTATAGGCCACTAACCACTGATGCCCCAAGTTAAAATTGTACCTTCATTTGCACGATCGGCGCTTATGCTACTCCGTCCTCCGCTCACAGATCGTACGTATGACGCATGCATGTTATGCTTTAAATACACTGCGCATGCATGAAACTCCGCCCTTGACCTTCTTTCTAGTGTATTCCCCGCCCCTTCTCTTACGGCGCAGTGGAGGAGCACATGGCGGAGAGACAGCAGGTGCGTGATAATAGCAGCAATGAGGAGGACGACGAAAGCCCGAAGCAAGGCAGTTCACCAGAAGGTAGAGCAGCACTAGTACTAGCACTCTGCTGCATACGGAATCATGCGATTGTAGCACCTCAGCAACCTGGTACACCTGACCTTAGCGGGGACCTCTATTCTGTCGTCAGAGCTATCTGTCAGGGTGCCGCTGCCCTCTACAGGTTTGTATTCTGAGCCTGATTCTGACAGTGAGGCTTCCCCATCGCTCTCATCTGTCATGCTCAGAATCCTGTAGGCTTCTTCACCAGTGTACCTTTTGCTTGACATTATGGCCGCTAAATGTATAGGTACCTAATGCGACTCATGGGTAAACAAGTACCTGGCTGTGAGAGACTGCTTGAACTGCAAAATTTTTTTAACAGCTAGTGCTAGCAGAGATCAGGCCTGACTCTGCTAATGCTGCGGTTTTGTGTGCTGTGTATCGGAAGTGACAGTGATGCTAACGCTATCTGGCATCACCCATGACACTAATACAGTGATCAGAAAAAAGATGTGTACACTGTACTAATGACACTGTGATAGGGCAGTGAAAGGGTTAACTGGGGGGTGATCAGGGGGCTAAAACTTTATTTTGAACTATGGGGCGGGACCCTGACATTATATACCATGTTTCCCCAAAAATAAGACCGGGTTTTATATTAATTTTGACTACAAAATTAGCACTGCACTGCAGAGGGAGGGGCCGCTGACATCAGCTGGGAGGAAAGAAGAAAATCTCCGGCGGGTCACGTGAGTAGGGTAGTGGGTAGGGTTTATTTTCGGGGAAACAGGGTAGGACGGCCGCTAACGCTATCTAGCGTCACTAGTGAAACCAATGCAGGGATCAGTAAAATATCTGTACGCTGTACCTAGTGACACTGTGACAGGGAGTGAAAGGGTTAATGGGGGTGGGCGATCAGAGGGTTTAATGTGCCTAAACAATGTGTTTTACTGTGTCATTGTGCTGATTTTACTCAGGGTATGTCGTCTCCTCTCTCTCTCTGGAACCAAAAAGGGCTCCATGAGAGAAGATCTCGTCACATCCTGTGCCTGTATTTTGTAAACACAGGCACGTGACGATCCCTCATTGGCCAGCACCAATCATCAGCCCTGCTCCAAGCACTGCAGAGGGAGGGGCCGCTGATGTAAGCTGGGAGGAGAGAAGAAGATCTCTGGCGGGTCACGTGAGTAGGGTAGTGGGTAGGGCTTATTTTCGGGGAGACAGGGTAGGACGGCCGCTAACGCTATCTAGCGTCACTAGTGAAACCAATACAGTGATCAGTAAAATATCTGTACACAGTACCTAGTGACACTGTGACAGGGAGTGAAAGGGTTAACTGGGGAGGGCGATCAGAGGGTTTAATGTGCCTAAACTATGTTTTTTACTGTGTCTTTGTGCTGATTTTACGCAGGGTGTGTTGTCTCTTCTCTCTCTGGAACCGAAAAGGGCTCCATGAGAGAAGATCTCGTCACATCCTGTGCCTGTATTTTGTAAACACAGGCACGTGTTGATCCCTCATTGGCCAGCACCAATCAGCAGGTCCAGACCAAATATCATTGGCCTGGGCCTGCAGATGAATCGGTGCTGAAGCAAATCGCGACACTTCAGAGTGGGCAGGCCTGCGCGCCCCCTACGCGGAAGCACCGATCACGTACTAGGTACATGATCTGGCGCAGAGCAGCCACCCTGCCGCAGTAAATCTACAGTTAAAAGACACAAAGCAAAACACCTGTGGGTCAGGGAACACACTCCACCACAGTGTGAACCTAGTATAAAGTGTCAGTATGGCTGCTATTTATATATGGAGCCCCAACTGTTCATAGCAGCGGGATGCGGGTGTCATGTCCCCAGCAGCTGATTTTGAACAGGGAATAGAGAGCAATAAAGATGGCACAGAGAATGTGTCAAGCTGTTTAGGAAGAAGGCCATAACCAAAAATACAGCCTTGTTTTGGGGCCCCATTATCCAGAATATTCAACCACATAATGAGAGATTTTCTAACCTAAGCCCATTTGCTTTGAAAGTGTAATTCTTGAAAACACAAGTGGAATTGCATGAATGTCATAGGTACATTACAGGTGATTAAAACAATTATAAAAATCCCTGAGAATATAGTTTGCATTACCTAATGAAAAAAAAACAAAAAAACAAGTATGCACATTCAAAAATAAATCCAAAATATGTAAGACTGGTTTAAGTCTTTTTATTTACTGTAAATATATTGCTTTGTAGTTTACAGCTTACTTGGTTTACATATAATGACCATAATTACTCTCAGACATTTTGTCTAAGTTCAGTAGTTCGTTAAAAAAAAAGGCAGTTGTGAATTAAATGCAATTTTCTGTTGTATGACATTTCATTAATCAAAGGAATACAGTAGTTTATACAACACAATATTCAACACAAAGGACAAAGTTTAGCTAAGTGGTATTTCAGACTGGCCAATAGTCATTAGTTTTAATGAAGTTTTAAAGACAAAGTAATTAAGCTAAACATATTTAATAAGTTCATCTTATAAAATAGCAATGCCACCATCCAATCCTCTGGCCTCAGCTGTATGACTCAGGTCATGATAATATCCTGTTTCTCTAATGCCCCATACACACGGTTGGATTTTCCGACGGAAAATGTGTGATAGGACCTTGTTGTCGGAAATTCCAACCGTGTGTGGGCTCCATCACACATTTTCCATTGGAATTTCCAGCACACAAAGTTTGAGAGCAGGCTATAAAATTTTCCGACAACAAAATCCGTTGTCGGAAATTCTGATCGTGTGTGCACAAATCCGACGCACAAAGTGCCACGCATGCTCAGAATAAATTAAGAGACGAAAGCTATTGGCTACTGCCCCCTTTATAGTCCCGACGTACGTGTTTTACATCCCCGCGTTTAGAACGATCGGAATTTCCGACAACTTTGTGTGACCGCATGTAAGCAAGACAAGTTTGAGCCAACATCCGTCGGAAAAAATCCATGCATTTTGTTGTCGGAATGTCTGATCAATGTCCGATCGTGTGTACAGGGCATAAGAGTTCAATGGCGGACAGAGCAGACCTCTGAAAAATGGGCCCTGCCCTTAGAGGTTGGTTTCTAAGCTAAAGAAGAAGGGCATTGCCCTTCTCCTTGTGAGTATTACCTTATTATCAGTGTATCTTGAAAAATAGCAATGCCTCGCCCCTTTTCAATTCACTTGGTCTTTCTATCCATAATTACTGTAAATCTGCATTTCTCAATTCATGCTAAAACCCTGTTTTCCTCCTAACAGTTGGAGTTAGAGGAAGGCCATTGCTCAATATATAATATTTTGTATTTTTATGTTCTTTATGTATTGTGCTCAGGACTGATTAAGGATATATTGTTTTAATTTCTTTATACTCAGTGTGACAAAGAGTCCCAGAGGACCTGGAGTGGGGTCTGGGATGGTGTGTGCCTGCCCACAGACTGTGGGGGTTTGTCATTAACCACTTCAATACCACGTCATAGCCAGAAGACTGCTACAGTGCAGCTTTGTTGTTCTGGAAGGGTATCCATGGACATTCTCCTAGAACATGACACCCGTGCACCCCCTGGGGAGCGCATAAGGCATGCTCTGTGTTCCCTGTGTCCTTCAGACACAGCTGATCACAGATCTAGAACACGGCACCCCCTGGAGAGCGCATCAGGCATTACACAAGTAAAGGCGCAAAAACTGGAAAGCTATATCACCATCACGACTTGCAGGCAAACACTATAAATATAAATGATATATTTAGTCCATAACAGTCTATGTAGGGGTCATGAGGAAGCAGACTAATAGTATAGGATCCACACCGAGGGCTGCCTTCCAAAAAGAACTGAAACCAAGCTCCAAGATCTGAAGTAAAAAACACAAGGGGGGGAGGCGCCTCTGGGTTCAGTATGTAAACCAATTTATTAAAAAAACCAATGTGCAAACAACTCACATTTGGATGAATAAAAGACAGCATGTGGTAAAAGTATGATCCATCATAAGCGTGGTCCGTCGGATCGGTCACAAACGTCTCTGCTGGCTGTCGTGCGTGTGGCTTGCTGTACACAGCTAAAGCCAGCCACGGTGGTGATGGAATTCAAAGCGAGGCCTGGAACACTGGTGGAAGGCAGGCGCGGAGCTGTGACGTCACTGGTAAGCGACGTGTTTCCTGAGCGTACAGGCTATGATGTCACGGTAGCCGCGCTCCTTCATCAATCTACAGAAGGATCGTGGTATTGGCTTAAGAAGGACAGGGGGAGGGAGAGGGGGGACCGGGGGAGGGAGGAGGGGTTGTGGCCAAAGTAAAAACACTATATCAAATCTAATTCTATATATACACATCTGGGGATATTTGTATCTGTGAAAATTATTACAACTAATATGAACATGCGAATAGTAGAGAATGTATATGTAAATTATACCTCTATATAATTCAGAAAGTCATTAACAATAAAAATGATTAAAAAACATGATTAAAAAACAGCAGTGTAAAAACAATAAAAAAAATATATTAAATAATGATAATGATAAAAGCTCAACAGTACGGTTAAGATCAACAATATGCATATGTACATACTTGATGAGTTGCCTCCATGCAGTGGCGTCGCTAGGGGGTGGCTTTTGGGGCTATATCCCCGAATCTGGGGCCCATAGCCCCAAGTCTCTGCAGGGGTCCCCAAGGGGAGGGGAGGCTCTCTGGGGACCCTGATTTAAGGGGGAGGCTCTCTGGGGAACCTGATTTAAGGGGGAGGCTCTCTGGGGACCCTGATACAAGGGGGAGGCTCCCTGGGGACCCTGATTTAAGGGGGAGGCTCCCTGGGGACCCTGATTTAAGGGGGAGGCTCTCCGGGGACCCTGATTAAAGGGGGAGGCTCTCTGGGGACCCTGATGCAAAGGTGAGGGTCTCTGGGGACCCTGATGCAAGGGGGAGGCTCTCTGGGGACCCTGATGCAAGGGGGAGGCTCTCTGGGGACCCTGATGCAAGGGGGAGGCTCTCTGGGGACCCTGATGTAAGGGGGCTCTCTGGGGACCCTGATGTAAGGGGGGCCTCTCTGGGGACCCTGATGTAAGTGGGGGCTCTCTGGGGATATATACACACACACATGTATATTATTGTATATACATGTGTATGCCCGCCCAAGCGTATGACTTTCTTTACTACGCTGCTATGGGCTCTAGCCCCAGATCTTTTGTAGACCTAGCAACGCCCCTGCCTCCATGTATAACCCATGCATAGATACAAGCAGGGAACATGGAAGCGCTCATGATAAAAATCCAGCATGTACATATGGGTCATGTATGACTTGTAGCTTATGTGGGCAATATAGTAAAGGGAAAAAGAAGGATAAGGAGAACACAAGATCAATTTTACCTGTAGAGGGCAATATATAATCAATACTTACACCACCCACATGTAAAAGGAAAATCAAAGAGGGGAGACCGACCTGTAATATAGATTAGGTAGTTAACATATATAGGAGCAAGGCTAGAGAACAAAAATATAGCACCAGATAGTATATTTATAGGATAGTGGCAATCTCAATACTCTCATTTATTCCCCTGGCGACAGTACTTTCAAAGTGTAGATCCAGTAGGTAAATAAGAATTGCCTGCTGTAGGCTTAGTATAGTTTTTTGAGGTGATAGTAGAGCCATTGTGTCCCAATTCTAGATCTAAGAAGGCGATAGTGGCTGGGTCAATGGCTGACATGAATGACAGCCCATAGGGGTTGGTATTGCAATGTTGGACAAAAGCAGTTATCAGATCAAAATCACCATTCCAAATGATGATAAAATCATCAATATATCTCCTGAAGAATATAATATTGGCCGCAAAGGGGTTATTTTGATAGATGAAGTTGTTTTCCCATAGGCCCATAGCCAGGTTAGCATATGAAGGTGCAAAATTGGCCCCCATTGCTGTACCTTGTATCTGTTGGTAGTATTCTTGATTGAAGGAGAAATAATTATGCATCAGGCAAAATCTTGTGGCTTCCACAAAAACCTTTGCCTGGCGCATATTGATCAAGGGATCTGTAGACAAAAATTGTTCTAATGCCATAAGTCCAAAGTCATGTAGGATGGAAGTGTATAGTGAACACACTTCAAGTGAGAGCCAAACATAAGTGGGCTCCCATTTGTATGGTGACAGTGGTTCCAAAAGGTGAGTGCCATCGCGAATGTATGATTGTATTTGGGCAACTATGGGTTGTAAAAATTGGTCTATATACAAACTAAAGCCCGTAGTAACGCTATCCATAGCTGCCACAATGGGTCTGCCCGGAGGATCCTGTAGACTTTTATGGATCTTTGGCAGATGGTAAAAATAAGGTATTTGTTAGAAAGTCTTTCGCCAAAAAGAACTCTCTGTTTTGGTAATAATACCTTCTTGAAGGGCAGTGGAAATCAATTGGTCAGCTTCAATAGCGTAATCAGCTGTAGGCTCGTGAGACCTACTGGATCTACACTTTGGACATACTGCCGCCAGGGGAATAAACGAGAGTATTGAGATTGCCACTATCCTATAAATATACTATCTGGTGCTATAATTTTGTTCTCTATCCTTGCTCCTATATATGTTAACTACCTAATCTATATTACAGGTCAGTCTCCCCTCTTTGATTTTCCTTTTACATGTGGGTGGTGTAAGTATTGATTATATATTGCCCTCTACAGGTAAAATTGATCTTGTGTTCTCCTTATCCTTCTTTTTCCCTTTACTATATTGCCCACATAAGCTACAAGTCATACATGACCCATATGTACATGCTGGATTTTTATCACAAGCTCTTACATGTTCCCTGCTTGTATCTATGCATGGGTTATACATGGAGGCAACTCATCAAGTATGTACATATGTATATTGTTGATCTTAACCGTACTGTTGAGGTTTTATCACTATCATTATTTAATATAGATTTTTTATTGTTTTTACACTGCTGTATTTTAATCATGTTTTTTAATCATTTTTATTGTTAATGACTTTCTGAATTATATAGAGGTATAATTTACATATACATTCTCTACTATTCGCATGTTCATATTAGTTGTAATAATTTTCACAGATACAAATATCCCCAGATGTGTATATATAGAATTAGATTTGATATAGTGTTTTTACTTTGGCTACAACCCCTCCTCCCTCCCCCCGCCCCCCCCACCCCCCCCTCTCTCCCCTTGTCCTTCTTAAGCCAATACCACGATCCTTCTGTAGCTTGATGAAGGAGCGCGGCTACTGTGACATCGTATCCTGTACGCTCAGGAAACGCGTCGCTTACCAGTGACTTCACAGCTCTGCGCCTGCCTTCCACCAGCGTTCCAGGCCTCGCTTTGAATTCCATCACCACCGCGGCCGGCTTTAGCGGTGTACAGCAAGCCACACGCACGGCAGCCAGCAGAGATGTTTGTGACCGATCTGACGGACCCCTCTTGTGATGGATCATACTTTTACCACATGCTGTCTTTTATTTATCCAAATGTGAGTTGTTTGCACATTGGTTTTTTTAATAAATTGGTTTACATACTACACCCAGATGCGCATCAGGCATGCTCTGTGTTCCCTGTGTCCTTCAGACACAGCTGATCACAGATCGGGGTAAAGGAATAATCACAGCCACCCTTTACCATGTGATTAGCTGTGTTCAATCACAGCTGATCACATGTAAACAAACTTGCAGTTTTTCGGAATTTCTTTGCTCTGTCATAGCACGAGGAAAGAACAGCCAATAACCAGTAAGTCTAAAAGGACATATTTACAGTGATAATCAGGGCACTGATCATCGATGTCATGATAATCAGTGCAGTCCCATCATTATTGCCTATCAGTGCCCATCAGTGCAGCTTACCCGTGCCCATAAGTGTTGCCACATCAGTGCAGCCTCACCAGTGTCCATCAGTGCAGCTTCATCAGTGTCCATCAGTGCAGCTTCATCAGTGCACATAATTGAAGAAGAAAAACTACTTATTTGCAACATTTTTTAGGAGAAACTAATGCCGCGTGCACACGACCGAACTTTACAGAATACTTTGTCCTGCGGACTTTTTCGACGGACTTTACGACAGACTTTCCGAATGGACGGACTTGCCTACACATGATCAACCAAAGTCCGACGGATTCGTACGTGATGACGTACGACCGGACTAAAACAAGGAAGTTCATAGTCAGTAGCCAATAGTTGCCCTAGCGTCGGTTTTTGTCCGTTGGACTAGCATACAGACGAGCGGACTTTTCGACCGGACTCGAGTCCGTCAAAAAGATTTGAAACATGTTTCATTTCTAGGTCCGTCAAACTTTTGGGGAAAAAAAGTCCGCTGGAGCCCACACACGATCAAATTGTCCGACGGACTCCGGTTCGCTGGACCAAATATGCCGTAAAGTCCGGTCGTGTGTACGCGGCATTAGAAAAACTTTTTTTTTTTTCAAAATGTTTAGACTTTTTTCGTTTAGCAAAAAACAAAAAAACCCAGTGGTGATTAAATAACATCAAAAGAAAGCTCTATTTCTCTCAGAAAAATGATAACAATTTCATATGGGTACAGTGTTGCATGACCACGCAATTGTCATTCAAAGTGTGACAGCACTGAAAATTGGCCTGGGCAGGAAGGGGGAGAAAGTGCCCAGTATTGAAGTGGTTAAAGGCTCCAGAGCATGACTGTTTTGCACAGATAGAAATTGTAGAGTTGCCTGTTTTGGGCTCTAGGGCCTGCAGAGTAGGCGTGAGGGTGGGCTCTCTGGCATTAGTTCATGTTGGTGTTTTCCCCTGTCTAGTAAAACCCTTTGTAATTTTTGTTTAACAGTGAGTTCTTCTTTTAGGAGGGTGTATGTGTTGTGCATGTGTCTCTGTCCATAATACTAAATGGAGGGAATGCAGGGACAGCCAGTAGGCTGGATTTGAGTTTGGGTATGCTAAAATGTCCCCATGTGAGGGAAAAACTTTTTGTGAAAACTCTGGAGAAAAAATAAAGGAGTCTTTTGTGTGTCTGTGGACTGAACTTTTGTGTGTGTCCCACCGTTTGATGCTAAACCCTAACTGTATATTTTCATATTTAACCACTTCCCGACCAGCCGCCGCAGATATACTGCGGCAAGTTGACATCCCCTGCGCGCATCGACGTACCGGTAAGTCGGTCCGTGCAGTAGCTTTTGTGGGAAAGAGAGCCAGAATGGGATCTGTCAATGTAAACAAACGGATCCCCATTCTGACAGAGGAGGAGAGAAAGATGTGCTGTTCCTAGTGATCAGGAACAGTGATCTCTCTCTTCTCCCAGGCAGCCCACCCCACATACAGTTAGAAACACCTCTCAGGGAACACAGTTAACCCCTTGATCGCCCTCTAGTGTTAAGCCCTTCCCTGCCAGTGCCATTTATACTGTAATCAGTGCAGTTTTATAGCACTGATCTCTGTATAAATGTCACTGGTCCCAAAAAAGTGTCAAAAGTGTCCGATCTGTCCGCCGCAATGTTGCAGTCCCGCTAAAAATCGCTGATCACCACCATTTCTAGTAAAAGAAAAATAATAATAATGCCATAAAAATATCTCCTATTTTGTAGATGCAATAAATTATTCTCAAACCAATCTATATACGCTTATTGCGATTTTTTTTTTACCAAAAATATGTAGCAGTATACATATTGGCCTCTAAACTGATGAATACATTTTTTTTTTTTTTTATATGTATTATTGCAGAAAGTCTCACATTGATTCAACTTCCATCAGACTTTAATGAACGGGATACGATTTTGATCTGACTTGTCCTTTGGCCAATCAAAACAATGCCAGTGTGACATAAATTCCTTTTGCTGCTGCTGTAATACATGTCGGAAGTCAGATAGGTACAACTTAATTGATATTTAATGGGCTGAAATCAGACCAAAGTCGGACCAAAGTAGTGAGGGAACATTTTCCAAAGTCGGACTAGATAAGACAACTTTCATAGGTAATCATTGATTTATACATGTCATACGACATGTGCTCTCAAAGTCAGGGCGTATGTCATACCAGTGTGAACTGGGCCTCAATGCTCACATTGTGAAGCCTATCATTTACAGAAGATGGAAATGTGCTCTTTAATGGGTATGTTGCGTATTTCTATTGTAAATAAAGGTAACTAACCTCTTCACATAATTGCTCACTTTAGCATTTCTCTCCCAGCTGCGGCTAGAGTTTGTCTTTACCTGCACAGAATTTATTTTTGAAAAACATCCAAATATCGCCCATGGCAGAATTTCAAGTCTTAATTCATGCTCCTCTTCCATGGTGTTGGCCAAGAATCTATAGAACAAGGAGCAGTCAGAATGCCTGTGTTCATTTACAAGATTGTCTCATAAAACATGACATTAATAGATAATTATAACTATAACTAATAATAATTAAATCCAAAGGCGTCACAGGATGTATCTTGAAGGTGAAATGTGATGGAATTTGTATAGTGTTGTAAGTCTAAATTATTATTATTATAAGTAGTAGTAGTAAATAAAAGTGCAAATAACACTCAACATTCAAGGTAAAATGCACTCTTCTGTACTTTTCACTGAAAAGGTCCCACCAAACCCACTCAGCCCAACCCCAGGTACCAATGTTGTGGCCTATGCTAAGCCAGGTTTGGCTCATCTTTTGAAAATTCCCTATAAATGATGATATAACATGACTTTTATTGTTTTACAGTCACTAATATTACAATAACTTATGTCAACAAAGTAAACCAGAACCGCTTCAAGACTGTCCCAGGTACATTTACTGTAGCGGGGCGGCCTCTTTGGGTGAAATCACGTACCCGTACCTAATTCTGCTTTTCCCGATCTGGGGCGCCGCCGGCAGCCAGCTCCCGCTGTGATTTGACACAGCGGAAGTCAATTAGCGGGTTCTGCGGACCCCCGGTTGTTACCGAGGCAGACAGAAGGACGGTCTGTCTATGTAAACAAGGCTGAACGCCATTCTGTGACAGGACAAGACAGATATCTTGTGTTTCAGCTAAGCTAGAAAACAGATCTCTGTCTTCTTACAGTTCAAGCACACCCCACACAGTTAGAAAGCACCCCCTACGAACACATTTAACCCTTTGATTGCCCCTGATGTTAACCCCTTCCCTGCCAGTGTCATTAGTACAGTTACCATGCATATTTTTTAGCACTGATCACTGTATTGGTGTCACTAGTCCCCAAAAAAGTGTCACTTTGTGTCCGCCACAATATTGCAGTCCTGCTAAAAGTTGTTGATCACCGCCAGGTGAAAACGAAAAATTCCATAAAGATATCCCATAGTTTGTAGACGCTATAACTTTTGCGCAAACCAATCAATATACGCTTATTAGGATTTTTTTTTACCAAAAATATGTAGCAGAATACATATTGGCCTAAACTGAAGAAGAAATTTAGTTTTTTACATGTTTTTATTGGATGTGTTTTATAGCAGAAAGTAAAAAATATTGTTTTTTTCTCAAAATTGTCGGTCTTTTTTTGTTTATATCGCAAAAAATAAAACCTGCAGAGGTGATCAAATACCACCAAAAGAAAGCTCTATTTGTGGAAAAAAAAAGGACATCCAGTTTGTTTGGGTACAGTGTCGCACGACCGTGCAATTGTCAGTTAAAGTAACACAGTGCCGTATTGCAAAAAATGGCCTGGTCATAAAGGGTTGTAAACCTTCTGAGGCTGAAGTGGTTAAAGAGGAAGTAAACCCTGATGGGTTTTACTTTCTTTTTTGTTCCCTGCAAAGTAAAAGCATAATGTGCTAGTATGCATCACATACTAGCACATTATGTGACACTTACCTGAAAACGAAGCTCGTGCTGTCCCCGCTGGAGGCCGCATCTATGTTCGTCCCTCTTCCTTCCGGGTCCGTGGGCTCTGTGACTGGCCGGAGTCACGTGATGTCACTCACGCGCATTTGCGCAGGAGCCACCAGTAACGGCACTTACTAGTGAAGAAATGGCACGGAGGGCCGTTTCTTCACAGCGCATGCGCCGATGACATCATCAGTGCAGTACAAAGTACATATCTCTGAAACGACGTATGTTATTATAGGCTTACCTATAGGTAAAACTTGAAAATGGAGGTTTACAACTTCTTTATTTGTTTACATAACTAGATAGAGTTTTCTATCGGGTTATAACATCCATGAAGAAGGTTTCAGAATGCCAGCATGGTATCTTTTGGCAAAGCATGGTCTATAGAGCGGATGATTTCAGCACAGAGGTGAGAATGTAAACAAAGACATTAAAGTAATTGTAAAGGCAGAAGGTTTTTTATCTTAATGCATTCTATGCGTCAAGATAAAAAGCCTTCTGTGTGCAGTAGCCCCTCTTATTCCCTCTAATACTTACCTGAGCCCCATCTAGATCCAGCGATGTTGTAGGATTGTCTCTGCTGCCCGGAACTTCCCTCCTCATTGGCTGAGACAGCAGCGCGGCGCCATTGGCTCCCGCTGCTGTCAATCAAAGTCAGTCAGCCAATGAGGAGAGAAAGGGGGCTCAGTGTCTGAATGAACACGGGGAGCTGTGGCTCAGGTGCCCCATAGCAAGCTACTTGCTGTGGGAGCACTCAACAGGAGGGTGGGGCCAGGAGCAGTGAAGAGGGACCCGAGAAGAGGAGGATCCAGGCTGCTCTGTGAAAATCCACTGCACTGAGCAGGTAAGTATAACATGTTTGTTATGAAAAAAAAAAAAAACTTTAGTATCCCTTTAAATGTAACTACAGTCAAAACGTTTCATATAATTTTAAATGGAGCAAGTAAGGATTAGAGCCTCTGTCAAGTTTATTCCTGTCTATCTCCTTATTTGGAAGAGTTCCCATCACTGGATACGATATAATGGGAAATGCCCCAACTGGAACATGAAAACAAAAACATTTGTAGCAGATTGAGGAAGGATTTAACCAGTTCCGGACCAGCTGCCGCAGTTATACTGTGGCAGGTTAGCCCGGCTGTGCGAAATCACGTAGCTATATGTTCCGCGCGCGGCCAGTGATGATCGGATTCGATCAGGAACCAATCAATCCCTAGGCCCAGGCCAATGATTTCTGGCCTGGACCTGGTGATCGCTCCTGACGAATTATATCCTTCCCCTGTCTGTGTAACTGTAAACACTGACAGGGGAAGTGATGTAATCTCTCCTTGTGTAAACATACAAGGTTTTCCACCTCAATGCATTGTATGCATTGAGGTGAAAAACCTCCTGTAATGCTGCAGCCCCCCCAGCCCCCATTTTACTTACCTGTACCCCCTCTATCACACATCGGGAATGAGCGCACCAGCAAAAGCCGGTGTCTCGGGTCCTGATTGGATGGATTGATAGCAGCGCAGCCATTGGCTCTGACTGCTGTCAATCAAATCCAGTGATGCGGGCACCGGGGGGGGGGGCGTGCCGAGTCCTGCTTTCTGTGTGACCCCAGAAGAGGAGGATCGGGGCCACTCTGTGCAAAACCAACTGCACAGCGGAGGTATGTATGACATGTTTGTTTTTTGTTTTTTTTTTAAACCCTAAACCTTTACAACCCCTTTAAACTTCTGACAATGTTTTTAACTGCACTCTTTTTGTTTAGTTTTGTTAAGTTGCTCTCATCCATTAGTTAGTGTGAAAATTATTTTCAGTTTAGGTTACAGAGCAGAGCATTGCTATCAGCATCAGGAGCTCTGAGCGGAAGTCTACAAGTGTCATGTTCCCAACCATTTAAAGCTAATGTATCTTTTATAGATTAGATCCACTACACAAATATATATATAAATATATGTAACCTGAATCCACAAAATGTCACATAGAAAACAACTTCTTTCTATATGAAGACAGGAATCAATCCCACCTGGAAGTAAATATTAACCATATGCCGATATCCGTTTACAATTTTACATTCTATGGAATTTACCTTTAGAATTTCTAGACAACCAATATAACAATGTATAAAAATGTATAAAAATGTCATGCATTTAGGGTGTTATACTAATACTTTTTTACTAATACTCTTTTTTTTCACAATTTTCTATTTACCCCCTTCCTGCCCAGGCCAATTTTCAGCTTTCAGCGCTCTAAAGCCCTGTACACACGACCGGTTTTCCCGTCAGAATAAACGCGGAAGGTTTTTCCGACGGATTTCCGACGGAATTCCGCTCAAGCTGTCTTGCATACACACAGTCACACCAAATTCCGACCGTCCAGAACGCGGTGACGTACAACATGTATGACGGGACTAGAAAACGGAAGTTCAATAGCCAGTAGCCAATAGCTTCCATCTCGTACTTGCTTCAGAGCATGCATCGTTTTTGGTCCGTCAGAACAGCATACAGACGAGCAGTTTTCCCGATAGGAATTGGTTCGGAAAAATTCAGAACATGTTCTCTTTCTAGGTCTGTCAGAATTTTCGACGTAAAAATTGGGGCATACACACGATCGGAATATACGATGAAAAGCTCCTGTCTGACTTTTTCTGACGGACATTCCGCTCGTGTGTACACAGCATTACACTTCAAATGACAATTGTGAAGTCATGCAACACTGTATCCAAATTAAATTTTTATCATTTTTTTTTTTTTTTTACACAAATAAACACAGCGAACGGCTGGCTGCAGGAGATGACGTCATCCGAGGTGGACGCGTTTCCTGAGCGTGCGCACTTGGATACTCTGCAAGTCGCGCTCCTTCATCAGCAGACGTGGTCTGATACCAATGAGCACAGATAGATAAGGGAAGAGCAGAGGGGCGGGACTGGGTAACTATTTTTCAGTTCTATTTTTATTTTTAATTTTATTATTATTTTTATTTATATTTATATTTTTTGTTTATAACCATATTTACATTCCTTGCCCCCATATTGTCACTCAGTTTCGTTTCACTACCCACTTTATTACAGAGTATCCAAGTGCGCACGCTCTAGAAATGTGTCCACCTCGGATGACGTCATCCCCTGCAGCCAGATGTTCGCTGTGTTCCAAGCCTCATTCTGAGGCCGCTCTTCCGGAGCCGGCATTATAATCACCCGGAGGATCTCTGACCACCACACACAGCATGGACATGCTCCAGGACCCAGGAACGTCATCCCAGACCTACTGATACCTTGCTTGATATTCATTCACTACATGTGAGTTGATCCTATGATGTTTTAATAAATTGTTTTAAAAAAAAAAACTGCACCCAGAGGCGCCTCTCCACTTGTGTTTTTTTGCAGCTTCCAGGATTATGGTTTCTTCCTTATACTGATGGCAGCCTTGTGTGTTTCCTTTTTTGGACGTTTTTTTCTCCCCTCTTTCATATCAACATCTCCATTGCTCACGTTATATGGACTTTATTGTCACTTGATTCTCATCTAACTTATCCATCATTAGCAGATTTATATTGGGAATTATATGAATTTTGGCTGTTGCGCTTATACTTGTATAAGACTCCACACAGGGACATGTGCCCGTAATCCTCAGAAGCCAGCTTATAAATGATGCTTGGTGGTTGCTCTGACTACACGTTTTAGTGGACGTGGCCTCCTTCTTCAGGTCTACCATGTGGTCTCATTTATAAGCTGGCTTCTGAGGATTACAGGCACTGATAGGCAGCGCAGAGAGGTGGCACTGATAGGCAGCACTGATGGGCACTGATAGGTGGCATTTATGGGCACTGATAGGTGGCATTTATGGGCACTGATAGGTGGCACTGGTGGGCACTGATTAGCGCCACTGGAGGGCACTGATTGGCAGCACTGGTGATTGTGAAGGGGACCGATGTCTATCTAACAGAAGCCGGTTAATGATTTTCTTCTTTTCTTCACGTTGACAGCTTGAAGGAAGAAAAAAGCCAAAAACGGCTTCTCTTTACTTCCGTGATCAGTTGTCATTGGCTGACAGCTGATCACGTGGTAAAGGGCTTGCTGTGATTGGCCCTTTACCCTGCTCTGTGATCAACCGAATCCCAAGGACTGGGCGGCACGAGAACTCCTGGCATTTTAAGCCCACGCTGTAGACGTCTTTTGGCTATAGCGAGGGCGCAAAGTGGTTAAATTGTTAAGCTTTTGCGGTACAGTGGCACACAAGACAGCCAGCCTAGGGGAGCAGGAAGCTTTGATCCAACCCTGTCTGTGAAAAACAGCTGTCTGTCCCTTGTGTCTCTAAATTTAGACCTGTTGGTGTTGCCATCAAACTCTGGTGACACTGGCCAATCACCACAGGGTTGCAGCTTTAACTTTTTAGAACAATTTCGGATATATGGATAGAGAGAACAGGGAATGTGAGGTGGTGGTGTGAAGTGTGCTTTGGTGCACACCATTTTTCTACTTGTAAAGTGATGCAGTGCTGTGTTATAAAAAAAAAGGAGCTCACAATGTCTGCCAATAAACCATAGTGCCACTATCCAATTTTACCCACATATTCCTGAGGACTGTAGCTCTAATTTTAGATAAGTGACTCTGGGCACCAGCAGTGAACTAAACTAAAGCTGCAATAATGAAAGTGTAAAGCCACTCAGCAAGTGTGCATTAAAAAAAGCTTCACTGATTCATATACCCCAAAACATAGAATACCAAATTAACATAAAGAGGAACTGCGATCTGCTCACATAATTTGTAATAACATCTTTGCCATTCTGAACCTTCTCTCCAACCACTTTGCATGTTATTTTATATATACTGTGATTCTGTACTTGCCAAATATGCTGCAGAAATCTCCCTCCACTGAGTCTGGCTGCATCCATTTTAACTGTGGGCAGCTGAAACTGCTGCCTGTTTACTTCCTGGATTTATACAGACACACAGAGGCACACCTCCAGCTCTGCAGTTCTGCAGCTCTCATTGGCCCTCTTATGACTCATCCCCCCTCCCTTCCTGGCAAACTCTCACAAGAGTGAGAGAGAGAGTTGTGCATGATGTCATAAGCCTAGGCTTTTTCCCCAGACAAGAAACAGGAAGTGGGCTGTATAAGGTATTTACTTGCAGAAAAAAAATTGTATTACTATCCAAAGTTAAAACAACAAGGGCAGAAGATTTAATAGATGGAAAGTTGAAAAAAATTACCGAAGGTCCGCTTTAATGTGTTAAATTATTATTGTACATGACCACATAACTATCCCTTATATAATTGTCCGTGAATAAAACTGATACAATCCACTAATTGTGATCAAATCCACAATTGAACAGACAGTTCAATTGAGTGAGATCAGATTGTGTAATAGCAGACACCTCCACCAAACCCCTTTTGGGCACACGCACTGTTTATGGATTGTCCCCTATTATAAAAGGTCTTATTGTGCCTTTATTCAAATCAATCGGACTCCTTAAACCCAGCTGGACTTTCTCAGGGCTCAAGTAATCCTCCCCAGAACTCTCTCTAGGTAAATCCAACAATCCTTACAGCTCAGGTGATAAAGCATGGATCAGTGCTCAAAAGTATACGAAAACTGACATAGTGTTTACTGAGGTATTTTTATTATAAAAAAGAAGGAAAAAAAACACTCACATAATAACTGAATAAAATCCCCAATATCATTGTAAAATCATTGCAGGGCTGCTCAGGTAGATGACTCTAAAATCAGTAATATACAGATACCTTTGGCTGCATGGAAACCTCTCTCTTGCAGAGTGCTACCAAGCCCCGCCCTGTATGTTTTGTCGTTTTGACATCATTCGGGGCACCAGGAAGTGCAAAGCTCTTCTTCTATGCAGCTGGAGGTATCTGTATACCTGTATATGTATAGGGCCGGACTCATATCCCCCATGTTGAATTGTTATATTTGTCATTTTTGGACTTTCTGGGATGAAATAAACATACTTGCAACCCTAAGGCTCCATTCATTCTAGGCGTTTTGGGATTGCAGCAGAATCACTGCAATTTTGCTTCGATCTCAAAATGCACTACAATCGCAAAATGCAGGTTAAGGTGCCATTCTTTTTAATGGCACCTAAAACAAGGTGTGGTTTTGCCACGATTGTTGTGCAATTTATTGTGCAACAAGTGCGGCAAATCACGCAAGGCTCGTCACCCAAAAAAGAGCAGGAGCTTTTTTTGGGCAACAAGCTTCACGAGATGTGATTTGCCATGCGATAAATCGCACAACAATCGCGGCAAAACCACACCGCTTTTTTTAAACTAATGGCGTTTTGTGATTGTAGTGTGTTTTGAGATCACGGGCAGAACCGCAGTGATTCTGCCACAATCCCAAAACGCCAAGTGTGAATGGAACGTAAATCTTTTGTGTGCAGCTTTTTTTTCTCCTTGCACATTCCATTGTTCAACCAAGGTGGTTTTGAGGCCCCCTCATGTGTAATGCCGCGTACACATGATCGGACTTTCCGCCAACAAAACTTTGGATTTTTGTTCGAAGGTTGTTGGCTCAAACTTGTCTTGCATACACACGGTCACACAAATGTTGGCCAACAATTACGAACCTCGGAATGCGGTGACGTACAACACGTACGATGAGCCAAGAAAAAGTAAGTTCAATAGCCAGTGCGGCTCCTTCTGCTTGATTCCGAACATGCGTGAACTTTTGTGCGACGGACTTGTGTACACACACTCCGACTTTCCGACAACAAAGTTTTGTTGGTGGAAAATTTGAGAACCTGCTAGCCAACATTTGTTGGTGGAAAGTCCGACAGCAAATGTTCGATGGAGAATACACACGGTCGGACTTTCCAACAACAAGCTCACATCCAACATTTCCCGTCGGAAAATCCGACTGTGTGTACGTGGCATTACAGTTGCCTAGTCAGTATAATTCTGCTGTACAGTATGGGCTCACCTTCACATTGAAGAACACCTTCTTCATCTTCTGAGCAATAATATTTGATGGAAGCTTTACCCATTCTTTCCTCTATCCAGCCAATTAAAACAAAGTTTTAGCAAGATTTCTATTTTGTTTCAGCAAGATTTTTTTCAGAATATGATTTACCGTTGCTCTTCTTTTGTTCTGTCCACCATACAGAACAATTTTAACATTTCTTCTAAAGCTGTTATGTGTGCATGTTATATGTGTTTCCTCTAGCACACAAAGGAGTATGAAAAAAAATTGTTAAAACAAACATTTTAAAAATGACTCAGTTTCTATATAACGTATTCTGTTTATAATGTCAATACGGTGTGTCATTCACAGCATGTTGTTAAGTCACTGGAAAACAGGATCCCCCAATGTCCTATCTCTAATTTGTGAGTTGTGTGAGTGTAGCTGTATCGTACAGATCATACTGTCTGCCTTCATATGAAAACAACACCAGCATGATAGCAATGAGCAGAATGAATCAACTAATGGAAAAATAATAATAAAGAATATTTTTACTGTATGACTACACATAGGAAAACATTTTAAGCCTGACAACAGAATTTATGATACCGTATGTTGTTGATGTACTACTTAACTTAAGGGCAACTCCGCCTTTCTCAAAAATGTTATATTGTTACGTAGAGTATCAAAACTATTGTATTTGAGGTGCTTTTATACCTTATGTAGTATATTATATTATTCATTATACTGTTCTCTTATCTCAAGCTCTTGGAAAGCATCCATTGCTCTCAAATGGGGATATACCAGTATGATGCCTTCAGGAGGGGGACAGAAGAAACATCTTACACAACCTCTAGGTCCCTGGTGCCCAACTTGTAGCGCGGCCCTCTGGCGCCTTTTGTGTGGCCCTCTGGGTTTCTGCAGACACTAATTTGTGTTTCCTTGTTACCCTTTATAGAAGTTATATCTAGCAGTCTCGTGTAATATGTCTCAAGTCTATGAATCTCTTGAAGCATGTTTCCTGTCTCCAATAACTCCTATATCGGGTTCTCAGTCTCTTGCATCATGCCCATAGTCTCTGACAATTTCTTGTATCTATAGTTTTGACCCTGTCCATAGTCTAGATTATTTCTTGTATCATGTTTGCAATCTCTAATATCTTGTATGATGTCCATAGTCTCTTACCATCTCTCGGATCATTTATTTATTCTTTATGAATCTCTTGCACCATGCCCATAGTCTGTAACCATCTTTTGTATCGTTCCGCCAGTCTATAAACATCTCTTGTATAGTGCCCATAGTGTCTGACTATATTCTGTTATGTGCCTGCCATCTCTGAGATTGAATATTCACTTAAGTGTGTGGGTCGCCTTTTGGTGATGTGGGGGCCAATCTTGAGGCCCCTATATCAAGAAAGTTGAACACCACTGTTCTAGGTCTTCTCATCCAGAGGTCTGTCATGACAAGTTTCCTTTGTTTTGCCACCTGCTGGTGAAATCTAGTATTATGACTATAGATTACAATGATTTTATATGGGAAATACTGTTTTTACAAGTTAAACTCTGGTTTGGCAATTTGATTGCAAAGTGGGAGGTAGGAACTAGCACATGTTAGTACATAAAGAAGCAGCAGTCAAATAATGATTTTGCATTTATCGTAGAGCTATAGATAGGTCAGGAGAGGATATGAAACATATGGCCAGGGGGGCAACGCAACCAGGTGGCCATTTTTTAGTAGGACCAGATTTCCATAGATTAAAGAAAATGTGCAATGAAAACTGTGCCATGGTGCCACATTGATTGGTGGGCATGGTGAAAGGAGGATGTTCCTAAAGGACGTGGTTTATTGAAACCTTTACACATCTATCAGGATCAGCTTCCTTGGCAGCTCTCAGCTTTCCTTGACATACATCTCAGAGCCATCATACTTGATTTGATTGTAGCCGTATTAGTGCAATAGTGACAGAGAAAATTGAGTACTGTCCGTACTGTCAGTATTGCTTGGACCTTGAAGAAGGGGACATACCCCGAAAGCTTGTCCTAAAAAATTGTTTGTTAGTGCAAATAATAAAAAAATTATCACGGACAGTACTCAATTTTCTCTATTTCAGAGCCACAAAGGAAATTTGTGCTGGAAGGCTTCTCTTTGGCAGATGTTGTGGCTGCATGCCTGACTAGGGACCCAATAGCTATAATATGTCCATCACGTCCCTGAATGTGGGTACCACTTTGATCAGTGTCTGAATAGTGAACACTAAGGGCCACCAGCCCAACATATCTTATTAGTATTGGCCCAAAGGGCAAATTACTCCCCACTCTCAATCTCTGTCCTCCTCTGAACTAAACTGCTTCATGCAGTACAAATTGTTTTATTCCTGAAGATGAACCGGAAACTAAATGCACTTTGCCAAATGAAAAACACTTGGTATATGTATAAACATGCCCCTATATAATGCTTGTAAAAAGATGTTGATAATAAAGAGACAATCTGTGTCCACCTTTAAACTTTAAATCTCTAAACTTTAAATCTCTAATAAATTGTAGCTATCATACATAAGTTCTCTCAGGCAGTCAGGTCACTTCATACTTGCTCACTGCCTACCATGACCTGGCCAGGGCTGATACAAGAGAAGAAAAGAGAGGAAATGGCAATCTGAAAAAAATATGCATAACAACTTTGTTCTATCGACTCTGGAATTGTCAGTCACAGCTTTAAAAAAAAATAATAACATGCAACAAATACAATGTTAAAAAAAATCTATAACATTCAGAACCTTTTTAGTAACCTCGGTCGTGACAGTATCCCTTTTACCATCCATTGATAAAATATACAGCCATCAATTAGCAAGCTCAGTAGGTTCTGCACATATGAAAAATCTGGCACTACTTACTGTGACCACACTTTGGGACTTAGCCCTTTTTAACCAAACATTCACTTATGACTTAATTGTGTATAATGAATTTTCTCCTGTTGGCAGGTTGGCACCAAGAAGCTTTCAGTGGCTGTGACACTACGAAATGCATTGGGAACTCCACATTAACCATGTATGGTTACAACTGTTCAAAATCAAACTGTACCCCTTCCACTAAACTGTGCCCTGAGCAAGAAACAATTCAAAAGAAGAAAGGGACTATTTTGCTATCCCACACCTTGGATTTTTGTAACTGTAACTATTCCTGGTCCTGCAAGTGTCTAAATAAAAGTGATTATAAAGTCTTGTTTTCTTTTAGGTAAAAATAACAGACATATTATACTCACCTACTCAGTGCAGTGGATTTACACAGAGCAGCCTGGATCCCCCTCTTCTCGGGTCCCTCCTCGATGCTCCTGGCCCCTCCCTCCTGTTGAGTGCCCCCACAGCAAGCAGCTTGCTATGGGGGCACCCAAGCCACAGTTCCCTGTGTCCATTCAGACACAGAGCCATGGCCTGGCACCACCCCCTTTCTCTCCTCATTGGATGACTGACTTTAACAGCAGCGGGAGCCAATGGCATCACGCTGCTGTCTCAGCCAATGAGGAGGGAGAATCCCGGCCAGCTGAGTGCCTTGTGCAACATCGCTGGATCTAGATGGGGCTCAGATAAGTATGAGGGGGGATGCTGCACACAGAAAGCTTTTTATCTTAATGCATAGAATGCATTAAGTACAACCACTTTAAAGCCACTTCCTCTAATAACCTATACTACCCTACTTCACTATACCCCAATCCTCTTTCAAACTACTCCACTCATGTCCCCTGTCTCCTATCTTTGTCACATCAGGGTATCTACAATGGTTGTAATTAGTGCCCCCTTGATCCCCTACAAGGTAGCTGGCATAGTTACCTTATTTCCGAATACTAAGTCCTTCACTGTGCAGCCCTGCCGGGTGCTGCACAGCCTTTTTTTTTTAAAAAAAAGATCCTGGCCGGGTTCTGTGTCTAGTGTACATGAATGCCACAAACCCATTCATTCCTATAGATGGTCAGAACTCTCCTGGATTACTGGGGGCTGCTGTAATTGTGGACCATTAATAGGAAAGGTTGGGGCTGTGGCCTACATGTGCATTAGGCAGAGGACCAGGCAGGATTCTTTGGATGCAAAGATTGTGTGATGTCAGGCAGGGTCGCACAATAAAATCTCAGGAGCAAGGTTGGTATTTAAAGGATTTATTTTAATGATGTTACAGTGCTACCCAATGTTTGTAGGTTTTCTGCTTAAGTTGTAGCTACAGCAGAACTTACCCATACTTTTACATACACTGCAAAGGAATACAAAATGGACAGGGCTAACCCTTTGAGGGCTCGAACAGCACAATTACTCCAGTCAGTACTTAACATTCACTCTGATGTGTGAGAATTCTGCCCATCTTTGGTGAATGTAAAAGGAAAAAGAGGTTCCAGCCTTCAGGGTGCTACATGTGACTACTCTAGGTAAGTATACACATTCCAGTACATACGGAATCATGCAAGATACATTAAGATGACAACATAATGCTACACAAAGGCTTGATTTTCTGGTATAAGCTTATACTGTACATTTACAGGACTTTACAGTATGCTGGATTCAGTAAAACAAAAGCTAATGCAAATTTGTAGTTTTTTATTTTTTATAGTTATTGCAAAGTTTTGTGTTTACTTGTAGATGTCCATTACATTTAGCTACTTGACATTGTGGAATGCCCTGAACCAAGTATAGCCAAGCCAATTAAAAATATTGGTAGCATTAAGAGGTGTCAGAGTGGGATGTGTAGGTGTATTTGTACTTTTATATTTGATTCTATGATGTCACCCATGTCACGTGACTCATATTTATAATGTTACTTGATGGAATGCCTAGATATTCAGGGAGGCAAAAACACACCCAAATAAAAGTACAGACAGAATTGGCTGGATTTTCCCATATGTGAAATGTGCACATGTATATGCTTGTCTATGTAGAGTCATACATTCCTGCTGAGGACATGGATCTACTATCCAGTTAAATGACATTTGGTAAATATTTGTTTATTTTTATATGTAAACACGTCTTTATGTCTTTTAGCCTCTTTGTAATCAGGGTTAGTTTGTGCCTTCATGACCAGAGACCGGTTGGATAGTCTTGATTTTTTTATTTAATTTTTTTCCTCTTTCCAAGTGCTTGTGCACAATATAGACATCAATTTTTTAGGAGGTTAAAGTTCGCCTCAGATTTTCTTTGAATCTTAAGCTAAAGACAGCAATTAGGAATAACCCATAATTGTTATTATTATTATACAGGATTTATATAGTGCTGACAGTTTACGCAGTGCTTAACAACTCCACTGCTTTGTCTTTGCTCCTGGTCAGCTGAGTCACAAGAACCAATAATCTGAAGGAAAGGATAACCCAGCCCTTTTCACTATAGAGGGGGGAGCTCACCGAAGCCATATTGTAAGTGTGTTTTGGAGCTTTTAGGGAAAGCTATCAATTTTGTTTAGTGAGAAATATTGTGCTATATCGCAGTTTGCAGTGGTGGGCTATAGTATATCCTTTTGATATTCTGTTCTCTCACACTATATACTGCTTTAATTTTTTTTATAATTTTTTTTTTTTTATTTTCAAAGTTGCACTCAAAACCATATGTACTGAATACTGTTTTTTTTTGGAATTGGTACATTTCCTCTATAGCACTGCCCAGCTTCCAATGCCTTTTGTTTCAGAATAGCTTTCTTATTAGCCTAAACCTAATAAAAATATTTGACCCCATTGACTTCAATGGGGTTAGCCGCAAAAATCTGGTTTACAGAATTTTAAGCAAGATTCGGAAAACAGCTCAAGAATTGTTCCCAGGCCTGTTTGATCATCACCAGTGGTAATGGGCCACAGGTTACTGAGGTTTTTTCGTAAATAATAGAGTTTTTGACATGCCATAAATCCCTTTTTTTTTTTGAGTAAAGTAAGCGACATGGATGAAGTAATTCTGATACATTGGGTTATTCGCCTGCCTTCAAGAGAATAGACACTGAAAAACAAAGCTGTAAGGCAGTGTAGTTTCATCCCTCCCCTTCCCGTTATGCTCTAGTTTTGTAGCAAAGCAATAGAATGAGTGGATCACAAGAAAAGAAGCAAAGAACCAGTGTCCCTTAATGTACTCCAATAATAGGTTTTTATGGTAAGTAAAAAATCCTATTTTTCTCATCACAAGGGATACAGGTTTTTCTGGTACATTGGGGCATCCAAAAGCAGTCCAACTGAAGTGAATGCAACACAGCAAACAAACGCTAACAGGCCCACATAAAAAACAACAGGTTAACAGAGTGGGCCTTTTAGCGTTTGTTTGCTGTGTTGCATTCACTTCAGTTGGACTGCTTTTGGATGTCCCAATGTACCAGAAAAACCTGTATCCCTTGTGATGAGAAAAATAGGATTTGGATTTTTTTACTTACCATAAAAAACTATTCTTGGAGTACATTAAGGGACACTGGTCCTTCGCTTCTTTTCTTGTGATCTAAAGAGCCACCTAAAGATCCTTACAACCAAAGCCAGTGTCAGATGAGGTCAGACCTGGTTAAAAAAAAAGTATGTGAAGTATGTGATCAGAAGACCAGATACTGTACGCCTTTATATCTGAAGGAAGATGTTGAACATAATTAGATCAAATAATAATTCCCTTTTCTTCAGGAGCTTTAAACGAGTTTGAGTAAGAATTCCAAAAAAATGGCTATGACCCCTCGAGAGAGGAACTGTGCCAGAGCAGCATGGAGGTCTACTAATATTTGAAGGGTTGTTGGCAGGTTTAACAATATTAAATGGGGAGGAAGCAGGGCTTGAAATTCTAGCTTGTAGCCCCTGGAAACCATGTTCAGGACCAAAGCATCTGAAATGTCCTGACTTCAGGTGGCCGCAAAAGGCCATCATGTGTCCCCCTAGTCTGACAATTGAGGGCATTGCCTCATCATGAAGATTTACTCACAGATTTGGGAGGCCTGTAATGCTGCACAGTGCTGAATGGTGGTCTCAAGTCTGACTGGGATGGCCTGTAATGCACAGTGCTCTGGATGCCAGTGTTCAGAGGAGACCTGTAATGCTGCACAGTGCTGGATGGTGGTCTCAGTTCTGAGGAATGGCCTATAATGCACAGTGCTCTGGTTGCCGGTGGTGGTTACTGGTCAGAGGAGGCCTGTAATGCTGCACAGTGCTGGATGGTGGTCTCAGGTCTGACTGGGATGGCCTGTAATGCACAGTGTTCTGGATTCCGGTGTTTAGAGGAGGCCTGTAATGCTGGATGGTGGTTTCAAGTCTGAGGGATGACCTGTAATGCACAGTGCCCCGGGTGTAGGTGGTCAGATGAGGCCTGTAATGCACACACAGTGCTTTGGACTGACGGTGGTCTTAAGGGAAGCCTCAGGCCTGTAATTGTAACACTCACAGTGGGTACTTTCTGCTCTGGACGGTTGTCGTTGGGACTTGTGAGTCGGGAGTGGGACTCTCGTCAGGATTCGGGAGGCCTGTAATGCACAGTGCTGCTCTGGTCTCTGGACGGTCATCTGAGGAGAGGACTTGGAGGTCAGTAATGCTGGCTGCACACAGTGGCTTGCTTGCTGGTAGCAGAAGCAGGCATAGCTCAGTGGAAACCGGAAGTTAGTTTACGAGGGTAAACGTCCCTGCCTCACGTTTCCATTTCATTTTCGTTCATTAACCAAAATGGAATTGATTTCGTCAGTGGATGAAAATGTGGTGTACTTTTCCTTTCCGTCACTGTGAAAATGCCACTGACAAAAACGTTTTTGTTGACGAAATTAACACTGGCAGCCAAGGCTCCTGGTTTAATCCCTTAGGAGTGTAAATGGAGCAAAAAACAAAAAAAAAAAAAAAAAAAAAAAGAAAGATTCCCCGCAAAAAGGGCAAATCCCTGACTTCTCAGACCTTGTGGTTCCCTAGCAGACATGCTGGAGACACAAAGGCAGAATTCAGGGGACCTGACCCATCCAAACCATCTTCGCCTCCCTACAGTGGGCATACTGCTTCAGGAGTTTTCCGGGACGGGGTTCCTGAAATCTTTATTATGCTTCTGATTTTTTTCTGATTTCTTTTTAATGTTTTCTAGGCAGCCACATTACCTATACCTTTTAACTTCATACTAGGTATTGTAGTAGCTGTGGGTAGTTATCAGTAGGGTTGGGAATGTGACATTTACTTATGCTTTAAGTGTCAGAACTTTAATTCCTAGCATTCTATTCTTTCCCATTCCAGGCCAGTGTGAAAGCACTGTTTAAAGAAGGGTGTGGAAAACAAAAGTGGCCACAGCGCAAACATCAATATGAGCATCTATCATTTAATAAAAGCATAAAAGTACACTTACATATGGGTAAGAGAAGGGCTGCAAAACTGTGAAGATGGTGAAGAGCAGCACAGCCAGCCAGCACAAATAGCTGTCATGCACGGACTCCAGGACTGCCAGAAGGGGCAGGCAGCTCCTGCAGGCTAATTTTCGGGAGTATATAAAAATAAGGTGTTTTGGGAACATCTTTGAAGAGAATTTCATATTCTTTTTTGTTCTGTTCTGATCTATATTGGTGCAAAGGATCATGGGATAGCTTTTCAAAAGTGGACTTATCCAATCAGGTGTAACAATACCTACAAACATCTTCCTCACTGTTTACAATTATCTTCCCCTATTCCATTGTTTCAGGTTCTCTCAGATATGCTGAGTTTTAGTTATGTTTTTGTACTGTGTTTGTTTTTGTGTGTTTTTTAATTGTGTCCTTTTTTGATTGGCCCATTTTAATTTGTCATAATCAATTCACTCTCCCACCTGCATCACCAGCTTCCAGCTACTGGTATAAAAGACATCCCCGTCTCATGATTGGGCATACTTAAAAAAGGAGGCAGGTCCCCTAAAACGCGTTGTACACGCCCCCTTTTCACCCTCGATGGTTGCTGCTTTGATCCAGTTAACCTGCAGATGCTGCCTGCCCTTTCTGGAGATTGTGCATGACAGCTATTTGTGCTGGCTGGCTGTGCTGCCCTTCACCATCTTCACAGTTTTGCAGCCCTTCACTTACCCATATTTAAGTGTGCTTTTATGCTTATTAAATGATATATGCTCATATTGATGTTTGTGCTGTGGCCATTTTGTTTTCTACATGTTATTGAGGATTCTCAGACCCGATGAGCCCTGCTGCACCACAATCTGAGCCAACATCCATCCATTACCACTCACATCCTCTCCTGTGATATATCCCACATTGATTTTCACTAAAGCTGCTGATTGATATATTCCAGCCTGATCCATCCCACTGGAACCAAGACTCCATAGGAGAACTGGACTCTGAGTCTCTCTCTTATACTTTAAAGTTCCCTTCTGACCGTGGATCCTCATTCCCAAATTTAAGGTTTGATGAGCCTGAACTTAGAGCGCATTGAGACTCTTTTTTTCTTGTTAGCAAACAGGGTGGATTTGATTTAAATCAAGTTGATTTAAATCACGATTTAAATTATGCCTTTAAATCACTAGTAAAATAGCATGATTTAAATCAACTTTATTTAAATCATAATTTTTAAAAAACAACTGTCATCTCTGTTCTGCAGCTGCTCCTCTGACCCGCTGTTGACTCACCGACATTCCAATTCACTTTATTGGGAGGGCTGGTGATGTGGTAGTGACACGACAAGGTGAGGGACGTGGCGGCAGCAGGTGAGTGGATGCCCACTAAAAGACGTTGCCATGATGGATCTGAAATGACAAACAGAGTATTGGTAACTGTAAGCGCAAACACACAAGTCCATATATAACAGGAGATATAAAGGGCTGAGCAACTTAGTCCATAGGGGACAGGCTGGAAGTTCAAGGGTTAAGTGGTAACCGCTAATGTAATGGTTAAAGTAGGCTGGTAGGCTAGGCGGCTGCTGTCCTCAGAGAGCTGGCTCTGTGATGGATGAGAGAGGGGTAGAGAAGGAAGCGCCACCTGAGTGTAGTATTAACAAATGATGTTTAATGACACCAGGTAAAAACACACTTACAGGATAAAAACATATAAAAGGCTCATCTGTATAGGTATGAGGTCCTCGGTGTTCCCTCTGATTCTGTGGTGGTGACGCTGCAGGGATGCTGGGCTGCAGAAGGTGGATTACCAGCCGGGAGCTCCTTCTGTGGCCATCAGGAAGAGACTAGGGGCCGGCGTGGATCGCACGTGGAGCGTGCATGACATCACAGGTCGTCCGTCTGCTTCCGGGTTTGGTATCCAGGGGAGGGATCGTCCAGGGAGGAGGGCTAGCAGGGAGGTTGAGAGAAGGCTACGCGCTCAGAGCCACTGCTCCTTCAATAGGCCCTCCTCCCTGGACGATCCCTCCCCTGGATACCGAACCTGGAAGCAGACGGATGACCTGTGACGTCATGCACGCTCCACGTGTGCTCCACGCCGGCCCCTAGTCTCTTCCTGATGGCCACAGAAGGAGCTCCCAGCTGTTAAAGTGGCTGTTTGTTTAGAAAGTTTGGGGAACCCTGGACTAGATGAAAGAACCATTTTTGTAGTCGTTTGTTATCCAAAAGTAAAAATGTTATGCAGATTTGCTATATTGAAAAATACAGAGGGTTAGCAGAAAACTGCAACGAATTGTTTATTTACCTTGAAAGTGTTGTTCCTAAAATCACCAGCACCGAGGACATTCTTTTCATCAGTCTACTTTAAGCTAGCACATAGAGAGAATGGACTTAGACAGGAGAATGGATTTTTTTAGTTAACATAACAAATGAAAGCAAAATAAAATGGTACACATTTTCACCACAAAGATCATCTGCTGTAAAATAAAGATCTATTTTTGGACCACCATGCAGCTGAACCAAAGTTGACGAGAGAAGTGCAACTGAAAGTAAGGAAAAGGGTCATTCAAATAGCGTGATTGTAAATTTCAATTAAAATCATATAAACGCACCGATAAAAGTCCTTTCATGTAATCAATGCTTTCTATCTTCTTATGTAACTCGTCACATATTATAAATAGCTAGGGCGTCTTCCAGCGTATTACCCCAAGCTGATATGCGGTGTGGATGGGATCTTGGCTCAGGGATAGAGCTTAATCATGAGCTTCATTTAGTCATTTGAAAGAAATAAAGTAACAGGCCAAAAATTCCATTTTCCGGTGTGAACAAGAGGGAAAGCGATTTTGCATGTTTACTAGCAAACCCCACACAGCGCCTATTATGAAGTAGTTTGTGGTTAAAGTTCTTGATTTAATACCTTTTTATTAAACAAATCTGTTTTTTTTTTTTGTTTCATCTACTTTAAAAAGAACTATAGAGAAAATTAGGAGTTGAGATTACATTAATCAATTCACCCCTTGAGGAGGTAAATTCCTTATAGAAAATACATTTTAAGAGATGACGTAATTTATTCTCTGCATTTAAAGTTTTTCCATGCATAGTGATATGCTTGTCATGTCAGAAGTCCATAAGTTTAGGTTCACTTTTATCATTGTCACTCTAGGTATGTGGATATCCTCCTCCTACTCTAGCACTACCTGGACAAAGTCTATTCCTCTTGGTAGAATATGTGTGCTTCTGATAGAATAGTGTCCCTGTAAATTCTTCCTCGGGCAGTTACCTATTGTGACTCTGAATTCTGCTGTATGCAGGGGCGGCTCCAGACAATTTTTTTGGGGGATGCTGTGTGGGTGCCGTGAGAAAAAGTGGTGGAGCTAATGCAGAGCACGCAGTGCATCACAGTCTCGTGGGTGTGGCCAGAAGTGGGTGTGGCCAAAGGTAGGCATGACTAAAAATTGGGTGTTTCTTCACAGACCTTCCCCTTTATATAGACAAAATAGTGCCTTTGGACACACAGAATTGATTGTTGGAGTAAAACAAACCCAAATGGGAATAACAATCATAACCCCCAGCAAGTGTCAAGGTCAGCAATAGCTCCCCAGTAAGTATAAGGGCCAGATAATCTCCAGTACATGTCAGGGCCAGCCATAACAACCAGCAAAACATAATAACTAACCCCCGGCACAGAACGAAAATAAACCCCCAGCATAGCACAAAAATGAACCACAAGCATGGCACAATAAACCTCCAACATTGCACAATAATTAGCCCCTTAGCATGGCAGAACAATTAAATCCCAGCATGGCACAACAATGTAGCACAGCAATAAACCCCCTAGGAATATGCATTAATAACTATCAGAACTATACAATTAACCCCCAACACTGTACAATAATTAACCTCCAGGATAATAGCAGTCAGTGAGCCCCCTTTATTGTAAAACTTACAACAGAGAATATAAAGTGAAGAGGTCAGCACTATATGTGGTCACCATAAGTGCCCAGATTAGGAGTGACACCATAGGATGCCCAGAGCAGGAATGACCCCTAAGATCACAGTGCCCCCCACAGTGATCAGGCTTGCTCCATAGAATGCCCAGAAGAGGAGTGCCCCTCAGAGTGTGCAGAGCAGAAAAAGTGTCCTCTCAGAGTACCCAGAGCAGCAGAATGTCCTCTTCAAATGCCCAGAGCAGGAGTGTCCCATCAAAGTTCCTAGAGCAGGAATCACCCCTTAGATCAGTGCCCATATAGACCATGCTTCCCTCTTAAAAGTGCCACAATTAGGAGTGCCCCTTTAGAGCTTCCCCCATAGACTGTCAAGATTAGAGTGCCCAGAACAGGAGTGACCCCCTCAGAGTGCCCAGAGCAGGAGAGTGACCCACTAAGTGTACCCAGAGCAGAAAAGTGACCCCCTCAGAGTGCACAGAGCAGGAGTGTGACCCCCTAAGTGTACCCAGAGCAAGAGAGTGACCCCCTCAGAGTGCCTAGAGCAGGAGAGTGACCCAATCAGAGTGTCCAGAGTAGGAGAGTGACCCTGTAAGTGTACCCAGAGCAGGAGAGTGACCCCCTCAGAGTGGCCAGAGCAGGAGAGTGACCCCCTAAGTGTACCCAGAGCAGGAGAATGAGCCCCTAAGTGTACCCAGAGCAGGAAAGTGACCCCCTAAGTGTACCCAGAGCAAAAGAGTGACCCCCTCAGAGTGCCTAGAGCAGGAGAGTGACCCAATCAGAGTGTCCAGAGTAGGAGAGTGACCCTGTAAGTGTACCCAGAGCAGGAGAGTGACCCCCTCAGAGTGGCCAGAGCAGGAGAGTGACCCCCTAAGTGTACCCAGAGCAGGAGAATGACCCCCTAAGTGTACCCAGAGCAGGAGAGTGACCCCCTAAGTGTACCCAGAGCAGGAGAGTCACCCCCTAAGTGTACCCAGAGCAGGAGAGTGACCCCCTAAGTGTACCCAGAGTAGGAGAGTGACCCCATCAAAGTACCCAGATCAGGAGAGTGACCACTCCAGAGTGCCCAGAGCAGGAGAGTGACCACTCCAGAGTGCCCAGAGCAGGAGAGTGACCCCCTAAGTGTACCTAGAGCAGGACAGTGACCCCCCTAAGTGTACCCAGAGCAAGAGAGTGACCTCCTAAGTGTACCCAGAGCAGGCAGAGCAGGAGAGTGATCCCCTAAGTGTACCCAGAGCAAGAGAGTGACCTCCTAAGTGTACCCAGAGCAGGAGAGTGACCCCCCTCAGAGTGCCCAGAGCAGGAGAGGGAGGGACCCCATAAGTGTACCTAGAGCAGGAGAATGACCCCCTAAGTGTACCCAGAGAAGGAGAGTGACCCCCTCCATCCCTCCCTACAATGTATCCCCATCCCCGCCCAGCATCATCCATCCCTCTCCAGGATTCTGGGGGGGATGGGGAGTTCCCAGAGCAGGAGAGTGACCCCTCAGAGTGCCTAGAGCAGGAGGGTGACCCCCTCAGAGTGCCCAGAGCAGGAGAGTGACCCTCTAAGTGTACCCAGAGCAAGAGAGTGACCCCCTAAATGTACCCAGAGCAGGGGAGTGACCCCCTAAGTGCACCCAGAGCAGGAGAGTGACCCCCTAAGTGTACCCAGAGCAGGAGTGTGACCCCATCAAAGTACCCAGAGCAGAAGAGTGACCCCCTAAATGTACCCAGAGCAGGAGAGTGACCCCCTAAGTGTACCCAGAGCAGGAGAGTGACCCCCTCAGAGTGCCTAGAGCAGGAGAGTGACCCCCTCAGAGTGCCTAGAGCAGGAGAGTGACCCCCTCAGAGTGCCTAGAGCAGGAGAGTGACCCCCTCAGAGTGCCTAGAGCAGGAGAGTGACCCCCTCAGAGTGCCTAGAGTAGGGGAGTGACCCCCTAAGTGTGCCCAGAGCAGGAGCGTGACCCCCTAAGTATGCCCAGAGCAGGAGAGTGACCCCCTCAGGGTGCCTAGAGCAGGAGAGTGACCCCCTCAGAGTGCCTACAGCAGGAGTGACCCCCTCAGAATGCCCAGAGCAGAAGAGTGACCCCCTAAGTGTACCTAGAGCAGGAGAGTGACCCCCTAGGTGTACCCAGAGCAGGAGAGTGACCCCCTAAGTGTACCCAGAGCAGGAGAGTGACCCCCTCCATCCCTCCCTACAATGTATCCCCATCCCCGCCCAGCATCATCCATCCCTCTCCAGGATTCTGGCGGGGATGGGGATACATTGTAGAGAGGGATGGATGATGTTGGGCAGGGATGGGGATACATTGTGGAAAGAGATGCGGATACATTTATTTTTGAGGTGGGCGGTGAAATCTTGGGTGAGTTCCCACACTTTTTTCCCCAGGACTTGACCCCTGGGTATGCCCCTAGATCAGTGCCTGCCACCACCATAGAGGAGATTAAGAGTCCCCCTCAGACCTCCCTTGTCTCAGCTCAGGTGCTCCATAAGGAACAGGCACTGCCTGGTGTGGGGAGGGTTGGCACTGCCTGGTGTGGGGAGGGTTGGCACTGCCTGGTGTGGGGAGGAGTTGGCACTGCCTGGCGTGGGCAGGGGCTGGCACTGCCTGGTGTGGGGAGAGGTTGGCACTGCCTGGCATGGGGAGGGGCTGGCACTGCCTGGCATGGGGAGGGGTTAGCACTGCCTGGCGTGGGGAGGGTTGGCACTGCCTGGCGTGGGGAGGGGTTGGCACTGCCTGGTGTGGGGAGGGTTGGCACTGCCTGGTGTGTGGAGGGTTTGGCACTGCCTGGCGTGGGGAGGGGCTGGCACTGTCTGGCGTGGGGAGGGGTTGGCACTGCCTGGCATGGGAAGGGGCTGGCACTGCCTTGTGTGGGGAGGGTTGGCACTGCCTGGCGTGGGGAGGGTTGGCACTGCCTGGGGTGGGCAGGGGCTGGCACTGCCTGGTGTGGGCAGGAGTTGACACTGCCTGGTGTGGGGAGAGGCTGGCACTGCCTGGTGTGGGGAGGGTTGGCACTGCCTGGTGTGGGGAGGGGCTGGCACTGCCTGGTGTGAGGAGGGGTTGGCACTGCCTGGCGTGGGGAGGGGCTGGAACTGCCTGGCGTGGGGAGGGGCTGGCACTGCCTGGTGTGGGGAGGGTTGGCACTGCCTGGCGTGGGGAGGGTTGGCACTGCCTGGCGTGGGTAGGGGCTGGCACTGCCTGGTGTGGGCAGGAGTTGGCACTGCCTGGTGTGGGGAGAGGCTGGCACTGCCTGGTGTGGGGAGAGGCTGGCACTGCCTGGTGTGGGGAGGGTTGGCACTGCCTGGTGTGGGGATGGGCTGGCACTGCCTGGCGTGGGGAGGGTTGACACTGCCTGGCGTGGGGAGGGTTGGCACTGCCTGGCGTGGGCAGGGGCGTGCACTGCCTGGTGTGGGCAGGAGTTGGCACTGCCTGGTGTGGGGAGAGGCTGGCACTGCCTGGTGTGGGGAGGGTTGGCACTGCCTGGTGTGGGGAGGGGTTGGCACTGCCTGGGGAGGGGTTGGCACTGCCTGGTGTGGGGAGGGGCTGGCAAGTACAGAGGTGCCACATGTCCCAGTGCTTTCAAAACCTGGCGCCTCTGTACAGTACTGAGATCAATCCGCCACTAATGATGCCGAGACTCACTGAAGATCAACAGCTTATGCGGCCAGAGCTGCAGTATCCCTCCTCTATATAAAAGAGTCCCCAGACTTTTTTTCTCACACAGAGCACACAGGTAAAAATGTATTTAAAAGAATTCCATGACATATATTGGAAATTCAAGTGTGTAGATTTTGGGGGTGCTTTGAGGGTGCTTAAACAATTTTTGAGGGTGCTTTAGCACACCCAAGCACCCACCTGGCGCCACCCCTGGCTGTATGAAAGCATTCTTTAGTCCACCCATTACAGTTGCACCCTAAATGCATCATTGGCTTTATTTCTTTTTATAGGGGGCCATCGTTCACCCACTATCTTCTAATGCACCAGTGACATTGACAACATCCTTGGTACATTCCTGCAGTAGGGATACATGTAGCCAAGCATTGGTAAGTTTCTAAATATATTTATTATTCCTGCGCTATAGTGAAAAGGCTTATTGCCCTCAGTGAAAATATGGTTTAAGTGTCCACAGCGCTGTCACAATCTATGGGATAATACCATAGACCAGGGTTTCTTAACCAGGGTTGTATGGAACCTTAAGGTTCCTCCAGGAGTTGCTAGGGGTTCCTTGAGCAATGAGCAATTTCGGCCTCTCAGATAAGTTCCCACTGACACCATTGATTTTTTTTAGATATCTGTTCTTCCCAATGACCAAAAATATAAGTAGCATTCTTGCCACTGACCATCACACTAATGCATCATGGCTTGGCTTTTAGCAGGGGTTCCCTGAAACCAGAAAATTATTTCAAGGGTTCCTTTGTGTAGAAAAGGTTGAGAAAGGCTGCCATGGACTGTCTCAAACCAGGTACAATAACAAATATTATAAACAAGAAATGCACAACATATAAAAAAAACTAGTGCAACATTATTATTATTATTATTCACGATTTATATAGCGCCAACAGTTTACGCAGCGCTTTACAATGTATAGGGGGGACAACACAATTACAGTACAGTTCAATACAAAAGGTACAGGAGGGCCCTGCTTGTAGAGCTTACATTCTAAAGGGAGGTGGTGGTGGTACAAAAGGTAATAGCTGCAGAGAATGATTTGATGGGGGTGGCTCGGGGACAGATGTTAGGTGGGTGTGGGATAGGCTTCCCTGAATAAATGAGTTTTCAGGGATCTCCTAAAGGTGGACAGGGTAGGGGCTGATCGGACATACTGGGGCAGGGAGTTCCAGAGGATGGGAGAGGCTCTGGAGAAGTCCTGAAGGCGAGCATGGGAGGTGGTAACAAGGGAGCTAGAGAGCAGGAGGTCCTGGGAGGAGCGGAGTGGACGATTTGGGCGATATCTGCAGATAAGGTTGGTGATGTAGATGGGGACGATGTTGTGAATGGCCTTGTAGGATATGGTTAGCATTTTGAATTTTACGCCAGTGAAGAGATTGGCAGAGAGGAGCAGCAGTCATGGATTGGTTAGTGAGGTGTATTAGTCTAGCAGCAGAATTCATAATAGACTCAAGGGGGGATAGCCTGCTTAAGGGTAGGCTATAAAGGAGAGAGTTGCAGTAGTCAAGGCGGGAAATAATCAAGGAGTGAATAAGTTGAACATAAAGTTCATATGGTTCAACTCAAGTCTATATACAAATAAAGTGCCAATAACCTTCATAAAGTGCAATCCGTGGTTAATATGAATTGGTGGCAATGGTGAAAAATAGAAAACTGTGCTGTTCCGTGTTCCTCTCCTGATGCGTCCCCACTCACCAACTCCCAACGGTTGAATTGCTTACCGGTATTTGGTGTATGGGGAAATCTTCTGGATGTATTGTAGGTAATTCACTTCCTTGTATTTACAAGCAGGGCAAAGTATGTCTCAAGTGGGTTTATGCAAAAAAGATCAAATAGCTTCCATAGTGGAATTCCACTATTTTATTTTAAACCATGCTAAAATGAATAGGTATTTCACTCACATGTAAAAATATTAAAACAGGCAACACACGCTGATTCGAAAAACCTATAATCGCGGTTTGCGTTCCAATAGTGTTCCAAAGACCAGATGTGATGTCTCCGGTAGTTCCGCCTAATGCATTTCGCTCCACCTCGAAAGCGGCAGATGTCCTCCTCCTTCTCTAGCACTACCTGGACAAAGTCTGTTTCTCTTGGTAGAATATATCTGCTTCTGATAGAATAGTGTCTCTATAAATTCTTCCTGGGGCAGTTACCTATTGTGACTCTGAATTCTGCTGTATGATTCCCGTTGGGAGAAGACAGTTATAAGATGGCTATATCCATTAGCGATAATCGTAATAGAATTCGTCAGGCTGGTTGTACCCAACATGATCAATCGATTAATGCCCATTAATGTTTTTTGAATCTCGGCTGGTTCCCGCTGAACAGGCCGAGATTCGAACCATGTACGGCAGGCCTTAGACTAGGAGATTTAAATGGACTTGATTAACGAGTTGAAGTCAAACTCTAGCTAACACTTTATACGCAGTTACAGCAAACTAGGAAAAGATTTTACATAAATGGATTAAAGCTGACCATTGTAAGCACCCTGTCAGTGATATATAGTTTGTCCCAACCCTCTAACTGCTACTTTATTTGGACAGCTTGGTCCGTTAAAGCAAGTTAAAAAATAACAGACTTACTGAATGGATTAGTAAAAATAGAGGAAAAAAGAAAACAAATGAAGTAACTGCATCTAAAAATTGGTAAGCTGCAATTTGATACATTTTTGTTTTTGGGTTTAAGGTGTAAGTTCACCTTTACAGAAAATCTGTAAGGTGCCCTTACACTGGTCCCCCTCCCTATTCCCACTGGTCCCACTGTACTGTAGTCCCGCGATCCAGCTCTGTCAGAGACTGGAACACTGATTTACCGATCCAGGGATTTGAAATTCTCCTGGCTTTCTCTCGTCTCCTTGCAGTGCTGACAGGATGTGTTAGATAGATTCTGATTGGTCTGCACCATATATGTGATGGTGCTGCCCAATTAGAATGCCTCTTATCTGTATACGCTGAGAGGTAGAGAAGGTGATTAAGCCACAGGGATTTCAAATCACTCAGAGCAGGATTGCGGGACTACAGTACAACGGGATCGGGGGGGGGGGGGGGGACAGTGTAAGGTCACCTTACAGATTTTCTGTAAAGATGAGCTTACACTTTAAACCTTAAAACAAAAATGTACTTACTACTTTCCACCCGCTCACTATCAAATGATGGCGGAGCAGTGTGGCTCTCGTTCTGGGACGACGTCTAATGACGGCGCCCAGTTTAGCGCAATCGCGCAATGTTTCTGGGACACGGAGTGACCCCAATCTTAGTACTATTACAGTGTACAGATGTCACAATATAAAAATATTGTGACATCTGTACACTCTAATGCCCTGTACATACGGTCGGACATTGATCGGACATTCCAACAACAAAATCCATCTGATTTTTTCCGATGGATGTTGGCTCAAACTTGTCTTGCATACACACGGTCGCACAAAGTTGTCGGAATTTCCAAACGTCAAGAACGCGGTGACGTACAACATGTACGACGGGACTATAAAAGGGCAGTTCAATACCAAGCGCGCCACCCTTTGGGCTGCTTTTGCTAATCTCGTGTTAGTAAAAATTTGGTGAGAGACGATTTGCGCTTTCCAGACTTGTGGTTTTCAGATCATTTTTCTGCTGTTCAGTTTGTGCTTGTGGGTTTGTATCTGGTCTTCAGTGCGTGCAGTGAGTTCGTATTTGATTATTCAGTGCGTTCTTGTCCATTCGTTGCTGATTTTCAGGTCGCTCTTCACAGGCCTTGCTGTTCTTCACTACGTTCTGTTACTTCGTTCTGACCAGCCGACCGTTTTGAAGCCATGTTGCGTGTACGTACTCATCGTAGAGTTTGTGCTGTGCGGGGGCTTGGTGTTCTTACTTTGACACAAGCCCAGTCCATGAACAGGGCGAGGAGGAGTTCATGGACGAAGAATTGGTTGCTCCAGCGTGATCAATTCTCTCACATGCCTTTGCTCCGTGAGATCCGTGAAAATAACCATGACGATTTCAGGAACTTTCTCCGGATGATGGATCCCGTTTTTCACCGTTTGTTGGCTTTGCTGACACCTTATATCAGCAGGCAGGATACCTGCATGCGCAAGCCATCACTCCGGAGCAGAGGCTCGTCGACACGTTGCGGTACTTGGAGACGGGGAGAAGCCTGCAGGACCTCAAGTTCTCAACAGGCATCTCCCCCCAGGCTCTGAGGATCATTATCCCAGAGACCTGTTCTGCCATCATCCAGGTCCTGCAGAAGGTCTATATTAAGGTAAGATTTCTCCTTTAAAATCTCATTATATGTATTTAATGTTTGCTAATGTATTGTATTTCTTTCATCATTCCTTAATTACCATGATTGTAATATGCTGTGAATGTCCTCTTTATCCTCATGCATGCTGGAATTTTTTAAACTTTGTTTTTTGTCCTTCATGCATATTTGCCTTCACTTACCTCCCCTGCATGCTCTCCTGGGCCTATATCCACCTAGTCTAGTCACTTAACAATGTATTTTGTCAGCTCCATAGTAGTGCTTACCCTAAACACCCCCTAAAATGTGTACACATGTTATTTGTGTCCTTAAATTCAGGCAGAGTGCCAGTGGCTTTTTTTGGGGGTCCCAAAACATTTGGACCCCCCCCCCCAACCGCTAAGTCAACTGATACCAATCTTCTATCTGCTGACTTTGCCAAACCCATACACACTATATACCTACCTCTTTTGTGGTCAGATTTATGGATGAATTCCCCAAAGCATGTAGTGCAAGGGCCTGCCTGAATACTTTCAAATGGTACTGTTTAAAGTTTTTTTATCCTATTATTATCTTGATAGGTAATTGCAGAATGTAAAAATGTGCTCCAATTTGGACAGTGTGTATTTATATATTTGTATTATGACACTTCTTACCTGTCCAGTGGGCTGCCAATAGTGTAAGTAAGGAGGGACTGGCCAAAGTAATACACATTATTTATGCATTCATCTCTCAATGAAGTGGAGAGGGTTACCTGTCCAAAACATCTTCCCCCCCCTAAAATTTTTATAATGGGCCATCAGAGGGGGTGAGTTATCTGATAGGTGGACCTTATACTTTTGTCTTTAAATACTCCCTAAAATAAATGTTATAGTGATTTTGGCCAAGAATGTTTGTGTCTAATCTGCTTTCAATGTTTATGTGCAAAATTACTATTTTTTTTTCTTGTTTGACTCAACAGTTTCCTTCCACGCCACAGGAATGGCAGACTGTGGCCTCCTACTTTGCCACCCATTGGGACTTTCCCAACTGCAAAGGGGCAATTGATGGGAAACACGTCCACATCGTCCCACCCCCCAACTCGGGGTCATACTATTACAACTACAAGGGCTTCAATAGTATTGTGATGTTGGCGGTGGTGTCGGTTACTTATGCGTTCCTGTATGTGGATGTGGGGAAGAATGGCCGGATGTCGGATGGTGGAGTCATCGCCCAGACTGAGTTCTACAGGCGTCTCCAGAATGGCAGCTTGGGCTTGCCACCTCCAGAAGACAATGCGGAAGGACTCCCATTCGTCTTCGTTGCGGATGAAGTGTTTGTGCTGGGGGACCATCTTATGCGGCCATTCCCTATGAGGACCCTCACCCTGGACCAGAGGGTTTTTAATTATCGGCTGGCCAGAGCCAGAAGGGTGGTGAAGAACACATTTGGAATAATGGCCAGCCGGTTACGCCTCTTTCTTACACCGATACACATGGCGGAATATAAACTGAATCACATCATCCTGTCTTGCTGTGTTCTCCACAACGTTTTAAGGAGAAATTCTGTGAACTATGCTGCCTCAGTTGGGCCTGAGGCCGGAATTCATAATGAACCAACCCTGACGGCGCTGGAAACTGGCCATCCTGGCTTACCCACCCAGAGTGCCCACGAGGTCCGTTTAAGATACCTTGAATACTTTGCGGGTAGAGGGGCCATCGATATGCCAGACAATGTCTAAAACATTTTTTAAATAAAAATATATTTGAAACTGAGCAAATATTTGCTTTGATTTACTGCTTGGCTTTCTTTTAGCTGTCTCCTCGGTTATCTTTTAATGGTATTATTTTTTGGGCCTTTTTCTTCAACAGTGCAAATGAAATTTCTTTGAGACATGAGGTGACAATCTCTTCTTCGGCTAACTATTATTATTATGTTGTGGGTCTGCTACACACACACCTTGTTTTTGTTGTTAATGTATGTAATGCAGTACTAACAAAAATATTCATCATTTTCAGCACCATGACCGAAATTTGGGGAGTCATGAAAATGGCGTGATTGTGTAAAATTATAAAGCACTGTTGGGTGTTATTTACTAAAGGCAAATCCACTTTGCACTACAAGTGCACTTGAGACTGCACTGCCACTGCACTTGTAGTGCAAAGTGGATTTGCCTTTAGTAAATAACACCCATTGTCACAGAAAAAAACAACTTTACTCAAAAAACTGCTTTTGAGCATTGAAAGAAGAAGCCACACATTGTTGATTAACAAAATTTTTACTTAAAACACAATCACATGTGCGTTTATAAAAGGGTTTTTGAACAAACCAACATGTTTGTTGTATAACATTTTTTTAGGTCACATTAAGTAGAAATCCCCTTTTATAGGTAAAACAAACATGTTTAAAACCATAAAACAATACACAACTCTGGAACTTACAAAGTTCCACTTTGATAAAGTGAAGGCAATATCAGACATTAGTATGTACAAACTGTGTTTGATATTGCCTTCATCAGATGAGGTGATGTCACCCCTGTAAAAGCCAAATTTTGAAGATGCACACAAATTGTGATTCAAAATGGAGATTTCCCTCCTGATCCCATGCCTAACGTCAACATGTGCTAGGTCCCATCATGGGAGATCAATGGACGTGTTTTGGGGTTGCAACTCCGTCCTCTCACCTACTTTATTATCGAGGAAGGGGTTGCACCCACAAAACGTGTGCATTGATCTCCCGTGATGACAGACACATGTGTGTATCTTCAAAATTTGGCTTTTAAAATATGTAAAAAATGAGTCATAAAAACAAAAATAAACAAGCAAAAAGTTAGGAATTTCTGGGTGTTTTAGATTCTCCCTAAAACATCAATGATGTTCTTCATTTTGTCGTGACGTTTCTGGCTCTGGGCTTTCCTCCTCCTCATTGCTGCTATTATCGTGCACCTGCGGTCTCTCCGCCATGTGCTCTCCCCCACTGTGCCGAAAGAGAAGGGGCAGGGAATAGACTAGAAAGAACATCAGGGGCGGGCGGAGTTTCACGCATGCGCAGTGTATATAAAGCGTGACACGCATGCGTTGTACATACGATCTGTGAGCGGAGGAAGGAGTATCAGAAGCGCCGATCATGATAACGAAGGTACAATTTTAACTTGGGCCTATACTGCTTATAGATTGAGGCCTATATTGGGACAAGATTAGGAGAGTTTAGCCTGACATTAGGGTTTGTCTTGCAGAGAAAATGGATCTAGTCAGTGATCATGATTTTATGCCAATATTCATTGATATGCCCTGTCTGTGATAGGTAAACCACCCCGATTATAAGAATAAAACAAAGAGGAAGGCAGCGCTGGATCAATTGGTGCAATTTGTGAAGCCCGTGATCCCCACGGCAGACATCCCCTATTTGAAGGCCTGAGAAGTACTTATCTTAGGGAGCACAAGAAGGTCCAGGATTCCCTGAGATCAGCAGCTGCAACAGATGACATTTATCTCCCCAGGCTGTGGTACTATGACAGACTTCATTTTCTGGCAGGCCAGAATGAACCCAGGCCAGCACTCTCCAGTCTTCCTTCCATGCTTCCTTCCACCTCAGCTGAGGTTTCTGACGTCCAACCTTGGCCTTCCAGGCAGCAACATGTGGAGGAGCCCAGCTTGAGCCAGGTATAGCATTGTTCTAAATATTTCTGTTTATCAAATTAATGATGTTAAATAGATGTTAGTTTTGATAACTAATTTCTGATTTCACAAAGTGTTTTACATATCAATAGACAGTAGTGGCCACAAATGATTGGGACAAGAATGAAAAATGCTGGGGTCAGAATGATAGTCTTTTCTATTTATTAACATTCAGTTTGCAACAGTCATGAGATGAAAATTGTGTGTGATTAATGAACCAAAAACTAAAATGATGTCCCTTTTTCATACACAGGAAAGTCTCAGCCAGGAGGTGGTGGGGGTAAGTGGCAGCCAGGAGGTGGCCAAGTAGCCTGCCCGATACCCAGGTCCTTCCCCTCCGCCCTCCACAAAAAAGTAGCAGGAAGAGGAGTAACCTGGAGGAGGCAGCAATTGGCCTATTTTGGAAGGCTACAGTGGCCCTCAGAAACCCCCCAGTGTTCAAGAGGACTTTGCCTATATTACAGCCTGCAAAATGCTGGAAATGGAGGAGGGCCAATGCCTAATATGTGACTATCTCATCTTACAAGCCCTAAATAAGGGGGTGAGGGGCCAACTCACAAGCCAAAGCCACGTTTGTGAGTTCAACCATGGTCCTCCTCCTCCTCCAGGTCTTCCTCCTCCTCCACCTCCTGCCATACCTCCAACACCAGAGCCACAGCCTGGAAGGAAGCGTCTAAGGAAGACAAGAGAGTGATGGCCTGGGTTCAGTCTGGTCTGGCAAAAGATGCAGGCTGTGTAGTACCACAGCCTGGGGACCTAGATGTCATCTGCTGCTATTCCTGATCTCTTGTAGTCCTGGACCGGATTGTGCTCACTATTATAAGGACTCCTCAGGCCACCAATTTTGACTGTAAAATTATTGATTTGTGCCCTGGGGTACAAAGGCTTTGCAAATTTCAGCAGTTTATCCAGCGTTGCCTTCCTCTTTATTTTGTTATGACCCAAAATAAATGGCTATTTATTTTTCACAAATACTTGCCTATGTGTTTTACTTCAAATAGGACAGTTTGTTTGTGAGTAGGCAGGTACATTTCAAAAAGACAAAGTAAAATTAATAGGGGACACCAACACCAACCTCCTTGAGATTCAAAAATACAAGATAATAATGGTGTTGTGGTAACTTGACACACAAAACCCACAAAAATAATTATGGAGATCACCAAAAAAAAAAATAACAAAAACAGGAGATCTTGATTAAAAAAACAAACAACAAATTAGAAAAAAATATAAAAACATAAAACCAAAAAAAAATTTAGTAGATCTGGCGAATACAAATATTATATTCATGAAATCACGAGAAACAATAAAGAAAGAAGTTTGTGAGAAGTCTGTGTGAATATGAGCAGCAAAACAATTTCATTCTTTTAGCATTATAAAGAAGAAGAGAGTGCGCTGCATTAAACAATTTAAAACATTGCAGCGTGACAAAAGTGCTATATCCATTACGAACGCTAATTTTACCAGACCGAGCAGTTCCGTCTTGGAATTTATTCTGAGCATGTGTGGCACTTTGAGTGTCGGAATTGTCTACACACGGTCGGAATTTACGCAAACGGATTTTGTTGTCGGAAAATTTTATAGCCAGCTCTCAAACTTTGTGTGTCAGAAATTCCGATGGAAAAAGTCAGATGGAGCCCACACACGGTCGGAATTTCCGCCAACAAGCTCCGATCGCACATATTCCATCGGAAAGTCCGAACGTGTGTACAGGGCATAAGGCTACATGCCCACGGACGTTTTAAAAAATGAGCTGCAAAGCTAGTACCGATGCCAGGAAAAAAGCGGCGTTAAAAACGCGTTTTTTTTTGCGTTTTGCATTGGCGTCAATACCCGTTTAGCCACGCTAGCTTTCAGCTGCGTTTCTCTGTCTCTATTCAAAATCAGTGGTTCCCTATGGGAGCCCATTGATTTGAATAGAAGTCTCACCAGAAGTCGGATCAAGATGATCAGACTTGCGTTGCAACTTGTGTGCTAAGAATCTTGAAGGGGAACCCCGACAAAATTTTGCGTGGGTTCCCCCCAAGATCCATACCAGACCCTTATCCGAGCACGCAGCCTGGCAGGTCAGAAAAGGGGGGGACGAGCGAGCGCCCCCCCCTCCTGGACCATACCAGGCCACATGCCCTCAACATGGGGGTGGGTGCTTTGGGGCAGAGGGGGGCCCCTGCGCCCCCACACCCCAAAGCACCTTGTCCCCATGTTGATGAGGACAAGGGCCTCTTCCCGACAACCCTTGCCCGGCGGTTTAACAAGGGGCCCCCAGATCACGGCCCCTCACCCTAGGTGAATGAGTATGGGGTACATCGTACCCCTACCCATTCACCTAAATAAAAAAAGTGTCTAAAATAAACACACTACACAGGTTTTGAAAGTATTTTATTAAAGCAGCTCTGACTCTTCTCCTTTCTCTCTGCTAACTTCTGCTCTTTTGCTGGGTCTTCTCCCCTCTCCGGTCCTTCTCCGCTCTCCGGTCCTTCTCCGCTATCTTCTGCTCTTTTTCTGGGTCTTCTCCCCTCTCCGGTCCTTCTTCGCTATCTTCTGCTCTTTTGCAGGGTCTTCTCCCTCTGTTCTTCTTCCAATGTTGACTCAACGCGATCTCCCGGTGTAATGCTGGGTCTGCCGTGTGCAATGACTTATATTGGCATGGGGGGCCACCCGATGACGTAGTTAGAGGACATGCCCCTTGTGATGTCATCACCCGGGGCATTATGGGGTGATGACATCACAAAGGGCGTGTATACAGTGTTAAGTCCCGTTAAAGCGCGTTTAACATCTTTTACCGCCGTCTGGCGTTTTTACAGCTCTAGCGCTGGAGCCTCAGGACAGACTGGACCTGGGGTTTTTTTTGGAGCTTAAAAACGCCTATGCCACTTACAGCTCAAAAACACCATGGTGGGCATGAGGCTACAGGCTAACATGGAGAGGCATTTTTAAGCTGCAAAAAAACGCTCAAAAAAGTGGCTCTAAAAATGTCCGTGGGCATGAGGCCTAATAGTGGTTTTAGTTGAATGCACGTTTACCTGATATTTTTTATGTTTTCTTTTCAGTATTAATGCACAGTAATTAATAGATTTGTTTTTTATACATACAGTATCTCACAAAAGTGAGTGCACCCCTCACATTTTTGCAAATATTTTATTATTTCTTTTCATGTGACAAAACTGAAGAAATTACACTTTGCTACAATGTAAATTAGTGATTGTACAGCTTGTATAACAGTGTAAATTTGCTGTCCCCTCAAAATAACTCAACACACAGCCACTAATGTCTAAACCGCTGGCAACAAAAGTGAGTACACCCCTAAGTGTAAATGTCCAAATTGGGCCCAAAGTGACAATATTTTGTGAGGCCACTATTATTTTCCAGCACTGCCTTAACCCTCTTCGTCATGGAGTTCACCAGAGCTTCACAGGTTGCCACTAGAGTCCTCTTCTACTCCTCCATGATGACATCACGGAGCTGGTGGATGTTAGAGACCTTGCGCTCCTCCACCTTCCGTTTGAGGATGCCCCACAGATGCTCAATAGGGTTAATGGGATTATGGGATAGGGATTATGCTCTGCTTCAGTACGTCACAGTACATGTTGGCATTCATGGTTCCCTCAATGAACTGTAGCTCCCCAGTGCCGGCAGCACTCATGCAGCCCCAGACCAAGACACTCCCACCACCATGCTTGACTGTAGGCAAGACACACTTGTCTTTGTACTCCTCACCTGGTTGCCGCCACACATGCTTGACACCATATGAACCAAATAGGATTATCTTGGTCTCATCAGACCATAGGACATGGTTCCAGTAATCCATGTCCTTAGCCTGCTTGTCTTCAGCAAACTGTTTGCGGGCTTTCTTGTGCATCATCTTTATAAGAGGCTTCCGTCTGGGATGACAGCCATGCAGACCAATTTGATGCAATGTGCAGCGTATGGTCTGAGCACTGACAGGCTGACCCCTTCAACCTCTGCAGCAATGCTGGCAGCATTCGTATGCCTATTTCCCAGAGACAACCTCTGGATATGACGCTAAGCACGTGCACTCAACTTCTTTGGTCGATCGTGGCGAGGCTTGTTCTGAGTGAAACGCTGTATGGTCTTGGCCACCGTGCTGCAGCTCAGTTTCAGGGTCTTTTAGCCTAGGCCATCTTTATGTAGAGCAACAATTATTTTTTTCAGATCCTCAGAGAGTTCTTTGCCATGAGGTGCCATGATGAACTTCCAGTGACCAGTATGAGAGAGTGAGAGCGATAACACCAAATTTAACACACCTGCTCCCCATTCATACCTGAGATTTGTAACACTAACGAGTCACATGACAACGGGAAGGGAAAATGGCTAATTGGGCCCAATTTGGACATTTTCACTTAAGGGTGTATTCACTTTTGTTGCCAGCGGTTTAGACATTAATGGCTGTGTGTTGAGTCATTTTGAGAGGACAGCAAATTTACACTGTTTTACAAGCTGTATACTCGCTACTTTACATTGTAGCAAAGTGTAATTTCTTCAGTGTTGTCACATGAAAAGATATAATAAAATATTTACATAAATGTGAGGGGTGTACTCACTTTTGTGAGATACTGTATATAATATATATATATATATATATATATATATATATATATATATATATATATATATGGGTCCTCATATACTTTAAATCTCACCGTCACTTTCCAAACTGAGTTGCACCATGACGATGTTGCATGTAATAAAACCTAATCAGCTGCACAAATACACAGAGCGTCCCCACCAACAGACTGTCCTGCACGGTTGGCCTTTCTTGCTTGTAGGCTTAATTGCAGACATCTACTCAATCTACCAATAAGTACATAAGGATGAAATGTATTAGAGTGGGTCAGCCTGTTGGTAGGGGACACTGTGTGTTTGTACTGGCTCTGGCTAAGGCCCCTTTCACACGGGACGGATCCGTGTTGATCCGCCCCGTGTTTATCCGCTGCTCAGCGGGGATCGTTCCGTTTTCCCCAGCTGAGCAGGCAGATGACAGGGCGGGACCCGCACACTGTGCAGGGACCGCCCTGTCAGATCTCCGCTCTCCCCTATGGGGGATCAGAGGAACACGGACCGTCTGTCCGTGTTCCTCCGATCCGCTCTGCAGACGGATAGAAAAATAGGATTTTCTTCCGTCCGCAGAATCGGACGAGAGCGGAGGCGGACGACATCGGGTGTTAGCGGATGTACATCCGCTGACACCCGCTATCCCATAGGGATGCATGATGTATGTCCGTATTTCATCCGAAAACGGATGGATGAAATACGGACATACTGTCCGCATGTGTGAAAGGGGCCTAAATCATTTTAATTATGTGTGCCATCATCAGTGTCCAATATAGACAGAATTATGGAAATTGTATGAAACATAACTCTGTGTATTGAAAAACTAGATTTATAGATGTGCATTGTTTAAAAATGGTTTTATAATAGTCAGTTACAACCAGGATACATTAGAGCCTGTGGTGGACACTGCTAGTGGTTTTATAAATGAGATTTTTAATCATGGGGCTTAAAGTGATTGTAAATGATCACCTTGTAAAACAGCCCATTCAGTTTAAAATATAAATGAAAAGCAAAACATTTGTGTATAGATATAAAAAATCATTCTATATACCTTATTTTACTATTTTTATAAGTGATCACATTCCCTCTGTTCCTTCTGTTCTTAGCTGCATAAGAGCTGGGGGGAGGAGAAGCAACAGCCCACTGATCTTCCCAGTGAAAGGCTGTGCGGGGGGTGTCAGGACAAGTCTGATCATTGGAGGAGAGCACACTGTGTTCCCAGCACAGCAAGAAAACTGACCACACTGTGCTCTCACGCTTAGTGTGGTCAGTTTTTAATAGGAAAGCAATGGAACTGGCAGTGACACCAGGGATTTCACACAAAGGAAAATATACGAAGAGAACCGGATACTTTTTCATACAAGTACATGGTACAGCAGGCACATATCAGGAGTATGAAATGCTGGGGTAACAAACACTTTTGTTAGAAGTCGTGTGAGGCTTTACAGATTCTGCTAAGTTTATGATACTGCTAAAAGTTGTACAACGCCGTGCCTGGCATTTAACCTTTCTGCTTTCCATCTTCTTTGGGCTGGCTATTGTCAAACTGGAATTCATTATTTTGTCAAATGTATTAAATCTCATAAAACAAGGCACAGACCTGAGATTTAAATCTGACCATTTTCATCGCTGACATATGAAGTTTGGAGAAATGAGGGTGGCACTTTGTTCAGCGTGGCTTTCATATTCTCCCCACTTATTTTGGGGATTATAAGACCTCGTTATTGTCCCAACGATGTCATGCATCCTGCACAGCAGTGGGACAAGGAAATTACATCATCTGAAGTGACTATCCATTGCTAGTTTTCACAAGCCACAGCCCTTGCCCAAACTTAAAAAAATAAATAAAAAACCTCTGTAGCTGTAGTCCTATGACTGCAGAAAAAAATAAGCAGCAATAAGCTGTTTCCCATCAGGTGCCTGGATGGATTAGGGCATTGCACCATGTTAGAGGTTGATTTACTAAAGCTGGAGAGTGCAAACTTTGGTGCAGCTGTGCATGGAAACCAATCAGCTTCCAGGATTTTTTGTCAAAGCTTGGTTTGAACAAGCTGATTGGGTACCATGCACAGCTGCACCAGATTTTGCACTCTCTGGTTTTAGTAAATCAACCCCACAGTGGGGTTTGCAGTCCACCTGTGCATTTGTCCTAGTCTTGATGGCCAGCAGTGAAATTAAGGGTCTTCTCCCCTAGCTACCTGAAATGTTTTTGATGAATACTCTGCTGATATGCCCCATTGGTCTTTTGGGCTGCTGAACAGCGGTGTTGGATGAACATGCATTATGTCTACCCTTGTGTAAATTGTACAGAACAAAAGCAGTGCAACCACACCTTGGCTTTGAGCAGTATGGGTCACGAAATACTACCTATGAGCATTAAAAAATAGAAGGCCTTTGTATGTAGTTGTTTTTGGGGCTATTATTTTCAATGACTCTCACCACTTCCACTATAAACTGAGGTCACTGGAAGCTTTTATCAGGTAGTCACAAGTAGTGTCCACTAGAAATTCCAATAGCAATAGAAGGGCTGCTTGAAAGATGTTAATAGACACGGAAGTTTACATCTACCTCATTATACTATGATGTTGATGTATGATGTAAGTACAATCATTATTACACCTATGCTTTCTGTTACAGCTGTCAAAGTAAATATGAAGGTAACTTGCAGCTTGAAACAGCCATATGAAAAATGTCATGGTTGTCACAAGCCATGCATTACATCATGCTGACAGCATAGCTTACCTGTGCAAACTGGATACTACTCTACACAAAAGCTGAGCTTTGATATTTTTTTTTTCTTTTTTAAAATCATTTTAAGATTTCAAGCGATTATTTTAAATGGAAATAGTTTTTTGAATTATAGTTTAAATCCCGTTACTTTTTCTTGCATGCATATCAGCAATTTCAGTCTTTACATACTGTCATAGCTATGCAGGTTTAATGGTTAATTATACCCAGTCAGCCACAGACCTTGTGTCACTGGCATCCCCGATGCATACATTATATTGAGCATTAATATGCACTCTGTACTTTAATCATCCAGCCATCTTTCTAATAAATACAGTGGGGAAAATAATTATTTGATCCCTTGAAATTTTTATTAGTTTGCTCACTAACAAAGAAATGCAGTGTCAACCAATATCAACCAAAAATCCAGAAAAAAACACATAATACAAATGTTATAAATTGAGTTGCAGTGAGTAAAATAAGTATTTGATCCACAAGCAAAACATGACTTAGTACTTGGTGGAGAAACCCTTGTTGGCAAGCACAGAGGTAAGACGTTTCTTGTAGTTGCTTATCAGGTTTGCACACATCTCAAAAGGGATTTTGGTAGACTCTTCTTTACAGATCTTCTCTAAATCCTTGGCTGTCGCTTGGAAACTTGGAGTTTCAGCTCCCCGGCCATAAATGTTCTATAGGATTAAGGTCTGGAGACTGGCTAGGCCACTCCATGACCTTAATGTGCTTCTTCTTTAGCCACTCCTTTGTTGCCTTGGTGGTATGTTTTGGGTCATTGTCATTACGGAAGACCCATCCACGACCCATCTTCAGTGTTCTAGCTGAGGGAAGAAGGTTCTCATCCAAGATTTTACAATACATGGCCCCATCCATTGGCCCATCAATACGGCAAAGTCGGTCTGTACCTTTAGCAGAGAAACAGCCCCAAAGCATAATGTTTCCACCTCCGTGCTTGACTGTAGGGATGTTGTTCTTTGGGTCATAGTCAGTATTTTTCTTCCTCCAAGCACAGCGAGTCCCCCTCCTCAAGAAGGCACTTGTACAGTCATGCCAATGAACATCTAAATGATTCAGAGAAGGATTGGAAGAAAGTGCTGTCATCAGATGAGACCAAAATTAAGCTCTTTGGCATTAACTCGGTTTACCCTAAGAACACCATCCTTGCAGTCAAGCACGGTGGTGAAAACATGATGCTTTGGGGCTGTTTCTCTGGTAAAGGTACAGGCTGACATCACCGCATTAAGGGGCCATGTATTGTAAAATCTTGGATGAGAACCTTCTTACCTCAGCCAGAACACTGAAGATGGGTTGTGGACAGGTCTTCCAGCATGACAATGACCCAAAACATACCGCCAAGGAAAGAAAGGAGTGGCTCAAAAAAAAAGCACATTAAGGTCATGGAGTGGCCTAGTCAGTCTCTAGATCTTAATTCTATAGAAAATTTATGGAAGGAGCTGAAACTTCACATTGCCAAGAGACAGTCAAGGAACTTTAAGGATTTAGAGAAGATCTGTAAAGAAGAGTCGACAAAAATCCCTTCTGAGATGTGTGCAAACCTTGTCACCAACTTCAATAAAAGACTTACCTCTGTGCTTGCCAACAAGGGTTTCTCCACCAAGTCATGTTTTGCTTGGGATCAAATACTTATTTTACTCACTGAACTGCAACTTCATTTATAGCATTTGTTTTATGTGTTCTTTTCTGGATTTTTGGTTGATATTCTGTCTCTATCATTTAAAATACACCTATGATAAAAATTATAGACCCTTCATTTCTTTGTAAGTGGGCAAAGTTACAAAATCTGCAGGGGATCAAATAATTATTTCCCCCACTGTAAGTGTTTTGATGTTCAGTTAACATGACTATTACAGTGACATTTACAACTATTCAGCTGAACGTGATCTTGGTTTAATTTGTAACCCAAGACCTAAAATTGGCTTCTTAACTCGTGGTCACAATTTGACGGATGAGTTAATGCATTTGAATACAAAGCCAAGATAGAACATTCACATCTAAAACCTTGAGCAGGTTAATTGCTGTTTGAGTGATCTGATACATGTCTTGACCCTGCGTGGTCCTGTTGGGTTTACAGCTTCATGTCAGTTAAAAAGCAGCTGTTCACCTGAATTCTTTTTTTGATACCCCTGCCCCAATGGTTATGTTACACATGCATATTCTAAGTGTGTCCTGCAATCCTGCCCATTCCTAAAGGAGGGAAAAGACACAGTTTTGATAGGAACAATCACACAAGTATCATTTAACAATTCTGTGTCACATTTTATTTCGTAAAATAGCAGAAACAACAAAGGCCCCTAGTAATAACAGAATGCCTCTTGCCTCTCAGGGAACGGTAAAGAATGCTATCTTGCCACATGATCTCTTTTCTTTTAAGCATTGCACTAACCGCTGACATATCACATAAATGCCTCTTTTATAAGCTGCCAGAGATTGTCTGCTGTATTGGGAATAACCTACAGAACCCATGTCCACCTCCCAGCAAAGTGCTTCACTTATTCCATGTGAATTTTCTCTCTGTCTGTCGTTCCAGAAGCCCCTATTATACACCTGAATGTTCCAGCTAAATCAGGTAGCCTCAATTACACCGTCTATAAAAGGTCTTTGTTCAGCTGACTTAGTGGAAAACAGTATGTAGATCTGGCACAAGACCGGCTATGTTATTATATTTGCCAAATCAGTATTTCACTGTCACTCTCAGGTAGGTGGTGCTCGGCAGGCCTTATAACTTTCCACCTCGTCTCTTGTGTCTCTTCTGCGTTCTTCTTTATCCTGAATCTGAGTGATATTAAAGACAAAAAGAACTCTTCAAGCTTGAATGTCTCCTAATAAAAGCCTGGCAGTTTTCCACTGCTATTCTTAAATTGTTCTAGTTGTCTTCCTGTCTGATTTCAAATTAATTAAAAAAACAAAATTAACTTAATGTTATGGAAGTTTGGGTTTTTCATTAGAATTTTTAAGACCTTTGTGAATCGAGTATATACTGTATATGTATACTCCAAGACAGCATGCATGTTATTCTTTTTTGTTCTTTTATGAGCTATAGACATATATACATTATATTTAAAGGTAAAGCCCATCCTCAGTCAAAACGTTTTATTTTTTGATTGAGCGCGGTACAGTTAAAGCCTCTGCCATGTTTTCTGTAATCACATACCATAGAAGCAAGCAGTACTCAAAGTTTTTAGGGGGGCTGAAGCGAGTGGGGGGGGGGTTGATGCCAGAGCTTATGAAAACATATAGGGAATCTTTACCTGTCCACCTTTTATTATTGCAAGCAATATCTTCTTTACAAAGACAGCAGGAAATATTACAAACAACCAATGCTTCAGGACTTGGCTGAGCACCTTTTTGAAGACAAAGTGAGCACAAAAAGTGGCATTAACGTGGCACTCTACTTTCATTTTCCTAAGATTTCCACCACCCCCTATAATAAAGATGAACCCAGATAGCAAGAAATTGTGCTGCAAGTTTGAAAAATGACTTGCTAAGCTATTGCTAGACTTGCCAGGCTTCACAATTTGTAGCACAATTGCAGCAAGTAGGCATTGCATGACTCCAGATCATCTTTCAAACATTCTGAAAGTCTGCTGCAAATTCTGCTTCAGTTATGCTGTGCAATAGTCATCCCACCACAGGGGTCACTATGGCTGAATTTAATGCTGTAGACTTGCAGACCTCTTGCTGTAGACTCACCACTGCAACTTTGCTCTTGCTAGAGAATTACCACACAAATGTGCTACAAATTGGAAAAGTGTCAACTAAAACTTGTGCTTCAAGTCTCTGCAAGTGTACAACTTACCAGTGAAAATGTGCAGCAAGTTAACAGACTTACAATTCAACATTGCCACAAATTTGTGGCAAGTTATCCTTGTTGTCTGAGAATTGTGTCCAAGCTGTACTTACACTCTCCATGCTCCAGCTCTATTCCCAGCTTCCACTTTCATCCAGCGCCATGCTTGCATCATTTTACCCATTTCATGAGAGCCCAGCCTGTCACGGACACCCCCCTGGGGGGGAAAGTGTCGTCATACAGTCTTGATTCACAGTATTAAATGTGCTCCCACATACTTTTGCCCTCTGTTGCCAGAGAAAAAGAGATGGCTTCCATATTGTCACTGGACTGGCAGGAAGTCTGCAGAAAAAAAAGTTTACATAGGTTTTTTTGTAATAAATAAAACATAAAACTGGGGGGGCTTCAGGTGAGGTGCTGGTGTGGGTCTTACTTTTTAGAGTTCTATTTTAGGGTAGGCATTTGCAATAAAAACTCAAATTACATGCTTGCTGAAAATACATTATTCTTTCTCTTTAATAGTTTTGCTTTTTCAGATTAGCTCAAAATCAGCTGTTACTTCATTCTAGGATTTGTAGAACAATGTACTGTATATATGTGGCCAAGCAAGAAAGCTGTCTTCTGTGTTCCTGCGTCATAAAGCAGAACCTTCGGATTGGATAAAGAATAATGACTGCACCTGGGACAAAAAACAAATGAATGAAAAAAACGGTATTGTATTTTTTTTTTTAAGGATTACTTTTCTGTATTTTCTATTCAAAACTTTTTTTTTTACAACATTATTGTCATCTTTTTTTCTGAAGTTTGAACAGCTTGAGCACATATCTATGCAAACAAAAAACCTATTAAAAAAAAAATTACCTTTTTTCTCTTTTACTATTGTTAGGTAAAGCTAACTGCTTTGCTGAAGCACAGACATACAAAGAATTAAGATAAAAAAAATGTTTTCCCAAGGATAATTAAAACTGGCCTTTTGAATCCTTCCAAGAAAGGAGCCATTTTTTAAGATCCTTCCAATATTAGAAACACGCATAGAGTTCTGCAAGGTGTCTGTAGATCAGACTTAAATTGATGAATATAAACGGTGCTAGCAGGGTAAGTTGAACCACACAACTTATATAATTGATATTATTATTATATTTTTATAATAATAATAATTTTATATTTATTCATATATTTTAATATTATTAGTATAATTAATATTCATCAATTTATTCTCTGAGGTTATAGCACCTTTCCGACAGCTGCTGTAGGTTTGTTTGTTTTTTGTTCATCAATTCATCATATACAGTGGGGACGGAAAGTATTCAGACCCCCTTAAAATTTTCACTCTTTATAATATTGCAGCCATTTGCTAAAATCATTCAAGTTCATTTTTTTCCTCATTAATGTACACACAGCACCCCATATTGACAGAAAAACACATAATTGTTGACATTTTTGCAGATTTATTAAAAAAGAAAAACTGAAATATCACATAGTCCTAAGCATTCAGACCCTTTTGCTCAGTATTTAGTAGAAGCACCCTTTTGATCTAATACAGCCATGAGTCTTTTTGGGAAAGATGCAGCAAGTTTTTCACACCTGGATTTGGGGATCCTCTGCCATTCCTCCTTGCAGATCCTCTCCAATTCTGTCAGGTTGGATGGTAAACGTTGGTGGACAGCCATTTTTAGGTCTCTCCAGAGATGCTCAATTGGGTTTAAGTCAGGGCTCTGGCTGGGCCATTCAAGAACAGTCACGGAGTTGTTGTGAAGCCACTCCTTCGTTATTTTAGCTCTGTGCTTAGAGTCATTGTCTTGTTGGAAGGTAAACCTTCGGCCCAGTCTGAGGTCCTGAGCACTCTGGAGAAGGTTTTCGTCCAGGATATCCCTGTACTTGGCCGCATTCATCTTTCTCTCGATTGCAACCAGTCGTCCTGTCCCTGCAGCTGAAAAACACCCCCACAACATGATGCTGCCACCACCATGCTTCACTGTTGGAACTGTATTGGACAGGTGATGAGCAGTGCCTGGTTTTCTCCACACATACCGCTTAGAATTAAGGCCAAAAAGTTCTATCTTGGTCTCATCAGACCAGAGAATCTTATTTCTCACCATCTTGGAGTCCTTCAGGTGTTTTTTAGCAAACTTGATGCAGGCTTTCATGTGTCTTGCACTGAGGAGAGGCTTCCGTCGGGCCACTCTGCCATAAAGCCCCGACTGGTGGAGGGCTGCAGTGATGGTTGACTTTCTACAACTTTCTCCCATCTCCCAACTGCATCTCTGGAGCTCAGCCACAGTGATCTTTGGGTTCTTCTTTACCTCTCTCACCAAGGCTCTTTTCCCCGATAGCTCAGTTATGCCGGACGGCCAGCTCTAGGAAGGGTTCTGGTCATCCCAAACGTCTTCCATTTAAGGAATATGGAGGCCACTGTGCTCTTAGGAACCTTAAGTGCAGCAGAAATTTTTTTGTAACCTTGGCCAGATCGGTGCCTTGCCACAATTCTGTCTCTGAGCTCTTCAGGCAGTTCCCTTGACCTCATGATTCTCATTTGCTCTGACATGCACTGTGAGCTGTAATGTCTTATATAGACAGGTGTGTGGCTTTCCTAATCAAGTCCAATCAGTATAATCAAACACAGCTGGACTCAAATGAAGGTGTAGATCCATCTCAAGGATGATCAGAAGAAATGGACAGCACCTGAGTTTAATATATGAGTGTCACAGCAAAGGGTCTGAATACTTAGGACCATGTGATATTTCAGTTTTTCTTTTTTAATAAATCTGCAAAAATGTCAACAATTCTGTGTTTTTCTGTAAATATGGGGTGCTGTGTGTACATTAATGAGAAAAAAAATGAACTTAAATGATCTTAGCAAATGGCTGCAATGTAACAAAGAGTGAAAAATTTAAGGGGGTCTGAATACTTTCCGTCCCCACTGTATTTCACATCACCCTTATCACATACAATTATTTTTCTGTGGTTTGCACTTTATCCCCAAAGCGCTGTTTATTGTTTATATTAATCAATTTGTACTTCAGACTTGTCCTTTGGATGTATACGCATCTTTGTTGACCTGTTTTTGCCTGTGCAGTGCCAAGCAGCATTTTGTTTAGAAATGGGACTATGTGCTGTGCTGCACTGTGCATGTCCCCCCACCCCAGAGGAATAGTAATGAATTAAAAGACCATGAATACATGTTTAAGACCCTTGTACAGTGTAGCAGAGGGTGTGGCATTTCTTATTGTCATCTCATAACACAACGTTCCCAAACAAGGGCCTTTTATATCAGTTTCATCAGCTGTTAACACTTATATGATATTTTAGTGGTTGAGTTTACATGTACAAATTATGCTCGGGTTCTTTAAATTGCAGTTATGGGGTATGTTTTCTTAGATCCCCTATTTATGTGCACAGATTTGTACACCTAAAACCCTTTTTAACTGTCTGCATCAAAATCAAATCAATGCTGCATCCACCTAGGTGAGTATACATGTTTGTTTTTTTTGGGTTTTTTTTAAGTCCATTCTTCTCTTTTCATTCCTACGAAAGTGCTGTTTGTTTATATGGGCAAATGGTATCCTGCAAAGGTAAAGATCACTTTCAAACACTTTTTTGGTTTTAGATGTGTTGGGCAGGATAGAGCCTTATTCTACTGTTTTGCTGTGATTGATGACATTTCCTCTCATTTCCTGTCCAAGTGACACCTGTCAGGACAAAGGGAAAAGTCTCCACCGGGGACACACACTGCAGTAATACCTTGTCTGAGGTTCTAAATTTTCCCAGCTCTTTCCATAAATGAAAAAAAAAATGGTTAGAGGTGGATTTCTAATGCAAACTTAAATGGCTGTTGGTCAATTTGGTCATCAGTGATCAGTCCATTCAGAACTACGTGCCGTAAGCCGCAATGGCTGACAGTGATTGAAATTCGTAAATTCATAGGAAACTGTGAATGAATAACATGGCTCTGTAGGCCATAATATGTCATCATCATTAGCCTAAAACACCAATTCCTGCACAAGAAAACTAGGAACTGCAGTGTGCACATTTGTAGAACAGGGTAAAATATAAAATAGGTCTCTGTTATTTCATTTTCAACATGTTATAATTAAAGTTGCCGATGCACATTTCTCAAAATTTTTTTGTTCAACGAATCTTTAGCAGACCGGAGATTTGTGTTACTGCACTGTAGAGATGTTTAGATTACACATAACAAGTATATTCTACCTTTTTTAACCGCCTCAATACCAGACACTTTCACCCCCTTCCTACCCAGGCAGTTTTTACGTTTTCATCACTGTCACACTTTGAATGACAATCACTGTACCCAAATGAAATTTTATCAGTCTTTTTAGACAGCTAGATAGAGGTTTCTTTTGGTTGTATTTAATCATCACAGTTTTTTTTTTTTTGCTATATAAATAAATAAATAAATATTTATCATTTATATAATCTATGGTATTTAAATTTGAAAATCAACCCGACGAACTGAATGCCTATTTCATTTCTTGAGGTCCTAAAATGTCAGAGCAGTACAAATACTCCCCCCCCCCCCCCCCCCAGTGACCTATTTTTGGAAAGTAGACAGTGCAAGGTTTTTAATGGCATGGTGAGTTTTTTGAAGTTGTATTTTTTTCAGCTTTTTTTTAAAAATGAAGAGATTTGATAAAAAAAGTTTCCTTTTTCCACAAAGTTGTCATTACAACAAGTTATGTCTCACACACAGCATAGGCATACCTACAGGTAAAATTACACCCCAAGACACATTCTGCTATGCCACCCAAGTATGAGGATAACACATGTGAGACTTTTTCACAGCTTAGATGCATATGGGGGCCTAAAATCCAAGGAGCACCTTTGGACTTTCAAGGAACATAAATTATAAATCTAATTTTCTGATTACCTGTCACATTTTCTGAGGCTCTGGAGCACCATGACAGTGGAAACACCCACAAAAATGACACCATTGTGGAATGCAAACACTCCAAGGTATTTTCTAAGAGGCATAATGAGTCTTGTGAAAATGTAATTTTTTTTGCCACATAGTTTTGGAAAATTCTGGCAATAAATTGAAAATATATTTTAACTTAATAGGATACTTGACAGATCCAGCATGGGCATACTTAGAATTACAACCCAAACACATTCAGCTATTCCTTCTGAGTATGGCTATAACATATGTATGAGCCCTTTTGAATGTTTTGACTGATCGTGTTTCGGACATTGTATCTTGTGCATCACACAAATTAACGAATCATATCAAAACCAATGTACTGAAATGGTCACCTCTATACAAATGGTTAAGATGATGTAGCTTAGTATAGCATCACCTATAATGGTTCCAGTTCCTTTAAGCAAGGCAAGCCTAACCTATTGCTATGTGGTTGCAACCAGGAATGCCATGTTCACTGGTCAGGTAGTACAGGAGGCTAAATAAAGGCAGAACAAAGAGTTCCTGTAGTTCCAGTTGTATGCAGGAGATGGCTGGGACTGGTGACTTACAGGAACATAGTCATTCGGATATGCAGATGGATCAGTTGAGCCACAGGCAGAGACATGGTCAGCAAACAGGCAAAGGATTGGTCCAGGCAACAAGCAGTGGTTAATAAACAGGCCAGGGTCAGTATAGGTGGTAAGCAGAGACAACACTGCACTTATGTGGCGATGATCAGGAACACTGTTGCTGGCTGCACTGGTCCAGTGACAGTGGGGCTTGTGTAGCGGCGATCAGGAACACTTTTGCTGGCTTACTTTGGTCTGGGAACACTGGGGACTAGTTTGGTGATGATCAGAGACACTATTGCTGGCTTACACTGGTAGTGGTGACAATTGTGACTGGTGTGGCAGTGATAACTAACACTTTTGCAGACATACACTGGTCTGGTGACACTGGGACTGGTGTGGCGGTGGTCAGGGAAACTTTTGCTAGCTGCACTGGTCTGGTGACAGTGTGGCTGGTGTGGTGGTTATCTGAGAACTGTGACTGGCTATACTATTTGGGCTTGTTCACATGTGAGGTTTGGAGCAGTATGGGTATAGCACATTAAAAAAGAGTTAACTTATCCTTTAAATTGGGAATATGTTCCTAATTCCAATAAAGTGGTTGTTGGAGCGATTCAAACCCTTGTAAGGATTTTATAGGGTCTAATCACCCATAAAAGCATCAACATCCTGGACATGGGTAAGCCAAATAGCCAGGTATCAGTCAGAATCGAACAAATGGGCTTTATTAGTAAACTCATCTTAAAGTATCCCGCATTTTATCAACTGTAGAGAATAAAATCAACAATGAGTTTTTAGAGTGCCAATCCAGTGACACCAGATGATCAGCACTATGGACAACACATAACCCCCCGGAGTCTGAAAAACGCATATAGGTGGAAAAACCTTTTAAAGCGTATTTCCACTTTTGCAGTCAAATTTGGGAAAACAACATTATATGTTTGTTGTGTGTTCCCATTTACAAAGTATTCCTAAAAAAATATTTTTTCAAATATTTCTTACCTTTTACATTTTTCTCAGAAGAAGGTGTCATGACTGACTTCAAGGTTTTTTTTAACAATGCTAGAGTAAGCCTGTCCCAAGTCTGTCTTCGATAATACACTATGCAAAAAGCCAATCCTCTACATATTTAACCTTTTGTTTGGACAGTGTCCAAATCTAGTTACAATTGATAATGCAGATCTGCCTGCACAGTTGGTTTATTAAGGCAAACACAGCTGCATAGCCCCCTCAAAGACAATGAAAAGTGGCTAGGGCTTTTTAATGCTGGAGGGTCTAGAAAAGAGCATCTAAAAAAGGTAGGCTGCAATGTTTGCATTTTCTTTTAAGTTATGCTATGTGAACAGACACATATAGCGAATATAATGTAGGTGTTATTCCGATTTTGGCTGCAAAAGTGTAAATACACTTTAAGCAAAGGTCGTCTTATGTAAAAACATAATTTGAACCAGAACTAAAGGTTGTTAAACATAAAGTCAAGCTTGGTCATTCCTCCATCTCAGAGGCTTCTATATTTGACCTTTAATGTAATGGGCAGCCTTTAGGTAGAGGCTAAGAACATGACAGGGAGAAAATCCAGGCTAGACTTTTACAGAAAAAGACGCGGTTTGCATATATTTGAAGTAAATTTAAAGCCCAGTTCCCATTCCACAGAACCATCACAAAGAAACAATCCATGCCACACGCCCCCAGGATTTGTGACTGTACAGTGCTGTCGATATTGCCTGGGGATAAGATGTAACTAATGTAATGGGCAGCCTCCTTGACCAAAAGGAAAGCTTGGGAAATTGTAAAAGGTATGATAAGCTTATGGGATTTGTATAAACAGTGTATTAAGCTTCTGTAATGCTGGTTTTCCTGTTTTGTATAAAGTAGGGAATAGTTAGGACTCCTGTAAGATTTCTTTTAAATTTCTCCCAGAGACAAAACAGGAAGTGAGAGGAAATCTCTATATAGCCAAGGCAAACTGCCTCTAAGTCAGTCGTCACCAAAACAGATGTCCCCATTGGCAGAATTCTTCTCAAGTCCAGATTTTAGATTTACCATCTCTTTCTGTACTGGGAGAAAATGAGCACCAAAACAAACAGGGTGAATCTCTCCAGCAGGGATACAAACAGCAATGAACCCTAATAGTGGTTTTATCCCTTAATGGAAATATAAACCTTCCTGCCTGCACCTTGGGTTTTTCATTTGCATAAGATGTGCATTAATCATGTAGTTTCATGGTGCCATTTGTTGCCTTGTACACATAGCCTATAGTGGAATAATAGGGCGTACACACGGTCAGACTTTGTTCGGACATTCCGACAACAAAATCCATGGATTTTTTCCGACGGATGTTGGCTCAAACTTGTCTTGCATACACACGGTCACACAAAGTTGTCGTAAAATCCGATCGTTCTGAACGCAGTGACGTAAAACACGTACGTCGGGACTATAAACGGGGCAGTGGCCAATAGCTTTCATCTCTTTATTTATTCTGAGCATGCGTGGCACTTTGTCCGTCGGATTTGTGTACACATGATTGGAATTTCCGACAACGGATTTTGCTGTCGGAAAATTTTATCTCCTGCTCTCCAACTTTGTGTGTCGGAAAATCCGAATGAAAATGTCCGATGGAGCCCACACACGGTCGGAATTTCCGACAACACGCTTTAGATACTTAAGCTAGAACAGTGAAAGATCCTTTATTATTCATTAAGGGGTTCTTGTGCCTAGTACATCATCATTGCTCTTCTTTCTACCTTATCAAATAAGCTCTATAAATCTATTTATCACTTCAGTTTGTAAGCATATGATTGTCATCATATTTTTTCCTCGAATAAATTTGGAAAGGTACTCCATTGTTTGTGCAATACAAATTTAATCTCAGTGCCAGCCTGTTTTAGAAACTACTGTAAAAATATTAATATTGATTAAAGATAAATGGACGCATATTTTTCTGAACACTAAAGCTCGTTATCATGTCGTTGTGATCACAATTTGTCTTTTTTCCACGTGCTCTGCTCTGTAGGAGACAGACATGTGTCGTGCTATTGGAAGTGCCCATTGTGGAAAAAGCTGACTGCCCTTCCTGTTGTAGCACGGGACTTTAATGAGTCATTGTCTCCATATGTAATACAAACTGCATGAAGCAGATAATTCAGCTATGGAAACATACATGTTGTACTATCAATTTACATAATCTAACTGAAGAGTTTCCCATTTTAGGTACATCACATATTATTAACTGGTATTTTCCAGATATGCAGGAAAATCCATTGATAGGTTTTATTTTATTATAGACATATTCATTTTTTTAATACAATATTTCAAGTGTATTTAAAGTACGCAAAATTTTGAAACTATATTGTATATTTTAAAATATATGTAAACCCCAACACTAAAATCTCATATAAGCTTTACCATGTTAGTGTTATTTCAAATGTAATTTTCAAAGTTTGTAAATGTGTATTTTATTAAAAATTATTTCAAGTATGGTCACATCTAATGGATTGAAATCTTTCCCAGCCTTACAGGATCATTATAAGCTCCCGAGCTCAGACATCTTAGATAAAATATTTTTATACCTCCAGATTGTCATTGGATGCTGACTTTAGCACTATGTCCATGTGCGAACGATTATGCGTGGTGGATCTTTGAAGTGCTAGCTGAAGATTGGCAGGACATTTGGCAGATGACTCACAAGGTCTCCCAAAACATTGCGGTGCTGGAAACATCTTATAAAGTAAGGGGGTAGGTCGTACTTGGTGCCCCATAGGATAGCAAAGTGTGTCAAGGGCTACCCATCAGCCTGTTTTCGAGACTGTGGAAAGCTTGGCACATACATACATATTCGGTGGACCTGCCCCCTAATACGGTCCTCTCGGGATGAAATTATCTGTTTTACCATACCTATTTGATAGATGCACTCAACCCAATCCATAGATTGCTCTGCTAAATGTTGCACCTTCGAAACTGACCAGGAACCAATCTTCTCTCCTCATTTACGCCACAACAACACGACACGACAACACGACAATTGCTAGGTTTTGGAAGACACCAGTTCTTTGTACGCTTGCTACTAAAAATAGAGTCACTCAGGAAATGCTACATACAAAAATTGAAACTATGCTCCAGGACCCGGCATGTCGATATACTAAAGTCTGGCACCCCTGGATAGATAAATAAATGCCCCTTGATTTCCACTCAACCCTCTTGGAACCTTAACTCGCCTTATAATTCTGTCATTATGTGGTAGCCTTAAGTGTGCCGCTAGTACTGAGCTCAAAACCAACCCCCCCCCCTTCCCTCTCCTTTCTCATTTCCTTCTTCTCTCTTATATTTTCCCTTTGAAAACTCCCTACCATTTTCTGTAAACCTAACAGACATTGTTTGGTCCTTTATTAATCTCGAGCTATGGCTGGGGTGAACCACGCTATTTTATACCCTTTTTCTTCAGTGTTGCTGCCACTGCTCTTTGGTCCATTTTTTGGATTCTAAATGCTGATCCATCATTGAGGGACCCATATCCAGTTATGCTTTGCTCTTGTGCACCGTTCTGTTTATTGCCCTGCGCAGAGACCTCTGTGAACCTTCTTGACAACTATTTTGTATGCAATGGCACATTCAGCAATAAATAAAAATTGTTAACTGAAAACTTCAGGTGATTCTGTTGTAATGGTCCTTCTTCATGCACTTCCCTGTATATGGTGATAAAGCTCTGCCTTATTTCCCAGTTGTGCTCCTTTTTTAACAATCTTTAATGGAGACTACAACATACATTATGCAGGCATGATCCACTGTTGTCAGCGTCAGGGAACCTGGAAAATGACATTGCAGTTCATGTATGCATGTACTGAAGATCAGGGCCAGACTTGCCATTGGGCTTGACGGGTCTCAAGCCCATGGGCTCCGGCCAATAGGGGGCCCCACCGGCCCCGTCCATTCCCAAAGCCGCCAAGAGCAGCCGAGAACGTCCGAAAGCTGCCAAGAGCCGCCGAGTGCGGCCAAAAGCCGGCTCTGTATCTCGGCGGCACCATTTTTAAACTGAAAGGCTGCAATGACAAGGCAGCAATGACACTGGAGCAAGGCTACACTGACAAGCCTGCAAATGACACTGGGGCAGGGCTACACTGACACTGACAAGGCTGCAATGACACTGACAAGGCTGCAGATGGACACTGATAAGGCTGCATTGATGGGCATTTAAATGTAAGCTTTTTTCCTTAAACTTCCCTCCTAAAAGTTTTTTCCTTAAAATTCCCTCCTAAACTTGGGGTGCGTGTTATACGCCGCTAAATACGGTAATTATCATTTTATCCATTTTTATTGCTTTTATTAATCGTGGACCCAGGACGAATACCAGTACAGTATCCCCCACTTATACGCTTATATATTATCTACTTTTGTGAGTAGCCATTTGGCTGTTTTGTCTTGTCCAATTAAACAGAAGTTCTTTAATACTGCACTGAGTCTGGCACACCTTGTCCTTTTCTATTTCTGTTTTATAGAGCAGTGCATATGTATAGAAGGTAGGGCCTGAAAGTGACTCAAGCCTAGGGGCCCCCACCACCCTAAGTCCTGCCCTGCTGAAGATGGCTGCAAAGAAGCTGCTGGAGATTGGTAGCACTGTGAAACTACAAAAGATGAAAAACGAAAACAAAAGTTTTATTTTAAAAAAATATGGTAATTGCTAATGATACACAGTGCTTTAGCAAACTAAATGTGATTAAGTAATTAGTTTGCATGTTTTTAAAATAAATTTGTTACAGACCTGGGCAATTCTTACTGAGGATTTGATAAACAAATCCAAAAGCATAGGTTACCTTTAGAGAATGCAACAACAATTGGATAATATAGGCAGTAGAGGTTGTATGCAAATGTAGATCAAGCTTTGCCCCTCCCACCTGTTGAGCCCTCCCTTTGGTCATTAACCGCTTGCCGACCGCCGGCCGTCAATTGACGGCCAGGCGGCGCGGCTCTTTTTGCAGGAGGGCGTCATATGACGTCCTCCCATTTAAACAGGGAATGCGCGCGTGATCGTGCATTGGACATGGCTGTTTACCACGTGATCGGCCGTGATGAAGTCACGGCCGATCACAGATAGGTCCACCCCATTGTGCACGGCGCATGCGCGCGATCGCGAACGCGGTGCGCGTGCACGTCGGTGACGGAGTGTTCCCGGGAACACTACTCGTCACCGACGCCGGTAAACAGCCATTGGCTGGCTGTTTACCCACGTGATCGGCTGTGATCCATTCACAGCCGATCATAAATGTAAACACAGAGCGGTAACTAGCTGTTACCAGCTCTTCTCTCCTCACACACCTTTTCCAGTGTGAGGAGAGAAGAGCCAGAAGCAGTGAGTTACCGATCTGTGTTCTGTAGTGTACTGCACCAACACCACACCTGTCCCATCGCCCCCCCCAATTGTCATCTGTCACCCAACAGTCACCACAGTCACCCAATAAAGTGCACCTGTCACATAAGGGACTGCCATCAGTGACCGTCAGCGGTGCACCTGTCACCCGTCACAAATCAGTGACCATCAGCGGTGCACCTGTCACCCGTCACAAATCAGTGACCATCAGCGGTGCACCTGTCACCCGTCAGCCATCACCCGTCACCTATCAGTACCGCCAGCCATCACCCGTCACCCATCAGTGACCGCCAGCCATCACCCGTCACCCATCAGTGACCGCCAACCGTCACCCGTCACCCATCAGTGACTGCCAGCCGTCACCCATCAGTGACCGCCAGCCGTCACTCATCAGTGACCGCCAGTCATCACCCATCACCCATCAGTGACCGTCAGCCGTCACCCATCAGTGACCGCCAGCCATCACCCATCACCCATCAGTGACCGCCAGCGGTGCACCTGTCACCCGTCACAAATCAGTGACCATCAGCAGTGCACCTGTCACCCGTCACAAATCAGTGACCATCAGCGGTGCACCTGTCACCCGTCAGCCATCACCCATCACCCATCAGTGACCGCCAGCCATCACCCGTCACCCATCAGTGACCGCCAGCCATCACCCGTCACCCATCAGGGACCACCAGCCGTCACCCGTCACCCATCAGTGACCTCCAGCCGTCACCCATCAGTGACCGCCAGTCATCACCCGTCACCCATCAGTGACCGCCAGTGGTGCACCTGTCACCCGTCACAAATCAGTGACCATCAGCGGTGCACCTGTCACCCGTCACAAATCAGTGACCATCAGCGGTGCACCTGTCACCCGTCAGCCATCACCCGTCACCCATCAGTGACCGCCAGCCATCACCCGTCACCCATCAGTGACCACCACCCGTCACCCATTAGTGACCGCCAGCCATCACCCATCAGTGACCGCCAGCCATCACCCGTCACCCATCAGTGACCACCAGCCATCACCCGTTACCCATCACCTGTCACCCATCAGTGACAGTCAGCCATCACCGATCACCTGTCACCTTTTAGTGACCGTCACCCATCACCAGTAACTGTCCGTGGCCTGTCACCCATCAGTGACCATCGCCTGTCACACCGTCATCACTGATCAGTAAACGTCAGCTACCACCCATCGCACAGCCCATCAGTGACCGTCACCTGCCACCTGTCACACTGCGTCATGTCCAAAAGAGTATACAGCAGTGAGGAGGCGTTCCAGATCCTCTCTATGACTGATGAGAGCAACGAGGAGTTCTCATCAGATTCCAATTTGGATTCTGATTCAAGTCGGCATTTGAACCAAATAGTGAATCGACAAATGATTCGGAGGAAGAATGGGTCCCTCCCAAAAGGGTACGGCACTCTGGAAACCAGGATTATATTCCCAGGCCCAGTACCAGCGCTGCCACCACCAATAGGCCCCAGGAACAAATTCCCAGGCCCAGTACCAGCGCTGCCGCCAGCGTTAGGCCCCAGGAACAAATGCCCAGTACCAGCGCTGCCGCCGGCGATAGGCCCCAGGAACAAATGCCCAGACGCAGTACCAGTCCTGCCACATCACACCTGAGTACCAGCACAGGAAATTCCAATCCAACTACTGGAGTGTCACACCCCCCAAGAGCCAGGGCCTCTACATACATGCCAGATGGTCTTGCCAACCCAATATGACTGCCTTCCAACTCGGCATCGCCAATTATTCCCCCGTTCACAGCACTGCCAGGTGTGCAGACCAACACCCAAAATTTCTCAGAGATTGATTTCTTTCATATGTTTTTGCCCGACACTATGCTGCAATTTATTGTGGACCAGACAAATTTGTATGCCCAGCAATATATTGCCAACAACCCCCAATCATCCTATGCCCGTCCTTTTGAGTGGAGAGATCTGAATTTGGAGGAGTTCAAAAAGTTTATGGGCCTCACCCTAAACATGGGGATTACAAAAAAAATGAAGGACATGCCTATTGGTCCACCAACCCTATCCACAATATGCCCATTTATTCTGCCCTAATGTCCAGGTCCCGATACAAGATGATAATGCGCTTTCTTCACTTCAGCGACAACACCCAGTGCCCTCCCCACAATCATCCAAATTACGACAAGTTATACAAGATTTGCCCACTGATAAATTTCTTTTCTCAACAATTTGCAGAACTCTATGTCCCCGATCAGAAAATTTGCGTCGATGAGTCCCTGGTACCCTTTTCAGGCCGGCTAGGAATAAAGCAGTATATTCCTAGCAAAAGGGCCAGATACGGAGTAAAGTTATACAAGCTATGTGAGAGAGCCACGGGATATGATGTATGCATTCCGCATATATGAAGGAAAAGATTCCCAGCTCCAGCCCCCTGAGTGCCCGGCCTACAGGGGCACAACTGGAAAGATTGTATGGGACCTGGCATACCCACTTCTAAACAAAGGATATCACATTTACGTTGACAACTTTTACACCAGCCTGCCCCTTTTCAAACATTTATACACTGCAAAAACCCTGGCCTGTGGAACCTCCGGAAAAAATAGAAAGGGCTTCCCACAATCTTTAGTGAACAAAAAGCTGTGAAGGGGGGAAAGAGCATCATTGAGATGCAACGAAGTGCGGGCCTTGAGGTGGAAGGATAAGAGGGACGTGCACATGATGTCCACCATCCATGAAGACACTGCAATTGTGGTACAAAGAAGACAAGGTCCCATTGAAAAGCCAACATGTGTCCAAGATTATAATCTCTACATGGGGGGGGTAGATTTTAACAATCAAATGATTCAGCCCTACTTGTCAATAAGGAGGTCCCGATTCTGGTATAAGAAGGTAGCAATTTATCTCATTCATTTGGCCATTTACAATTCCTACGTAGTCTACACCAAATCCATTGAAAGCCCCGCCCCCTTCCTAAAATTCATAGAAGAAGTTGTCACGTCCCTCATCTATCCCCAAAGACCCCCCCAGAAGACCTTCGCTCTGAGGCTGTTTGCCGACACCATGAGCGCCACTTCCTCTTCAGCATTCCACCATCTGAAGCAGGCCGAAGACGGCAAAAAAATTGTCGCGTGTGCACCAAAAGAGGATTTAGAAAAGATACCAGCTACCATTGTCCCCAGTGTCCCTCCCAACCTGGCCTTTGCATTGGTGAATGCTTCCAACTTTATCACACATCCATAAAATATTAGCCCATATTTTTAACCATTTCCCCATTTTCATCATCTGTGCTGACCATTTTCCATTCTTTCCCAAATAACCATGCCACTGCCTTCCATGTGAACTGACCCTGGCCTGTTTTTTGACTATGCCTCTGCCTACCGTTTGGACTGGTTTCATGTGAACTGACCCTGGCCTGTTTTGTGACTATGCCTCTGCCTACCGTTTGGACTGCCTCCACGTGAACTGACCCTGGCCTGTTTTATCAACTACTCTACTGCCTACCGCTTGGACTGCTTACATGTGAACTGACCCTGGCCTGTTTTATGGACTATGCTTTTGCCTACCGCTTGGACTGATCTGTTGCCCTACTACTGTAGTACACAGGGGTCTCACATATGTGAGGGGCTCCAGAATTGTTTTTCCGGTTGGAGAAAACAATTATTTTTGTTTTCTCCGGGTTTCGGAATTAGGGTCTGGAGTCCGGAGGCTTCATAGAGATTTGGGTGGGTCGAAGCCTCTACCCCTGTGCCCCTGTGCACAGGTCTTACCTGATTGTGGCCCTCAGCCTGCTGCTGACTTACTGCCACCATGCCCATGCCTGTCGCATGAATGGACCACACGGCTACCTGGACTATGCAAATAATTAGCTGTAGCAGGAGGCAGTATGTTTATTAAGGGCTGGAGAGCGGTACAATAATGAGTGTCTGCAGTTAACAGTGTACCAGGACCAATATTATGGCTGTGCTGGCTGTCTCTGCCTGGACAATTTCTATGGACTGTGCTGTGCCGACTATAGACAATATTCCTGCCTGCTGCCTGGATAGTTAATATTGCTGTCGCTAAGCACCTCCCTGCCTGCTGCCTGGACCAGTGCTCTCCTCTGTGGATACTACTAAAAGCACAGGTAATGCTTTTTTTTTACCCTTTCTGCAATAGAATTTATTTTGGATTGTAATTCTTGGTATGTGCATGCTATGTGTTAGAAATATGAAGGGTTTTAAAAAATGATAGGTTGCCAGGAAATTATATATGTCATTTATGCTCCTAGAACGCCTGATGGTGCTACTTTAATGTTGGGCCTCTGTATGTGGCCAGGCTGTGTAAAAGTCTCACACATGTGGTATCGCCATACTCAGGAGGAGTAGCAGAATGTATTTTGGGGTGTCATCTTTGCTACGTACATGCTATGTGTTGGAAATATCTGATAAATGGACAACTTTGTGTAAAAAAAAAATGCGTTTTCATTTTTTTCCACATTTTCCAAAAACTTTTGGAAAAAAATGAACCGTTCAAAAGACTCATTATGCCTCATAGATTATACGTTGGGGTGTTTGCTTTCCAAAATGGGGTCATTTTGGGGGCAATTCCATTGTCCTGGTGCTCCAGGGCCTTCAAAAATGCAATAGGTGGTTGAGAAATGAGATGTGTCATTTATGCTCGTAGATCACCTGATGGTGCTACTTCAATGTTTGGCCTTTGTATGTGGCCACGCTGTGTAAAAGTCTCACACATGTGGTATCGCTATACTCAGGAGGAGTAGCAGAATGTATTTTGGGGTGTCATCTTTGCTACGTACATGCTATGTGTTGGAAATATCTGATAAATGGACAACTTTGTGTAAAAAAAAATGCGTTTTCATTTTTTTCCACATTTTCCAAAAACTTCTGGAAAAAAATGAACCGTTCAAAAGACTCATTATGCCTCATAGATTATACGTTGGGGTGTTTGCTTTCCAAAATGGGGTCATTTTGGGGGCAATTCCATTGTCCTGGTGCTCCAGGGCCTTCAAAATTGTAAATGGTGGTTGAGAAATGAGATGTGTCATTTAGGCTCGTAGAACGCATGAAGATGCTACTTCAATGTTCGGCCTTTGTATGTGGCCAGGCTGTGTAAAAGTCTCACACATGTGGTATCGCCATACTCAGGAAGAGTAGCAGAATGTATTTTGGGGTGTAATTTGTTGTATGCATATGCTCTGAGAGAGAAAAAAACCTGTTAATATGACAATTTTGTAAAAAAATTAAAAAAAAAAAAAAAAAAATCTTCATTTTGCAAAGAATTGTGGGAAAAAATTACAACTTAAAAAAATTCACCATGCTACTTATTAATACCTGGGAATGTCTACTTTCTAAAAAGGGGTCATTTAGGGGGCATTTGTACTTTTCTGACTTGTTAGTGTACCAAGAAATGAGATAGACCATCAGTACATCTGTGTGATCAGATGTGATCAATTTTCAGTGATTGGCACTATAGTTTGTAGACTCTATAACTTTCACAAAGATCAAATAATTTACACTAATTTGGGTTATTTTTACCAAAGATATGTAGCAGTATAAATTTTGGCCAAAATTTATGAAGAAAAATTACTAATTTGCAAAATTGTATGACAGAAACAAAGAAAAAGGCATTTTTTTCACAAAATTTACGGCCTTTTTTATTTATAGCACAAAAAATAAAAAACCCACTAGTCATTAAATACCACCAAAAGAAAGCTCTATTTTTGTGAAAAAAAGGACGCACATTTCATATGGGTACAGTGTTGCACGACTGAGTAATTGTCATTCAAAGTGTGAGAGCGCCGAAAGCTGAAAATTGGTCTGGGCAGGAAGGGGGTGTAAGTGCACTGTATTGAGGTGGTTAAGGCAGCACATTAAATTAACAAGGCCAAGCTGGAGTTTTTACAGAAAAAGATATTATTTTCATGTAAACTTAGCTTCCTATACTTCTAGATCTGCTAATAATTTTACATGCAGTTTTCAGCAAAGGTAAGCTTTGCTTATGCTCTTTTTTTAATTGTACACTTAGTTTGAATTGCATAGGCTGTCACTGCTGACTAGGGATGAGGTTGAGGTTTGCTGCTGCTATGGATTCATAGCGATTTGTGACATTCAGAGATTGTGAACTTGTAGCCAAAAACTTTTCAGCTTTGCCATCAGAACTATAGAACAACCTATAACGAAATGCATAACCTTTCCCCCTGGTCATCTGGGTCACAAGAGCCAATAGTTTGAAATAATTCATAACCCAGCCCTACTATTATAAAAGGATGGTCTTTCTTAGCAGCCATATTGTCAGTGTGTGTTGGACCTGTTAGGGATGTCTGTCTTTAATTTTGACATTGGTATTTGTCTCTCATAGCAGTTTCCAGTCTTGCATAGACTTCAATAGCATTTGCTGCAAAGTTTGTGCAAGTTTCACTGAACTGTTCATGAACCGAACCCAGGTAGATTCACCCTTTCCTAAATATCCGCTGGCTGGCTACAGTGCCTTCTGAGTCATTGACCTAAAACAAGTAAGTTGCTGTTCTCTGCATGTGTTTTCTAAGTCAGTCACTCACAAATTATTAAAGTCTGAGATAGCTAAGCAAGAGCTCAACAATGGCAACCTATACATTTCTTACAGTTTCTTGCCCCAAGGAGGGGTGGTAGTAGGCTTTCTTTTATTTGTTGATTTTATTATATTTCTGCTTTCCATAAGAAAAAAAAGTCATTATGTATAAGTACACTGATTTACAGCATATAAAACTCAGTAAACTGTGTGGTCATAAGAATTTGTGGCCAAGGGATGTCACAGTAAAATGTGGCCATTGAGGATGGCCTGGTGTCGAGAAGGGCAGCAAAGAAGCCACTTCTCAGTCTCCAGGAAAAACATCAGGGACAGACTGATATTCTGCAAAAAGTACAGGGATTGGACTGCTGAGGACTGGGGTAAAGTAATTTTCTCTGATGAATCCCCTTTCCGATTATTTCGGGCATCCGGAAAAAAAACCTTGTCTAGATTAGAAAAGGTGAGAGCTACCATCAGCCCTGTGTCATGCCAAAAGTAAAGCATACTGAGACCATTCATGTGTGGGACTGCTTCTCAGCCAAGGGAGTGGGCTCACTCACAATTTTCGCTTGGAACACAGCCATGAATAAAGTATGGTACAAAAACATCTTCCCGAGAGCAACTTCTCCCAACCATTCAAGAACAGTTTGGTGACCAACAATGCCTTTTTCAGCACAATGGAGAACCTTGCCATAAGGCAAAAGTGATAACTAAGTGGCTTGGGGAACAAAACATTGACATTTTGGATCCATGGCCAGGGAATACCAAAGACCTTAATCCCATTGAGAACTTGTGGTCAATCCTCAAGAGGCAGGTGAACAATAAAACCCCTACAAATTCTGACAAACTCCAAGCATTGATTATGCAAAAATGGGCTGCCATCAGTCAGGATGTTGCCCAAAAGTTGATTGACGACATGCCAGGGCGAATTGCAGAGGTCTTGGAAAAAAGAAGGGTCAACACTGCAAATATTGACTCTGCATAAACTTAATGTAATTGTCAATAAAAGCCTTTGACACTTATGAAATGCTTGTAATACTTCAGCATACCATAGTAACATCTGACAAAAAAAATCTAAAAAATCAAATAAAAAAAATCTAAAAACTCACAGACTTTGTGAGAATTAATATTTGTGTCATTCTGAAAACTTTTGGCCAGGGCTGTAGAATTTGAAATACAGCATCAACTATTAGTAGCAACTATATCCTACAGGTATGAGCCAACAATTCTTAGGGCTCGTTCACAAATCCAGCTATTGTTGCGCCCCTCTGAATGATGTGTCGCCTCCTTAACGCCTGGTTTAAACTCCTTTAAAAGCCGACCCACCCCACCACAATGTATGTGGTTGGAGGGCAGTCGCAGCATGCCCCCATTCACTTGAGCCCTTGCAATTTCTTTAAATTAGAAGGGTAAAGAGCATACAGGCTGCCAGTGGATGACATTTAGTCCTTGCAACACTGCCTATGAAACCATCTGAATAAAAAGTGATCTTCCATAGTAACAAACACCAAACCAGCTAATAGGCCTTTGTGATCACAAGCATTTTTTCATGGGATTAAATCTGAGGAAGTGCAAGTTCTCCACTACATCATAGAACAGAACGAGTGGACTTGATCAAGGTAAAACTTGGGGAGGGATTTTTGAGTAGGTAAGGTACATTTGTTGACAGCCTATTCTGTCATCTACACATCATCAGGATGCTTTAAATGCTACTACTTTTAATTTTCAGTTTACTCACACTTTAAGGTTAAACTCTAGACAAAATTACAGATGCAATATAGTGTAGTTTTTAAATGCAAAGATATAACCATCTGAATTTGACCTGATATTAACCACTTCCAGTCACAGATCAGACTAGAAGAGGAAGAAGCAGCACAAGGAGCCAATCATTTCATGCACCAATGAGGAACTTGCTTATAGGATTTGTAAGTGGAGTGACAGAAAAATTAGCCCATCGCTGTGCTGTTTCTCCTTCACTGCACAGTCACAGACTAAGGGAGGGTCCACGACAGCCTAGACTCAGAAGAAGTTGGTTGGATGATGCTGGCTGTCATACTGAGGACATCTGATTGCAGTAACAGCTGTTTTTTTTTTTTTTTTATCTTTTTGGATATTATTCGATCTTTTTTATTTTTTTTATTGCAGTTATGTTTTAAATTACCTATGGAAGTAGGAGAGGGTTGGACAAGGTAGCAGAACCAAAAACACCTCAATCATTTCTGAAAGCAACTCTGTCATACAGCCACGTTTATACTTATAACGGGTGCAAAGCAGACACAAGCAACCTTTAGTGCCAGGTTATCCCGAGAACATTTTGGTGTTTTTTAATTTTTACATGTCATGTCATGTCATGATGTGATTCTGGCAAAATGGCTAGCCTAGGGCAACTGTTAACTCATGTCTATGGTTGCCTATATTTTATTTCTTCGCTGTAAACTGTATTATAGATTACACAGAAAACAAACCACCAAAATAAGTACTACCTGTTTCTGCCTGCAGTTTAAAATGACTTACAAGGAAAATTGTATTAACCAAAAAAGACTACATCAAACAGGCTAGTCTTGGCATATAGAGTACCTCCGGGGAGAAAGACAAGAAAAATTGTTTGGTTTTTCAGTTGTGGTTTGATAAAAAAGCTGAAAAATGACTGAGTCTCTATGCTATAATTATACCTGCCACAGAATATGTCTCATGGAACAGGCATAATCTGCCTTTATAAGAACATCCAATTATGATCTATTGACTTGATGAACGGCGGCGTTTGTTGAATGTGCAACTGATACAAGCAGGATCCTTGGAGAAGAAAAAAAAATCAAATAAAAAGTGGATTTTCATAATCTCCCAGTGGAATAAATGTGACTACTGTAAATGATACATGATGGTGAGAATTTCATTAAACTGAGAGCTGGCAACAAAACAACAAACATCTTATAATAGAAGAAGAAAGTGAAGTTTACTGACTAGCCTGAAAATCACAGATGGATGTTAAGATTATTAAATGCAGTCTTTTTTAGAAACTCCCCAAGCTTTAAAGATTAGGGTTTTTTCCCTTATTTATACATTTTTCATTTCAAATTAAACAAATATAAAACATGGCTTTATAAGCATATGTGTGGTACTGCACTGGAGTTGTATGAGAACATGTTTTATTGTCCAGAGATTAAAATAGTCTCTTCTGGCCACTCAGATAGGGAGGAGGAGAGTAGCTAGTGTTCCGTCAGCACAAGCAGATGAGGCTGAGCCATACCTTGGACTCTGCCCACAACAAAAATGCCTGTAGAGTTTCATTAGAATCATTGTTAAGAGACCTTTCTTAGCAACAAATAGTCTTGGTAACAGCCACTGAGTTGGGCCTGGACCTCACATAACTATCAACTTTTAGCAAATGAATTGGCTGATGGCTGTATATCATGGCCTCTCTATAGGGGCAGACTTTGAGAAGTTTTATTTTCTTTGAAATTACTTTAAAAGATAGCTATTGGTTGCGTGTTAAAGCCCAATTCCGTTTTTCTTTTAAATTAATTTCCCAGCCGTACTTAAAAAATACAATACGTGGCTCTGTCCATTGGCCCCTCAATATTGCAAAGTCCACCTGTACCTTTAGCAGAAAAACACCCCCAAAGCATTGTTTCCACTTCTATGCTTCACTGTAGGGGTGGTGTTCTTAGGTCATAGTCAGCATTTTTCCTCCCCCAAACACAGAGTGTTGAGTTAATGCCAAAGAGCTCAGTTTTGGTCTCATCTTACCACAACACTTTCTCCCAATCCTTTTCTGAATTATTTAGCTGTTCATTAGCAAACTTCAGATGGGCCTGTACATGTGCCTTCTTGAGGAGGGGGACCTTGCGGGCGCAGCCGGATTTCAATCCATGGCGGCGTATTGTGTTACCAATGGTTTGTTTGGTGACCGTGTTCCCAACTGCCTTAAGATCATTCACAAGCTCTTCCCATGTAGTTCTGGGCTGATCCCTCACTTTTCTCAAGATCATCCTTACCCCATGAGGCAAAAACTTGCATGGAGCTCCAGAACGAGGGTGATTTAAGGTTATTTTGTATTTCTTCCATTTGCGAATAATCGCTCCAAAAGTTGTCTCCTCCTAATCAAGCTTCTTGCTGATGGTCTTGTAGCCCATTCCAGCCTCGTGCAGGCCTACAATCTTGTCCCTGTCATCCTTTGACAGCTTTATGGTCTTGCCCATGATGGTTGGATTGAATGGAAGAAAGAGATTCTGTGGACTGCTGTATTTTATACACATAACAAGTTGTCGTTATGAGCACCTTCTTAAATTGACAGGACTAATCTGTGTACCACATGAGCACATACTGTAGCAAGTCTGTTGGAGCCAGAATTATTGTTGGTTGGTAGGGAATCAAATACCGTACTTATTTTACTCACTGAACTGCAACTCAATTTATAACATTTGCATCATGTTTCTTCTGGATTTTTGGTCGATATTCCGTCTCTATCAATTAAAATACACCTGTGATAAAAATAGACCCTTCATTTCTTTGCAAGTGTGCAAAGTTAAAAAATCTGCATGGGATTAAATAATTATTTTCCCCACTGTATATATTTGTGCTTGAATTCCTGGATCTACATACATGTTGGGGCCATCATTCTCTGTTTTATATTTATTATATATTATGGATGCAACTAAAGAAGTAAAACACAAACAAATCCCACTTGTACAGAACTTGAGAATGTCAGGAAGGTCTTTGTGATGATGCTGAGATCTGATGAACGCCAAACTGTGTGAAGAAAATGAGGTAAGTATTAACGAACACTGTGCCAACCTAATTTTCTACAAAAAACGCAAGTCAGTTTAAATCCGATGTCTTTGTCAGGCAGGCACAGAAGGTTTTAGACTTCCTAAGAGAATACACATCAGATACATATCATATTTGGTATCTTGCAAATCATAATTTCATTCTGCTAAAAATAAGTTAGTTCTTGGATTGTAAAACCTTGTCATTTGTTGAAAATATAGATGAGTACAGGATAGTTCTTATTAAGCGTGTATCTCCTGGGCATAATAAAATACTCCATTACACATTCAACATACTTTTGGACACTTTGATTGGGTGGAGGTTAGCTCTGTAACACCTGCTAACTAACCAAGGATACTGAGAAACACTGGGGGGGGGGGGGGGGGCAGTGACCTTCACTTTAAAAACTCTTTTATTTTAAAGATGTTTAAGTCTGATTTGTAAAATATTTTAAATGTTTTGTTTTATTGTAATTAAAATGGCATATAAACATTGTTTAGCTGAATCTCTGAATTCTCTAATTAGAATTTAGATCTATTGCCCCTTTAAAGAAGCTACTGTAGTGTCAATTATGTTAAATTCTTGTCTTGGCATGGCAACGAGTGATACAGACATTTTTAAAAGGTCATAATTGCAACAGGAGATGTTGTGAACAGTGTGTGTTTATTTAAACACATGGTGGCAGCTGCCTTGTGTGTGTGTAAAGGATTACCTGTTCAGTTAACTTGACCCACTGATGAACACTCTCAGTATGCAGGTGCTTAGGTTGTTGTCCCATGAGCTGGAAAATCTCTGTGCAGGGTGAGACTGAGAGTGTAATTGTCACAGTATTGCTGTAGGAATATTAACAAGTTCAGATCCGCGCTATAACTGAATGATGGCTACAGCGCGGACCTGCTTTGCCGGGACTACGTCTATTGACGTAGTCCCGTGCACGAGCGGCCTGCGCGCCCCCTGCAGGGCGTGCGCAGCTCGCTCTGTGATCATCGAGTCTATGAGACTCGTTGGATCACAGATCGGAGTAAGGGGTCGATTCCCGACCCCTTACCACGTGATCAGCTGTCAGCCAATGACAGCTGATCATGTGATGTCAACAGAGCAGGTAATTGGCTATTTTTTCTCCTTGCGCTGACAGCGTGAGGAGAAAAAAGACAGCCGATCACCGGCGGCTGTGAGAGGCAAGCTGCCGCAAGATCATCAGTGCCCACCTGTGCCCCCTGCCAGTGCCACCTAGCAATAGGCAACAGTGCTGCCTACCAGTGCACACCAGCGCCACCCATCAGTGCTCACAGTGCCACCCATCAGTGTCCACAGTGCCACCCATCAGTGCCCACAGTGCCATCCATCAGTGCCCACAATCAGTGCCTCAACAACAGTACTGCACATCAGTGCCACCTATCAGTGTCCATCAGTGTCACCTACCAGTCACCTACCAGTGCCCATCAGTGCCCATCAGTGCCGCCCATCAGTGCCCATCAGTGCCACCTATCAGTGCCACCTATCAGTGCCCATCAGTGCATCTATCAGTGGTACCTATCAGTGCCCATCCGTGCCACCCATCTGTGCCACCCATCAGTGCCACCCATCCGTGCCACCCATCAGGGCCCATCAGTGCCATCTTATCAGTGGCCATCAGTGCTACCTTATCTGTGCCCATCAGTACCGCTTAACTGTCCCAATCAGTGCCACCTTATCTGTGCCTATCAGTTACGCCTTAACTGTGCCTATCAGTGCCCATCAGTGCAGCCTATCCGTGCCCACCAGTGCAGCCTATCAGTGCCCACCAGTTCCGCCTCATCAGCGCATATCAATGAAGGAGAAAAATTATCTGTTGGCAAAATTTTATAACAAACTATTAAACATTTTTTACATTTTTTTTCAAAATTTTCCATCTTTTTTTGTTTGTTTAGCAAAAAATAAAAATCCCAGCTGTGATTAAATACCACTAAAAGAAAGCTCTATTTGTGGGAAAAAATGATAAAAATTTCATTTGGGTACAGTGTTATATGACCGCGCAATTGTCATTCAAAGTGCGTCATCGCTGAAAGCTGAAAATTGGTCTGGGCAGGAGGGGGATTTAAGTGCCCAGTAAGCAAGTGGTTAAAGATACATAAGAAGTCAGGAGCTAACTTTAAGTTCTTATTGCCAAAGTATAATTTTGGGTGGGCTGACCTTGTAAAGCTGCATGCATAAACTTGTAAGAGCCTGCTACAGCATCAATTTTTCTGTTTGCTTGTAGCGTGACCTCTACAGATTTGATTTCAGAAGCAATCCCATGTATGGAAAGATTTAAAGAGGAGGTCCACCTTAAAAAACATTATTAAAAGCCAGCAGCTACAAATACTGCAGCTGCTGACTTTTAATAAATGGACACTTACCTGTCCCAGGGTCCAGCGATGTTGGCAGCCGAAGCCGATCAATCGCTCGCCACTTGGCTGCCCCCGCCGCCATCCTCGGTCAGGGAATCGGGAAGTGAAGCGTTGCGGCTTCACTGCCCGGTTCCCTACTGCGCATGCGGCTCTGCACTGGTCCCCGTTGTGTTCTGGGAACTGTGTGTTTCCCAGAACACAACGGGGTGGCGGGCATCTGCGGATATTCTGCGGCTATCTAAGCCCGGAAGTGGCTGCAGATACCTATATTAGACAGGTATCTGCACCCCCCTCCCCCCTGAAAGGTGCCAATTGTGGCACCGGAGGGGGGGGAGGAATCCGATGAGCGGAAGTTCCACTTTAGGGTGGAACTCCGCTTTAAGCACACACAGGCCTACAACCAATCATTGTTTCTAAATAGTGTAAAAATAAATGTTTTTTTTATAAACATGAGAATAAGAATTGATATGATGGATGTGCAGATTGCTGAGGCTACGGTTACCTATAACAGTCACAATTGACCACTCCCTTCCCCTCCCATATTAACCAGACAACACAATAAATTTTGGAGTCAAAATGGCCATAGCAGCCTTTGTTTTATTATTTCAAACAATTGAAATACAAAAATTCCATAAACAGGGAATGCATAACACATACCATACATAACCCATTAACAAAATACCTCAGTCTAATCTTACCCCGTCTAAAGATCTTTGAAGGTCTATTTTCTTTTTACCAACTGGTTGTATCTGTCACCCATGAAAGGCCCCCAGCCTCAACTTACACAGACTCTGGGACAAGTACCACTTACTTACTACCAGATGCAACCAACTTAAAAACCCTCGATGTTACCATTGTATTATTATGAGGGGAAGGGACACCCATACCTCCAGATGGGCCCAACCCCCCTAATTCTCCAGTATTTTTTCCATCACCGCTTTCAAAGACCCAATAGACCACCCACTGCTGCAATGACAAGTAACAAAAGAACCCATGAATTGAACAGTAAGGAAAATCCAAAAACCCCCTACAGATCCCACCATAGAATCAACCACATCCTTATTTATAATAGACACATATCTCAAACCCATCAACTAGGGAGGGTGGGTGAGAGACACCTTCCTTGTCCTGTGAGAAGCTCCGACTACTCTCCAACTGAACACCTCCTCCCTCCACACCCTGCGGGACATCCCCCATCCCTTCAGGACCCAATCAGGTAAGTGAATACCCCCCTATTTCAAATAATACCCCTTAATTACTCCGCCTCACTGCCCTCCCCCATCATGCTGGCCCTCCTCCCAGTTTCACTTCTGTTCTGCTCCGGGCCATATACTATAATCTCACATGTATACATTCTGCAATAGGTATAGCAATACAAATAATTCCTTTATCGTTCAACAGCAAATGCACACCCATAACTGCTGGTGTATGGTGTAGCCTAATACTAACATGGAAGTCCAGGTTTCCTGTCACTTAAAATAGTTCATTTGTGCCCACCTGGGCATTTGGCATGCTGGTCAGTTACTAACAATACATGCTGGGCTGGTGGCCCTCAGTTGAGATGATTCAATATTCATACATAAATCAGAGTGGGACCTGCAGTCAGTGACACATGTTGGGCATTATATAGCTACCTGCTCTCTGTTCAAACCTGCAATTACAGAAACTTCCCAGGGTCAATTTTTCTAGCTCAGATATCCTTTTCCTCTCTGAGATGTTGTGGCCCAATGCTGAGAGACACAACGGAAGCTGATACTGGAAGATGAGAAAAGCTGTGCCCTAATAAAATGTGTTTTTTAGCAACAACTACCTTTCATGCCCTTCAGTTACTATGGCACACTTTGCATGGTACGCTTTCTGTAGCCTACAGAAATCTGCATCTACCTTAAAAGGGTTACTTGGTTTTATTTGCCCTCCAGGCCAAAGGTTCCCAATCAGTGGCGGAATTATAGGGGTCGCTGAGATCGCCATGGCAACCAGGCCCCTTGCTGCAGGGGGCCCTTGAGGGCCCCCTGTACTCTTCGATAGGAGGAACTGCAGGGGCGGCTGAGACCGAGCTCCCCGATCGTCAGCCGAACTGTTTTCGGCACTGACTGTGCAGGGAGCTTGTCAAAGTGAAAGCACAGTGTGTGCTGTACTCTTTGTCTCCCCCTACAGTGCAGTACCCGGCAGGAAGAGTTAAGGTAAAGAAGGTCTGACATTTTTTTCTAAGACTATCTATCTACTGTATGTGTGTTTATGTGTGTGCATGTATGTGTGTGTGTATGTATGTGAGTGTGCATGTATGTATGTATGTGAGTGTGCATGTATGTATGTATGTATGTGAGTGTGCATGTATGTATGTATGTATGTGTGTGTGTGTGTGCATGTATGTATGTGAGTGTGCATGTATGTATGTATGTATGTGTGTGTGTGTGTGTGTGCATGTATGTATGTGAGTGTACATGTATGTATGTATGTATGTGAGTGTGCATGTATGTATGTATGTATGTATGTGTGTGTGTGTGTGTGCATGTATGTATGTGAGTGTGCATGTATGTATGTGTGTGTGTGTGCATGTATGTATGTGAGTGTGCATGTATTTGCATGTGTTTATCAATGGTGGTGCGTCCATAAGGGCACACAGGCACTGCCCCCTCTCTCCAGCCACCCCCTTCCTCTATGACCAATGAATAGATTCATGCATAGCATGAATCTATCCATGGTCACTGCTGCCACCCCCACATTTAGGTGTCCGGCCCCTTTTCGGCGCCCAGCGCCTGAATTACAGTGGTGGGGGTGTTTTTGAAGCACCTGATTAGAGCCATAGGCTCTAATAGGCTTCAAAATAGGTGAACTGCGAGTACCATGCTTGGCGCTCACAGTCCACCCAGGTATGTTAGAAAAGCGAATTAATATTCACTTTCCTAACACTTAACTGCCTTTCCACCAATCAAGTGTGTGGGTCTGTTACCCGTCACCTGACTGCCTGAAACGACAGGAGCAACTATTGGACGCCTATCAGGAGGAGAGGACGGGAGATGAGGATGGCAGGAGACGCATGGAGGACCCGGCTTGTGGCCGTCATCTGCTGCTGCACCGAGACAGAGTAAGTGCTGGGCAGACAGCGAGCGGGCGGGGATTCACAGTGGCAGCATTCGATGGCACAGTTGCAGCATTTGATGGCACACTGGCAGCATTTAATGGGCACACTGGCAACATTTAATGGGCACAGTGGCAGCATTCAATGGCACAGTTGTAGCATTTGATGGCACACTGGCAGCATTTGATGGGCACAGTGGCGGCATTTGATGGCAAATTGGCGGCATCTGATAGCACAGTGGCAGAGTTCGATGGGCACAGTGGCAGACTTCGATGGGAACAGTGGCAGCATTTGATGGGCATACTGGCGGCATTTGATGGCACAGCGGCACAGTTTGATAGGCACAGTGGCAGCATTTGATGGGCACAGTGGCGACATTTGATGGCACAGTGGCAGCAATTGATGGGCACAGTGGCTGCAATTGATGGGCACAGTGGCTGCAATTGATGTTTTTTTTTCTAAATTTTTCAGTTTGCTTGCGCCTCCCTAAAAATTTTAAGGACCAGCCACCACTGGTTTATATGTGCGTCAATATGTGCATTTATATATATATGTGTGTGTTTTTATATGTGTGTGTGTGTGTTTATACATGTGTGTGTGTGTTTACATGTATGTATGCACATTTTAGGTATACGCTTTTAATCCTGTCCGCCTATATGTGTACAATCAGAACCGATTTTTTTATTTTTTTTTGCTTGTTCATAGTACCAGCAAAAAAAATGCTGTTCCTTCGAAAAGCGATCCATGCTTAGTTCGCTTTTCAGAGGCATTTGACAGCCGGTAAAGAGGCAATGTTGCCTACTGACCGCCTGTTTTAACCCCTTAAATGCATCATCACTATCCCGCAACTGCATGCAATGCACACAGTTGCGGAGTGGTTGCAGTGCAGCCCCATTCACCTAGAGGTGTACTTCAAGGGTGCCCTGACTGGAAAAAGATTGAGAAACACCGACATAGAGGAACCCATCTCTCCATTTTCCTCCTGCAGCCGCTGAATGCCTGTGGGAGGGAGAGGAGGCGAAGCGTGGGGAAATGGAGAAATCGATTCCATTATATGCAGCCACCCACTTGTGACCGGGGGTCAGGGGGGCCCTCCATGGTTTCTTGCATCGGGGACCTGAAGGTTCTAGTTACGCCACTGTTCCCAATACTTCCATAATGGGTATGCACATCACAAAGTCAGAGTGAAATCAAACTAATGAACTGCATATTCTTTGAGTCACTGACTTAGTACTGAATCCAATAATCCTGCATGACAAACAGACAACTAGCATTTATAGAAGGAGATTTCAGTAATATATTTCTGTATATTTCTCTCAGTAAATGTTACCTTAAATTTGAACTCCAGGTATGTATTTTATTACATAGTTTTATTGGTCCAACTTGGACCGATCTAAGTATGTGTAGCAAGATTCCAGGCCTAGTCTAATGAGAACCAGGGCCAGGAGCTGCTGACATTCTTCTCGTTAGAGTGGGTTACAAGGCATAGTGGGTGTAATACAAGATGGATTCAAGGGCGCCAGAAACTTCTTGAATGCAAATAGATTTTATTTCTCTTGAATAGAACTTCAGGAGAGAGGGTTTATGGTCAGGACACCCCTAGATAGTTGCAATGTTAATTGGCAGACTGAGACTTCTACAGGTAGACAGCCATGCAGGGAAAGGCATCCAGCAAGACACCACATCTGCACGTGTAGGAATGCTGTCTCCTATGGCAACAGTCTTAGAACAGTTCCTAACATAAGTTGTAACAAATTCCTTTACTTTTCTACAATCACTTCTTGCAACCCACTGAGCTCCTAGTCTCTCTCTCTCTCTTGACTTGCTGATTCACTGCCACTGAAACCCATGAGCACTTCCAATCTTCACATCTTCCTCAAGTGTCACCCCACTGGCCTGCTCAGTCCCTGATTTAGCACACAAGGCAAAACCTCCAAACATGACAGGTTCTTCTTTTCGACCGGACTGGTCCGACGGACCGAGTCCAGTGGACAATTCAACCGTGTGTGGGCTTCATCGGACCTGCAGCGGACAGTTTCGGTTGAAAATCTGATGGACTTTAGATTTGGAACATGTTTCAAATCTTTCCGACGGACTCCGGTCGAAAAGTCCGCTCGTCTGTATGCTAGTCCGACGGACGAAAACTGACGCTAGGGCAGCTATTGGCTACTGGCTATCAACTTCCTTATTTAAGTCCGATCGTACGTCATCACGTACGAATCCGTCGGACTTTGGTGAGATCGTGCGTAGGCAAGTCCGTTCATTGGGAAAGTCCATCGGAAGTCTGCCGAAAGTAGGTCGAATAGACCATCGGAACCAGTCCGGACGAAAAGTCCGCTCTTGTGTACGCAGCATAAGGGACACGAACATGAAAAATCAAAGGTTCTCATTTTAAAGACTTATATGCAAGTTATTGCCATAAAAAGTGTATGGGGACCCAAGTACTGGGTGCCTGGGGGGTCCCCTTAGTCTGCCTGTAAAGTGGCGCATTTGTGTAGAACATGCCGCAGCAATAATGACATTTCTAAAGGAAAAAATGGCAATTAACCACTTGCCGACCGCCCGCCATCATTATACGTCAGCTGTTTGAAGAGGATTAGCTAACTGCCATAACCCCAGTATCCTCTTCTTCAGCGGGCGGTTGGCTTTCAGATAAAAGTGGTCTCTGCAGCGGATTTGCTGCAAGATCACTTTTATCGGTGGCGGGAGAGGGCCCCCCCCTCCTGCCACGCTCCGGTGCCCCCAGCCACTTACGGGAGCCGTCGGTAGTGACGGAGGCAATTGGATCCTTCTCGGTCTGTGGTATGGAGCTGACTGAAGGGAAGATGACCCCCGCTCGGCCATACCATTGCAGGGTGGAAGCAACGTCAAAACATCACTTCCACCCATAGCTCTTAAAGGGGCAATTTTTTTTTCAAAAAAATTTTTTTTTTTTGCGCATTTTTGTGTAAATATGAGATCTGAGGTCTTTTTGGCACCAGATCTCATATTTAAGAGGTCCTGTCATGCTTTTTTTCTATTACAAGGGATGTTTACATTCCTTGTAATAGGAATAAAAGTGACACAATTTTTTTTTTAAAGAACAGTGTAAAAATAAAAATTAAAAAGTAAAATAAATAAGAAAAATAAAGTTTTAATGCACCACGTCCCGCCGAGCTCGCGTGCAGAAGCGAACGCATACGTGAGTAGCGCCCGCATATGAAAATGGTGTTCAAACCACACATGTGAGGTATTGCTGCAATCATTAGAGCAAGACAATAATTAGCCCTAGACCACCTCTGTAACTCAAAACATGCAACCTGTAGATTTTTTTAAACAAGTTTGTCGCCATTCCACGAGCGGGCGCAATTTTGAAGCGTGACATGTTGGGTATCAATTTACTCGGCGTAACATTATCTTTCACAATATAAAACAAATCGGGCTAACTTTACTGTTGTCTTATTTTTTAATTCAAAAAATTTATTTTTTCCCAAAAAAGTGTGCTTGTAAGACAGCTGCGCAGATATGGTGTGACAGAAAGTATTGCAACGACCGCCATTTTATTCTCTAGGGTGTTATATCTAATGTTTGGGGGTTCTAAGTAATTTTCTAGCAAAAAAAAAAATGATTTTTACTTGTAAACACCAAATCTCAAAACGAGGCTCTGTGCAGGCAGGAAGCCCCCGCCTGCACACCCCAACAACACCGACAACCACTGGCCAGGGTTGTTGGGAAGAGGCCCTTGTCCCTATCAACATGGGGACAAGGTGCTTTGGGGGGCACCCCAAAGCACCCTCCCCATGTTGAGGGCAAGCGGCCTGGTATGGTTCAGTAGGGGTGTGCTCGCATGTCCCCTTCCTTTCCTGGCATGCCAGGCTGCATGCTTGGATAAGGGCCTGGTATGGATTTTGGGGGGGACCCCACTGCAATTTGTTTTTTCAATTTTGGCTGGTATTTCCCCAAAAAATCTATGCCAGACCCAAAGGGGGGGGGGGGGGGAGACCCCACACTGTTTAGTTTTTTATTATTATTTTGGTGTAGAGTTCCCCTTAAAACTTATGCCAGACCCAAAGTGCCTGGTATGGATTTTGGAGGGGACCCCATACCATTTTCTTTCTTAATTCTGTCATAGGGTTCCCCTTAACCACTTCAATACAGGGCACGTTCACCCCTTCCTCAGACCAATTTTCATCTTTCAGTGCTCTCACATTTTGAATGACAATTACTCAGTCACGCAACACTGTACTCAAACAAAATTGTTATGATTTTTTTTACATAAATAGAGCTTTCTTTTGGTGGTATTTAATCACCACCGTCTTTTTTCTTTTCTGTGATAGAAGTTAAAAAAAGAGCAAAAATTAAAAAAAAAAAACACTTTTTTATTTTCTATTATAAAATTTAGCAAAAAGGTAATTTTTGTTCATAAATTTAGGCCAAAGTTTAAACTGCTACATATCTTTGGTAAAAAAATAACCCAAATTAGTGGATATTATTTAGTCTGTGTGAAAATTATAGAGTCTACAAGCTATGGTGCAAATCATAAAAATTTGATCACACCTGATATGACGGCCTATCTCATTTCTTGAGGCCCTGAAATGTCAGGACAGTACAAATACCCCCAAATGACCCCTTTTTGGAAAGTAGACAGTCCAAGGTATTTAGTAAGAGGCATAGTGAGTTTTTTGAGGTTGTAATGTTTTCCCACAATTCTTGGGAAAATGAAGAAATTAATTTTTTTATTTCTCACATACAGCATATGCATACTTCCAATTAAACCCCAAAATGGGTATTGTGATACCACATGTGTGAGACTTTTTCACAGCCTGGCCACATAGAGAGGCCCAACATACAGGGAGCACCATCAGGCGTTCTAGGAGCATAAATCTAATTTCATTCCTACTTATTACACTTTTGAAGGCCCTGGAGCACCAGGACAGTGGAATTACCCACAAAATTACCCCATTTTGAAAAGAAAACACCCCACTGTATATTCTATGGTGCCTGAACACTGTAACCCCTCACAGTTACTCTTGTTGGGAGCAGGAACGAACCCTGTTGTTGGTGTCCTAAACCAAAAATATTGTTGGAAGCTAGCATAATCAAGATTCAGGAATAGGAAAGGCAGTCTTCAAGGGATCCCAAATCCCTAGCAAATTCAATCAGTTACATCAGCATCAGGGGCTTGATAGCTACTGATCCAGGACCGATTCATTTTGATAAATGTCAGCCTATCAATTGAGTCTGTGGACAGGCACAGTCTTTGATCCGTCACAAACCCTCCAGCAACACTGAATGTCCATTCAGAAAGCACACTGGATGCAGGACAGGCCAGTAGCTCAACTGCATATTGAGCAAGTTCTGGCCAGTGGTCCATCCTGAAGACCCAGTAATCCAGTGGATGCTCAGTTGGAAAGGTCTCCAAGTCCCTTGCCCCTAGATATTCCTGCACCACATAATGCAGACGCTGCCGATGGTTGCTTAAACCTAACAGCCCTGGGGGCTGAGGACTAAAGAATTGTTTAAAAGCATTGGTCAGCCAGCCACCTTCTCCACCGCTCTTCCTCTAACCGAACAAAGCCTCAGAAACATGTTGTCCAGCAAATGGTAACCTCTCAGGGTCTGGAAAGGCAATACACAAATTTTTCTTCAAGGTGTCCTGAAGATGTTACATCCTCTGCTCCCTCTGCGAAGGCAGGATGAGCTCTGCAACTTTACCCTTGTAAAGTGGATCAAGAAGGGTTGCAGGCTAGTAATGATCCCTCTCCTTCAGGGAGCCCATGCAGCGTGAGTTTGAAGAGGCATAAGATTCTGAGTCCTCTGGGTCACTAAGGATGACATTGTTAGGCACTACCTCCTCCCAGCCATGTACAACTCTTTGGGTTTCTGGGGACTGACAACCAACCCTTGAAGACTGCTGTATGTTATCCTCCACATCCATGCTGACACAATCCTGCTCCTCTTCCACCTGTGTGTTTTGTGGCCCCGCAGGAATGGTATCTGCATAATTGGGACCTCCTGTTCTGTCTCAAGTGCCCTGTCCATGATGCCACGAAGCGTGTGCACCAGCAGGAAGACTACAGGGACAGTGTCACTGATGCATGCATTGTTGCTGCTCACCATCCTTGTGGCCTCCTCAGATAGTGACAGGACAGTGCATGTATATTTTATCAGTAGCCACTGGCATGGCAAAAAGAAGCCAAGCTCCCCTGAGCCTGTCCTTGTGCCATACTCACACAGGTACTCATAGATGGCCTTCTATTGTGTGTGCAGCTGCTGCAGCATTGCCAATGTTGAGTTCCACCTGGTGGGCATGTCACAAATAAGGCGGTTTATGGGCAGGTTGAATTCCTGTTGAATGTCAGCTAGCCGAGCACTGGCATTGTATGACCGTCGGATCTGGCCTGCCTCAGAAGATCTTGTAAGCCTGAATAGCTGTTCAAGAAACACTGCACCACCAAATTCAGGATGTGTGCCAAGCATGGAAAATGTGTCAAGTATCCGTGTCGGAGGGCGGAGAGAAGGTTGGTGCCATTGTCGTATACAACTATTCCTGGCTCAAGCTGCCGTGGCGGCAACTACCTCTGAGCCTACCCCTGCAGAGTTGACATAATCTCTGCCCCAGTGTGGCTCCTGTCCCCTAAACAGACCAACTGAAGCACCACATGGCATCTTTTATCCTGACTGCTTGCATGGCTCCTTGAACGCTTAGGGAGCACTGCTGGTTCAGAGAACAATTCAGCAGAAGAGGCCATAAAGGAAGAAGATGAGGAGTGGGTGGAGAAGACAGATGTGGCAGAATCACCACCAGCTTTTTGGAGGCATGGTGGCGGAACAAGCTCCAGCATTGAACCCTGTCCTGCATCCTTCCCAGCTGCCAGCAGAGTTACCCAGTGCGCCGTGCAGGAAATGTAACGTCCTTAACCATGCCTGCTGGACCATGAGTCAGCAGTAATGTGAACCTTGCTGCTGACCTGCCCTGTCCAAAGAGGCCAAAACGGCCTTCCACATGATGGTAGAGAGCTGGAATGGCCTTATGTGAAAATACATTTCTATTCAGAACCTACCACTGTGGTATAGCACATTCCACAAATTCATGAAAGGGATCAGAGTCTACCAGATGAAAAGGCAGCAGTTGTAATGCTAGCATTTTGGCCAAGCTAGCATTTAGATGCTGAACATGCGGATGGCTGGGACAGTATTTTTTTTATGGTTCAGCAACTGAGGTAGCGAAATTTGCCTGCTCAAATCAACAGGAGGTGTACTGCTAGCAGATTGGCTGCAAGTACTTGTGGCACCCATTGCTATACCATCATTCCTCTCCGTGCAGGTTTTTGAGAAGCCTTGAGGTATAGTAGGGGTAAAGATCCCAGATGAGGAGCAAAGAGAAGTCTGAGCTTTTTTATAATGTGGGTTTTTCAGGTGCTGGTGCCAACGAACTGCATGATAGGTCGTCATTTGTCTTGTCACACATGTGGTGCCCAAGCGGGTGGTGTTCTGGCCATGCTTGATCCGATTCAGACAGAGATTGCAAACAGCTACGCTGTGATCTACTGCACATTTGTTGAAAAAAGCCCACACCAATAAACTTTTGGAAGTCAGTAGTGCGCTGCACCTGTGGAGCTCTGCGGTGTGATGCAATAGGGTGGCTGCCCTTAAGCTGGCCCCTGGAGGACATCCTGCCTCGTTGGAGTTGTGCCTCCTCCTCCTTCTCACTTTCCTCCTCTGTTCTCTCAGGCACCCAAGTACAGTCAGTGACCTCATCATCCCCTTCTTCCTCGTCTCTGGAGCAAACCTGGAAGTATGCTGCAGCAGGGGGAACATGACTGCTAGTTTCTTGTACTTCTGTGGAACCCCGTCTTTCTAGGCTCACGTTACTCCCTTCCTCAACCCTGGAACCAACATCAGAGCATTAAAATTGCTGCGCATCCTCCATGTAACCGGCACTGTGATCGAATAATTCTGGTGACTCCTCCGTGCATGATGGTTGGGTTATGGAAGGAGTAGCTGTGGACAAGGAGCCGGTGGAATAGGCCACTTTGACAGCTGCAGTGGAAGGCAAACTATTATGAGCCTGGGTGACAGAGGATGAGGACGGCTTAGTTATCCACTTCACCATCTCTTCTGCATGTTGTGGCTCAATAACACGGCCAGCAGCTGAAAAAAAGGACAAGCATGCCCCACCTGCAGAGGATGCACCATGTCGGTGACCACCACTTTTCACTGTAGACACAGAGGCTGATTGCCCCCTTTTAGTGGCCTGTGAGCATCTGCCTCTCTTTGTTGGCCTTCCAGAAATGATGGGGATTTTTTGGGGCTTTTTTTTTTGTTTTTTGCTTAGTGCACTATAACCCGTTTTATTATTGTTTTTTATTTTTTGGGGGGGATTGTTATAACTTTTTATTACAGAGTGTGGGAAGAAAATATGGTGCTTGGGTGCAATACTTTTGTGCTTGGTGCACTATAAACCGAAAAATAACGATGCAGCAACTGTGGAGAATTTTTTTTCGCTGCTGCTGCAAAAAAAAAAACAAAACTAAAATAAATGTAAAAAAATATATAAGAAAGGCCAAAAAAAAGAAAATGGGAACCACTAATGATGCAGAAAGAGAAACACCTGCGACGCAGAAGGGGGAACAGCAATAAATATTCTTAGTGCTGCTGCACCACAGAAAAAAAACCAAAGGTGTACCATTGCTGTGCCAACGCAGAAGGAATAACACCTGCCACACTGCAGGTGTGGCAGGTGTACAAAAAAAAAAAAGATTAATGAAAAAAAAATGGTGGCGGTGACACACCGACACTTCAGTAGCACCACAACACTGTTATTCACACTACACTGCACTCTATTATATACATTGCACTATACTGTGTTATATACTCTATACTGTGCATTGCACTGTAATATATACACTGCACTGTAGTATATACTCTGCACTGCACTATATACTATGCACTGCAGTACATACACTCTGCACTGCATTTTAGTATATGCTATGAAATGCACTAGATACTTTGTACTGCACTGTAGTATATACTAGGAACTGCACTATATACTGTACTCTGCACTGCACTTTAGTATATACACTCTGCACTGCAGTATATACAATCTGCACTGCACTGTAGTATATATTATACACTGCACTATATACTCTGCACTGCACTGTAGTATATACTATGCATTGTGTTATATACACTACACTGGCTGCACTGTATTGTGTATTATACACTGCCTGCACTGTAATATATATACTACACTGACTGCACTGTATTATGTATTATACACTGCCTGCACTGTAATATATTCTACACTGACTGCACTGTAATATATATACTACACTGACTACACTGTAATATATACTACACTGACTGCACTGTAGTATATATTCTACACTGCCTGCACTCTATTTATAATACTACACTGACTACATGCTCTATCCGCTAACTAACATGCCTATGCTATCTCCACTCCAACACACTAAATACTTTCGCCATGTAAACAACCTTATATAGTGTGGGGCATGGACTTGGTTGACCTGCCTTTGGTTAAAGCATGGAGTGCAGGTGCATGTTTTGGCCAATCAAAAGCCATAAATGCACTGCGATCTCGCAGTGCATTATGGGGCGCTCCACGGCGGGCAAACATGCCACGAGCACCCCATATGTTCTTTTGTTCTACGAATAAACGAACAGCTGATGTTCGAGTCGAACATTCCTAACTAGAAGTGAATCAATCGCTGTCATTTAAAACACATGCACCTGGCAGATTTATTTATAGTGAAAGTTTGGTGAATGTCAGATTTAATATTTTATAAATATGCCCTTAAAATGTAGCAGACCCCCTGGTAAATATATTAAACCAAATTTTAAAAAATGAAGTAATTTGATGCAGTTTTCTAAAAGTCAGGGGTGAAAAGGATTTTTTTCTGCTTTTAGAAACGTATAATAAAGGAGGGATTTCTAACAAAGATGGGATAAAGGCAAGGAATCCATGGTATAAGATTGTAAAAGAATGAGTCAAATTTAAATAACCTTTTCCAGAATACTGCAACATTCCGACCTTCACCCTGTGACCACTTCACCTCCAATGTATTCAGAGGCACAATGTAGTGACTTCACACAAAACCATAGGGGGATTTTTTATTTGTCCTCCTTCTTATGAAATGCAGATTGTGGTCTGACTACCCTGTTAATTTCTGTTTCAAAACACTACCAGGCTGATTTAAGTTGACATGAGAATTTGCTTACATGGTTCTGAAGAAAATCCTTTGGAAGTATGTGGATTTTCAAGGTCACAGGCCCACAACCTAGTTTAGGCAGTAATTTTAAATTAGGATCAACCAAAAATATTTACAAATACAAAAATACCTAGCTAATTCTTATGTACTTTACATGTTTTCTTTTCTTTTTTTAAACGTACTGTTCAGGTGTTCCACATCAATTGTTGGCAAATTCAGCGCAAAGAAAAAAGGTTTGCTTTAACCACTTCAGCGCCGGAAGGTTTTACCCCCTTCCTGACCAGGCCATTTTTGGCAATACTGCACTGCGTTGCTTTAACTGACAATTGTGCGGTCGTGCAATGCTGTACCCAAATAAAATGAATGTCCTTTTTTTTCTCACAAATAGAGCTTTCTTTTGGTGGTACTTGATCACCTCTGCGTTTTTTTTTTTTTTGTTTTTTTGCTCTATAAACAAAAAAAGAGCAACAATTTTGAAAAAAAAAAAAATCAATTTTTTACATTCTGCTATAAAACATTCTCAATAAAAAAAATGAAAAAATCGAATTTCTTCATCAATTTAGGCCAATTTGTATTCTGCTACACATTTTTGTTAAAAAAACAAAAACAAAGAGCATATATTGATTGATTTGCACAAAAGTTATCGCTTCTACAAACTATGGGATAAATTTATGGATTTTTTTTTTTTTTTTATTATTATTGTTTTTACTAATAATGGCGCCGATCAGAGATTTTTAGCAGGACTGCGACATTGTGGCGGACAAATCTGACACTAAGTGACACTTTTTGGGGACCAGTGACACCAATACAATGATCAATGCTAAGAAAAATGCACTGACGCTGTATAAATGACACTGGCAGAGAAGGGGTTAAGATCAGAGTCAATCAAAGGGTTAACTGTGTTCCCAGGGAGTGTTTTCTTACTGCGTGGGGGACGGATGCACTTGAAGAAGAGAGACATCTGTGTTCCTGATTAGCAGGAATCACAGATGTCTCTCTTCCTGTCTGACAAAACGACGCTCTGTCTTGTTTACATAGGCAGACCATCTATCTCTCCAGCGAGCGATCGCGGGTGGCTGGCAGCCATCATGGCCGCTAATTGGCTCTCGCTGTGTCCAATTACAGAGGAAGCGCGGCTCCAGCGGCTTGCGCGCCCCAGAGCCGTGCACAAGAATCGTGTACAGGTACATGATTTTGCGCTTAAGGGCTGCCCTGCAAATGTAAATGTACGTAGGGCGGTCCTTAAGTGGTTAAAGGATACGTTCACCTTTTAGTAGCATGTCATATGTTACACCCATGTGTTCGCAAGTGCAATGCTTTGCAGGCTCCATTGTAATAAAACAATAAATGTACATTGTTTTTTCCAATCTGCAAAATCACATGCATTTATTATTTTTTTACAAAAGGTGAACTTAGCCTTTAATATGACATCTATCCTTATCGTATACTTTACTTCACTCCCCCAATTCTTTGTTCAGTAGCAGAAGTCAAAGGAAAAACCCAGAACTTTAGGTTATGGAGGAGCATGTGACTCACTCCATGTGGCAGCACTGGGCCACTCAGCGGTGGTACCTCTCTAGCTTCTCAAAAGTTACAAAAGGCATTCTTTCACTTCCAGTATATATTCTTGGGGAATGGCATGGGTCATAGACATTAGAAAACCATCAGATTTGTACACATGATCCAACCATTTCACAATGTTCTCTCAAAGTCTCTCTACCAAACATGGGCACTGTAGTCAATTGCATCTTTTTAGAACAATGAAGGAGGCCACACATACTGTAGATACTCTTGCCAAAAGAGAAAACTATATACACTAGGCAAGATATATTAACAAATGTGCAAGTAAACTGTGCCTAGTGCTAAAAGAAATATATATATATACAGTATAATCCAAAATAATCAATACAAAAATCTGTTAAAAACAGCACCTATCTCACAGATATCAGAACACCACAATATCTAGAATAAATATATCCAAAAAGTGAGTTGCACTGTTTGTGAATAAATTCAAAATGACATACTGCATTTCAATCTCAATGACCAACAATGAAATTGAATTCTTACAACTCACATTTTGATTGTTGAGATTTAAATGCAGTATGTCATTTTGAATTTATTCACGAACACATTTTTTTGTATATATAAGATAGATTATCCCCACCCAATCATTTTGTACATTTCGGCTAACAGGGGTCAGTTCAAGAGATTCTCATCTAATGTCTGTAAGTACCTTTAAGGGACCCTGTACTCTGGGGGTCCAAACTAAAGTAGATATGAGGAATATGGCACAGCTGGGGAGAAGGTAAAAGTCGAATACCCTCAACAGATGGGGATCTGCTACAAATTGGAGTTTGAGGACATGGGCTACTGAGAGGTGAGTATATGGCATTCCTTTTTAAAGTGGTACTAAACCCACAACCGTAAACTCAGTCTGTATATGCAGTAAAGCATGCTTGTTATACTCACTGTGGAACCTAAGGGGTTAATTCTCTGCATTTTGTGAAAAGACTGTTTAATCCTGTCTTCTCTTATCCTTCCCTTCTTCCACAATCCCCAATCCATCTCCTGATCATACTGAGCCTTGGGGGTACTCCGCACATGCTCTGTTTGGTATGTATTGCCAGAGATGTTTTTTTTTTTTTTTTTTGGTAGGGTGCATGTGATCGGCACAGGGCCAATCAGCACTGTCCAGAAATAGGGTCAGAGGTTATGCAGCCTCATAGGACAGTCAGAGGAGAATGAAAATAATAAAACTCCTCCTACAAGCTTTAACCAGTGCTTGGCCAGACACCAATATAAGTCACAAGACTATTCTAAATGCTGATGAGAAAAGGTATTTGCAAGTTTATATTTACTAAAATAATTGCATTTCCATGTTCTGTGTACTGTGGGAGACCAGATATAGTGAATGCAGGGTCCTGGGTTAAGTAACACTTTTAAGAAGGAGTTTTCCGCCTAGTCATAAAATCGACTTAAAGTGTTCCGGCCAAAAAAAATAAGAGATTAATAGCCAGCAGCTACACATTCTGCAGCTGCTGGTTTTTAACAATAGGACACTTACCTGTCCTGGAGTCGGCACTGCAGCTGATGATTCCTTCAGCTGTCGGGTGCTTCCTTCGACATTGCGGGTAAGGGTACCTGGCAGTGTAGCCTTATGGCTTCACGCTGGGAACCCCACTGCGCATGCGCGAGGCCCCAATTCTCTCTCCTCCTGGGAGAGGAGGAGGGAGGAGGAGGATCCCCTCGTCATGTCACAGGCTGCGGCCCAGACTCCCGGAAGTGGGAACAGAATAACTGTCAAAGACAGGTATCCTGCCCCCTCTCCCCCTGAAAAGTGCCAATTGTGGCACCGGAGGGGGAGAGGAAATGAAGGAAGGTGACGTGGCAAGTGACAAGCTGCACCTGAAGGCAGGCTGTGTGGCAAGTGACAAACTGCATCTGGTGGCAGGCGACTGTGGCAAGTGACACGCTCAGGGCTCCTACTGATTCTGCATTATGGTGAGTTGAACTATCTAGCGCAGGTCCTAATAGACTGCCACTGGTGCCATAGAGACAGAAACCAGATCAGCACTGTCTATAGCAGGGGCAGGACAGCAAGAGGCTGGGGACCCTCGCAGTGGCGGAACGCCAGGTCCTGGTCGCAAGTGTGACCTAATGCGCTTCAATCATCCTGGTCGCAAGCGTGACCTAATGCGCTTCAATCATCCTAACACCATATCAACCATTGTGCTGTGATGATTGAAGCGCTAACACCAGCTATTGGCTGTGAAAAAACATATCCCCCGACCCCGTGTGCCAATGCAGTGGCAAAACTACCAGGGGTGCAAAGGTCACGTTCCGCCACAGCGAGGGTCCCCAGTCTCTTGCTGTCCTGCCCCTGCTATTGACAGCGCTGGTCTGGTTTCTGTCTCTATGGCAGCAGTGGCAGTCTACTAGGACCCAGTGCCGTTTACATTATGGGGGTGATCGGTGCATGCAGGGGAGGGCCGGCACTATTGATTGTAGACAGCTAAGCTCTCCGTCCATCATCTAGCAGTGGCAATGCTGCATAGCCTTCTCTGCCTTCTTGCCAGTAAGGTGGGGGCTCTGATCAGTAAAACCACTGCTAAGCAACCTGCGGGAGGCTTAGCTGTCTACAACCAATAATGCTGGCCCTCCTGCACATGCGCCCATCAGCCCCATAAAAGTAACCAGTACTGTATCCTAATGCGCTGCCATAGAGACAGAGACCAGCGCTGTCGATAGCAGGGATAGGACAGCAAGAGGAGGCTGGGAACCCAAATAATGGTGGAATGGCAGGACCCAGTTGCACGTGTGACCTTTGTGAACCTGGTAGTTCCACCACTGGTCCACAGTGGGAGGATTCCCCCATCCACCTAGAATGTGTAGATGGGGGAATTGGATCACATTTTTATTTTTTTTTCATTTAACCTGATGCCCTTTCAGATGAGGTGGACCCCGTCCAGCAGATCTGCCTGGTCAGTGGGGAATCCCTCTGCTGATCCCCGCTGAGCAGGCGGATGACAGGTCTCCTGTCTGGTCCGACAGGGCTGCCTGTCCGTTTCCATCTGACTGTCATCCAATCCGCTGGACGGGTGGGGAATGGATCCCCATCCATCTGTTTTTAGTGGACCAGATCGGATGCCAGTGGGTGTCAGCAGACATCCGCCTCTCCCTAAAGAATAAATGGGTGATGTGATCGGGTCCGCCAGAAAAACTGACAGGCAGACCGAATCCATCCACTGGTGTGAAAGGGGTCTGATGATTGAACGAAAAAAAAAAGATCAATGTATGGGCTGCTAGGAAGTGAAGCTCTTGGAAGAACTGAGAGGGGGAGGGAGACAGATAGGGCAGAAAAGGGAGAGCTCACTCACCCAGGGGGCCGAGGCTGGTAGATGGTGGCTCATCATTGATACAGATAGCAATGTGTAGCAGGCTGCTGTTTTTCCTATTTCCCGCCTACACGTCCTCCCTCTCTCAGGCACAGCTGAACGCCTGGGATAGGAGAGTGGGCAGGCCAAGCAGACACAGGAGGAACAGGGGCGGGAGGAGGAGGTTGCATTTTTCTCTGCTCACCGTTCGTGCGAAAAGGAGGGGGAGTGTGCTAGCTGGGCTGTCACAGACACTCGACTAAGCTGCACCCACCCTCACTAAGGCTGATTCTCCTGTCCTACGGATGGGAGAAATCAGGCTGTTTTATCAAACTGATGTGAGGTTGACAACACTGCTTGCCCCCCACAGTGGTCGAACTCCAGGGCACAGTTGCAAGTGCAACGTCTGTAACCCTGGTAGTTCCGATACTGATACAAATGTTATAAATTGAGTTGCAGTTCAGTGAGTAAAATAAATATTTGATCCCCAAGTAAAACATGACTTAGTACTTGGTGAAGAAATCCTTGCTGGCAAGCACAGAGGTAAGACATTTCTTGTAGTTGGTTACCAGGTTTGCACACATCTAAGGGGGGATTTTGGTCCACTCTTCTTTACGGATCTTTTTAAATCCTTACGGTTTCTTGGCTGTTGCTCTGCAACTCAAAGTTTCAGCTCATACATTGTCTATAGGATTGAGGTCTGGAGACTGGCTAGGCCACTCCATGACCTCAATGTGCTTCTGCATGAGCCACTCCTTTGTTGCCTCTGTGGTCTGTTTTGGGTCATTGTGAAAATATATACTAAATATATATATACGCTCGCGCTAATGGTGTATCAAACAACAAAGAAATAAAATTCAAAAATGCAGCTGCTATACACAAAGTGCTAATCACTTGAAAAACATATAAATAGAATAAATATAGCGCTCGCAAACACAATAAGTGAAAATATGTTGACCGAAAAGAAAACAAAGTCCAAATACAATAAGTGAAACTAAAGTCCAAATAAAGTGACTAAAGGTGCTCCAATCCAAAATGAAGGAAAAGTAAGGTGCTTCAGAAAAATTCAGGTTTGCAACACCCCCTCATGTATCCCCACTCACCAGATCAGAACGACCCCCAGCTTTTCAGTCTGGTGGGTCATTTAAAGCTTGGTAAAAAAATCCTGGGGTTTCTGGCTGAGAAACTCTATAAAGGAATTCTGGACCTGAAGACTTATCACCATATCCGCCATCCCAGGATTTCTTTACCAAACTTTAAATGACCCACCAGACTGAAAAGCTGGGGGTCATTCTGATCTGGTGAGTGGGGATACATGAGGGGGTGTTGCACACTTGAATTTTTCTGAAGCACCTTACTTTTCCTTCATTTTGGATTGGAGCACCTTTAGTCACTTTATTTGGACTTTAGTTTCACTTATTGTATTTGGAATTTGTTTTCTTTTTGGTCAACATATTTTCACTTATTGTGTTTGCGAGTGCTATATTTATTGTATTTATATGTTTTGGGTCATTGTTATGCTCAAAGACCCATCTATCACCCATCTTAAGTGTTCTGGGTGAGGGAAGAAGGTTCTCATCCAAGATTTTACCATATATGGCAACGTCCATTGACCCCTCAATGCATCAAAAAGTTGGCCTCTACCTTTAGCAGAGAAACAGCCCCAAAGCATAATGTTACCACCTCCGTGCTTGACTGTGGGAATGGTGTTCTTAGGGTCATAGTCAGCATTTTTCTTCATCCAAGCACACCGAGTCGAGTTAATGCCAAAGAGCTCAATTTTGGTCTCATCTGACCACAGCACTTTCTCAAAATCCTTCTCTGAATCATTTAGATGTGCATTGGCAAACTTAAGACGGGCCTGTAACTGTGCCTGGGGGGGGACCTTGCGGGCGCTGCAGGATTTCAATCTATGGCAGCGTATTGTCTTACTAATGGTTTGTTTGGTGACTATGGTTCCAACTGCCTTGAGATCATTCACAAGCTCCTCCGATACAGTACTGGGCTGATCCCTCAGTTTTCTCATGATCATCCTTAACCCTTGAAGCGAAATCTTGCATGGAGCTCCAGACCGAGGGCAAGTGATGGTTATTTTGTATTTCTTCCATTTGCAAATAATCGCTCCAACAGGTGTCTTCTTCACACCAAGCTTATTGCTGATGGTCTTGTAGCCCATTCCAGCCTTGTAGAGGTCTACAATCTTGTCTCTGATGTCCTTTGACAGCTCTTTGGTCTTGCCCATGATGATGGTTTTGAATGGAAGAAAGAAATTCTGTGGACAGGTGTCTTTTATACACATAACCAGTTGTCCTTAGGAGCACCTTCTTAAATTGACAGGACTAAGCTGTGTACCACATTAGCATATACAATAGCCAGTCTGTGGGAGCCAGAACTATTGGTTGGTAGGGGATCAAATGATTATTTTACTCACTGAACTGCAACTCAATTTATAACATTTGTATCATGTTTTTTTCTGGATTTTTGGTTAAAATACACCTATAATAAATATTCTAGACCCTTCATTTCTTTGTAAGTGGGCAAACTTACAAAATCTGCGGGGATCAAATAATTATTTTCCCCATTGTATTTACAAGCCAAATGTGACTTAGGGTTTGACTGTATTGTACTTTTAAATATGTTCAGTCCACTAAAGAGATGAAAAAAAGCAAATGTTAAACATCTGTAAAAAGGGAAATTCAGTATTTTGGAAGAAAGTCCCATTTAAATTATCGTTACTCTGATAAAATAGGTAACAAATGCTATGCAAAGCAAGCCTTGGGGAGTCTGATTCATGGTTTAAAAGTAGACTTGTATCAGTAACCCAGTTAATCCCATTCTTGGCCTTTTCCTAATAGAAGCTGATTGCCATAGAAACTGACATTGCATTGTATCTTTTTAGAGATGTAAATTCTCATCAAATATTCCCAAACAGTGGTATTGACACAGGAGGCATGATTATTGTGTGGCTGGCTTTATCTAGAACTATTTCCACAAATGAGTTTTAGACCAGACTATGAGAAAAACCTGTCATACAATACCAACGTTTTTAACTATTTCAGGCTATAAATCTTCTACAGCTTTACTTTTAAGTCATGCTATGTTTTAAAAAATACTCTATTTGCCTGTTACAAATAAAGCAAAGTATCATCATAATTAAAATCTATTAAAAAAAAATTCTTGGACAACATACAGTATAGCATACTTGTACTGATAGCATTTATTGGAAATTTTAAATACTTATCTAAATTCTTGTACCAAAAAAAAAAAAGACTTTTCGCAATCCTAATATTTGGTAATTATATACTTAGTCATATTGTATATTTCCCAATCATAGAATGTTTCTATTTAAGCACTTGTCAAAAATGTATCTAAAAGCAAAAGGTAAGTATAATGTTTTAATTTCACTTAAAGTAGAACTGCACTGCATCTGAACACCACAAACCAAAAACGCTATTTGATTTATTTGTAATATTCAAAGCAAACTCCCCCATCCATCCATGTCTCCACGCTTTATTTTGCTGAGAAATCACTTTGAAAAGCATCCTCCTAGCATATCTGATTGTGGCCATCTTGAGTAAGGGCAGATAGTTCATATAGCATTTACTTCCTGGAATCCATCTGCCCTTAGCTCAGGAATGCAGGAATGCATCCCTCCAGATGACTCCTGGGATGTATGACATATTTTGCCTAGGCCTGAGAACCAGGAAGTAAGTAAAGAAATGTAACATATTTTAAAAGAAGTAAATAAAATATACTTTCCTAGCAATGTATTAATGCTAGCAGCATAGGAATTAAAATTGTCAGTGTTGATTGAGAGAGTGAAGTTCTGCTTTAACGCATATTTAAAGCCAAAACCTTTGTTTTGTTTTTTTTTATTTTGGATAAAGTAGGAGATGATTTAACCCTTGTCAACTATTTCCCTCTGTATTACATTCAAGATATCTTTCTTTGCTTCCTATCTTGAGGATGCAACAGGAAGTAAGAGGCTTTGGGCAATGGAATCTCCCAGCTGACAGCTAAATAGGGCCATGGATCAGGGTTGCCAACCATCCATAAGTTTACAGGCAGTCCATACATTTTAACCATTTGTGGCCTGTCCATAAATGTCAGTTCACGGACGGTGGCTGTCCGTGAAAAAAAAAGGCCTTGGGCCAACTTTCCCACTGCAGATGGGGCAAGCTCAGCTGATTTTGGCTGGACTCGAGCGGGGGGGGGGGGCAGATGCATGGTGACATCATGGCACCTTTTTATGAATAGCAACAGCCATCAGCCGGGAGCGGCAGACTGGATGGGGGAGGCTACAGGAGAGCCGTCTGCCGGTGTCGGCCCAGGTGCCAGGAGGTAAGTAAAAAATGTGTCTCTGTCAGTAAATTTCATGAATTTTGTCACTAAAAAATTGATGTGGTTTGTAAATTTTGAGCGCCCTGTTGTTCATTTATGTACATCGTTGTATGACCGCACAATTGTCAGTTAAAGTAGCTCAGTGCCGTATTGCTAAAAATGGACTGATAATGAAGGGGGTAGATCTTTCCGGAGGTCAAGTAGTTAAAAATAAATAAAATCGTGTTTTTTTGTTGGTGGTGCTCAGATACAGTTCTGTTCCCGTTCTAGGTTTGGAATTGAGGAGATGTACTTTGGTCATTGTGTCCTTGATCTGTTATAAAATTTTGCAAAATTATTAACTGAAAAACGTGCTCGATTTGTAAAGGTAAGTATCTCTTAAATTAGCCTTAATTTTGTCTTAGACATTTTTTTTTAAATCAAGCCAATAAAAGTTGACTGCAATTCTGCAAAGATAGAAAATAGCTTATCCATTTTATCTGGCATAAATCTTTGACCTGGAATCATGAGCCCTAATGATTGGTGTGATCCTATTAAAAAAAACATAAAAAACAAAAACGTAATATAAATTGTTGCTCTCCATCCTGTTACCTTTGTCCCCTCAGGTGCCCTGTCCAACTGCATGGGCATGGACATGCATCTGCAGGTGTTGGGGTACTTCCTGACTGGTAAGGCTCAATTTAAGGACAGCTAACTTCACTCTCAAGTTGCTTGTTTTAGAGATTGTTTGGCTCCTGGGTACAAGCCTTCCTAACCATTGTTACATATGGTTACATAGTAGGTGAGGTTGAAAAAAGGTCCATCAAGTCCAACCTATGTGTGTGAATATATGTCAATATTACATTGTATATCCCTGCATGTTGCGGTCATTCAGGTTTTTTGAAACTATTGATGCCCCCCGCTGAAACCACCGCCTGTGGAAGGGAATTCCACATCCTTGCCGCTCTTACAGTAAAGAACCCTCTACGCAGTATAAGGTTAAACCTCTATTCTTTTAATGTTAGTGAGAGGCCATGTGTCTTATTAAACTCCCTTCCGCGAAAAAGATTTATCCCTATTGTGGAGTCACCAGTATGGTATTTGTAAATTGAAATCATATCCCCTCTTAAGCGTCTCTTCTCCAGAGAGAATAAGTTCAGTACTCACAACCTTTCTTCATAACTAATATCCTCCAGACCCTTCTTTAGCTTTGTTGCCCTTCTTTGTACTCGCTCCATTTCCAGTACATCTTTCCTGAGGATTGATGCCCAGAACTGGACAGCATACTCCAGGTGAGGCGGGACCAAAGTCATGCAGAGTGGGAGAATTATCACTTTATCCCTGGAGTTAATCCCCTTTTTAATGCATGTACATTTTTAATGCATGTGCATATTCTGTTTGCTTTGTTAGCAGCAGCTTGGCATCGCATGCCATTGCTGAGCCTATCATCTACTAGCTCCCCTAGGTCCTTTTCCATCCTAGATTCCCCCAGAGGTTCACCCCCTAGTGAGTAGATTGCATTCATGTTTTTGTCACCCAAATGCATTATTTTACATTTTTCTACAATAAACCTCATTTGCCATGCAGTTGCCCCCCCCCCGTTAATTTGTTCAGATCTTCTTGCAAGGTTTCCACATCCTGCAGAGAAGTAATTGCCCTGCTTAGCTTAGTGTCGTCCGCAAATACAGAGATTAAGCTGTTTACCCCATCTTCCAGGTCGTTTATGAACAAATTAAACAGGATTGGTCCCAGCACAGAATCCTGGGGGACCCCACTTCCCACCCCTGACCATTCCGAGTATTCCCCATTTATCACCACCCTCTGAACTCGCCCTTGTTGCTAGTTTTCAATCCATGTACTCACCCTATGGTCCATGCCAACGGACCTCACTTTGTACAGTAAACATTTATGGTGAACTGTGTCAAATGCTTTTGCAAAATCCAGATACACCACGTCTCCTCATAGAAGGTTAATAGATTGGTTTGGCAAGAACAATTCTTCATGAATCCATGCTGATTACTGCTAATGATACCATTTTCATTACTAAAATCTTGTATATAGTCCCTTATCATCCCCTCCAAGAGCTTGCATACTATTGATGTTAGGCTAACTGGTCTGTGATTCCCAGGGATGTATTTTGGCCCTTTTTTAAATATTGGTGCTACATTGGCTTTTCTCTAATCAGCTGGTACCACTCCAGTCAGTAGACTGTCAGTAAAAATTAGGAACAATGGTCTGGCAATTACTTGACAAGTACAAAGTTCCCTAAGTACCCTTGGGTGCAAGCCATTTGGTCCCGGTGATTTATTAATGTTAAGTTTCCCATGTCTATTTCTAATTCTGTCCTCTGTTAGCCATGAGGGTGCTTCCTGTGATGTGTCACGAGGACAAACTGCAGTTTTGGTTACTGCAGCACTCTGATTCCCTTGTGAAGACTGAGGAGAAGAATAAATTCAATACCTTCGCCATCTCCCCATCCTTTGTAACCAGATGTCCTTCCTCTTTCTTTATGGGGCCAATATGGTCTGTCCTCCCTTTTTTTACTGTTTATATACTTAAAGAATTTCTTGGGATTTTTTTTGCTCTCCTCCGCTATGTCTCTTTCGTGTTCTATCTTAACCGCCCTAATTGCATCCTTACATATCTTGTTGCATTCTTTGTAAAGTCTGAATGCTGATGATGATCCCTCAGCCTTGTAATTTTTAAATGCCTTCTCCTTTGTTTTTATATGCATTTTTACATTAGAGTTAAGCCATCTAGGACTTTTGTTCGCTCTTTTACATTTTTTTTCCACTGTTATTTACTGGCTAATGCCCTTATTTAATATGTTCTTGAAGCAAACCCATCTCTCCTCTGTGTTCTTTGTTTCCAAGATTTTATCCCAATTTATATCTTCTAGCAAGGTTCATAATTTAGGGAAGTTGGCTCTTTTGAAATTCAGTGTCTTTGTGTTCCCCTCGTGTTTCCTATTTGTGTGATTTGTGTGATGTCTACGATTTATGTGATCGATGTTTCCTAAATTGCCCCAAATTTCTACATCCGTGATCAGGTTGTTGGTAATCAGTAGATCTAGTAACACCTTGTTTCTAGTTGGTGCTTCTACCATCTGACCCATGAAATTGTGCTGCAAGACATTTAGGAACCAGCGAGCCTAAGACGAATGTGTGGTTCCCTCTGCCCAGTCTATGTCTGGATAAACAAAATCCCCCATTATAACACTTCCCATCCTAGCTGCTAATCCAAATTGTGATAGGAGGTCCGTCTCCCCCTCCTCCCTCAGGTTAGGTGGCCTATAGCATACTCCCAGTATTATTTTCCCCTTAGCTTCATCCCTTTGGAGCTCTACCCAAAAGGATTCCACCTCCTCCCTAGCTCCCTTATTTATGTCATCTCTCAAATTCACTTGTACATTACTCTTGATATATAGGCATACCCCTCCCCCTTTTTTACCCTCTCTATCCCTGTGATAAAGGGAATACCCTTGAATGGTTGCCAGCCAATCATGAGAGCTGGTGAACCAGGTCTCTGAAATTCCCACAAAATCTAAATCTTCCTCGTTCAACAGTATCTCTATTTCACCCATCTTGTCCGCCAGGCTCCTGGCATTAGTGAACATGCCACGTAGTTTAGACCCGTTGCATACTGTCCTCTTATTGGCTATTCAGAGATTGCAAATAGGACTTGTTACTATACTTACCTTGGGTTCATGTGTTTTAGTCAACCTACCACTAATGCCCCCAATACTGCCCTCTGGAATATGTTCATTGCTGACTAACTCTACATCTGGACCCTCCCCCCCATCGCCTAGTTTAAAAACCCCTCTAACTTTTCGTCAATCTTCACTCTCAGCAGATCTGCACCCTCCTCATTTAGATGCAGACTGAGAAGTCGGCCCAGTTCTCCAGGAACCCAAACCCCTCCTTACTACACCAGCTCCTCAGCCACTTGTTTACTTCTCTAATCTCCCTCTGCCTTTCTGGTGTGGTTCAGGGTACCAGTAGTATTCCTGAGAATACTACCTTTGAGGTCCTTTTCCTCAATTTAGCTCCTAAGTCCCTAAAGTCTTTCTTTAGGACATGCCATCTGCCTCTGAATTTGTCATTGGTGTCAACGTGCACAATGACAGTCGGGTCTTCCCAACCCCTCCAAGTAATCTGTCCACCAGATCCGTGATGTGCCGAACCCGAGCGCCTGGTAGACAGTATACAGTTCGGCGCTTCAGGTCTTTGTCGCTGATTGCTCTCTCTGTCCTTCTAATCATTCTGTCATTGTTATTGACTTTACATATACTGACCTCACTTAACCCACACTCTCTGTGATCTTTCTTTCATCCTGGACCATAAGTTAGCTGTTAGATCTGGTTCTAATACATGGAACTAGTTACCCCTGGTATAAACCTAGGATCTGCTTGCTTGCTAAGCATCCAACCTGTTCTTTGGCACTATCTTTGCCCAACTTGTCATGACCCCTGCTAATTTATTACTTTGTGCCTTCCTTGGACTGCTAAACCATCTGACACATGAGGGCATTAGCCTCAATGGTTCCAGAAATCCAATTATGTTTACTCCCACTCACAAATCCTACATGTAACATCTCCCATTATTTTATCCATGGTACGGGTAACCAGTGCTCATCATTTTAAGGTATAGCACCTGTTCTGGTTAGTGTCTCTGGTATTCTCTTGGCAGTTCTTTACCCTGTTTACCATTCCACTAAATCCAGAACAGACATTTAGGTGACCTATATTCTATTAATCCTGGTGGCTATCTGGGACTTCTCCTCAATTTCTGTGTTGGTGGCTAATTGTCTATGGAACTGACAAGGAAGGGAAATCTCTCCAGCTGGACGCATGTAAAAAAACGACTGTGTTATATTAACCTGACCTTCGTGGAAATGGAAAAATATGCTTTTTGACTTTTCTTATAACTTAAACACATTGCTAATAGCAGTAGCTATATGTTTATGGTTTATCTATTAATATTTGCACTGTTTTGAACTTAAAATGGCCATTGTATGTACTTTTTTGAAGTAAGTAAAAAATGTGGCTCTGTTAGTAAATTTCATGATTTTTGTCACAAAAAAATTGGTGCTGTTTGTAAATTCTGGGTGTCCTGTCATTCATTTATGTACAGTGTTGCACGACCACGCAATTGTCAGTTAAAGTAACGCAGTGCCGTATAGCTAAAAAAGGACTGGTCATGAAGGGGTAAATCTTCCAGAGGTCAAGTAGTTAAAAATAAATTAAATTGCGTTCTTTGTTTGTGGTGCTCAGATACAGTTTTGTTCCTGTTTTAGGTTTTGGAATTGAGGGGCTGCACTTTGGTTGTTGTGTCCTGGATCTGTTATAAAATTTAGCAAAATTATTAACAGAAAAAAGTGCTCGATTTATAAAGGTAAGTATCTCCTAAATTCGCCTTTATGGTTGTCCTAAACATTTTTATTTTATATCAAGCAAATAATAGTTGACTGCAAATCTGCAGAGATAGAAAACAGCCTCTCCATTTTATCTGTCATAAACCTTTAACCTGAAATCATGAGCCCTAATGATTGATGTGATCCTACTAAAAAGAATATAAAAACAAAAACCTAATATAAATTGTTGCTCTCCATCCTGTTACCTTTAGTGCCCCCTGGTGCCCTGTCCACCTGCATGGGCATGGACATGCATCTGCAGGTGTTGAGGTACTTCAGGACTGGTAAGGCTTATGCCCTGTACACACGGTCGGACATTGATCGGACATTCCGACAACAAAATCCATAGATTTTTTCCGACGGATGTTGGCTCAAACTTGTCTTGTATACACACGGTCACACAACGTTGTCTGAAAATCCGATCGTTCTAAACGCGGTGACATAAAACACGTACGTCGTGACTATAAACGGGGCAGTAGCCAATAGCTTTCGTCTCTTAATTTATTCTGAGTAGGGATGAGCTTTGTGTTCGAGTCGAATGCATGTTCGACTCGAACATCGGCTGTTCAATCGTTCATCGAATTGTGAACGATATGGGCCGTTCACGCCAAATTCGTGTGGCGCATCACGGCCCATAATGCACTGCATCGCAGTGCATTGCTGGCTGGTGATTGGCCAAGCATGCACTATGACCCGCATGCTTGGCCAATCACAGCGCCGTCGGTAGAGAGAGCTGTAATTGGCCAAAGCCAGGGTGGCTTTGGCCAATTATGGCTCAGGGGGTTTAGAACAGGCCCCACACTATATAAGGCCGCCTGCACGGCGGCCCCGTGTAGTGTGTTCTGGCGTGCTTAGAAACAGAGACAGTGTCATTTCATTTGAGTTAGCTAGATTAGGCAGGACAGTCAGTGAGTTAGCTGCACTTACAGTGTATTGTGTATATATATGCATCCCAGGTGTTGCATATATATATACACTGTATTCAGTTTAACTAGATCCATTCCTGTTACCTTCCTACTGACAGGCAGGCTTGTCTTGTTACAGTATTTACAGCTACCTGAAGAAAATTGCTGGTGTTCTTTTGATCCTATTAGTACCACAGTCAGGCAGCTAGACTATTTACAGTTAGTGTAGTGCGTCCTCCTCACAGTGTTCAGCTAAAGCTACAAGTTAGTTTAGTGTGACCTCTGCACAGTGTTCAGCTAAAACTACAAGTTAGTGTAGTGCACAGTGTTCAGCTAAAGCTACAATTTAGGGTAGTGCGTCCTCCTCACAGTGTTCAGCTAAAGCTACAAGTTAGGATAGTGCGTTCTCCTCACAGTATTCAGCTAAAACTACAAGTTAGTGTAGTGCGACCTCTGCACAATGTTCAGCTAAAGCTACAAGTTAGTGTAGTGCGTCCTCCTCACAGTGTTCAGCTAAAACTACAAGTTAGTGTAGTGAGACCTCTGCACAGTGTTCAGCTAAAGCTACAAGTTAGTGTAGTGCGTCCTCCTCACAGTGTTCAGCTAAAACTACAAGTTAGTGTAGTGCGACCTCTGCACAGTGTTCAGCTAAAGCTACAAGTTAGTGTAGTGCGTCCTCCTCACAGTGTTCAGCTAAAACTACAAGTTAGTGTAGTGAGACCTCTGCACAGTGTTCAGCTAAAGCTACAAGTTGTTGTAGTGCATCCTCCTCACAGTGTTCAGCTAAAGCTACAAGTTAGTTTAGTGTGACCTCTGCACAGTGTTCAGCTAAAGCTACAAGTTAGGGTAGTGCGTCCTCCTCACAGTGTTTAGCTAAAACTACAAGTTAGTGTAGTGAGACCCCTGCACAGGGTTCAGCTAAAGCTACAAGTTAGTGTAGTGCGTCCTCCTCACAGTGTTCAGCTAAAGCTACAAGTTAGTTTAGTGTGACCTCTGCACAGGGTTCAGCTAAAGCTACAAGTTAGGGTAGTGCGTCCTCCTCACAGTGTTCAGCTAAAGCTACAAGTTGGTGTAGTGTGTCCTCCTCACAGTGTTCAGCTAAAACTACAAGTTAGTGTAGTGAGACCTCTGCACAGTGTTCAGCTAAAGCTACAAGTTAGTGTAGTGGGTCCTCCTCACAGTGTTCAGCTAAAACTACAAGTTAGTGTAGTGAGACCTCTGCACAGTGTTCAGCTAAAGCTACAAGTTAGTGTAGTGCGTCCTCCTCACAGTGCTCAGCTAAAGCTACAAGTTAGTTTAGTGTGACCTCTGCACAGTGTTCAGCTAAAGCTACAAGTTAGGGTAGTGCGTCCTCCTCACAGTGTTTAGCTAAAACTACAAGTTAGTGTAGTGTGACCTCTGCACAGTGTTCAGCTAAAGCTACAAGTTAGAGTAGTGCGTCCTCCTCACAGTGTTTAGCTAAAACTACAAGTTAGTGTAGTGAGACCTCTGCACAGTGTTCAGCTAATGCTACAAGTTAGTGTAGTGCGTCCTCCTCACAGTGTTCAGCTAAAGCTACAAGTTAGTTTAGTGTGACCTCTGCACAGTGTTCAGCTAAAGCTACACGTTAGGGTAGTGCGTCCTCCTCACAGTGTTCAGCTAAAGCTACAAGTTGGTGTAGTGTGTCCTCCTCACAGTGTTCAGCTAAAACTACAAGTTAGTGTAGTGAGTCCTCTGCACAGTGTTCAGCTAAAGCTACAAGTTAGTGTAGTGCGTCCTCCTCACAGTGTTCAGCTAAAGCTACAAGTTAGTTTAGTGTGACCTCTGCGCAGTGTTCAGCTAAAGCTACAAGTTAGGGTAGTGCGTCCTCCTCACAGTGTTCAGCTAAAGCTACAAGTTGGTGTAGTGTGCCCTCCTCACAGTGTTCAGCGAAAACTACAAGTTAGTGTAGTGCGACCTCTGCACAGTGTTCAGCTAAAGCTACAAGTTAGTGTAGTGGGTCTTCCTCACAGTGTTCAGCTAAAACTACAAGTTAGTGTAGTGCAACCTCTGCACAGTGTTCAGCTAAAGCTACAAGTTAGTGTAGTGTGTCCTCCTCACAGTGTTCAGCTAAAGCTACAAGTTAGTTTAGTGTGACCTCTGCACAGTGTTCAGCTAAAGCTACAAGTTAGGGTAGTGCATCCTCCTCACAGTGTTTAGCTAAAACTACAAGTTAGTGTAGTGAGACCTCTGCACAGTGTTCAGCTAAAGCTACAAGTTAGTGTAGTGTGTCCTCCTCACAGTGTTCAGCTAAAGCTACAAGTTAGTTTAGTGTGACCTCTGCACAGTGTTCAGCTAAAGCTACAAGTTAGGGTAGTGCGTCCTCCTCACAGTGTTCAGCTAAAGCTACAAGTTGGTGTAGTGTGTCCTCCTCACAGTGTTCAGCTAAAACTACAAGTTAGTGTAGTGAGACCTCTGCACAGTGTTCAGCTAAAGCTACAAGTTAGTGTAGTGCGTCCTCCTCACAGTGTTCAGCTAAAGCTACAAGTTAGTTTAGTGTGACCTCTGCACAGTGTTCAGCTAAAGCTACAAGTTAGGGTAGTGCATCCTCCTCACAGTGTTCAGCTAAAGCTACAAGTTGGTGTAGTGTGTCCTCCTCACAGTGTTCAGCGAAAACTACAAGTTAGTGTAGTGCGACCTCTGCACAGTGTTCAGCTAAAGCTACAAGTTAGTGTAGTGCGTCCTCCTCACAGTGTTCAGCTAAAACTACAAGTTAGTGTAGTGAGACCTCTGCACAGTGTTCAGCTAAAGCTACAAGTTAGTGTAGTGCGTCCTCCTCACAGTGTTCAGCTAAAGCTACAAGTTAGTTTGGATGACCAAGCCATCCTCATCCTCTCTCACCCATGCTCAGGGTACTTTGGCAAAGCAGCGGCCTCTTCCCTCGGCTCAATGTCATCAGTGACTCCTTCCCTAGCCCCACCATGTCCTCCTGAGGAGTCCCTCAAACTGTTTGACCACAGTGTTGGGTACATGCTTCAGGAGGATGCCCAGCGTTTGGAAGGCTCTGATGATGATACTGAGCTAGATGAAGGCAGTAACGTGAGCACGGACAGAGGGGGTGCCCAAGAAGGACAGCAATCTGGCAGTCATGCTCCCCCTGCTGCAGCATACTGCCAGGTTTGCTCCAGTGATGAGGAGGGAGGGGATGATGAGGTCACTGACTCAATGTGGGTGCCTGATAGGAGAGAGGAGGAGGAGGAGGCACATCACCAGTGAGGCAGGATGCCTTCCAGGGGCCAGCCTAAGGGCAGCACACTGACTGCATCACACCCCAAAGCTCCGCATGTGCAGGGCGCTGCAGTCTCTGCGCGTTATTCAAAAAGTTCTTTGGTGTGGGCCTTTTTTGAGACGAGTGCATCAGATCGCACCGCTGCTATTTGCAACATATGTCTCAAGCGTATCTCGCGTGGCTAAAACATCTCCCGCTTGGGCACCACATGCTTGACCAGACATATGTTGACCTGCCATGCAGTTCGTTGGCAAGCGTATCTAAAAGACCCACACCAAAGAACAAAGAGGACCTCTCCTTGCTCCTCATCAGCTGAGATCTCCAACCCCACTATACCTTCAGTCCTCTCTGAGACCTGCACTGAGAGGAATGAAGGTGTAGAATTAGGTGTGTCACAGCCAAGTACTTGTGGGCAATCTGCTTTCGGTACACCGATGTCAGATTGTACCAGGCAAATTTCCCTGCCCCAGCTGCTGCACCGCCGAAAGAAGTTCGCTCCCAGCCATCCACATGCCCAGCGGTTGAATGCTAGCTTGGCAAAATTGCTAGCACTTCAACTGCTGCCTTTTCAGTTGGTAGGCTCTGCCCCCTTCCGTGAGTTTGTGGAATGTGCGGTTCCTCAGTGGCAGGCGATTCCGGCTCTCTACCGGCATGTGGAAGGCAATGGCCATGCCTCGCTGGACAGGGCGGTCAGCGGTAAGGTGCATATTACCGCTGACTCATGGTCCAGCAGGCATGGACAGGGACGTTACCTAAGTTTCACCGCGCATTGGGTGACTCTGCTGGCAGCTGGGAAGGATGCAGGACAAGGTGCAGTAGTGTTGGAGGTTGTTCCGCCACCACGCCTCCAAAATGGCACTACTAATGATTGTGACACACCTCTCTCCTCCACCCCCTCCTCTTCTTCTTCCTCCATGGCCTCTACCTGTGATTTGTCCTCGGAACCAGCGGTGCTCCGTAGGCATTCAAAGGGCTACACAAGTACACAGGCCAAAAGAAGCCATGCTTGGGGGACAGGAGCCACACTGGGGCAGAGGTTCTGTCAGCTCTGCAGGGGCAGGGTCAGAGGTGGTTGACGCCACGCCAACTTAAGGCAGGAATGGTCGTTTGCGACAATGGCACCAACCTCCTCTCTGCCCTCCGACAGGGACAAATGACCCATGTGCCCTGTTTGGCTCACGTCCTTAACTTGGTGGTGCAGCGGTTCTTGGGCAGGTACCCGGGCTTACAGGATGTCCTGAGGCAGGCCAGGAAAGTCTGTGTGCATTTCCGCCAGTTATATAATGCCAGTGCTCGGCCCGTGGACCTCCAAAAGGAGTTTAACCTGCCCAAGAACCGCCTAATCTGTGACATGCCCACCAGGTGGAACTCAACGTTGGCCATGCTGCAGCGGCTGCACACGCAGCAGAGGGCCATCAATGAGTACCTGTGCGACTATGGCACCAGGACAGGGTCAGGGGAGCTTGGTTTTTTTTCCCCACGCCAGTGGGCCATGATCGGGGATGCATGCACTGTCCTGTCACCATTTGAGGAGGCCACGAGGATGGTGAGCAGTGACAGTGCATGCATCAGTGACAATGTCCCCCTTGTCCACCTGTTGGAGCACACGCTGTGTGGAATAATGGACAGGGCACTTGAGACAGAACAGAAGCAGGAAGAGGAGGACTTTCTTAGCTCTCAAGGCCCCCTTTATCCAGACAGTGTTCCTGCGTGCCCGCCGATCACACAGGAAGAGGATGAGGAGGAGGAGGAGGAGGATTGTGTCAGTATGGAAGGGGAGCCTGGCACTCAGCATCAGCAGCAGTCTTTAAGGGATCAGTCCCAAGAAACACATGGACTTGTACGTGGCTGGGAGGAGGTGGCTGTGGACCATGTCGTCCTTAGTGACCCAGAGAACTCCGGACCGAATGCCTCAGCAAACCTACGCTGCATGGCCTCCCTGATCCTGCAAAGCCTGCATAAGGATCCTCGTATTCGTGGTATCAAGGAGAAGGACCAATACTGGCTGGCATCCCTCCTTGATCCACGTTACAAGGGTAAGGTTGTGGACCTTATCTTGCCATCGCAGAGGGAGCAGAGGATGAAACATCTTCAGGAGGCCTTGCAGAAAGGTCTGTGCAACGCGTTCCCAGAGACTGGGAGGTTAAAAACTCCTGTTTCTGGACAACGTGTTGCTGAGGCTTCGGTCAGTCAAAGAAGGAGCGGTGGAGAAGGTGGCCGTCTGACCGATGCGTTCTAGTCCGCAGCCCCAAGGTATGATCGGTTCCAGCAACCATCGCCAGCGTCTGTTTTACATGGTGCAGGAATATCTAGGGGCAAGATCTGACTTGGACACCTTTCCCACCGAAAATCCTCTGGGTTACTGGGTGTTGAGGATGGATCACTGGCCAGAGCTTTCACAGTATGCAATTGAGCTACTGGCCTGTCCTGCATCCAGCGTTCTTTTGGAACGCACATTCAGTGCTGCTGGGGGCTTTGTAACCGATCACAGGGTGCATCTGTCCACCAACTCGGTCGATCGACTGACCTTCATAAAGATGAATCAGTCTTGGATCACCACCAGCTACCAAGCACCTGATGCTGATGTAACCGAATAATTTTTTTTGAAATCTCAGATCCCTTCAGAGACTGCCTATGCTGATGCTGAGTGACTATCCTGAGTAATTATCCTCTTCCTCCTCAATGATCACGCTGATAGCTTGTAAGAACATTTTTGGTTCTGGGCGCCGCCACCAGTGCCTAAGACCCAATTTTTCAGACCCTGTTTAACAGGGGCGTATAATTACAATTTTTGATGCAATACTTTGCAGCAGGGCTCGTTCCTGCATTCCAACTAGAGTTTCTGTGAGGGGTTGCAGTGTTGTGGCACCAGCACCAGTGCCTAAGGCCCAATTTTTCAGCCCCTGTTTAACAGGGGCGTGTAATTACAATTTTTGATGCAATACTTTGCAGCAGGGCTCGTTCCTGCGTTCCAACTAGAGTATCTGTGAGGACTTACAGTGTTGTGGCACCAGCACCACCACCACCACCAAAGGCCCAATTTTTCTGCCCCTGTTCAACAGGGGCATGTAATTACAATTCTAGATCTAATATTGCACAGCAGGGCCCTGTGAGGGCTTACAGTGTTGTGGCCACAACAACACCTAAGGCCCAAATTTCTGCTGAGTATATAGGGCAGGCCCCTACTTTCAAACATCCAACTTACAAACGACTCCTACTTGAAAACGGAAGGAGACAACAGGAAGTGAGATTAAATCTACCCCATGGAAGGCAAATTCTCTCCTGTAAGAGTTAATATGGGAAAAACATTTCTCCTTTCCACTGATGCTTTATCACCAATCCTTGTTTCACAAAAAACCCAAATTTTCAAAAAAGATTTGTCATTGGGACAAAAAGTGAGGTGAAATCTTCTGAAGAGAAGCACAGACAGCAAAACAAATGTCCCTATGTTTTCCAAAAAGCTTAAAAAAGATTTTTTGGTTGGAGCTAAACACGTTAAAAATGTACCTGTTCAAAACTACAAACAGATTCTACTTAACAACAAACCTACAGTCCCTGTCTTGTTTGCACCGCCTGTATACTGCTGTTCAGAGTATATAGGGCCTGGTGGCCCCACACCTTTCCTTTTTTTTAATTTGGGTGCGGTGTTCCCCTTAATATCCATACAAGACACAAAGGGCCTGGTAATGGACTGGGGGGTACCCATGCCGTTTGTCTCACTGATTTTCATACATATTGGCAGGACCCGAAATTACATTAAAGCCGCAAGCAGTTTTAAATGACTTTTTTCCTTTAAAAAAGACATTTTGTGCAGGGACTGTTCTAAGCACGGGAAACACACGCCACTTTACAGGCATACTATAGACACCCCCCAGGTACGATATTTAAAGGAATATTTCACTTTTTTTTTTTTTACTTTAAGCATCATTAAAATCACTGCTCCCGAAAAAACGGCCATTTTTACAACTTTTTTTGCATTGATACATGTCCCCTGGGGCAGGACCCGGGTCCCCAAACCCTTTTTAGGAGAATACCATGCAAATTAGCCTTTAAAATTAGCACTTTTGATTTCGAACGTTCGAGTCCCATAGACGTCAATGGGGTTCTAACGTTCGTGCAAATTTTCGGTCCGTTCGCAGGTTCTGGAGCGAACCGAACCGGGGTGTGTTTGGCTCATCCCTAATTCTGAGCATGGGTGGCACTTTGTGCGTCGGATTTGTATACACACGATCAGAATTTCCGACAACGGATTTTGTTGTCGGAAAATTTTATAGCAAGCTCTCAAACTTTGTGTGTCGGAAATTCCGATGGAAAATGTGTGATGGAGCCCACGGTCGGAATTTCCGACAACAAGGTCCTATCACACATTTTCCGTTGGAAAATCCGACTGTGTGTACAGGGCATTAGAGTGGATGCAAACGTAATTCATGAAATTTGACCTAAGCGCATATATCTGTAGTGTTTTCTTATCTCTCTCCAAAGCGCTAAGTCCCGTGTCTTTCTGGTGTTTCGTCACTCCGGTATCAGCGTGATAACTTCTGACAAGTTCTCAGACAAACAAGATAAAACCAGCCTGAAATTTGTGTCGTGGGAGGTTGCTATAAATAGATTAGCAGAGAGCTGGTCTATTCACAGCACAGCTCTGCACATTTCTTCTTTCCTTTGCCTAGGTGGAGTGGGGGTGTGTGCCTTTCCTCCAATCAGCTGTCTTGGCTGTATGTCAATAATCCACTCCCAATGCTGAACAGAAAGAGAAGATCTCTTAGGTTAGTCAGTTAGGTGTCCGATCTGTCCACCACAATGTCGCAGTCCCGCTAAAAAATCACTGATCGCCGCCATTACTTGTAAAAAAATATATAATAATAATAAAAATGCCATAAATATATCCCCAATTTTGTAGACGCAATAACCAAACAATCTACGGTTATTGCGATTTTTTTTTACCCAAAATATGTAGCAGAATACATATCGGCCTAAACGAATGAATACATTTTTTTTTACATTTATTTTGGAAATGTTTTATAGCAGAAAGTAAACAATTTTGGGTTTTTTTCAAAATTGTGGCTCTTGTTTTGTTTATAGCGCAACAACACAAAAACGCAGAGGTGATCAAATACCACCAAAAGAAAGCTCTATTTGTGGGGAAAAAAAGAACATTAATTTTGTTTGGGTACGACTGCGCAATTCTCAGTTAAAGCGACGCAGTGCCTTATCGCAAAAAATGGTCTGGTCAGGAAGTGGGTAAATCCTTCCGGGGCTGAAGTGGTTAATTTAAGGAGAGCTAACTTCACTTTGCTTGCAAGTTGCTTGTTTTAGAGATTGTTTGGCTCCTGAGTACAAGTCTTGCTGTTTTCCTAACCAATGTTATTGACTTTGCATATACTTACCTCGCTTAAATATCACTCGCTGTGATCTTTATTTGATCCTGGACCATAAGTTAGCTTTTAGATCTGGTTCTAATAAATTGAACTAGTAACCCCTGGCATAAACCTAGGATCTGCTTGTTTGCTAAGCATCCAACCTGTTCTCTGGCACTTTCCTTGCCCAACTTGTTATGTACCCCTGTTAATTTATTACTTTGTGCCTTCCTTGGACTGTCAAACCATCTGAAACAGGAGGGCATTAGCCTCAATGGTTCCAGAAATCCAATTATGTTTACTCCCACTTACAAATCTTACATATAACATCTCCAATTTTTTTATCCTTGGTATGGGTACCCAGTGCCCATCATTTTAAGGTATAGCGCCTGTTCTGGTTAGTGTCTCTGGTACACTCTGACAGTTTGTTACCCTATCTTGCCATTTTTAGGTTACGACCATGATTTTCATGCTCTATGCTAGTGGCACCTGTGTATAGTGTAAGCATTTGGAAAATGAGGGGCAAAGGGCCCTCACATTCTTAAGGGCCCCAAGAAGTTTCCCACAGAACTCAAAGCACCATTATTCATAGAGTGTTGTCAAAGGAAAGGTATAAAGATGTATGGGAGCAAAACATTCCGTGCCTTATTAACTGGACTATGTTGGAGGTCTTCCGTTATTATAGCCAAAGCTTAGTTCAATTAAACATTCAGTGTGATTTACCTTGTCATGCGTTTCTGTGTCAAGTTGCATCAGAAGTCACACTAGTGTGAAGGGGGCTAATTAGTGACATGTGTTTTCCTGTGCATTTTTGATGCATTTAGGTACAGTCCAGTGTATTTTATAAATGTTTTGCTGTGTTCCAAAGCAGTTTCATGAAAAAAAATGCAGTATCTTCTACATTTGTTGACTGTACTGGAATGGACAGCAATGGTGAGGACTTTTCCATCGGAATCCATGTAACCTACTGTCCATGTGTTTTTGATGCAGAAAAAAACGCACTGGACTGCATGTGGTGTGAACCGGCCCTAAATCAACAAAATACATTTCAGGAGCATCAAAACAAAAATAGAAGCAGGGTCTTAAAATATGTTTTCTTTCTAAAGAAGGTACAACATATTCCCTGCCAGCATGCTTCAGAATGGGACACTTGCGATCTGTTTGAAAGCCATGGTCTTTCTGCAGAAGTTGGACACTGGTAGGGGACAGGCTTTTTTACACAGCTTGTGGCTCCTTTAGAAGGAAAGAGAACTGTTAGGGCCCATTCACAATTGTGTATGGTGCTGTGTACAATAATATGCAAGAGGATTCCTGGTGATTAGCTGTGGAAGGCAGCCCCATTGAAAGCAATAGGAAGTTGACAGCTCCCATAGCTAATCACAGGCCCCTCACATATAATTGTTCAAAGAGCAATTACCTGTGAGTGATCGGCCCTGGACACAGACAGACTGCGTCCAGGGTCAATCAATTGGTAATCGCTCCATGTTTTCAATGCGCTGCCTTCTGTAGCTAATCATCAGGAACCCCCGCTGGGACTGCTACATATAATTACACACAGCCTAATTCACAAGTGCGAATGGGGCCTAGGACGTTAAAGAGATAATAAAGGCAGAATTTTAAAACAAAACAAAAAAAATAAAATGACAAACGTATACTTACCTGCCCTGCGCAATGGTTTTGCACAGAGCAGCCCCGATCCGTGCTCTTGGTTCCTCCTATTCTCCAAGTGCCCCCACTGCAATCCCCTTGCACTGCTTTGTGTGTCCATAAGACACACAGAATGGGGCTTGGCCCTGGCCCCTGCTCCCTCCTTACTAGCTGTGATAGACACCCATGGGAGGAGGCAGAAATCCAGGAGAGCAGCCGCTCTTGTGCACATCGCTGGATCACAGTCTGGTTTGGATAAGTATTGGGGGGGGGGGGGGGCATTGGGGGAAGCTGCACACTGAAGGTTTTTACCTTCATGCATAGAGTGCATGAAGGTAAAAAAAAAACCTTCAGCTTTTAGAACCATTTTAAACACCTTTACATTTGATACACCTGGGATGTATGTAAATAATTTAAACTGAAGGTTCAATTTGGCTTTAATTCTTGCCCAGGGCTCCAATTTGCCTAAAACTGGCCCTATCTGAGTATCCATTAATGCATATTTAACACACTCGAAAAAGTGTCTGCCGAAGGCATAGAATATAATAACCAGTGAAGTCTGAGATGGTTACTACACCTTACAGCAGCCTTGTAGAGCTGGACTGAAGGGTTGACAGTGGCAGTGGAAAAAGTCAAGACCCCCAAATAACATAAGTTACCTCCTCTTTCTGTACGGGCTAATCATCAGTGGATTGTATTGTCTGATAGCATTTCTAAAATTAAAGCAGGTGACAAACTCTCTATTGACACAACTACTGTTAATTTTTCTGTTAATCAATTAGTATTGGCTGATGAGAAAATATCTGTACAAAGGTGCATCATCATCCACAGTTGACCATGGCAGCACAAGTTTTAATTTCTTTAATTTTTCCCATGTAGGCTCCTACATTAATACTTTGACACCAATATAACATTTGGCAGACCAGCTTAAAAACAATCCACCACTTAATCTTAACTGACTTTACTAGTTCACATCCACAAATCCCATCCCGCCTCTTCTTTCCTCAACACGCTACAATATTTCAAAAAGTTTTATTGCTCCAGAAACAGCATTAATGACCTCCATATCAAAAGCAAGATTGCAGCACTAAATAACTGTGAGCTGTTGAAATGAATTTGCTTTTTCTTGTTGGTCATACATCAAATTCATTTCTTCTTTTTTCAGTTGAAAGTGTCTCTGTGTAATTGTAACATCATGCACTAAACATTTCTCTTTTTCAATGTAAATTCCTTTCAACCATGTCTCCACATTGCCTAAATTTGACTTTATTTTCCTTTCTACACTGAAGAAAATCCTAAATGTTGTTTGGTTTTGCATAGCTAACATTGTGTTTTAGATAGACAGGATCCTCTCAGCAGCATTTTCTGCAGAACACTCGCCGTTGTTGTAGCAACACATCACTAATTTGTGAATAAAGGGAATGTCAGGGTGGCAAGGCAAAGAATGAGCCATCTATCACTATTCTCCTACTGCTCTCCTTGCCCAAGCAAGACACCGAGGTGACGGTTTGGCTCTGGCCCTCATTAAGTACAAGTAGAAAATGCATTTTTCATGTCCACAGTAAAGGAACAGATATGCTTATACATGTTTTGCATAGTTCTGAATTTGCCAAAAAAAGTGAATGGACAAAATATAGATGTGTGAACAGCTCAAATAGGAAGCATAATGCTTTTTTTAAATAGTTTTTTTCCTCTAAGCTTTAGTTCAACAAGTTTAGATAAGTATATTTTGGTACATAAGTGAAAAGCAAAACCAACATGTCACAACAAAGTTTTTAAGCAACTGAGCCAAGCAATAAAACTGTTATGCCGCGTACACACGATCGGATTTTCCAACAACAAATATTCGATGGGAGCTTGTTGTCGGAAATTCCGACTGTGTGTAGGCTCCATCGGGCATTTTTCTTCGGAATTTCTGACAAACAAAATTTTGAGATCTGGATCCCAAATTTTCCGACAACAAAATCCGTTCTCGTAAATTCCAATCGTGTGTACACCATTCTGACGCACAAAGTTCCACGCATGCTCTGAATCAATTACGACATGGAAGCGCTCAGTCTGGTAAAACTAGCGTTCGTAATGTGAATAGCACTTTCGTCACGCTGTAAATTTTGAAATCTTTTAATGCAGCGCATTCTCTTCTTCTTTATAATGCTAGAATAATGAAGTTGTTTTGCTGCTCATATTCACACAGAGTTCTGAAAAAATTATTTCTTTATTTTTTCTTGTGATCTCCTGAATATTTTTTTTTCCGTCAGATCTCCATAATAATGTGTTTAATTTTTGTTTATAGTTTTTTTTTTTTTTTTTTTATCAAGATCTCCTGCTTTTTTTTTTCTAGTGCTCTCCATAATATTGTTTTTCATTTTGTGTGTCAAGTTACCACAACACCATTATTATCTTGTATTTTTTGAACCTCAAGGAGGTTGGTTTGTGTTGGTGTCCCTTCTTAATTTGGCATTGTATTTAGGAAATGTACCGGACTACTCACAAACAAACTGTCCTTTTTTTAAGTAAAACACATAGGCAAGTATTTGTGAATACAAAATAGCCATTTATTATCGGTCATAATAACGCTGGCAACGCTAGAGAAACTGGTGAAATTGGAGAAGCCCTTGTACCCCACTGCACATATCAACTATTTTACAGCCAAAATTGGTAGCATGAGGAGTCCATATAATAGGGAGCACAATCCGGTCCAGGACTCCAAGAGATCAGGAACAGCAGCAGATGACATATATGTCCCCAGGCTGTGGTCATACACAGCCTGCGTCTTTTGTCAGACGAGACTGAACCCAGGCCATCACACTCTTGTCTTCCTTCCACTCTTCCTTCCAGGCTTGCTTACAGGCTGTGTTTTTGGAGTTGTGGCAGGAGGTGGAGGAGGAGGAGGAGGAGAAGGATGGTCGAACTCACACAGGTGGGTTTTGGTTGTGAGTTGGCCCCTCAACCCTTTATTTAAGGACAGATACCTAATTTCCTCACAGATGAGGCATTGGCCCTCCTCCATTTCCATTTTGCATGCAGCCATGGAGGCAAAGGCCTCTTGAAGAGTGGGGGTGGTTCTGAGGGCAGCATTAGCCTCCTGAATCAGCCCAAGCGCTGCCTCCTCCACGTTACTTCCCTTCCTGGGCCTTTTGGCTGGAAGGCGGAGGGGAGGGACCTGGGATTCGGTCAGGCTACTGGGCCGGGCCACCTCCTGGCTGCCACATTCCACAGCCTTCTCCTGGTTGCCACATTCCATGCCCTCTTCCTGGCTGAGGCTTTCCTGTGTATGAAAAAGGGACATAGTTTTAGTTTTTTATTCATCAATCACACACAATTTTGAGCTCATGACTGTTGCAAATTGAATGTTAACAAATAGAAAAGACTATCATTCTGACCCCAGCATTTTTCATTCTTGTCCCAAACATTTTTGGCCACTACTGTCTATTAAGATGTAAAACACTTTGTTAAATCAGCAATTAGTGATCAATAACAAAATCTAGTTATCATCATTAATTTTACGACAAGAAATATGTAGAACAATGCTATACCTGGCTAAAGCTGGGCTCCTCTACTTCTTCCTGGCTGGAAGGCCCAGGTTGGACATCGGAAGCCTCAGCTGGGGTGGAACGAAGCGTGGAAGGAAGAGTGAAAGGAAGGGTTGAGAGTGATTGCCTGGAGGGGGCAGGAGGCGGAGCCTAGCGGAGCAGACATGCATTGTTAGAGCTCCACACCGCTGAGGAGAGAAGAGAAGGACAAAGCGGAGCCTGCAGGCTCAAAAGGTATCCATTTGAACCTTTTTGCCCCAGGGAACAAACTGTGAAAGTTTGGGCAGGAAATATGGTACTGGGAGGAAACCGTGGCAGAAATAAAAATCACCTCACAAAGAGCTCACAGGCACTCACTGCAGCTGAAGCAGCTCCAGTCACCTCACAAGATACAGCATCAGGGCGCTCTCACAGACAGAAAATGTCACAGCAAGACTCTCCATTTGAGTCAGATACAGAACAAATCCTCTCACAAACTTCTCCACAAGCCTCCTCAGCATCCCCAGTAATATTATTACAATTTGAAAAGATGCTTCATAAGGCTTTAAAACAAACCTCAGACCAAATAACAAAAAGCCTAACCAAAGAAATAAGAGAGCTGGGAAACCGCACCGCAGCCTTAGAAATAAAAATGGATGAAATTGAAATTACAACCCAAGAAAATATAACAGAATTGGAACAATTAAAAAAAGAGAATTTAATACTTCAAACTAAGCTCGAAGATTACGAAAATAGAGCCAGACGTTCAAACTTGCGCATAAGGGGAATACCTGAAACTGTGACAGACCTGCAATCTACTATTACTGCTCTATTACAAGAACTAAAGCCAGATATCCCTATTGAACGTTTAGAATTGGACAGAGTACACAGAGCCCTCACAGCCAAAAAGAAAGATGGACCCCCACGTGATATAATCACAAAATTTCATTATTACAGAACGAAAGAACAAATACTAATTGCTGCAAGAGAAAAAAAGGAACTTAATTTTCAAGGACACAATTATCAAATTTTTGCTGACCTATCCCAACTTACTATTACTAAAAGACGATCCATGAAACCCCAACTAATGGAACTGCAACGCCACAACATTATGTATCAATGGGGCTTCCTCTTTTCAGTCAGATTTAACTACCAAGGTACAATTTACAGAAGCAGATCAGCAGATGAACTACAACAAACCCTTTTAAAATTAAATCTGACAGAACCCACAAGCAGCAACACTCCCACACGCAGAAGAATGGCATCATCTTCACCTTCAGGCAGCACCCAGAAAATTTCAGAACAAAATGGGAATCATCATTCTCACAAAAGAGGCCGTTATGCCACATCATCCATGGACCAAGAAGATTCAATGGACTGACATCCTAATTCCTGATATCTCTTCATTTATTATACTAAGAGATGGTTCTCTATAAAAAAACCTATATTTATAACTGAATGTAACTGCATTCTGATAGTCACACACTGTGTGGGATCATGTTACATTCCAGTTATATTTCTTATTACTTCTGATTCATATAGCCTTAGAATATATAAGCGAAATAAGGAAATTCTTGTTCAGTTATATATTATCAGGTAATAACAATAGATTTATTACTTTTTAGGACAAATATGTTCAATAATCCAGAAGTAATGGAAGCTTTTTCTTTCTTTTCTTAAAACAAATATATTATTACCTAACTAGTTCCTAGAATTATGTTTTTGTTTATTCTAATCTGAAGCAATACAACCTCAATTTTATGAGTTAACATATCTAAACAGTTACATATGAATAAAATATGTAATTGTTTACTCTAAAAGGGTTAAAATCCCAAAATAATTCAAACTATCTTCATCAATACCAAAGTTATTAACAGTACCTTTCTAACTGAATTATTTAGCCTAGGGCAAGACTAACCATATACAACCACCCTGGAATAAATAATTTCAACAAAAACTATATTCTGCACTCCAATTAATGAAACATCATTTTGATGTCTTTTGACATAGCACTTCTCTCCTGTAAGCGGAAGATCCGTGTACCCCCATTAGCCCTCCTCATTCTCCCAACCATATTATGTGGGAGTGTGACGAAGGCACTTATTCCCCTGAGAGAGATATTTATTCTCTTTCACGGGTAAATTGTGATTACTTGCAAAAAATAATTTATACAATGTATCATCTAATCTCATATGTTTTTTGTTTACTCTTTACTCCAGAATTAACTGGTTTCTTTTCTATCTATTCATCTCTTCAGTCCACACAGGTTGATCTGCGCAGTCAGCTCTGCATAACAAAAAGTAAGTCAAAACTATTTGATCTATTGCCATGGCACCACTGAATATACTTTCCCTGAATGTTCAGGGAATAAATGTCCCTCAAAAAAGGACCAAAGCCTTCCGTACTTTCCATAACAAGAAGGCTCACATAGTATGCCTCCAAGAAACACACTTCACCAAAGATTCTACTCCAAAATATATTTCTCCTTTTTATCAACAAATTTACACGGCTTCTGCCTGTACCAAGCAAAGGGGAACTCTAATTGCATTTCACCGATCCACACCATTCACCTTATCATCAGAAATTAAAGACCCAGAAGGTAGATACCTGATACTCATGGGTTATATAATGGATACAGCAATCACGGTGATTTCCTACTACGCTCCTAACAAACAACCTACACCATTCCTCTCACATATATTACAAGTGATTAATACACACAAAATAGGAACAGTGATAATGTGTGGGGATTCGAACCAGGTCCTCCTCCCATTTCTAGATAAATCACCTTTTACACCATCCAAAATAACCTCTAGATTACCTTTTTCTCAACTTCTTTCCAAATACAATCTGGTAGATTCCCACTGTGGGAAGCTCATAAGCCTGTCTTGCGTGGTACAATACAAAGATAAATGGCACTATTTAAACGGGAACGCAAAAATCTAGCAAAAAAACTAGAACTCAATTTTAATGCAGCCTACATATCATTTCAAGATAATCCATCTCAGAGTACAAAATCTCATCTGGAAAAATCTAGATTGGAATACGATCTATTTCTCACTGAGTCAGTTGATAAATCCCTCAAACGCTCCAAACACAATTTCTACATGAATACAAACAAACCAGGTACATATTTGGCTCAGGCATTAAATTCAACTAACAAATCTTTCAAACCAATACGTTTGAAATTATCAAAAAATGTTTATACTTGTAATCCAGTTAAAATAGTCCATAAATTTCACTCACATCTCGCAACTTTATACAAGACAAACAATGAATTTAATCCTACAGAGGCTGAATCCTTCTTCTCAAAAATAACCTTACCTGAGTTATCTCAGAATCAAAAAAGCAGTTTGGATGAGCCTATAACTATAGATGAAGTTGCTAACGCCATAAAAGACCTAAAACTTAACAAAAGACCAGGCCCAGACGGCTACTCGGCTTTATACTATAAAACATTCTCAGAAATACTCTCTCCCATTCTCACTGAAACTTTTAACAAACTCCTAGATGGACATTCTTTTCGGCAAGAAACACTAATGGCAATTGTTTGTATGATCCCAAAACCCCTTTCTGATGATACTTCCTGTGTGAATTATCGGCCTATCTCTCTGTTAAACCTCGATATTAAATTATTAGCAAAAATAATAGCAAAACGCCTCAATAGCATTATAGGAAAATTAATACATAGAGATCAAGTAGGCTTCATGCCAAATAGACAGGCAGGCGATAATATACGCAGGGCAGTGTTATTGGCACATATTGCTAAAAAACGGAAAATCCCTTTATGTTTTCTATCTCTCGATATTAAGAGGGCATTTGACACAGTATCCTGGCAATATATGCAATATTCATTACAAAAATGGGGTTTTGGACCCCACTTTTTAACATGGATCAAAGCATTATATAATAAACCCAAAGCCTATATAAAATATGCTGGATACAAATCTGAAGCCTTTAATATCGAAAGAGGTACCCGACAGGGTTGCCCATTATCTCCCTTATTATTTGCCCTTATACTCGAACCCATGGCCCAATACATCAGAACAAACCAAACTATAACTGGCATTGAAGTAGGAGGTATTACACACAAATTATGTATATTTGCAGACGATATATTACTTTTTCTATCATCACCACAGGTCTCTGGTCCTAACTTAATACCAGCTCTTGATGGATTTGCAGCCCTATCCGGCCTTATGATTAATCCTAAGAAATGCCTAGTGCTTAATATTTCACTCACAAACATGGAATTGATCCCGGCTAGGGCTGCACTCCCATTCACATGGGCAGAAAAATCAATCCCATATCTTGGAATTTATTTAACAGCATCTCATTCTGACTTATTCTCAACCAATTATCCTCCTGTATTAAGACAGATCACAAATCTAATAAAACAATGGTCGCAACTTCCTTTATCCTGGATAGGGAAGATTAATGCAATCAAAATGACTATTCTACCCAAATTGCTTTATCTATTCAGAGTCCTCCCTATTCCAATTCCTTCCTATTTTTTGAGAATAGTACAAAAAAGAGCAACTTCGTTTATATGGGGCTCTTCTAAACCACGTATACCTATACACACACTACATCTTCCCAAAAATAAAGGAGGCCTGGGATACCCTAATTTTACTAACTACTACAGAGCAGCACATTTGGCCAGTCTGTCCAAATACCATGCAAAACAGGAAATCCCATTATGGGTATTTATAGAGGCTTCAGAAAATGACCCTCTATTAATATCAAATTTATTATGGCTTGATCCTAAAGACCGCTTTAAAATTCATAATCCCATAACTAAACACTTCTTATCTCTCTGGGATAAACTAAAAACCAAATATCAGTTACAATCTCCACACAATCCTCTCCTTTCTTTTATCAGAAATCCGGCCTTTTATCCGGCATGGATCTACCCAAATTCTTTTAAAGCTTGGACAACATCAGGCATTCAGACACTAAATGACTTCATAGCATCTAAATCATTCCTTTCATTCCCATCGCTTAGAGAAAAATATGATCTACCAAACTCTGAGATATTTAGATATCTCCAAATCAAAAATTTCTATACACCATTCCTAAAGGGGGATACACCATTATCCCAATTATCCATTTTTGAATCAATCTGTACAAAAGATCCATTTGCTAAAGGTACAATTTCATCACTTTATAATCAATTATATGGAGTAGCAAATCTTAATAGACCCTCTTACGTTCAGAGGTGGGAGGAGGACCTGGGACGAACTTTAGAAGACACGGACTGGTCTAACATATGGCTCACATCTAAGTCATCTTCACCCAACATCTTAGCACTGGAGACAAATTATAAAGTCCTAACTCGCTGGTACCTTGTACCCGCTAGAGTGGCAAAATATTCACCTAATACCTCAGCTCTTTGTTTTCGAGGATGCCCAGAAATAGGCACATATTTACACATATGGTGGACGTGCCCAGTAATCCAAACCTTCTGGAAGGAAGTCTTCGTGATTGCATCTAAAATATTTAAAAAAATAATACAACCAGATCCATATTTAACCTTACTTAATCTAAAACCGGAATGGTTAACACTCTCTCAATTCAAACTTATGATCCAACTAATAACGGCTGCAGAACAAACAGTGGCCAAGGCATGGAAATCTCCTACATTGGTACTAGCAGAAACAATTCACAGAATGAATAATACAATGTCCCATGCTAAGATGGTAGCCATCGATCAAAATCAAATTCCAAAATTTGAAAAACTTTGGCATCCTTGGATAAAACAACAGTTCCTGTCAAACTTCAATGACTCTGTCCTATTGCCATGGTAACAGATTAAATGACTTACAGAGACACCCATTCTAAGGCTTCAAAGAGAACTAAAAAGAATAATAAACTGACGAGCGGGACAACCTTGTGGACCATACCTCTACCATTCAACCCTTTTTCTTCTTTCTCTTTCCTTTTCTCCACCTTACGATTAAAGCTCATTATCAGAATTTATTTGACCTATATACACTCTACTTGTAAACAATATGTATAGTAGGTATAAATCATTTAAATACCTACAAAAGTAACTAAGGAAATGATATATATCTTTAATTTAGGTTTACGTGAACCCAATGTTTAATATTTGAAATTTCATGATATTTACCTATATAAACCCTACTGTAAAACAATGAGCTTACTTTATAGATCCTTGTAAACTTACTTTATGTATCTTTATAACAATGTATACTCAATAAACTTCTTTTGACAAGGAGAGTGATTGCCTGACTTCAGTCTGGTCTGACAGAAAACGCAGTCTGTCATAGTATCACAGCCTGGGGACATAAATGGCATCTGCTGCAGCTCCTGATCTCATGGACTCCCTGACTTTATTGCGCTCCCTATTATAAGTACTCCTTAGCCCACCAATTTTTGCCTTCAAATAGGGGATGGTTGCCGTGGGGATCTGCTTCTTCACCAACTCCAGCAGTTTCTCCAGCGCTGCCTGCCTCTTTTGTTTATGATTATAATGCGGATGTTTCAACTGCCACAGAGCAGGGCAGCTCCCTGTTCTTGTCTATGAATAGGGGGAGGAAGTTGTGATCATTGAAGCCATCCATTTTCTCTGCAAGACACAACACAAGACAAACCCTAATGTCAGGCTAAACTCTCCTAATCTTGTACCAATATAGGCCTCAATCTAGAAGCAGTATAGGCCACTGATGCACCAAGTTAAACGTGTACCTTCATTAAAATGATCATTGTTCCGCTACTCCCTCCTCCACTCACAGATTTTACGTACGACGCACGCATGTTACGCTTTATTTACACTGCGCATGCGTGAAACTCCACCTGCCCCTGACTTTCTTTCTAGTCTATTCCCCTTGTCTTGTCTTTCGGCGCAGTGGGAGAGCACATGGCAGAGAAAGAGCAAGTGCATGCAGACAGCAGCAGCAGCAACGACGAAAGGCCGGAGCCACGGACGTCCCGATCCCAGAGGAGATTTAAGGCCTCTAATATGTCCTTTATAGAGATGGTGGAGATGGTGGACATCTTGAAGAGGGAAGCATGGACCTTACCCAAACCCAAATGTGAGAAAGGCCAAGATTATGACTATAGTTATAAAAAGTCTGCACAGGAATTTTGGGATACAGCGATCCAAGGATCAATTGAGGAAACGCTGGCCAGACCTGAAATTGAGGGAGCACAATCAGTACAGAAAGATCAAGAGAGTTCTTCAAAAAAGTAAGTAGTTGTCGTGTGTTCCTATTATTATCAATTATTGAAATGCAAACTTGAGTGTAAGCTGTTTACACATCTGGACGCAGGAGCACTAGTGTGGGACACCAGAACACCCTTTTTAGGGTGTCCCACACAGGTGCTCCAGTTGATACTAGGGGTGTCTCCATGTGTGAAAATTGTACAAAAAAGGTAGGTATTCCAGCTCTGTAAAGGAAAAAAAATGAATGTCTTCAGCTTGGAACTCTGACAAAAAAGACAATTGTACAACACTTCCAAGCAATGTTTCATATTACTATTTCTCGCATCAAATATCTGTGTGCTAAGTATACCTTTTTTATTCACATAGGGGAGAAAAGACTCTGGACATCTGAGGAAACCAGGGACCCCCCAGCTCCTAAAGAAAAGGAAATCCCCACAGCACAACCAGAAGATGTGGAGGAAGGAGAGGTTTATGAAGTGGGCGAAATAGTGACCACAACAGGTGAGTGTCTGAGACCACAGCTTCAGGTAATAGATGGATGCCTGCATATTTATAATACATGGTGTTTTTTTATTTTAGGTGATGTGAATGTTGTGGAAGAAGAATCTCATTTTACAAGTGCAAGTGCACACGTCCTCATCGGGGAGATCATGGTGTGCAATCGTGATTTACAGAAGATCAAGGAAGACATCAATGATGTGGAAAAAAGACTCAAAAACATCATTGATGTTTTAGGCAGAATATAAAACACCCCAAAATTCTTCTAGTTTGTTTTCACACATTTTAAATATTTTTTAGATTTTGAAATTTTGAAGATTCACACAGTGGTGTTGATTTAGTAAAGGCAAATAGACTGTGCACTTTGCAGAGTGCAGTTGCTCTCTGCAAGTGCAATTGCTCCAGAGCTTAGTAAATGAGGTAAGGCTTGACTTTGCAAAGAGTACCCAATCCTATGCAAGGAAAATTTAAAAAAACAGCATGTTTAGGTTAAAGCACTACTATGGAGCTGACAAAATACATTGTTAAGTCACTAGGCTAAGTGTGTATGGGCCCAGGATAGCATGCTGGGGAGGTTAGTGAAAGCAAATATGCATGTAGGACAAAAAAGGAAGTTTAAAAAATTCAAGCATACATGAGAACAAAGGGGACATTCACTGCATATTACAATTATGGTAATTAGGGAATGATGAAACAATATATTAGCAAACATTAAATACATGGAATGTGATGTTAAAGGAGAAAAGTTACCCTAATATAGTCCTTCTGCAGGACCTGAATGATGGCAGAACAGGTCTGTGGAATAATGGTCCCCAGAGCCTGGGGGGAGATGCCTGTCGAGAACTTGATGCCCTGCAGACTTCTCCCTGTCGCCAAGTACCGCAACGTGGTGACTAGCCTCTGCTCGGGAGTGATGGCTTGCCGCATGCAGGTGTCCTGCTTGGTAATATAAGGGGACAGCAAAGCCAACAGACAGTGAAAAAGGGGGTCCGTCATCCGGAGATAATTCCTAAAATCATCAGGATTATTCTCACGGATCTCCCACAACAAAGGCATATGAGAGAATTGGTCACACTGGAGTAACCAATTCTTGGTCCATGAACTTCTCCCTGCCCTGTTCATGGACTGGACTTGGATCAAAGTAAGAACCCCAACACCAAGCCTCTGCACAGCACGAACTCTACGATGAGTACGTACCCGCAACATGGCTTCAAAACGGTCGGCTGGTCAGAACAAACTAACTGAACGAACTGAAAATCAGAAAGGCCTGAGAAGAGTGAGCTGAAAATCAGAAAGGAGCGGACAAGAACGCACTGAAAATCAGATACATACTATAATAATACACACTGAAAATCAAATGTGAACTGACTACACGCAATGAAAACCAGATACGAACCCACAAGCACAAACCGAATAGCAGTAACGATCAGAAAAGCACAAGGCTGAAAAGCGCGAATCGTCTCTCACCAAACTTCTAATAACATGAGATTAGCAAAAGGAGCCCAAAGGGTGGCGCACTGGCTATTGAACTTCCCTTTTCTAGTGCCGTCGTACGTGTTGAACGTCACCGCGTTCTTGACGTTCGGAATTTCTGACAAGATTTGGGTGACCGTGTGTATGCAAGAGAAGTTTGAGCCAACATCCGTTGGAAAAAAAACATGGATTTTGTTGTCGGAATGTGCGATTATGTGTACGTGGCATTACAGTTGCATATAAATTTACATAGTGCTTTCCTCTGCAAGTCTATAATAAAGTAGTAGATAGCAGATAAAGTAGATAGTAAAAACAAATGAAGCAAAGGTATTGTAAAAGGACAATTATATATAACCACACCGTGATGGGGTTGATTTCAGGTTTTTCTAGGAAAATATAAACTTTTAATCACCATACGGTAGAAAACAACATATCACAAACAAAATCATACACAGATACAAGAAAAAAAGCATAGGCATAAAACACTTCATAAAATGGAAAATTGACAAAGTACAACTTCTTTTTAGTTTGAACAAGGGTTCCCATTTCGAAGATTGCTATTAACCACTTAAGCCCCTGAAGGTTTTACCCCCTTCCTGACCAGAGCACTTTTTACAATTTGGCACTGTGCGGTTTAACTGGGAATTGTGCGGTCATGCAATGCTGTACCCAAACAAAATTTGTGTTCTTTTTTCCCCACAAATAGAGCTTTTTTTTGGTGGTATTTGATCACCTCTGCGGTTTTTATTTTTTGCGATATAAACGAAAAAAGACCAAAAATTTGGAAAAAAATATGTTTTCTACTTTTTGTTATACAAAAAAATACAATAAACTCAATTTTACTCATACATTTAGGCCAAAAGGCATTCAGCCACATGTCTTGAGTAAAAAAAAATTCAATAAGCATATATTTATTGGTCTGCGCAAAAGTTATAGCGTCTACAAACTAGGGTACATTTTCTGGAATTTACGCAGCTTTTAGTTTATGACTGCCTATTTCATTTCTTGAGGTGCTAAAATGGCAGGGCTGAACAACCCCCCCCCCCCCAATGACCCCATTTTGGAAAGTAGACACCCCAAGGAATTTGCTGAGAGGCTTGTTGAGCACATTTTTGTCATAAGTGATTAAATAATGACAAAAAAAAATTTACACAAAGTTGTAATTGAAATGATGTATTGCTCAAACATGCCATGGGCATATGTGAAATTACACCCCAAAATACATTCTGCTGCTTCTCCTGAGTACGGGGATACAACATGTATGGGACTTTTTGGCAGTCTAGCCATGTACAGGACCCCGAAAACCAAGCACTGCCTTCAGGCTTTCTAAGGGCGTAAATTTTTGATTTCACCCACTACCTATCACAGTTTCGGAGGCCATGAAATGCCCAAATAGCACAAAATCCCCCAAAATGACCCCATTTTGGAAAGTAGACATGCCAAGCTATTTGCTGAGAGGCATGTTGAGTCCATGGAATATTTTATATTTTGCCACAAGTTTCGGGAAAATTAAAAATTTTTTTTTCACAAAGTTGTCACTAAATGATATATTGATCAAACATGCCATGGGCATATGTGAAATTACACCCCAAAATACATTCTGCTGCTTCTTCTCCTGAGTATGGGGATACCACATGTGTGGGACTTTTTGGCAGTCTAGCAGCGTACAGGACCCCGAAAACCAAGCACGCCTTCAGGCTTTCTAAGGGCGTAAATATTTTATTTCACTCCTCGCTACCTATCACAGTTTCGGAGGCCATGAAATGTCCAGATAGCAAAAAAAAAACCCAAATGACCCCATTTTGGAAAGTAGATACCCCAAGCAATTTGCTGAGAGGCATGTTGAGTATTTTGCAGATCTTGCTATTTGTCACAAAGTTTTGAAAATTGAAAAAAGAAAATACATTTTCCTTTTCTTTCTTCATTTTCAAAAACAAATGAGAGCTGCAAAATACTCACCATGACTCTTAGCAAATACCTTGGGGTGTCTACTTTCCAAAAGGGGATCATTTGGGGGAGGGGGGGGGTATGTGCTGTCATGACATTTCAGGGCCTTCAAAACTGTGATAGGTAGTAAGGAGTGAAATCACCATTTTACGCCCTTAGAAAGCCTGAAGGCGGCGCTTGGTTTTCGGGGTCCTGTACACGGCTAGGCTGCCAAAAAGTCCCACACATGTGGTATTCCTGTACTCAGGAGAAGCAGCAAAATGTATTTTGGGGTGTCATTTTACATATGTCAATGGCATATTTGAGCAATATATCATTTAGCCAGCTGATATATCATTTAGCTTCCAATACCAATATATCCAATATATCATTTGGGTCAGCTGATAGCCTCCCATGGCTTCCAATACCACCTCTACGCTGACGACACCCAAATCTATTTCTCTACCTCTTAGCTCACTCCCTCTGTCTCTTCACGTATCACTAATTTACTTTCAGATATAACAGTCTGGATGTCACACCACTTCCTCAAACTCAATCTATCCAAAACTAAACTCATAATTTTTCCTCCCCCATATGCCCCTTCCCCTGATCTCTCTGTCAAAATCGATGGCACAACTATAAGCCCATCCCCACTTGCCCAGGGTTCTAGGTGTAGTCCTGGACTCTGAACTCTCCTTTAAACACCACGTCCAATCACTGTCCAAATCCTGTCGCCTCAACCTCTGCAACATCTCCAAATTACCCCCCTTTCTAACCAATGACACAACAAATCTCTTAATTCACTTGCTGGTCATCTCTTGCCTTGACTACTGCAACTCCCTTCTCATTGGCTTACCTCTACATAGTCTATCACCTCTTCAATCCATCATGAATGCTCCTGCCAGACTCATCCACCTTACCAATCGCTCTGTCTCTGCTACCTCTCTCTGTCAATCCCTCCACTGGCTTCTGCTCGGCCAAAGAATTAAATTAAAAATACTAACAACTACATACAAAGCCATCCACAATTTAGCCCCCAGCTACATCACTAGCCTAGTCTCTAAATACCAACCTACTCGTTCTCTTCGTTCCTCTCAAGACCTTCTGCTCTCTAGCTCCCTCATCACCTTCTCCCATGCTCGCCTCCAGGACTTTTCCAAAGCCTCTCCAATCCAAATGGAATGCCCTACCCCAATCTGTCCGCTTATCTCCTACTCTATTAGCTTTTAGCTGATCCCTGAAAACTCTTCTCTTCAGAGAAGCCTACCCTACCCACACCTAATAACTGTTTTTTCATTTTCTCCATCAGCTCACCCCCCCACAGTTATTACCTTTTGTTTCCACTTGACCCTCCCTTCTAGATTGTAAGCTCTAAGAGCAGGGCCCTCTGATCCCTCCTGTATTGATTTGTATTGTAAGTGTACTGTCTGCCCTCATGTTGTAAAGCGCTGCGCAAACTGTTGGCACTATATAAATTCTCTATAATAATAACAATTTAGTGACAACTTTGTGAAAACAAAAAATATATATTGTCATTTTCCCAAAACTTGTGGCAAAATATACAATATTCCATGGACTCAAAATGCCTCTCAGCAAATAGCTTGGGGTGTCTACTTTCCAGAATTGGGTCATTTGGGGGGATTTTGTGCTATCTGAGCATTTCATGGCCTCCGAAAGCTGTGATAGGTAGTGAGGATTGAAATCAAAAATTTACGCCCTTAGAAATCGTGAAGGCGGTGCTTGGTTTTCGGGGTCCTGTATGCGGCTAGACTGCCAAAAAGTCCCACACATGTGGTATCCCCTGTGGAGATGCAACCCCGTGTCACAGGTGCATATGAGCAGTGTATGCCTGATTTTGGTAGGCTTGCTAATTGCACACCTGTGCGCTGGCTTCATAATCATCCCAGGAATAGAGGTCAGTGCTCATCCTTGGAGATAGCTCCAAGACCTCCTGTTGCAGAGAGGAGGTCTGCCCTAAGAGTCAGGAGGGAGCCAGTGCAGCACGAAGCTGCAAGCACAGAGTTGCTGAACATCAGGTCTGTGGAAGACAGACTAAGGCCTAAGATATAAGGCCTGAGCAGGAGTGCTGTGTTTTAGCCAGGAAGGCTGAATGCTGATTCTGAAGCAGGACTGTAATGCTAAATACCCCTGCAAGGGAATCTGATGTTTATTTTTAAACTTTGTTTCATCTGAATAAAAATGGGCTGCCATGCCTTTGAAAATGCAGTCGGGACGACGACGAAGATTTCTTCAACTTCGATGCACCACTAAAGCTTAATCACCCCATACTTGGAGAAGCAGCAGAATGTATTTTGGGGTGTAATTTCACATATGCCTATGGCATGTTTGAGCAATATATCATTTAGTGGCAACTTTATAAAAAAATAAAACTTATTGTAATTTTCCCGAAATTTGTGGTAAAATATAAAATATTCCATGGACTCAACATGCCTCTCAGCAAATAGCTTGGGGTGTCTAATTTCCAAAATGGGGTCATTTGGGGGGGTTTGAACTGTCCTGGTACTTTATGCACAACATTAGAAGCTTACACATCACCCACTCTTCTAACCATTTCAAGACAAACCCTTTCTGACACTTTTTGTTTACATGAAAAAAAATTTTTTTTTTTTGCTAGAAAATTACTTTGAACCCCAAACATTATATATATTTTTTTAAAGCAAAGGCCCTACAGATTAAAATGGTGGGTGTTGCAATTTTTTTCACACAGTATTTGCGCAGCGATTTTTTTAAACACAATTTTTATGGTAAAAAAACACTTTTTTGAATTTTAATGCATTCTCAGGTTCCCCGGTGGGACAGGAGAGCCCCAAAAAACCATGGAAGATAGCAGGAAGAGGGGGGGGGGGTTCTCTCCCACCGCTAGGATTTCCTAAAAGCTGACCGCTGGCTGAAAAGAAAGATACCAAGATGATACCTAAATCTGCAGGCATCATTCTGGTATAACCACTCAAAGTTCAGCAACATACCAGTATGTTACTGGTCCTTGTTGGGCATATATTGTAATGTTCTTTTTTTTTCATGCAGCCTGTGGGCTGAACGAAAAAAAAAAATTGATCAGAGGGTATGCCCACCATTAGAATATCGCTCTGCATCCACCCACTTCTAATGATATGCATACATGCACCTTTTTTTTTTAACTGTGGTGGTGAAATCACCTGCTACAGTGCTGGAGTCTCTGATTTACGTATCGTGAGAGCAAACGCTGTTGCTGTCAAGATGAATAAATCAGTGCTACAGCTGAATGGTGTACCTGAAAAGCAAACAATGGTAACAATAAAACATTAACTCAAAAGACAACAATCTGTGCCAAAAAAAAGAGTAAAAAATATATGCCGAAGCATGGGGGAAATCCGCCCCTAATATTAGGGGCAAATCGCCCCCTCCACCCCTGCCCCCATGCTTCTGCATATATGCTCTTTTTTTAACTGTGGTGGTGAAATCACCTTCTACAGCGCTGAAGTCGCTGATTTACATATCATGAGAGCAAACGATGTTGCTGTCAAGATGAATGAATCAGTGCTGTAGCTGAATGGCATAACTGAAAAGAAAATAATGGTTAACAATAAAACACAGTAAACAGTAAAGTATAAAAGAATTACATACCTGAAAAGCAAACATGATAAAACATAGTAAAAATAAAACATTGCCGTTAAAAAATACAGTAAGATCAGAACAATTAGCATGACATCTTCTTTGGGGTGATCGTTGGGGTACCAGGGGGGACATACGGAAAATGCCTCTCATGCAGCCGGCTCACTGCAATTGGATTGGGAAGTTGGGCTACAGCACCATCTGGAAACAGAAGGGCTGTGATGGTATCTTCCTGGAATTTAAGGAATTGAACACAAGTGTTCAGCAGAGCCAATTGGAATAAGTATACAGACACTTTTTTGTATCAGCGTCTGGCCTTACAGGCAATTAAGTACGGTGCCATCAACTGGTCGTTGAGGTCCACCCCTCCCCTATTAAGGTTGTATTTGTGGACACAGAGGAGTTCCTCCACAACACCAGTCACCGTTGGAATCTGGACTGTCGTATCTGCGTGAAGAGAGGACAGAACGAAAACATTCCGATTATCCCTCCACTTCACTGCAAGCAAATTATTGCTTCTCAAGCAGGCTCTCTCCCCCAGTCAAAGTCGATACTCTACAAGTTGCTGGGGTAAGCCCCGGCGATTAGATCGCACAGTGCCATATGCGCCTATTCTATGATCAAACAAGTGACTAAAAAGTGGCACGCTGGTGTAATAATTGTCCACATACAAGTGGTACCCCTTTCTGAATAAGGGTGGCACAAACAATCTTACCAGTGCTCCCTATGTAGTCTGGGCAATTCTCAGGCTCCACGTGACTATCTTTTCCCTCGTAAACCATAAAACTATATGTATAGCCTGTTGCCCTGTCACAGCTTATACATCTTGACCCTATATCTGGCACGCTTGCTGTGAAGATACTGTTTGAAAGACAAGCGGACAGAAAATGTAATCAGGGACTCATCAATGCAGACAACTTGATCGGGAGTAAACAAGGCTGCAAACTGTTGGTTGAGAACTAACAGGTAGTCATGCAAGCAGATCTGCTTGCATGACTACCTGTTAGTTCAGGAGTCCATGCTTTGAGGTGAAAGTAGATAATAGTACCGGAGGTGGAGGGACTGTCACCTTTTGTGGATTTAACATCACTGGTAAAGGCTTTCTGGGACTTGTTGTCCACCAATTATCTGGACTTTTTCTCATCACTTTTTGAAAATTAGATTCTGGGACTTGTTGTTCACCAACGTTTTGGAATTTTTCTGTTTGCGCTGCACTTTTACCCTGTTTAATGTTTACTATTTTGGATTTTTGTGAAAATTCTTTCAGTGTTCAGCTTGCATACGAAAGGGGGGGTCTGTTATTGTTATTTCTGCGCTGAAAATTTCAGTTAAAAGTAGTAAAAGTGGAGCAATCATCAAGGGGGACACAGGGGACTCTGGGAATGTGGGGGGGGGGGGGACTCTGGTGACCAGAGAGCACCTTCCGCAGAAAGAATACACTAGAGTAAGGGGGGGTGTGGGTTAATGATATGGGGGGGGGGGAACCTTTATATCAGTACCCCCTTACATTATTGTATTTACTCCCCCTTACATCAGTGACCCCCCCCCCCCCCCTCAGACTGGCCTGGCGGCGCTGTCACTGACCTTCTCTCAGGTGCACCTTGCAGGGATCATTCAGTTGGCTCCAGCTTGGTGGCTCTGGTTTTCCTATAGTCTCCTCTCCTCAGTCCACACACGTCTGACTTCTCACCATGATCCCCATCCCAGCGGTGCTCCCATTCTTGACTTCTCTCCAGACTCCCTCAGAGACTGCAGACATGATATAAGACAAGAGATGGTCAGAGGTTGCGGACATGATACAAGACATGGTTAGATGCTGCGGGCATAGTACAGGAGATGTCAAGATGTCAGAGGCTGTGGGTATGGTACAGGATGGTCAGGAGACTTAGCACATGATGCTAAAGATGTTAAGAGAATGTAGACATGATACAGGAGATGGTCAGAGACTGCAGACATGATACAAGAGATGGTCAGAGACTGCGGACATGATACAAGAGATCAATGCAGCCTCACCAGTGCCATCAAATGCAGCCTCACTGTGCCCATCATTGCAGCCTCACTGTGCCCATCATTGCAGCCTCACTGTGCCCATCATTGCAGCCTCAATTTGCCCATCATTGCTGCCTCACTGTGCCCATCATTGCCGCCTCACCGTGCCCATCATTCCTGCCTTACCGTGCCCTCATTGCAGCCTCAACGTGCTCTCATTGCAGCCTCACCATCATTGCAGCCTAACTGTGCCCATCATTGCCGCCTTACCATGCCCATCATTGCCGCCTCACCATGCCCATCATTGCAGCCTCACCGTGTCCATCATTGTAGCCTCACCATGCCCATCATTGCAGCCTCACTGTGACCATCATTGCCGCCTTACTGTGCCCTCATTGCAGCCTCACCATCATTGACGCCTTACTGTGCCCTCATTGAAGCCACCCTCACCATCACTGCAGCCTTACCGTGCCCTCATTGCAGCCTCCCTCACCATCATTGCAGCCTTACTGTGCCCTCATTGCAGCCTCACCAGTCAGTGTGTGCATTACGCACAGCGGGCATCTTCCACTGTGTCACGGAGCTAAGTGTGAAAAGTTTGGCCACGCTGTGATAAAAGTCCCACCCTCCTCCTAGACCAGCTTGTGTGTTATACAGAACACTGCGTCTATCACACGAGCTGGTCTAGGAGGAGGGTGGGACTTTTATCACAGCACGGCCGAACTGTTCACACTCAGTTTGACACAGCGGTCTCCCGCTGTGTGACAAGTAGACAGGAGGAGGGGAGGCCATGGTTCCTGCCTGTAATGGATTTTTGCCTTTAATCTAACTGAGTAACTGTCAGATCTTCACAGTGATCCAGCTGGGTTCTGCAAGCAAGTGAATGCAAGTGAGTGCTGGAGGAAGACGTGGAGATGTATATAGAGGCTGTATATAGGAAGAGTTGTCCTTGAAGTTGTTGTTGAAGTCAAGTGGGCATCCCGTAAGCTCCCATTCCTATCCAAGTTATTATTCCTCAATAAATAACAAAAACATAGTCACGGACTGTTTTCTGACTCAAGAATGCCTGTAAAAATTTGGTGTGCCTGACCGTGCATGGTTGGGAGCCCAGTTCATCTGCGGCCCACAGCAACCTGCACAGCCGTTGCTCCTAGCAACCGGAGTTCATTGAGCCAGAGGACTGTGCTTTGCTTCAGGACCACTGTGAGGGTTTAAACCGGGGAGACGGAATTATGTGCTCTGCCTATTTGTGACTGTGTGCTTAAGGCATGTGCCGTTGTCCATGAGTAATCTCCCATCCCTATCCAAGTTATTATCCCTCAATATATAACAAAAAGAAAGTCACAGACTGTTCTCTGACTCAAGAGTGGGTGTGAAAATGTTGTGTGCCTGGCTGTGCAGAGGAGGGGACCCCAGATCATCTGTGGCCCTTAAGGGGGTGTGCTACACGGGAATTGCAATGTGGTGGGCTACTTATTAGTCTGCCCCCCTCCCACAGTCTTCATAGTGCTGTATTGTGTTACATTACTGTTAATCAAAGCGTAGGGAGTCTACATATTATGTGGCCTAATTCAGCTGTGTACAAAGTTTGCATCCACTTTGCAAGATTTTAGGCTACTGTCTGTGAAATAATATACTAATTTTTATTGCATGATAAAACCTGCCTCGCCTTTTCCACTTAAATTGCAGCTAAATAAAGCTGCTTACATACTGTCCAGCAACTGTATAATATTTCTGGCTATTGTCTCTGAATTTGTACACTCAAATTTTTATTTCATGAAAAAACTGCCTTGTCTTTCCCTCTTATTGCAGCCCAATCAAGCTGCTTACGCACTCCTCAGCCCCTGTAATATAAGTTTGGATACTGTCTATGAAATAATATACTTTAATTTTTATTTCATGATAAAAACTGCCTCTTGCCACAGATTCTCAATTGGATTTAGGTCTGGCCTTTGACTGGGCCATTCTAATACATGAATATGCTTCAATCTAAACCATTCCATTGTAGCTCTGGCTGTGTGTTTAGGGTCATTTTCCTGTTGGATAGTGAACCTCCGCCCCAGTCTCAAATCTTTTGCAGACTTTAACAGGTTTTCTTATAAAATTACCCTGTATTTGGCTCCATCTATCTTCCCATTAACTCTGACCAGCTTCCCTGTCCCTGCTGAAGAAAAGCATCCCAACAACATGATGCTACCCCCCACCATGTTTCACGGTGGGGATGGTGTGTTCAGGGTGATGTGCAGTGTTAGTTTTCCGCCACACATAGCGTTTTGTTTTTAAGCCAAAAAGTTCAATTTTGGTCTCATCAGACCAGAGCACCTTCTTCCACATGTTTGCTGTATCCCCCACATGGCTTTTTGCAAACAGCAAACAGGACTTCTTATGGCTTTCTTTCAACAATGGCTTTCTTCGTACCACTCTTCCATGAAGGTCAGATTTGTGGAGTGCATGACTAATAGCTGTCCTATGGACAGATTCTCCCACCTGAGCTGCGGACCTCTGCAGCTCCTCCAGAGTTACCATGGGCCTCTTTGCAGGTTCTCTGATTAATGCTCTCCTTGCCTGGCCTTTTAGTTTAGATGGACGGCCATATCTTAGTAGGTTTGCAGTTGTGCCATACTCTTTCCATTTTCGTATGATGGATTGAACAGGGCTCCATCAGATGTTCATAACCTAACCCTGCTTTAAACTTCTCCACAACTTTATCCCTGACCTGTCTGGTGTGTTCCTTGGCCTTCATGATGCTGTTTGTTCACTAAGGTTCTTTAACAAACTTCTGAGAACAGCTGTTTTAATACTGAGATAAAATTACACACAGGTGGACTCTATTTACTAATTAGGTGACTTTTGAAGGCAATTGGCTCCACTAGATTTTAGTTAGGGGTTTCAGAGTAAAGGGGGCTGAATACAAATGCACGCCACACTTTTCAGATTTTTCTTTGTAAAAAATGTTGAAAACCATTTATCATTTTCCTTCCACTTCACAATATTGTGCCACTTTGTGTTGGTCTATTACATAAAATTCCAATAAAATACATTTACGTTTTTGGCTGTAGCCAAATACCCTTTCTCATCAGCAGTATATAACAGTTTTATGACTTCTATCAGTGTCCAGCCGAGCACTGGTTAAAGGACTTTTCATTCTCCCCGCCTTGCAGCTTTCACATGCGTTTGCAAATGTGTGCTAGCTAAACCCCTGCTTTAACCGCTTCAATACTGGGCATTTTCACCCCCTTCCTTCCCAGACCAATTTTTAGTTTTTAGCGCTGTCGCACTTTAAATGACAAGTGCGCGGTCGTGCGACGTTGTACCCAAACAAAATTGACGTCCTTTTTTCCCCACAAATAGAGCTTTCTTTTGGTGGTATTTGATCACCTCTGCGGTTTTTATTTTTTGCGCTATAAACAAAAGAAGAGCTACAGTTTTGAAAAAAACACAATATTTTTTACTTTTTGCTATAATAAATATCCCAATTTAAAAAAAAAAAATTTTTTTTCCCTCAGTTTCGGCCGATACGTATTCTTCTACATATATTTGGTAAAAAAAATCGCAATAAGCGTATATTGATTGGTTTGCGCAAAAGTTATAGCGTCTACAAAATACGGGATAGATTTATGGCATTTAAAAAAAAAATTTATTTATTTATTTTTTTTACTAGTAATAGCGGCGATCTGCGATTTTTTTTCATGACTGCGACATTATGGCGGACACATCGGACACTTTTGACACATTTTTGGGACCATTCACATTTATACAGCGATCAATGCTATAAAATTACATTGATTACTGTATAAATGTGACAGGTAGGGAAGGGGTTAACCACTAGGGGGACACAAGGGATTAATTATGTTTCCTAAGGGAGTTATTCTAACTGTAGGGGGAGGGGACGTACAAGGGGAGGAGACCGATCAGTGTTCCGCTGTACTGGGAACACAGATCGGTCTCCTCTCAACTGACAGGACGTGGATCTGTGTGTTTACACACACAGATCCACGGTCCGGCCCGGTTAACGGGCAATCGCGGGTTGCCGGGCACACGCACCGGGTCCCGAGCAATGCCGCGGTAGCGCGGGCGCGCGCGCGTGCCCCCTAGATGGCCGGGAATCCCAGGACGTCATATGACGGCCACCCAGGATGGGAGATCCCATCTCAGGCCGTCATATGACTATGGCCCGGTAATGAAGTGGTTAACAGACGGTTAGACAGGTTAATTTGGTTGATCAGCAGACTGGTTGGTGAGTTGAGCTATGGAATTGTTTTTGTTTCACATGTATATGGCCCTCCATGTGCTCCTTGCTGTGAAGGCCAGGTAAAGATGGGGGCAGTGGCCAGTTTTTTTGTTAATGTTTTTTTATATATGCTTCGGGGACACACTGGGCGCTGCCATTGTGCTCTTGCTGGGTGTCCAGTGTGCTCCTGTTCCTTTAAGGGGGCCTGGGCTGCCTCGAGGCTCACCTGCCCCATATCTATCCATTCCATGCATGTGCTTCCACTGTGGAGACACTTATAAATTTGTAGTGTTAGGACTGCAAGCAACACAGGGTGCCCTGACGAGGCCTTGCAGCTTTCACATGCGTTTGCAAATGTGTGCTAACTAAACCCCTGCTTTTAACAGACGGTTAAACAGGTTAATTTGGGGGTAAGACACAGTGAGGGTAGTACTGCTGCACATGCTCAGTTTGGTCTCTATTGCTGGAGAGAATATTTCCTGTTTGAGCGGAGCTTTTCAGGTCACATGATATTGACATCACACATGTGGGCGTGTATACAAATCCTAAATGACAGCCCAGTCCCTCCCTCCTCCTCCATGCCCAGTAAATAAAAAAGAACACAGTGGGTGGGATGTCACATCTTGATTGATGGATGATCCACCTCCCATAACAGCATGAGGACACAGGCTATAGTGGAAATCTCCTGCTACATGAACACTCAGAACTCAGGAAGACGCTGCTGTTTATCACATGACTGTGGCATACAGATCAGCCAAAAAGGCATATAGTGGCAGTATTTTATTGTATAAAGAAAATGAACTATTTTCATATTACTGAGTTTAGTAACACTTTAAGCCTCTGGATATTTCACGTTATGATTGCCCATGCTAAATTGTTGGGTGTTACTTTTAGAACAGTTATTTTGGGTTGAGGTTTGTTACTAAAGAAAATTCCATTTACAAAATGACTTTAAGAATATGGATTTAAAGTGGAAAGTTCTCAACAACCAATGTTTTTTTTTTTTCTTTCTCCATTTCATGCATTTCAGTCTGGTTTACCATTAAAAGCGGTAGTAAACAAAAAAGCAAAAAAAAAAAAAACCTGCAAGACAATGATATAATGTGCTAGAATGCATCGCATACTAGCACATTATGAAATACTTACCTTAGAACGAAGCCCCTGCAGCGGCGCCCAGTCACTGCTGAGGGGGCTGACATGTTCCCACTGCATATCTCCCGGTTTCGTGGGCTCCGTGGGCGCTGCGAGTGGTGGGAGCCACAATGACCTCACTCATGCGCACAGGAGTCCTGAGTTCTGGCAAGAAGTTCTGAAGTTCCGGCACGATATGCTAGACCTTCAGAGCGCATACGCCACTGACGTCAGCGGCTGCATGCAGGGTGAATATCTACTAAACTGTGCACATTTAGGAGATATTCATGTTACCTACAGGTAAGCTTTATTATAGGCTTACCTGTAGGTAAAAATAATGAAGCGGGGTACACAATCGATTTAATATACATTCTAAGTAACCCTGCAGCACTATAGGAAAGAAGTAAAAATAATAATCCACTTAGTTATCATACCAAAGTATCACATTACTCTCCTGAAATATATATTTGGGTGCTCCAGGTAAGGAGTCATAAGGGACAGAAGCTCATCAAAACTGCTAAATTTACATTGCAAAACACAAGTTTAAACATGCAACACAATAGACAGGGCTAACTAAATGAAGTTAAGGTTATTAAAAAAAAAACAGCATCAGAGGAGAACAAACGCGATCTAACAAACAGAGCAAACTGAGGGGGCCTGCTGACATTAATCTATCAGTACCTGCTCATGAACATGTTGGCATAATCCACAAATTTGTCCTTTGTGGACAGCTCAGTATAGAGGACCTAAAACTGGTCACTCTGTTCTAGATTTGCAATAACTGAATGCACCCAGTATCTTCACCAGCAAAACAAGCTGCTACCAACACCAAGGGCAAATCACATATGGCAAAGAAACAGTAGGAACTACAATACACTCTTTCCTTGAATCTATTTATTGGCTCCCAATAGTTACAATATGGGCTATATTGATTAAATTAAGCTAATAACAAGCTCCACCCAAGCTGCACAATTTACTTGAAAATTATTCAAAATGCATGACAACCCATCATGGTGCACATCAATAACACACCTCAAACGTGCACTGCAATTCAACGGAATACATGTGAATAGGCTCAGGTTGAATTTAACATTTGGGCTGGATTGCATTCTTAAGTATATATGTAGCACCCTCCGAGTTTAGGAGTAGGTTGCTAGGCAAATTTAGTTTATCTCCTCTGTAATCACTGAAGCAGGGGTTGATTGCTTAGAGCTGCTCAGTGTTTCAGAGGCTGCTGCTCTGTTACTTCCCTCTGTATTCTAGAGATTTCTAGAACATATGAGATGGAGGGCAGAATCCGCAGCCTGAGTATTTGTGGCACTTTAGCCAATCCCTGGAGGGGATATGCCCAGAAGGTGGGGAAGAAACAATAATAGTCTGTGGCTTGAGCAGCATGGGAAGTGTGTGTGTGTGTGTGTGTGTGTGTGTGTGTGTGTGTGCGTGTGTGTAGAGCATTGAGTCCAGATCTGCAGGAGGAGATCCTTGCTAAGGGGCCCTTCCCCCCCTTGGGCAGAAGCCTGGAGAGGAAGCCAGCCTGAAGACACCAAGGTCCCAACTATGCTTAGCTAGGGGGCCTATTCACAGAGCCAGCCCAAGGATCCAGTGGGGTCAGGAGAGAGCTCACGGGTGAAAGCCAGGAGGTAGCGATGGGAGAGAGCCCAAGTTGTCCAGAGGTGGAGTCTATATATCCATCACTAGGAACAGCCTTAAGGTTATCAGCAGGAGGCAATAGATAATCCTGTGGTGAGTGAGTACAAGACTCCAGTCATGCAAGGGTGACAGTGTAGAGCTTTGGGATTCTGAGAGGAGCACAGATCACAGGCAGCTGGAGATCCTGTGGGACATTGTTGTGCAGTGCAGGCAAAGCTGTACAAGACTGTAAGGAGTTGTGCAGAGCAGCCAGAAATTAAGCATTTCAAAAAAGTTGTTCAAGTTTTACAGTCCCTGGGTATCCCATGCTCCTTATCTTTACCAAAGTTCATTGTTCCTCAATAAAAACACAAAATTAAACCCCTAGACTGATTCTTAAGCCAGCGGGAGAGTGTTGTAAATGCTGTGTGCCTGGCTGTGTGGGCTCTAAGAGGGGAAAATAGGACTCAATTCATCAGCTGATCTTTGGGGGGGGTTGCGCAAAATATATAAAGCCAAAACTTGACAGGTTTTTATTGCTGTTTTCCTGCTGAGGAGATTCAACCTTTCATATTGTCCTGGTGACCACTATCGCTATAACAGGAAGTGATAGGAAATCCAAACTGATACAGTTGCCACTGGAACAGAAAGTAGGGGGGAAATCTTGTCTGCTGGCAGCTCTAAGAGAGGATTTCCTCTTACATTGGAGAGATGTCCTCCTATTTTGGGTTGTGTCTTCTGGATGAGACCTGAATAGAAATCTCCCCAACTGGAAAAGGACAGGATACTGAAGGAAGGGGTTTAACCACTCCCTATTCCCTATCTAACATACAAAAGTTGACTTTAGATATATTATTATCTATTGCCAGTTGTCTGCTCTTACTTCATTGGTACTGTATAAGTAAATTCCAAACTTTTAATTTTAGTTTTGCATAAAATCGGGGAGGGTTAAAAGTGTTTAAAACACCTATCAGTTTATTTTTGCTGTGTTCCAGTCAGATGATTTATCCTCACTTTATCCTCTCTTCCTGGCCTGGAGGCTCAAAAGAAGGGAGAAAACATCTACAAAGTGAGGGAAATTCCCTTTAGATAGTTACCATGGCAATGGGTCCTTATTGGAAGATTTCTCTTTACCTCTTTTTCTGGTTACATCTGAAAAATTTAGGATTTCCCATCCTTTTCTCTGCCTGTGATAATGGTTACTAGAATTAAGGGGGGGGGGGGCAGAAAGGGGTTCTGATCCGTACATTTTCTGGAATTTACACAGCTTTTAGTTTATGACTGCCTATGTCATTTCTTGAGGTGCTAAAATGGCAGGGCAGTACAACCCCCCACCCAAATTACCCCATTTTGGAAAGTAGGCACCCCAAGGAAATTGCTGAGAGGCATGTTGAGCCCATTGAATATTTATTTTTTTGTCCCAAGTGATTGAATAATGACAAAAAAAAAAAAATTACAAAAAGTTGTCACTAAATGATATATTGCTCACACAGGCCATGGGCATATGTAGAATTGCACCCCAAAATACATTCAGCTGCTTCTCCTGAGTACGGGGATACCACATGTGTGGGACTTTTTGGGAGCCTAGCCGTGTACGGGGCCCCGAAATCCAATCACTGCCTTTAGGATTTCTAAGGGCGTAAATTTTTGATTTCACTCCTCACTACCTATCACAGTTTTGAAGGCCATAAAATGCCAAGATGGCACAAAACCCCCCCAAATGACCCCATTTTGGAAAGTAGACACCCTAAGCTATTTGCTGAGAGGCATGTTGAGTCCATGGAATATTTTATATTTTGCCACAAGTTGCAGGAAAATGATAAACTTTTTTTTTTTTTTTGCACAAAGTTGTCACTAAATGATATATTGCTCACACAGGCCATGGGCATATGTGGAATTGCACCCCAAAATACATTCTGCTGCTTCTCCTGAGTACGGGGATACCACATGTGTGGGACTTTTTGGGAGCCTAGCCGCGTACGGGGCCCCGAAAACCAAGCACCGCGTTCAGGATTTCTAAGCGCGTAAAGTTTTGATTTCACTCCTCACTACCTATCACAGTTTTGAAGGCCATAAAATGCCCAGATGGCACAAACCCCCCAAATGACCCCATTTTGGAAAGTAGACACCCCAAGCTATTTGCTGAGAGGCATGTTGAGTCCATGGAATATTTTATATTTTGACACAAGTTGTGGGAAAGTGACAATTTTTTTTTTTTTTGCACAAAGTTGTCACTAAATGATATATTGCTCAAACATGCCATGGGCATATGTGGAATTATACCCTAAAATACATTCTGCTGCTTCTCCTGAATACGGGGATACCACATGTGTGGGACTTTTTGGGAGCCTAGCTTCATACGGGGCCCCGAAATCCAATCACCTCCTTCAGGATTTCTAAGGGCGTAAATTTTTGATTTCACTCCTCACTACCTATCACAGTTTCGAAGGCCATAAAATGGCAAGATAGCACAACCCCCCCCAAATGCCCCAATTTTGGAAAGTAAACATCAAAGCTATTTGCTGAGAGGCATGGTGAGTATTTTGCAGCTCTCATTTGTTTTTGAAAATGAAGAAAGACAAGAAAAATGTATTTTTTTTTCTTTTTTCAATTTTCTAAAGTTTGTGACAAAAAGTGAGGTCTGCAAAATGCTCACTATACCTCTCAGCAAATAGCTTGGGGTGTCTATTTTCCAAAATGGGGTCATTTGGGGGGGGGGGGGTTGTGCCATCTGGGCATTCCATGGCCTCCAAAACTGTGATAGGCAGTGAAGAGTGAAATCAAAAATTTACGCCCTTAGAAAGCCTGAAGGCGGTGCTTGGTTTTTGGGGTCCCGTACGCGACTAGGCTCCCAAAAAGTCTCACACATGTGGTATCCCCGTACTCAGGAGAAGCAACAGAATATATTTTGGGGTGTAATTTCACATATTCCCATGGCATGTTTGAGCAATATATAATTTAGTGACAACTTTGTGCAAAAAAAAAAAAAATTTGTCTTTTTCCCGCAACTTGTGTCACAATATAAATGGCATTTTTTACACAACATTTAGAAGCTTATGTCACACATCACCCACTCTTCTAACCACTTGAAGACAAAGCCCTTTCTGACACTTTGAACCCACAAACATTATATATTTTTTTAAAGCAAATGCCCTACAGATTAAAATGGTGGGTGTTTCATTTTTTTTTTCACACAGTATTTGCGCAGCGATTTTTCAAACGCATTTTTTTGGGAAAAAACACACTTTTTTAAACTTTAATGCACTAAAACACACTATATTGCCCAAATGTTTGATGAGATAAAAAAGATGATCGTAGGCCAAGTACATGGATTCCAAACATGACATGCTTTAAAATTGCGCACAAACGTGCTGTGGCGACAAACTAAATACATTTTTAAAAGCCTTTGCAGGTTACCACTATAGATTTACAGAGGAGGTCTACTGCTAAAATTACTGCCCTCGATCTGACCTTTGCGGTGATACCTCACATGCATGGTGCAATTGCTGATTACATTTGACGCCAGACCGACGCTTGCGTTCGCCTTTGCGCGAGAGCAGGGGGGACAGGGGTGCTCTTTTTTTTTTTTTTCTTTATTATTTTTTTGCTTTTTTATCTTATTTTTAAACTGTTCATTTCATTTTTATTTTTTTTAATCATTTTTATTGTTATCTCAGGGAATGTAAATATCCCCTATGATAGCAATACGTAGTGACAGGTACTCTTTTTTGAAAAAATTGGGGTCTATTAGATGCTAGATCTCTCCTCTGCCCTCAAAGCATCTGACCACACCAAGATCGGTGTGATAAAATGCTTTCCCAATTTCCCAATGGCGCTGTTTACATCCGTCAAAATCTAAGTCATGAAATGCTCATAGCTTCCGGTTTCTTAGGCCATAGAGATGTTTGGAGCCATTCTGGTCTCTGATCAGCTCTATGGTCAGCTGGCTGAATCACCAGCTGCATTTTCAGGTTCCCTGTTTGGACAGGAAAGCCAGAGAAAAACATGGAAGACGGTGGGGGGGCATTCCCTCCCACTGCTTGTAAAAGCAGTCTAGAGGCTAATTAGCCACTAGGATTGCTTTTACATGAAAGCCGACCGCTGGCTGAAAAGAATGATACCAAGATGATACCTAAACCTGCAGGCATCATTCTGGTATAACCACTCAAAGTCCAGCAACATACCAGTACATTGCTGGTCCTTGTTGGGCATATATTGTAAACTTTTTTTCATGCAGCCTGTGGGCTGAACGAAAAAAAGATATTGATCGGTGGGTATGCCCACCATTGGAATACCTCCCTTCATCCACCCACTTCTAATGATGGGCATACATGCACCGTTTATATATGCCAAAGCATGGGGGCATCCTCCCGCAAAAGGCAGGAGCAAATCGCCCCTCCACCCACTGCTGCCCCCACGCTTTGGCATATATGCTGAAGTATGTAACTGTGGTGGTGAAATCACCTCCGACAGCGCTGGCGTCACGGCTTTATGTATCGTGGGAGCAAACGCTGTTGCTGTCAAGATAAATAAATCTGCGCTGCAACTGAATGGCGTACCTGCTAAGCAAATGATGGTTAACAAAAAACAAAGTAACATTACAGTATAACAGTAATACTTACCATACCTGCAAAGCAAATACAAAAAAAAACATAGTAAAAAATAAAACATTTAACGCAACCTGTGCCTACCTAAAATATATATATGCCGAAGCATGGGGGCATCCTCCCACAAAAGGCAGGAGCAAATCGCTCCTCCACCCACTTCTGCCCCCACGCTTCGGCATATATGCTGAAGTATGCAACTGTGGTGGTGAAATCACCTCCGACAGCGCTGGAGTCACGGCTTTATGTATTGTGGGAGCAAACGCTGTTGCTGTCAAGATAAATAAATCCGCACTGCAGCTGAATGGCGTACCTGAAAACAAAAAAATGGTTAAAACACAGTAAACTTTAAAAAAATTACATACCTGAAAAGTAAACATGATAAAACATAACAACAATAAAACATTGCAGAATAGAATACAGTAAAAAAGAGCAGAACAATAGAGAGAAAATAGAGAGAGAGAGAACAATAAAACGACAACTATTTTTGTTTTTTTTTATTTTATATTTTTTTGTGTATTTTTTTTTTTTTACTTTTTTTTTTTTAACATTTTTTTTTATAACTAACGTTTAAAACTGTAACGGTTCCAGGTTTGGGTCTCTCAAAATGCGATGGCATCTTGGGAGACCCTGTGAAAGTGTGTCCTAGTCTGTGCAATGCTGTACCCTACGCTAAAACTCAACTAGTGTATGGTAGCGCTCAAAACATTCACCAATGCAAAGACCAGGATTGCCAGGGCAGGAGGGACAATAATACAGGGTGTCATGCCTATATCCGCGCTTTCTGCAGACATGACATTTTCTTTGGGGGGCTCGTTGGGTAGAGGTACTCGAGAGGACATAAGGAAAATGCCTCTCATGCAGCCGGCTTACTGCATTTGGTTGGGAAAGGTGAGATGGAGCACTGTCTGGAAACAGAAGGGCTCTGACAATCTCTTCCTGGAATTTAAGGAAGGATCCAGTCTGTCCTGAAGCTCTGTATAGCACATGAGCGTTCAGCAAAGCCAATTGAAATAAGTATACAGACACTTTTTTGTACCAGCGTCTGGCCTTACGGGCAACTAGGTACGGCACCAACTGGTTGTTGAGGTCCACCCCTCCCATATTTTGGTTATATTCGTGGACACAGAGGGGTTTCTCCACAACACCAGTCACCGTAGTAATTTGGACCGTCGTGTCTGCATGAAGGGAGGCAAGTACGAAAACATTTTTATTGTCCCTCCACTTCATAGCGGGCAAATTATTACACCGCAAGCAGGCTCTCTCCCCTAGCCTAAGACGGGAATCTACAAGCCGCTGGGGAAAGCCCCGGCGATTAGATCGCACGGTGCCACATGCTCCAATTTGATGATCAAAAAGGTGACTAAAAAGTGGCACGCTCGTGTAATAATTGTCCACATATAAATGGTACCCCTTTCCGAACAATAGTGACACCAATTCCCACACTATCTTGCCAGCGCTTCCTATGTAGCCAGGGCAGTTTGTCAGCTCTACATGACTATCTTTGCCCTTGTAAACCATAAAACTACATGTATAGCCTGTGGCCCTGTCACAGAGCTTATACATCTTGACCCCGTATCTGGCATGCTTGCTGGGAAGGTACTGTTTGAATGACAAGCGGCCAGAAAATTTAATCAGGGACTCATCAACGCAGACAACTTGATGGGGAGTAAACAAGTCTGCAAAACGTTGGTTGAAGTGGTTTACGAGGGGCCGAATTTTGTAGAGCCGATCGTATTCAGGGTCTCCACGAGGACAACAGAGTTCATTGTCATTGAAGTGCATGAACCGCAAAATCTGCTCGTATCGTGCCCTGGCCATGGAAGCAGAGAACACGGGCATATGGTAAATTGGGTCAGTGGACCAATATGACCGCAACTCACTCTTTTTATTTATGCCCATGTTGAGGGAAAGGCCCAGAAAGATCTTAAATTCGGAGACTGTAATTGGTCTCCAATCTCTGGCAAGGGAGGACTGGGGATTAGCGGCGATGTGTTGACCAGCGTATAAATTGCTTTGGTCCACAATAGATTTATAGAGATCTTCGGTGAAAAACAGTGAATAAAAATCCAGTGGCGTAAAATCAACTGTTTCCACCTGAATTCCGGGTTGGCCAGTGAATGGGGGAAGTACGGGTGCGGCAGAAGTGGTGGGATTGGCGAATGCAGCAGGAAGGGCACTATGGGCACGACGGGCCTGTGTTCGTCTTCTTGGTAGCAGCGGGACACTACTAGTGCTTGCCACCTCACCAGCTTGAACTGCACTTATGGGACTCGCCATGTCACCACGTGATACTGCAGTGCTGGATGTACGACCAGGGTGTACTAGGCCGCTGGTGCTTGCCAGTTCACCAGAAGGAATAGCGGCGCTAGTACTGCTCTGCTCCATACGAGGGACCTGCGGTTCTTGCACTTCAAGGAAAGAAGAAGTTCGGGGTCTGGTACGACTGACCTTGGCAGGGACCACAACTCCGTCGTCAGAGCTATCTGTCATGGAGCCGCTGTCGTCTACAGGATCGTATTCTGAGCCTGAATCTGACAGATGAGTGACTTCCTCTTCACTATCTGTCATGCTCAGAAACGTGTAGGCCTCTTCACTAGTGTACCTTCGATTTGCCATTTTGGGCTCTAAATTTAGGGGTACACTAGTGAGACTCACAGGCAAAAAAGCTCCTGACTGTCAGCGACTGTATCAAAACGCTACCAAAAAACTGTTAGCGATCGCAGGGATCAGGCCTGACTCTGTGAACGCTGCAGTTATGTGTGCTTAGTGTTTTGTAAGTGTCAGTGATCGATCGATACTGCACTTGGGTGGGCTGGGCTGGGCCGAGGGGCAAAACGCAGGTGCTAGCAGGTATCTGGGCTGATCCCGCTACCACTGCGTTTTTGAGGACCCTAAACTGCTGGGGATGCTAGTATAGATCTGATCGGATCAGATATTGATCCGTTCAGATACTATAGCACTAAGGGAAGTGTATGCTGCGTGCGTGGGTGTTAGCGGTACTGGCGCTAACCTGACGCTGCCTGGGGCGACGCAGACCTTATCTGACCCTAAAAACCTAACTTATATCACCGCCGGGCGATCAGGGGGTTAAACCTTTATAAGGTAATAAACGGCGGGTGCCCTAAAACTATAATAAACTATAATAAACAAACTAACTAACCAGCGTCACCCGTAACAATTATATGGTGATCACTGGTGAAAAGGTTAACTAGGGGGCAATCAGGGGGTTAAAATCTTTATTAGGTAGTATATAGGGGTCCCTGTCGCTATAAAACACTGACAGCGAACCTATATACTTACCTCCCTAACTAGCGTCACATGTGTCACTAATACAGCGATCAGAAAAACGATCGCTTAGTGACACTGGCGACGGGGGTGATCACGGGGTTAAAACTTTATTAGGGGGGGTTAGGGGGATACCCTAGACCTAAAGGGGGGTACCCCATACCTAAAGGGGGCTAACCCTAACTGCCCTAACACTTATAACTGTCACAAACTGACACCAATGCAATAATCAGAAAAAAAAACTGCTTTTGGTGTCAGTGTGACAGGGGGTACAGGGGGGTGATCAGGAGGTGACTGGGGGGTGATGGGGGGGTGACAAGTGTGCCTGCGTGTTCTACTGTTAGTGTAGTGTTGGTGCAAACTTACTTGGATGTCTTCTCTCCTCGGCGCCGGAACGAAAAGACCAGCTCGAGGAGATGTGACATCACTTCCTCCGCTTCTGTTTACATTACAGAAGCCGAGGAAGCATCTCATTCGCCAGGAGCGATCGCGAGGGGGGAGCCACGAATGAGTGCCCCCCCCCTCACCTTTGATCGCCCCTGACCTGAATCCGACCGCCGCAGGCACCGGGGGGGTCCGATCGGACCCCCCACCCGCGGGCAGGCAAGGACGTACCTGTAAGTCCTTTTGCCTGCCCGTGCCATTCTGCCGACGTACATTGTAGTGTGGCGATCGGCAACTGGTTAATGTCTAAACCGTTGGCAACAAAAGTGAGTACACCCCTAAGTGAAAATGTCCAAATTGGGCCCAATTAGCCATTTTTCCTCCCTGGTGTCATGTGACTCGTTAGTGTTACAAGGTCTTAGGTGTGAATGGGGAGCAGGTGTGTTAAATTTGGTGTTATCGGTTTCAATCTCTCATACTGGTCACTGGAAGTTCAAAGTGACACCTCATAGCAAAGAACTCGCTGAGAACTGTTTCTCTACATAAAGATGGCCTAGACTATAAGAAGATTGCCAAGACCCTGAATCTGAGCTGCAGCACGGTGGCCAATACCATACAGCGGTTTAACAGGAAAGGTTCCACTGAGAACAGGCCTCGCCATGGTCAACCAAAGAAGTTGAGTGCACATGCTCAGCGTCATATCCAGAGGTTGTCTTTGGGAAATAGACATATGAGTGCTGCCAGTATTGCTGCAGAGGTTGTATTTGAGAATAACTCAAGTTTAATTGCAGGATTTGTATTTTTTTAGATACCCCACCATGCCTGTTGTAAAAACAAAAAGCAGCTCTGGTGGCAATGCTCACCTCCTCTTCTACGGTCCTCTTCTGAGTAGAATGATGCTCAGTGTCATTTAACCCACCTACTGTGAGTGCAGGCAGTCATCCCCTTGGGTGTAGCATCACCACAGTGCTCCAGATTTACAATAAAAAGATGCAGAGAATGGAGATGACTTCACCTAAGCTTTCTTCATATTTGAGGCCCACCCAGAGAAGAAATGAAGAGGAAAAGGACCCTGCAAGTCATGTGACTAGTCTGAAGACATCTAAAAAAGGTAAGTATAAAAAAAATAATAATAATAAAATACATGTTGGTGTGACCTCTGGGGAGGAGGCTGGAAATTGGCTTTTAGTTGAATTATTTTGTGATCATCGTACAATCGACAAAAGGCAGAGGATGGACTGGTGTACTACAGCAATGCCTCCATGAAAAACCGTAGTCCTGGGGGGCAGGAGGTGGAGCCTAGCGGAGCAGACATGCATTGTTAGAGCTCCACACCGCTGAGGAGAGAAGAGAAGGACAAAGCGGAGCCTGCAGGCTCAAAAGGTATCCATTTGAACCTTTTTGCCCCTGGGAACAAACTGTGAAAGTTTGGGCAGGAAATATGGTACTGGGAGGAAACCGTGGCAGAAATAAAAATCACCTCACAAAGAGCTCACAGGCACTCACTGCAGCTGAAGCAGCTCCAGTCACCTCACAAGATACAGCATCAGGGCGCTCCCACAGACAGAAAATGTCACAGCAAGACTCTCCATTTGAGTCAGATACAGAACAAATCCTCTCACAAACTTCTCCACAAGCCTCCTCAGCATCCTCAGTAATATTATTACAATTTGAAAAGATGCTTCATAAGGCTCTAAAACAAACCTCAGACCAAATAACAAAAAGCCTAACCAAAGAAATAAGAGAGCTGGGAAACCGCACCGCAGCCCTAGAAATAAAAATGGATGAAATTGAAATTACAACCCAAGAAAATATAACAGAATTGGAACAATTAAAAAAAGAGAATTTAATACTTCAAACTAAGCTCGAAGATTACGAAAATAGAGCCAGACGTTCAAACTTGCGCATAAGGGGAATACCTGAAACTGTGACAGACCTGCAATCTACTATTACTGCTCTATTACAAGAACTAAAGCCAGATATCCCTATTGAACGTTTAGAACTGGACAGAGTACACAGAGCCCTCACAGCCAAAAAGAAAGATGGACCCCCACGTGATATAATCACAAAATGTCATTATTACAGAACGAAAGAACAAATACTAATTGCTGCAAGAGAAAAAAAGGAACTTAATTTTCAAGGACACAATTATCAAATTTTTGCTGACCTATCCCAACTTACTATTACTAAAAGACGATCCATGAAACCCCAACTAATGGAACTGCAACGCCACAACATTATGTATCAATGGGGCTTCCCCTTTTCAGTCAGATTTAACTACCAAGGTACAATTTACAGAAGCAGATCAGCAGATGAACTACAACAAACCCTTTTAAAATTAAATCTGACAGAACCCACAAGCAGCAACTCTCCCACACGCAGAAGAATGGCATCATCTTCACCTTCAGGCAGCACCCAGAAAATTTCAGAACAAAATGGGAATCATCATTCTCACAAAAGAGGCCGTTATGCCACATCATCCATGGACCAAGAAGATTCAATGGACTGACATCCTAATTCCTGATATCTCTTCATTTATTATACTAAGAGATGGTTCTCTATAAAAAACCTATATTTATAACTGAATGTAACTGCATTCTGTGTGGGATCATGTTACATTCCAGTTATATTTCTTATTACTTCTGATTCATATAGCCTTAGAATATATAAGTGAAATAAGGAAATTCTTGTTCAGTTATATATTATCAGGTAATAACAGTAGATTTATTACTTTTTAGGACAAATATATTCAATAATCCAGAAGTAATGGAAGCTTTTTCTATCTTTTCTTAAAACAAATATATTATTACCTAACTAGTTCCTAGAATTATGTTTTTGTTTATTCTAATCTGAAGCAATACAACCTCAATTTTATGAGTTAACATATCTAAACAGTTGCATATGAATAAAATATGTAATTGTTTACTCTAAAAGGGTTAAAATCCCAAAATAATTCAAACTATCTTCATCAATACCAAAGTTATTAACAGTACCTTTCTAACTGAATTATTTAGCCTAGGGCAAAACTAACCATATACAACCACCCTGGAATAAATAATTTCAACAAAAACTATATTCTGCACTCCAATTAATGAAACATCATTTTGATGTCTTTTGACATAGCACTTCTCTCCTGTAAGCGGAAGATCCGTGTACCCCCATTAGCCCTCCTCATTCTCCCAACCATATTATGTGGGAGTGTGACGAAGGCACTTATTCCCCTGAGAGAGATATTTATTCTCTTTCACGGGTAAATTGTGATTACTTGCAAAAAATTATTTATACAATGTATCATCTAATCTCATATGTTTTTTGTTTACTCTTTACTCCAGAATTCACTGGTTTCTTTTCTATCTATTCATCTCTTCAGTCCACACAGGTTGATCTGCGCAGTCAGCTCTGCATAACAAAAAGTAAGTCAAAACTATTTGATCTATTGCCATGGCACCACTGAATATACTTTCCCTGAATGTTCAGGGAATAAATGTCCCTCAAAAAAGGACCAAAGCCTTCCGTACTTTCCATAACAAGAAGGCTCACATAGTATGCCTCCAAGAAACACACTTCACCAAAGATTCTACTCCAAAATATATTTCTCCTTTTTATCAACAAATTTACACGGCTTCTGCCTGTACCAAGCAAAGGGGAACTCTAATTGCATTTCACCGATCCACACCATTCACCTTATCATCAGAAATTAAAGACCCAGAAGGTAGATACCTGATACTCATGGGTTATATAATGGATACAGCAATCACGGTGATTTCCTACTACGCTCCTAACAAACAACCTACACCATTCCTCTCACATATATTACAAGTGATTAATACACACAAAATAGGAACAGTGATAATGTGTGGGGATTCGAACCAGGTCCTCCTCCCATTTCTAGATAAATCACCTTTTACACCATCCAAAATAACCTCTAGATTACCTTTTTCTCAACTTCTTTCCAAATACAATCTGGTAGATTCGTGGAGAGAAAGTAACCCAATGAAAAAGAAATTCACTTATTTCTCGCACCCTCATCAAACCTTCACCAGAATAGATCATATTTTTCTAACAATAGGAATGATACCAGAAATTATTGCATCAGATATAATTCCGATTCCATGGTCTGACCATAATGCAGTATACACTACTATAGCCTCAGCCATACCAAAAGCGCATGACCCAACGTGGTACTTACCGGACATAATGCTCAAACACCCACTACATCAGATGGCCATTGAACAAGCTTTAAAGGAATACATATCAATTAATAATACAACAGACATCTCCCCAATAACACTGTGGGAAGCTCATAAGCCTGTCTTGCGTGGTACAATACAAAGACAAATGGCACTATTTAAACGGGAACGCAAAAATCTAGCAAAAAAACTAGAACTCAATTTTAATGCAGGCTACATATCATTTCAAGATAATCCATCTCAGAGTACAAAATCTCATCTGGAAAAATCTAGATTGGAATACGATCTATTTCTCACTGAGTCAGTTGATAAATCCCTCAAACGCTCCAAACACAATTTCTACATGAATACAAACAAACCAGGTACATATTTGGCTCAGGCATTAAATTCAACTAACAAATCTTTCAAACCAATACGTTTGAAATTATCAAAAAATGTTTACACTTGTAATCCAGTTAAAATAGTCCATAAATTTCACTCACATCTCGCAACTTTATATAAGACAAACAATGAATTTAATCCTACAGAGGCTGAATCCTTCTTCTCAAAAATAACCTTACCTGAGTTATCTCAGAATCAAAAAATCAGTTTGGATGAGCCTATAACTATAGATGAAGTTGCTAACGCCATAAAAGACCTAAAACTTAACAAAAGACCAGGCCCAGACGGCTACTCGGCTTTATACTATAAAACATTCTCAGAAATACTCTCTCCCATTCTCACTGAAACGTTTAACAAACTTCTAGATGGACATTCTTTTCGGCAAGAAACACTAATGGCAATTGTTTGTATGATCCCAAAACCCCTTTCTGATGATACTTCCTGTGTGAATTATCGGCCTATCTCTCTGTTAAACCTCGATATTAAATTATTAGCAAAAATAATAGCAAAACGCCTTAATAGCATTATAGGAAAATTAATACATAGAGATCAAGTAGGCTTCATGCCAAATAGACAGGCAGGCGATTATATACGCAGGGCAGTGTTATTGGCACATATTGCTAAAAAACGGAAAATCCCTTTATGTTTTCTATCTCTCGATATTAAGAGGGCATTTGACACAGTATCCTGGCAATATATGCAATATTCATTACAAAAATGGGGTTTTGGACCCCACTTTTTAACATGGATCAAAGCATTATATAATAAACCCAAAGCCTATATAAAATATGCTGGATACAAATCTGAAGCCTTTAATATCGAAAGAGGTACCCGACAGGGTTGCCCATTATCTCCCTTATTATTTGCCCTTATACTCGAACCCATGGCCCAATACATCAGAACAAACCAAACTATAACTGGCATTGAAGTAGGAGGTATTACACACAAATTATGTATATTTGCAGACGATATATTACTTTTTCTATCATCACCACAGGTCTCTGGTCCTAACCTAATACCAGCTCTTGATGGATTTGCAGCCCTATCCGGCCTTATGATTAATCCTAAGAAATGCCTAATGCTTAATATTTCACTCACAAACATGGAATTGATCCCGGCTAGGGCTGCACTCCCATTCACATGGGCAGAAAAATCAATCCCATATCTTGGAATTCATTTAACAGCATCTCATTCTGACTTATTCTCAACCAATTATCCTCCTGTATTAAGACAGATCACAAATCTAATAAAACAATGGTCGCAACTTCCTTTATCCTGGATAGGGAAGATTAATGCAATCAAAATGACTATTCTACCCAAATTGCTTTATCTATTCAGAGTCCTCCCTATTCCAATTCCTTCCTATTTTTTGAGAATAGTACAAAAAAGAGCAACTTCGTTTATATGGGGCTCTTCTAAACCACATATACCTATACACACACTACATCTTCCCAAAAATAAAGGAGGCCTGGGATACCCTAATTTTACTAACTACTACAGAGCAGCACATTTGGCCAGTCTGTCCAAATACCATGCAAAACAGGAAATCCCATTATGGGTATTTATAGAGGCTTCAGAAAATGACCCTCTATTAATATCAAATTTATTATGGCTTGATCCTAAAGACCGCTTTAAAACTCATAATCCCATAACTAAACACTTCTTATCTCTCTGGGATAAACTAAAAACCAAATATCAGTTACAATCTCCACACAATCCTCTCCTTTCTTTTATCAGAAATCCGGCCTTTTATCCGGCATGGATCTACCCAAATTCTTTTAAAGCTTGGACAACATCAGGCATTCAGACACTAAATGACTTCATAGCATCTAAATCATTCCTTTCATTCCCATCGCTTAGAGAAAAATATGATCTACCAAACTCTGAGATATTTAGATATCTCCAAATCAAAAATTTCTATACACCATTCCTAAAGGGGGATACACCATTATCCCAATTATCCATTTTTGAATCAATCTGTACAAAAGATCCATTTGCTAAAGGTACAATTTCATCACTTTATAATCAATTATATGGAGTAGCAAATCTTAATAGACCCTCTTACGTTCAGAGGTGGGAGGAGGACCTGGGACGAACTTTAGAAGACACGGACTGGTCTAACATATGGCTCACATCTAAGTCATCTTCACCCAACATCTTAGCACTGGAGACAAATTATAAAGTCCTAACTCGCTGGTACCTTGTACCCGCTAGAGTGGCAAAATATTCACCTAATACCTCAGCTCTTTGTTTTCAAGGATGCCCAGAAATAGGCACATATTTACACATATGGTGGACGTGCCCAGTAATCCAAACCTTCTGGAAGGAAGTCTTCGTGATTGCATCTAAAATATTTAAAAAAATAATACAACCAGATCCATATTTAACTTTACTTAATCTAAAACTGGAATGGTTAACACTCAATTCAAACTTATGATCCAACTAATAACGGCTGCAAAACAAACAGTGGCCAAGGCATGGAAATCTCCTACATTGGTACTAGCAGAAACAATTCACAGAATGAATAATACAATGTCCCATGCTAAGATGGTAGCCATCGATCAAAATCAAATTCCAAAATTTGAAAAACTTTGGCATCCTTGGATAAAACAACAGTTCCTGTCAAACTTCAATGACTCTGTCCTGTTGCCATGGTAACAGATTAAATGACTTACAGAGACACCCATTCTAAGGCTTCAAAGAGAACTAAAAAGAATAATAAACTGACGAGCGGGACAACCTTGTGGACCATACCTCTACCTTTCAACCCTTTTTGTTCTTTTTCTTTCCTTTTCTCCACCTTACGATTAAAGCTCATTATCAGAATTTATTTGACCTATATACACTCTACTTGTAAACAATATGTATAGTAGGTATAAATCATTTAAATACCTACAAAAGTAACTAAGGAAATGATATATATCTTTAATTTAGGTTTACGTAAACCCAATGTTTAATATTTGAAATTTCATTATATTTACCTATAGAAACCCTACTGTAAAACAATGAGCTTACTTTATAGATCCTTGTAAACTTACTTTATGTATCTTTATAACATTGTATACTCAATAAACTTCTTTTGACAAGGAAAAACCGTAGTCCTGACCAGATGGACTGCGTTCTCTGTATGCACCTCACAGCTTTATTTTCAATATTGTCTGTCTTGCATATACCCTAAAAATATGTTTTTGAAGCTGTGAAACACTTCTGAAGAAAACAATTCTACTTCTTCCTTCTAGTGGATGGCAAAGTATACAGTGAATTTGTTTTCTGCTTTCAGCAACTCTCACCTACATCAGCCTAAAGAAAGGGAAGTAATTCTTTATATGGGATATTTCCTTTTTTGCATAAGGAGGTGTGAGAGGTAGCAGATTCAGAACTTTCACTAGAGAGTGCCAAGAAATATTAGCAGCCAGTAGTTAAATTAACTCAACAAGTCTGAGAGACTGACCCGTTAAGAAGTAAACCAACCATCAATAAACAACACGTATGACGTATGAGTGCTGCCAGTATTGCTGCAGAGGTTGAGGGACCAACCTGTCAGTGCTCAGACCATACGCTGCACACTACATCAAATTGGTATGCGTGGCTGTCATCCCAGAAGGAAGCCTCTTCTAAAGATGATGCATAAGAAAGCCTGCAAACAGTTTGCTGAAGACAATTGGACTAAGGACATGGATTACTGGAACCATGTCTTGTGGTCTGATAAGAGTAAGATAAACTTATTTGGTTCAGGTGGTGTCAAGCATGTGTGGCGGCAACCAGGTGAGGAGTACAAAGACAAGTGTGTCTTGCCTACAGTCAAGCATGGTGGTGGGAATGTCATTGTCTGGGGCTGCATGAGTGCTACCGGCACTGGGGAGCTACAGTTCATTGAAGGAACCATGAATGCCAACATGTACTGTGACATACTAAAGCAGAGCATAATCCCCTCCCTTAGGAGACTGGGCCACAGGGCAGGATTCCAACATGATAACGACCCCAAACACACCTCCAAGATGACCACTGTCTTGCTAAAGAAGCTGAGGGTAAAGGTGATGGACTGGCCAAGTATGTCTCCAGACCTAAACCCTATTGAGCATCTGTGGGGCATCCTCAAACAGAAGGTGGAGGAGCACAAGGTCTCTAACATCCACCAGCTCCGTGATGTCGTCATGGAGCAGTGGAAGAGGGCTCCAGTGGCAACCTGTGAAGCTCTGGTGAACTCCATGCCCAAGAGGGTTAAGGCAGTGCTGGAAAATAGTGTTGGCCACACAAAAAATATTAACACTTTGGGCCCAATTTGAACATTTTCACTAAGGGGTGTACTCACTTTTGTTGCCAGTGGCTTAGACATTAATGTCTGTGTGTTGAGTTATTTTGAGGGGACAGCAAATTTACACTGTTCTACAAGCTGTACATTCAGTACTTTACATTGTAGCAAAGTGTCATTTCTTCAGTGTAGTCACATGAAAAGATATAATAAAATAATTACAAAAATGTGAGGGGTATACCCACTTTTGTGAGATACTGTATATATACCTCCAGTATAATGTATCTATCTTTAAATGATCGCAGTGACAGAAATGTTGTACTGCTAAGCAGTGAGTGAGTTATAGCTATATAAAGTAGTGACAGATGAATGGCAAGACTTGTAGTTCTACAGAGCCTGGCAGCTACAGGTTATCAAGCTCTGTGAACAAAGGAAATAGTATGTCCTGAAGCTTCCAGCACTGAGACTCATGTCCTGTGAGCAGCTGGTTTGCTATAATTTGAGGTTTCACACTTTAATATATCAGGCTTTAAGTATGCGAGATAGCAGGAAGACCACAGTATTTGAGAATAACTCAAGTTTAATTGCAGGATTTGTATTTTTATTAGATACCCCGCAATGCCTGTTGTAAAAACAAAAAGCAGCTCTGGTGGCAATCCTCACCTCCTCTTCTACGGTCCTCTTCTGAGTAGAATGATGCTCAGTGTCATTTAACCCACCTGCTGTGAGTGCAGGCAGTCATCCCCTTGGGTGGAACATCACCACAGTGCCCCAGATTTACAATAAAAAGATGCAGAGAATGGAGCTGACGTCACCTAAGCTTTCTTCATATTTGAGGCCCACCCAGGGCAAGAGAAGAAATGAAGAGGAAAAGGACCCTGCAAGTCATGTGACTAGTCTGAAGACATCTGAAAAAGGTAAGTATAAAAAAAATAATAATAATAAAATACATGTTGTTGTGACCTCTGGGGAGGAGGCTGGAAATTGGCTTTTAGCTGAATTATTTTGTGATCATCGTACAATCGACAAAAGGCAGAGGATGGACTGGTGTACTACAGCAATGCCTCCATGAAAAACCGTAGTCCTGACCAGATGGACTGCGTTCTCTGTATGCATCTCAAAGCTTTACTTTCAATATTGTCTGTCTTGCATATACCCTAAAAATATGTTTTTGAAGCTGTGAAACACTTCTGAAGAAAACAATTCTACTTCTTCCTTCTAGTGGATGGCAAAGTATACAGTGAATTTGTGTTCTGCTTTCAGCAACTCCCACCTACATCAGCCTAAAGAAAGGGAAGTAATTCTTTATATGGGATATTTCCTTTTTTTTGCATAAGGAGGTGTGAGAGGTAGCAGATTCAGAACTTTCACTAGAGAGTGCCAAGAAACATTAGCAGCCAGTAGTTAAATTAACTCAACAAGTCTGAGAGACTGACCCGTTAAGAAGTAAATCAACCATCAATAAACAACACAAAAAAAACAAAGCTTGAGATCCAAGTTTTTATTGTAACTAAAATGGATTGATGAACTGATATGAGCCCACACTGTAAATTAATGGTTGAATGAAAAGAAAACCCAACAAATTCTAGAAGAAGCCATCTTACACAAGTCATTTATGATTACACCAATATTTTTTTTTTCAAAATCCCAAAACTATTTCTGACTTCCAAAGAGCCATTGGTGCTTTTCTTCCAGAAAGAGAATGAAATCCACAGTGAATTATAGAGAAGCCATTTTGTCCAAACAAACACCCATTCTATACCCTCTTACCAGAACTATCAGCAATGTGCATTATATTTCAGTAGTTAATAAAACAAAACAAAAGTTATAAAAATATTTGCATTATATTTCTTTTACCAGTTCAGTAGTCCGACAATAAATTAATCTAATCTAAAATCTATCCTGACATCTTATATATTGATGTACACTGGTCTAACACTGTTTGTGAAATTAAAAATATAATGGACCTAAGGATTAAAAAAATACTGTTCTAATTGTTAATTGAGTGTAAGGAGGAGAGCTTTTCTTTTTTCTTTTTTTTTTTTGAATGGTATTGTTATTAGGATGAAATTATTTAACATTGCATATTATTTTTTTAAGGCACAAAGTGGGCAAACGCTCAAAGCAGTTGGCTGAAAAACCTGTAAGCTTTGTGTGCTATCTGTGAGAATCAGACAGAGTATGTCAAGTTAGTTTGTACAGTCATAGTCTATAGTCTGTCACTGATAAAATCAAATTTGACAGTAACACAATATGGAGATTTAATAGGCAGCATACGCAGCACATTTGCTAATAGAAAACCTAGAGTTTAATGACTGATGCATGTGGGAAGCAAATTCAGATTTTTCTTTTTCCTCTTCCGAATGGGATCAGCGAGCAAAAATTTAATGCTAATCACAAATTTAAGCCATGTGATCATATGAATGTTAAATGACCTTTGTCTATTGTGTGTATTCTGCCAAAGTGCCTAACAAGAAACACACACGCCATCTATTAATTGTTAATCCGAAGTTAAAGGGGGAATTAAAGATATAGCTTGAGTGAAGGTTTTGATGTACAAAAATTATTTTAAAAGAAATCAGCAAATATTTTGTGAAGTTGTATATTACGGACTAAATTTGAACTGATTTTTTAAAACACCGGAAATTAGATATAAGGTGTTTTTTATTGAGAAACTGATGATTATGGAATTATACAAGCAGACATATTATAAATAAAATATTCATATAAAAATAGTCTCTTACAAAATATATTCTTTTTTGTTCCATATGGTCCTTTTTTCCTTTTTTTGTCTGGAACATTCCAACAAATGGAATCCAAATTACTTACTTTAAAAAAAAAAAGAAAAGAAACATAACCAAACAATTAAATATTGATAAATGAGTTTCCAGACAGCTAGCAGCAAACAGCATTAAAGTATTAATGTAAAGATGTCTGCTTTCACCACGAAAAAGTAAAAGTAACAAGATTATCCCTTGTGCACAGCTATAAGTGGGATTTGAGTTATGTATACTATTTACATCTCTAGTTTCCCAAGACAGCATTTTAATTCCCTAATTAATTATATATACTTTTTTCGCAAAGAACTGTTGCACATGGCAGTAGGTTTATTTATTAAATAAATTAATATTAGTTTATTCTAAAATATATTGTTAAATATTCAATGCTAATATTTATAGTCCATGTGCCAACAAAAATAATTAATATATATTTATGTGTATATATATATATATATATATATATATATATATATATATATATATATATATATATATATAACAGCGCCTTATAAAAAAAGAAAAAGAAAAGGAAAATAATTGGTCAGCAAAAAAAAAACACTACAGCCAATCTGAAATGGTGGTAACCAAGTTCTGAGCATTTACAACCTTAATCTGTATAATGCACACTCGAAGCAGAAATTCACACATGTTCATTGTTAGCTCCTCCTAATCTCTTTCAAAATGGCAGCTGTTTTTTTCATATCCATCTGTTTCCAGGATATATCCTATATTCCAGTATGTCTAACCACTTACTCTTAGGTGTGAACCATCAATGAATATCTGATCCATTTGATTATTCATGTGTACCCAGATAAAGAAAATAAAACAGAACACGCACCTCGCCTACTTGTACAACATCACTCAGTTTGAAGTGGGTTCCATTATGGAATGCATAACTGAATGAATTAAGGTTATGGAGAGCCCTTCCTATCCTCAACTTTATGCCCTTATGTGCTAGTAATTCTCTCTATCAGAAGACAGTAAGTAAGAATCTACTAGATTGTTAGGCTGTCTCTGGATGAGCAATCTCAATAGTTTTCAAATGAAAGACAACAGGGGTCTGGTTGCTTAAAGACATAAGAGCAAAAGACCTCCAATTTGTGGTTTTTGAATTTGAGATTCTGTGCAAATGTACGGCAAAAGTTCCCAAAGCTGAAAAGCATTCTGTTTCAGGATATTTTCTCATTTACAGGTAAACACCTCTGTTCGTTCACTGCATGTGTTACATTTTACATAACAGCACCAGTGGAATTTACAGTTACATTGCCACACCCGGGAGTACTGGTGTGTATTGTACCCTCTCCCACAGCACATTAAGTCACAACCACTGACGTGTTGAGCGGTCTTGTTGCACATGCGGCCTTGCGTCCCAACGCTACCACTCACTGGGTCTTCATCACAATAATTTGGGGATTTTTCAATATACACCAAGTCTGTGTCCATGGGTTTGCGGTAGGACAAAGGCTTTTTAATCTTGAGAAACATTGGCCGCTTATTTCGGCTGGCACGCACTGGCTCCACTTGAACAGCTTCACTGTATTTGTCCTTCAGGAGAAATCCCACCTCTCTAAATTTTGGCAGTGTTGTCCAGCATGTTTTTGTGGTGCAGGATCCAGATACGCCATGACATTTACACTCCAGTTTCATGTTTTCTTCCAGGACCTGCAATAAAATAGAAGACATAAGGAAAAAATATATATTACTGTTGGTATCAACTAAATCATTTGTAAAATTCCCAGACGTGCAATACAGATAACTTATTAAAACAATTTATGGTGATATGGAGGTGTTTTTATTCCCTTTAAGCTTTCTTGGTCCTGGCTACAAAATAGACCAATTTACAGTATATTGCTGAAACTTCTAATAAAATAAATATTTTTTAAACAGCCAGAAAAGTGCATTGTTTTCTCATTCCTCTTTATTTTTGTGCTGTTGACTTACAACATACTGATTTCTTAACCTTTTTTTTTTTTTTTTATTGATGACATTTTTGATCCCCCTTTCTCCTTTCTCCATCCCAAAATAGGTCAAGCCCAAATACAAGAAGTATAAATTAATAACCAATTTCTGTCCTTGGGCAAAGTGCCATATCTATGAGATTTCACAACTATTGCCAAAATATTCCATAACGGATAAAGGATCAGTTCAGTAAAATGAGGTTAAAGTCAGGAATAAAGTACTTATATCCCCACATATTACACACCTGAAAACTTAAAACCTGTCCTGAGCTTTATATATATATCTTTCAAACTGTGGTCTAAAGGTGGCAATATATGAGCAGATGCTGGCAAGTGATATGTATAGGGCCAGATGAAGGTCTGTAGAGCCTTGTAGGCAAAACATTGTGTGGAACAACCTCACCATTTCGGACAAAGGGAAACAAGAAAATAACTTTCCTTCACCAGAGAATTGTGATAAGTCTACTTAAAATGTTAAATAAGCCATATATATTTTTTCACACTACAGAGTTCATCATACAGGATACATTGAAATTAAGTTACACATGGATATAGACATTTACAAATGTTACTATACATTAGGGAGTACTCTTAAGTACACATAAGACAATCTTATGGCAGCCTAAATGTCTGTGCTGATCTTGCATCTTATGTATAAAGATGTATTCTATATGCCTCCACCATTTGAATTCCCCCTTGAGCCACAGCCTCACAAATTAACCATGCTGAGCTTGGACAGGGGGCCTTATCATTAATGGTTTGTAACTTACTGCTTCAAAGGACTGTCAGCCTCCAATCTACCTTTGGTTCCTATGACAAAGGGTGACTAAGATATGTATGAATGAGCAAAATGCATTGTGCCAAACAAAAACCCTAGTTTAAAAAAGACCTTCATATAATGTATACAAAATGTGTAGCACTCTTATTCCTCCCCCTAACTGTAGTGAAGGTAGGAAATGGAGCACTACACTTTGATATACTGTATCGTAGAGATAGGGAGGGTAGGAAAGGGGGAGGGGTATGCCTGTATATCAAGAAGGATGTACAAGGGAACGTGCGTGACATCACTAGTGGAGCTAGGGAGGAGATGGAATCCTTGTGGGTAGAGCTCCAAAGGGAGGAAACTAATGGAAAAGTAATAGTGGGCGTATGCTACAGGCCTCTGAGGGAGGAGGGGGAGGCAGACCTCCTATCACAGCTTGGCGTGGCAGCAAGGCTGGTAAATTTTATTATAATGGGGGATTTTAATTATCCAGATATAGACTGGGCAGAAGAAACTGCGCATTTGTCTAAGGCTCGTCATTTCCTAAATGTCTTGCCGGATAATTTAATGGGTCCGTTGGTGAATGCACCAACAAGAGATAACGCATTACTAGACTTACTGATAACAAACAATACAGACCTGACTGCAGATGTGAAAATACGGGGCAACTTAGGAAACAATGACCACAGGTTAAATTGTTTTAGTATAAAGCACAGAAATAATAAGCCCAAGGGTAATACAAGGACACTGAACTTCAAAAGAGCCAACTTCCGTAAACTGAGTTCTTTGTTAGACACTATTAAATGGGCTAAAATCCCAGAAATAAAGAACATGGAGGAAAAATGGGAGTGTTTTAAAAGCATACTAAATAAAGGTATTGGCCAATGCATTCCAACAGGGAATAAGTTTAAAAGAGCTAAAATAAATTCCAGGTGGCTAAACTCGAACATAAAAATGCATATGAAAGCAAAAGAAAAGGCCTTTAAAAATTCAAGGCTGAGGGGTCATTGTCAGCATTCCAACAATACATACAAAGAATGGAATAATAAATGTAAGAGCGCAATCGGGGCAGCTAAAATAGACCACGAAAGGCACATAGTGGAGGAGAGTACAAAAAACAAGAAGTTCTTTAAATATATAAACCGTAAGAAAGTGAGGCCAGAACATATTGGCCCATAAAGGATGATGATGGGAAATTGGTTACCAAAGATAAAGATAAGACAAAGGTCTTAAATGCATTCTTCTCCTCGGTTTTCACAAAGGAAACAGGGAGATATAGTAACCAAGACTGTAATGTTAATAACACATCACAGAATGTACCCTCATGGCTATCAGAAATAGACTTGAAAAACTTAACATAAATAAGTCACCAGGACCAGATGGCTTACACTCAAGGGTCCTTAAAGAACTCAGTGAGGTGATAGCTAGACCATTGCTCCTAATTTTAGTGGACTGGAATGGTATCGGCTGATTGGAATAAAGGCCAACGTGGTACAAATATTTACAAAAGGGCAGAGATATATCCATGTAAACTACAGGCCAGTCAGCCTAACATCGATAGTATGTAAGCTAATGGAAGGGATGATAAGGTATTATATCCAAGATTTTAGTAATGAACACAATATCATTAGTGGTAATCAGCATGGATTCATGAAGAATCGTTCCTGCTAGACCAATCTATTAATGTTCTATGAAGAATAGAACCCCTCCAAGTTGCCATATTGGATGGAACTTGATAGAAAATTACAGTGGCTGCAGATTGAAAAGGAAAGGTATTTTTTAATAAATTCAATTACAATATAGCTTGTGCATAAAAGGTTTATGCTGTTTTTTCTTTTTTATTATTATTTGCCATATTTTTCCATAGTTATCCTTTAAAGTAATCCTGACACTCAATCATTCTTGATAGGAAAACTCCTCCTAATATTTACTGTTCCATTGCTGGGGCATTTGGGAATGCCTAGTATATCTGGGTATATGGGAACATATGACTTTCTCCCCTTCCTCCGGTGATGCTGGACTTAGCACCTGGGCAGCCAATTACTTGGTCTGAGCACTATAATGTGGGCAGAGGGGAAAAGATCTGTTTCAATCCAGTAATGAGTTTACATAGGCCCTTCTACTAAAAAGCCCTGGCAAGTAAACAGGCCTGCAAGGGAGCATGGGGAAGGTAAGAACCAGCGGTGTAGGCTGTCAAAAGAACACATCATTAAATGGGAAAACTGACAGATTTACTTTAAAGGAACCACAGACACTATACATTAATATAGTAACTGTCAACTGTGTGCATGCACAGTGATAGTTAGGAGACAAGCCATTCTAAAGGCTTGGGTGGAAGTATGGTCACATGTTTTACAGATCAGAGAAAAAAAAGAACAAGTTTGACTTACCTATAAATTCCATATCTTGGAGTACAGTACAGGACACAGGCAACTTGATCATAAACGATGGGTAATAGGCTTGTAGGTGTAAGTCTATAACTCATGGTATACTCATGAATAAGTTGCCTACGTCTTGTGCTGTATGATTAAGATAGAATGCTTGTGATATACAGACCAAATTGTTGGAAATTCTTATTAGGTTCTAATTATATTTTTTACTAACAAAAGGGAAAATGGGGAGTAGAAATAAAGAACAGACACGGACTTTTAACGGACTTTTGACGGACTTCCGACGGACTTTCGAACGAACGGACTTACCTACACACGATCACACCAAAGTCTGACGGATTCATACATGATGACGTACGACCGGACTAAAATAAGGAAGTTCATAGCCAGTAGCCAATAGCTGCAATAGCGTCGGTTTTCGTCCATCAGACCAGCATGCAGACGTGTGGATTTTTCGATAGGAACTGGGTCCGGCGGAGTTCCGACGTAAAGATTTGTAACATGTTCCAAATCTAAAGTCCGTCAGATTTTCGACAGAAACACTCTGCTGAAGGTCCGATGAAGCCCACACACGGTCGGATTGTCCGCCGGATTCGGTCCGTCAGACCAGTCCGGTCGAAAATTACGCTCTTGTGTGCAGGGCATAACACTTTAAAATGTGCAATGTCTATTCAGTCAAACAAACATGCAGCCCTTGCAAACTCTGTTCCTCTTTTATTCTACTTAGCTTGGTTTTAATTTTTTTTTAAGCTCAATGTAACTGTATAAAATAATAGAGAACAAAGGGGAAGCAAATCTTAGTGCTGCTCAGCCAAAATTTAACTAAGTACCCAGATGCGCTGCGAATTTAAACTGTCAATATATTGTCTATCCATCCATGTGTTCCTAATACGCCTCTTCCAAAAAGCATCAATTTCCTAGCCACGTATTTCATTAGCAGCCAAGCTACAGACAATGGCTATGCTCTGAGGGAATAAACAGTTTGATTGGAAAAAGCTGAGTGTGCTGCTAAAGTGGATCAGCAAGCGAAAGAGGCCACTGTTCATGGAGCCCCTATGCGGTATCACACAATATGCCAGCTGAGTCAGGAGCTTGGTGAGCTCAGAGCGTTCTGGGTCTCACATACCTGGCATGGTACCACTGTACAGATTCGGTATCCCTCCTAAACTGATAACTAAGGAAATGTACTCAGTACAGCCTTACTTACTGTATCTATTCACAGAAGCAGCAAAGTTAAAAAAAAATAGCTGTAGTATTGTTTGCCATTCTTCATCAGAAACCTTTTCTGCTAGAAACATGGCAGCTACCATTGCTAATTTTTCATTCTGCAAATGTTAGTTGCCTGTCTTCAAAGAAGAATTCCAAGCATGGTATATTTTTATATAATATATATATATATATAAATATATATTTATATAATATATGTATTTTTTTTAAACAAGTTACATTGGTCCAGCATGGTCCAGTGTAGCTATGTATCCCTTTCATGACTAAGCCTATTTCTGACATTTGGTGTTTACAAGTTAAAATCTGTATTTTTTGCTAGAAAATTACTTAAAACCCCCAAACATGTATATTTTTTAGCAGAGAATCTAGAGAATAAAATGGCGATTGTTGCAATATTTTATGTCACACGGTATTTGTGCAGCGGTCTTTTAAACGCAACTTTTTTGGGAAAAAAGACACTTTCATGAATTAAAAAAAAAGGAAACCGTAAAGTTAGCCCAATTTTTTTGTATAATGTGAAAGATGATGTTGTGCCGAGTAAATATATACCAAAGATGTCACGCTTTAAGATTGCACACACTTGTGGAATGGTGACAAACTACGGTACCTAAAAATCTCCATAGGCGACATTTAAAAAAAAAATAACGGTTACCAGGTTAGAGTTACAGAGTAGGTCTAGAATTATTGCTCTCACTCGGACGATCGTGGCGATACCTCACATGTGGGATTTGAACACCGTTTAAATATACGGGCATGACTTCCGTATGCGTTTTCTTTGCTGCGCAAGCTTGCGGGGACAGGGGCGCTTTAAATTTTTTTTTTTAATTTCATTTATTTTTTTACATTGTGTTTTTTTTTTTTTTTTTTTTTTTTTAATTTTGATCACTTTTATTGCTGTTACAAGGAATGTAAACATCCCTTGTGACAGTAATAGGTGGTGACAGGTACTCTTTATGGAGGGATCGGGGGTCTAAAAGACCCCAAATTCCTCCTTTGTACTTATTACAGTAGTATAGTATTCAGATTGCCAGAAACAGTGATTCTGAATACTGTATATTTTTTAAAAACCGGCGCCATTGGCAGCCGAGTAAACAGGAAGTGACGTTGTGACGTCACTTCCGTGTTTACAGAGAGAAGACTGGAACTAAGCTGTTTCCGGCTTCGTGCCAGTCTGTCTCTAGCTGCTGGAAGTGGTGGATCGAGGATCGGGTCTCTCGGTGGGACGGGAGGCCCATTAAGAGCGGCGGAAGGCGGCAGGAGAGGGGGATTTTAGCCGCATCGGTTGTTATCCCTGGACAGCCGATTGCCCGCTCTAAAAAATGGTACCGGGACGATGCCTGCAGAAAACCCCCTAAAGCCGAGGCCGCATATCTGCGTACCCTCGGCGGCAAGGGGGTATATACCAAACCTGGATAATGTCCCTGAAAGCTGGAAATCAATGAAGTAGACACTGCTACTCCTGTGATCTCCAATAGCTTCTGGGTCCCGTGCTGAGTAGCTGGGCTGATGCATTTTGAACATTCAGGGAATGTTTGCACTTTGTAAATAAATGCAAAGTGTTCTCTGATTGGACAAGGTGGAGAGTGTGACATCACTGCCCCGCCTCTCCCTCTCATCCAATTAGAAAATGCTTTGCATTCATTTAGAAAATGCAAAGTAATCTCTGAATGGTGTGTGTTCTGAGGCTGGGTTCACACCGTCTGTGGCGCAGCTCGCAGCAGGGGGTCCAGGGCGTCCCCGTTCACTGTTTCAGGTCTGATTTAGGTCCAAATTTTTGGATGAATTCGGAAATGAAATGGGGCCAAAGACGCACAGGACTCTTCTGCTTTGCGCTCTGTGGCCGCCCCAGAGATGTGTGAACCACCTCCATTGACAGCCGGTCACAGTCTCCTGTCACGCAAATTGCAATAGTGTGAATTAGAGCCTGAGCTGCCAACATCCTGCGTTCACAATGCATTAGGCCGACTGCTCAGCATGGGACCCAGAAGCAAGTCTAGATCACTGAAATAGCTGTGTCTACTTCAGTGGTTTTCAGCTTCCAGGGGTATCCATCATGTATGGTATATCTATAGTTACATTGGTTCAAGCTGCAATGTAAAAATATACCATGCCTAGAATTTATCTTTAACGCTGACCTTGCTATTATAGAGCCATTTATTCCAAACTGCCTACAGGTGTTTCTAGCTATTTGGCCATCATCACAGCATGTATGTATGGAAACCTTGGCTTCTATGGAGTAGGGCTTGGGACCCAAGGAGCAGCATAACCCTACAGGTTATGGTGAGAAGGGATTAAAGCAGCTACATTTTGGAATGACGCATGTGAAAACCTTTTGTTTTTTAGAAGGCCTTACTGTACTACAAGTTTACCTGATGAAGCCTGGTGTATTAGATTGAAGAATGCATCTATCATATATCATCCAGTCTATTCTTTGGATGTACTGAAGACTATGTTTTGCAAAGCATCCTCAATTCCACAAACAGTAAATAAGATAGCTGAAGTTTCTGATTTCTAAAGGTCAAAAAAGAATAGCTCTTATTTCTTATCTTCCAGTGAATAACTTTCTTATCTTTCAATCAGTAGATTCCCATCAATTACACATGGAGAGTGTTGTGTTCAGTGAGTGTTATTAAGGTGAATTTAGATATTCTGAGTCATAACATAATAATTTCCCTATATTACTCATTATAGTAAAATGTTCCAGACATCTAAACAGCCTTTTTAACAAAATAAATTAATTTATCACCTTTATCAATTCCTATTACTCCATTTTTAAAAGATGCACACTAAAAAAAAACAAAAAAAAAATATGTATAGAATACAAGTTGGTATTTATAAGCACTATAAGATCCACTAACACTTTTTTCACGTACAGTATAATGTCATGCCTTGCACTTACAAGAAATACAGGTATCACAGAGTTCCTGGACATCTAACACTATCCAGAAAACACTAGTATGTGGCCACTTTAAAACTAACGCCAACTAAAACTTTTTCATTTAGGTTAGGATAGAGTAGGGAAAAGTTATAATTTCTGCCAGGTCTTTTTTTTTTTTTTGTGACACCACTGGGGACATCCTATCCATTTGACACCAGGGCAAGAAATGACATGACAGGAGTGGTTGCGAGCAGGACAGGATGGCAAAGACCCCTTTTAAAGCACTGTTGGCAGTTAAAACATTTTTCCTACTCTTTGTCCCCATTGGGGAGATCCTATTTCCTGTGCTGACAGGAATCAAAAGGACATTTCCTCAATACTGACATATGCTCTAACCCTTTCCTGCTCTATCTACAAAAAAATTAAAGTTTGGCTGGTGTTATTCTTTAACTTATTGCCAAGCTATATGTCAACCGCAGTAAGATGGGTGACTGTGTAATTAAATCTTAGAAGAAAGTGGCATTTTATGTATTGAGAAGGATTCCCTTGACTACACCTTTTAGTCTATGCTGAATATACAGGGTGTCCCACAAGTTTGGATCCATGTGCATTGAATTATGAGAAAACATCATTTTGAGCCCTATGAATTGCAGCTGATCCAGGACAGACAGGTATATGGAATATTGTGAGTGGTTCTTACAACAGCAGGAATTAAAGTGACACTAAACAATATCCTAATTCTTCAGAAATAATTCATACATGGTTGCTAATTTGGTATCCAGTCGGCTACTGTCTACACAAATATTGTTTCTTTCTTTTCCTTTTTTTTTTTTTACCACATCACCGACTTTACACTAAAGGCTTTGTATTTGTTAATACTGTTAGTCATGTACAACTCTACGGCTGGATTTAATAAAAACTTAAAAGGAAAAAAAAATTCCATACGTATCCACTATATCTCTGTAATCTGTTTTTTCTGCCTCCTTGTAATGTTCTCGGTGAGCCTCGCAGTTTCCTTCTCACTATCCCTCATTTGTGTGGAATGGGCAGTGCACATTTGTTGATGTTATGTGCACTCCTCTTTGCATATTATAAATCCCATAGTCTATAATCCATAGTATTTAGTCGATCTTGGGAGTGAGCAAAAGAGACTAGGTTCCTACATAGAGTGGGAATATGGAGAACAATCGTAGCCACCCTCTAACAGGAAGTTGTGTCACAGCAGTAAAATGGAAACAAAAATGAATTTGGCTGAAAACAATAGAAAGTACATTTCTGAGTTAAGAATACATAGTTTAATAGAATTTTATTTTTTTACACCAGAATTTTTGGTCACTTTAATGGTGTTTTACACTAATGACGTGTCATTTCATTTTATTGGCAGTGTTGACCAGCACAATGCATGTTACTGGTCTGAAAACAACCCAAACTGGATAAGGCCATTTTCAAACTGATCCATGAATTATATTGTGGGTAGGGATATTTGGTGACAGAATAATCGGGCCATATTTTTATAATAACTTGGGAAAATAACCTTTGTGCTACAATTTTTTCTTGTCTCTTAATTTGTAGGAATGACAAAAATATGCTTTCATCAAGACAAAGGCCTCCTAGATCTCCAGAACTAGCACCACTCAACTTTTTCTTTGGTGTCTTCTAAAAACAGGTAGTCTATAGGTGTCTGCCCAGAAGAATTGGAATAAAGGAGGATTATCTATATAAGAACATCAGTTCTGCTACACAAAGCCATGTTCATTGTTCTTGTATTCAGTGTAAAGTGTTGTGAAGTCCAAGACCATCAATTTAGGCATTAACTAATAAAACCTTTAAAATACTTTTTTTGCCTATGAATCCAGACTTTTGGGACAGCCTGTCTATGATAAATATATCCTCCAGATATAAACAGGGAATTTTTGGAGTAACTTAAACAGTCTGATAAACTATCCTCTTTAGTCTTTTCAACTATGCAACAAACAACTCAGCCTAGAGCACCGAGCAGGATCATACTTGCTTACATTCATATCATAGTATTTTGTGCTTGTCATAGATGTCTCAAGAGTCACAAATCTTTCAGAATGACAAGCACTTCAGTGTGTCGATTCCTAACAGAAAGTCAGGCGTGAACAAAGGCTGTTAAGAATTCAATGAAGTTGTAAAATGAAATCAATTTTTTTTCTCTTTTAAGTAGAATTACCATCTTTTAAATTGCCGATTACAGAAAAAAATAAAACACCCTATGAAAGAAGACTATTTATACTTACCTGTCTCTATGGCTGTATTGTCAATCCTAGCTCTTTTAAAGAGCAAATGCAAAAAAGAATCTTTAGCATCTGACACATTTCCATACATGTGGCATGCCTGGTTCCTGACTGCAACTCTATGGTTCCACCTGCCATGTCATTAGTGTCTCCTGGCTGGTGGAATCGCAGTGCATGTTGGGGGCTCAGGTGTCTGATATACCTGAATATGTTATATGCTAAAAATTATGCAAGTAGCTTTGTTCTGCAAGGGTGGGAAGATTCATAGGACATGTGTCAGGGCAGGAAGGTCTAAATAATCTTCTTTTGAAGGGTTCTTTATATCTTAAATTGATAGCAGGGTCACAATAACCACTTGCTGACCACCGAACATACGTAAGCTTCCAGCCTGCAAATGAGTATAACAAGCTCATGGCTGCTGCTTATGGCAGACGCACGCAATTTTTAAGTCTTGACATGTATGGTATCTGTTTACTCAATGCAACATTATGTTTTATTTTTTTTTACCAAAAATTGGTTATTATATTGTGTTTGTGTGCATTAAATTCATTTTGGTGTATTTTTTCCTGAAAAAATTTATTTGGTAAGCGGTTTGCAGAAAATATATAATGATTGTGGGTTCTGAGTCATTTTCTAGAAAAAATGCTGTTGTAATTTAAAAATTGCCCTGGACAGCAAGTGGTTAAAGACAGTCGAGAGATGAGTGAACATCTACTGTGCCTGCATGGGCAAAGTAACAGCAGCTTATACTTGCTTTCCCTTTGATTCTTCATTTGCACAATTGCTTTGCTCACATGGGCAAAGCACATGTGCACTTTAAAGTTTAAAAGTCATGTAAAACTGATATTTAAGTTCTGGCAGGGGGAGCATGAGCCTAATCAGATATGGTCTTTCTGACTGTCAGGAATTCTGTCGGTGAGATCTGTGTATCTGTGTTCTCATGGCCACCCATCAGTTCTGACCTTTACAGTAGGGTCCTCATTTTACTTTCTAAATTGTTCCTTAAAGGAAAACTAAATTTAAAAAAAAATGATAGAGTTATATGGCGCTACCTATACACTAAGGGCACTAGAAGTATGAAAAAGGGTGAGGGGCTGTGCCAGGGGTGTACTAAGGACTGTACCCTACATGTACAATCAACACCAAGCCTCAGCTCCTATATCACAACCTGATAACCTCTACCTCTATCTTTCAGGATGTGTGTCTTTCACATATTTACACACATATATAAGTAATATTTCCACATTAAGCACTGGGTAGAGGTTATCAGGTTGTGATATAGGAGCTGAGGCTTGGTGTTGATTGTACACGTAGGGTACAGTCCTTAGTACACCCCTGGCACAGCCCCTCACCCCTTTTCATACTTCTAATGCCCTTAGTGTATAGGTAGCACCATATACCCCTATTATCTTTTGATTTTGGCATTTTCTAGAGCTCCCCTAGGGGAGCCCTATCAGGGGAGGCAGCAACCTTTACTTTTTAACCTCACTTTCTCCTAAGTGTGGCTTCCTTCTTTCCCAAAAGTAGTTTCTGTACTACTTGTGGCGACTTTGGGGTGCAATTTTAATAGACATCTGTGCAGAAACCCGCAGAGATGTCTCTGAAATTGCCCATGGAAGTCGGGGGAGCTGAACTCGCACAATTTCATTCCCGCTGTCAGTGTGATTCTAGGCTTATGTAAGGAATCCATTAAAGTAAAAAATGTTTAGGCTTTACAACCATTTTAAAGCTTGTCTACTAAAGGGATGCATGCACTGCAGCTTTCCTCGTTTAGCACACTACGTTTTGCTCAGGTGGTTTTAATGAAGGCTAACCCTCCTATACAAGAATTAGAAAGAACATGGTCAAACTATCAGTTATTTCTTTAGAACAGAAAAAGGTAGGAATCTGCTATAAAGTTTGTTAAAATCTTCGCAATGTAGAAACAACATCCTATGGGGATTTATTTTTTCAATAAAAGTGGAGTTGCAGTTAAAGATTCTGTCATGGTATATTTATAAATATAGGGCTTCATTAAATTGCGTCTTTTATATCTACCTAAAGCTCAGTTTTAAGATATTTGAGCCATTTTTCACAACACAACATCTCTAGCAGAATGTATCAGTTTACAGGGATGAGACAAACCACTTAACACTGGCAGGGGTGATTCAAATGATCAGCTTTTATTTATTCATGTGAAACCTTTATCCCTAAAGGTAAAAAAAAACTGTGGGCTGTAACTGCTTATAAAGTGGGAGCTGAAGTTTGGCTTCAAAGTGTTAGTGGTTCTAAATCTGCTAATACACTTAACGCTCTCATCTCCCACAGATTGGCAATGCTGCTGTCTGCTGTGCCTCCTGTGCTCATTCCTGCAGAGCTGTGTCTCACTAATACTGCAGTATGTGTTACTGGCCAGATAGATCACCAGCCAAAGAAAAGAAAACTGATGCAGCCACCACATCTAATGACTGGTAAGCTGCAATATATTAAATATTTGGTTTTGGGTTTAATATCTGTCACAAGTTAGTCTGCAGTTTCCTGCTTGTGTACTCTTACCTCCTTGCTGCAGTGTTTCACTACCCCAATTCCTTTCACATGTGTGCTTTGGCTGTGCTCACCTATGGGCATCGCCTGCTATTCTGTGGGCTTTTATTTCCTTCCCTTCCATCACTTCCTGGCCCGCCTCCTAGTTTGCTTGTCCATATAAGACATGCTTAGTGTAACCCACATTGCCTGAGCAACTTCACAGTTCTCTGAGCTCCCGTTGCGTGTCACTTGTTTATACTGTGTCTGACTACCCGTGTACTGACCCCGGCTTTGTTTACCGTCTGTGCTTGTTGCTACCTGCCCTGAACTCAGCTAATCCCCTGGATTTCCTTTTGTCTGCTGCTTGTACACTACACACACTAGTGGTCTCAGCATCCTCAGCTGGGCATACCTGGGGGCCGCGACCTGGTTCCAGCTTGCTACAAGTCCATTCCCACCATCAGGGGCTCTGCTGAAGAAGCAGGCTGGGGCTTAGACTCCGCGCCCTGGGGAACCCTTTGTTGGCGATCTAAAAGGGCTCACTACCACAGACGTTTGACAATAGCACTTTAATTATGAAAGAATAAATATGGAAAATGAAATAGTGGTTATGCTTGCACCCCTAACCTTATGAGCCCAGGGGCAGTTACAGCATTAGCACCCCCTGCAGTTATACCCTAGAAATAAAACATTAGAGTCTCAGATAAAAGAAGGCAGTGGGAATGGTCATGTTCGACTGAAAAATAGTAGAAGGACCTTTTTTAGAAGAAAATGGGTACAGATGAGGTCTCTAAGGCTTTTAAGGTTTCCCAGAACTGTTCAACAAGTAATCCTAAAGTGTCTAGCACCCAACGTCATAGGAAAGAACAGAATATGTAGAACTGGAATTCCATATTTGCCTTTCACCAAAGTGTTCACATAATGATAGAAAAATGCTACAGGTCTTTGCTCCAAAATCCACCCTCAACACGCAAAAAAAACAAAACATTTTTATTAAGCCCAATAAAAATAGCTTTTCCTTTTAGGAAACTATAAGTCTAGTCTTATTATTTAGTTCTACGATTTAGCACCTGTAGGGAGCAAAACACTTGCACAATAAAATTTTGAATGTATAGGAAGAAGCAGTGCGTGGAACTACATTTGTTCCTACTGCAACGGGGAGGTGATGACAACATCCGGTAGCTGGAGAATGGCTTAGAACAGCATTGGGGGACACGTCAGTAAAATACTTTTCTGCTCATTCCTATTGCTGGTCACACCCTCTGAACCTTCCAGTCACCTGTCTGTCATGCTGATCCTTGCCTTTAGTACATTCTGGGTCACTGAACAGGAACAAGTATGTAAATCGGGAGTACTGACTTCACTCTCTGCATACGGTCCAGAGCAAAGAAGCAGAAAGTATGTATATTATTTTTTTATTATTATTATATTATAATAATTATTATTATAGTATGTATTTTTTTTTTTTAAACCAGGTTGTATTTTAAATTTACTGGCCTTCCAATCCACCTGCTGATAAACTAACTCCCTATCTTTACCTTCATGTAAAACAGATGACAGTGTTGCCCCCAGTGCACAAAGCAAGCATTCAGCTTTTTAATCCCAGTAAGTGAAGGAATGAAATAAAATTAGGTCAATCACTAAGATCTTCTAAATAAACTGGACAAGATAAAATAGCCTTAATGTAAAATTTATCGTCCGGATTTCAACTTTTGTTCTCTATGATTCCCATTCATAATTCAGGACATTAATGTCTCGTTATCTCTCGCATTTGAAAAGATACAGAACTTGTGTGTCAAGTTTGACTTTCCTATATAATACAGCGTAAGTGTTCCACGATAGTCGTAATCTCTCCTAGTGATCTCTTAAAACAGAAACAACATATTGTGTAAGCTTAGGAGTGTCAGTAATTTGTCAGATGCAGGGCATGTTCATCCACATTACATTTGTGGGGGAGTGTAGGGAAATGTGTGAACAAGATAGTGTTTTCGGATTGCTTTGCTAGGTAACCTTAACTGTTTACAATTTGCTGTCTAACCGAGTAGGATCACTGTATATGCAAAATAAATATTCATTTCAGGATCAGGAAACAAAGTTAAAAAATAACTCCGGCAAGGATTAAAGTGTATGTCAAGCTAAAAATAAGATTTTTGTACTTACTGTAAAATCTTTTTCTTAAAGTCCATTGAGAGACACAAGAGTGTTAACAATTCCTGAACAGTCAGAACATCCAGAAGCAGTCCAACTGAGGGGAATGGAATAGCCCACATTTAGAACCATCAATGTGGAAATTATACTTCAAAGAGTATTGGAAGGAATCAGTAACTGAACAAAAACTAGAAAGGCCCACCAACTTGCTGTAACAGAAAGAGGGCACCAAAGCTCAATCTGGTATTGAAAACCAGGACAGCTGAAGACCAGGACAACACTACTAAGGGAAAACAGGCTATCTGAATGAGCAATGAATAGCAACTGGCCAATAGAGGACCAACCAGCCACAAATCCTAAAACTGGTGGAATGCACACCACCTGAATGTCAGAAAACTAGACCACGTGGCCAAGGACTAATGTGGCCAACAAAAAAGATATAGTTACATCCAATAGTGAAGAAACTATTTGGATAATTGCAGGAAGGCTAAAGGCTAGCAAACCTAACCCTTGAGCTCGGGGAAAGGAAGCTTGGACAGACAAAACAGTTCAAGGGAAAAGACTAACCGATCAACAACTGTAGGTTCTTCTTTTAATAAAAAAATGAAAAAGTTAACTAACACCCTATACCCTCCCCACCCCCACTAGTCCCCGCTGCACTTACCTTTGTGGTTGTCAGTGCCCATGCAGCCGGTGTAGCTGTCTGGGGATTTGAAACCCCTGCTTTTCTTATATATCTTTCTGTAAGGCCTCCACAATGGATCAGAGCTATTCTGATTTGTCAAAACATTTACATGCTGGTGCTGACCAATCAGACAGATAATCATCCATGAAGGTAAGTGAAACTAAGCATTTAAGTTGAATGCTTTTAACCTTTAACTTCAGGGAGAAGGAGGTTCAACATAAGAAAGGATGTTACTTGATAGACAGCTAATTTCCTAATGTGTGAGCTTTCACAGCATTAAGGTGTCCGTTTTTGAAACTGTGAACAGCGATGATCCCGAGGATCGCCACTGATCACAGTCCATAAACGGTTTATGAAATGAAGATAATCAGGGGAGAGCATGTATGAACGCATGTTCTCCCACCGATGATCTCCGGACACCAAGAATCTGTCATTGACTGACACAGAAACGGCCAGTTTATGAAGCTGCGATCTCAGCGCTTCACTGGTGATCTGTGTCAGAATTCACACTCCCAGATTCACCAGCTCAGAGGTGGAGAATCGGGAGTGAAGAGAGAATCTAGGAGGAACTGAGGGTGAAGAAGGAATATTATTAACCTCCTTCTACCTCGATCAGACCCCCCAAGACAGTAACCATTCCCCCTGTCATATATATATATATATATATATATATATATATATATATCATGATATTTCCCCCCTCTGGTGCTGCTTCCCCTGATTTCTCTGTCAATATCAACAGCTCAACTTGTCCCCCCAGGCCATGATCCTAGGTGTAATCCTGGACTCTGAACTAACCTTTTAGCCCCACATCCTATCGCTATCCAAAATTTGCTGCCTCAACCTCCGCAACATCTCCAAGATACGCCCCTTCCTAACCAATGTCACCACATAGCTTCTAATCCACTCCCTGGTCATCTCTCTCCTCGACTACTGCAACTTCCTCCTCATTGGCTTACCTCTAAATAGGCTATCCAAACTTCAGTCCATCATGAACGCTGCTGCCAGGCTCATCCACCTCACAAACCGCTCAGCGTCTGCTACACCCCTCTGCCAATCCCTCCATTGGCTGCCACTCAGTCACCAAATTAAATGCAAGATACTAACTATAACTTACAAAGTCATCCACAACCTGGCCCCCAGCTACATCTCTAACCTAGTCTCAAAATAATAACCTAATCGTTCTCTTCGCTCCTCCCAAGACCTCCTGCTCTCAAACTCCCTTGTCACCTCATGCCATGCTCGCCTTCAGGACTTCTCCAGAGCCTCTCCCATCCTCTGGAATGCTCTACCCCAATCCGTCCGATTTCTCCTACTTTATCCACTTTCAGACGATCCCTGAAAACTCATCTCTTCAGAGAAGCCTATCTGGCCCCCACCTAACAACCTGTACATGTATCTTCTCATTCACCACATCACCCACAGTTATTACCTCTTGTATCTCTTGACCTTCCCTCTTAGATTGTAAGCTCTAATGAACAGGGCCCTCTGATTCCTACTGTATTAAAGTGTATTGTGTTTGTACTGTCTACCCTCAAGTTGTAAAGCGTTACGTAAACTGCTGGCGCTATATAAATGCTGTATAATAATAATAATAATATAACGTGTGTGTGTGTATATATATATATATATATATATATATATATATATATATATATATATATATATATATATGTATAATGTAGGGGAACTCTTTATTTTATTAGCATTAACCATGCAGTCTGTTCGTGTACTGAGCAGTGATATTTTATCACTGCTTAATAAATGGACACCTTGGTGTTTCAGTGAACTTCTGGTACTGTAATCTCGTAAAGTCTCACGAGATTCCAGTATCAGGGGTCGTTCTCCACTGTTTGAAGCGTTTGTAGATCGCTTCACTCCTCCAAAGGAGAAGTGATCTACAAAGCTTCATAAACTGGCATCCAGAGGAGAACGATCTCCTCTGTGAATGCCAGAGAATGAAGCAGTGAAATCTTTTCACTGCTTCATAAACTGACACCTAAATGCAAATAGAAAAAAGGGAAAGAACCCCTAATCTGAGAAAAATGAAAGGGTACTAACCTTAAATCCTTCTTAACAGCCTCAAAACCAGCATGTGACACCCCCTTCCTTTCTATGCCATTTTTCTGTGCTATTATAGTTTGACTTACAATTACTTGATTGTGCAATGTGGTAACAAATTAATTGTATATAATTTTTGGTGGTATTTAATAACTACAGTTTTTTTTTTATTCCATAAAGAAATATTTAAAAAAAACTCCATGATACCCCAAAGTGTTCTTATTTTTTTCCACAATTTTTGGATATCAAGAATCCCTGCTGTTATTGAGTATCTTTTAAAATGACATTGTCAAGGGCAAGTCCAAAGAGACACCATCCCTTAAAGGGCAGGTGAACCAGATATTCTTTAGAAAAATCCACAGGTACATAAACCTAAATTGTTCCCATATGAAACACAAGCTTTGTGGCTTATAAAAGGCCACCACAGCTGAAGAACAAACATTTGTTTCAAAGTTCCAGGACACAGGGCTGACGTAAATAGTATTAGGGGCCTCAGGCACACTTGGGATGGAGGCCAAGTAGGGTCAGAATAAAACTCTGCTGTGAATGATGCCAGAGTGCAATTACAGCCTCTGCGAGTAGATTCAAATTCAAAGTGGATATAAGGGGTCTTATGGATACAGGGAAGGTCTCAGCCTCATGCAGCAGAGCTATAGAGGTCTTCAATGAGGAAGACCTTATAACAACTGGATCTAGGTTACAGATATTTGTTCCTTCCGGAGATACCGAGAAACTGCCTCTAAATGCAGTAGAGGGGTATGAGTTCACCCTTTACAACAGATCTGTCTTCTGCGTGTCCTTGAAAAGACATGTTGCACTGCATAGTGGAAAACAACTAGGGCCAAAGTGAGGTAAGCCCTCCCATAATCACAAACCCAACCAGCTAATAAGGGCTGCAAGGTGCTGATAAGGGTCACAGGTGGCCAGAAGTGATCAAATCACTGTAGGTAAACAGTGGGACAAGACCGGAGACTGGATGATCCACAATGTACTTCAGAAGAAAGAGTAACAGAAGGAAAGTACTTTCTCTAGGCAGAATGGCAGGAAAAAAACCTTGAGCATGCATATGTCCATAACACTCCACTTAGCTGATGATATCAGTGCTAGTTCTCTCGTCGTCAACCATAACCACCCAATGGTACCAACTGTGAGGAAGCTACTAGTGTTTCAGACTGACCAGCATTACTCTTTATGTGAGTCCTTAGAGGCTGGGTCACACCAGAGGCTGTGCCATGGCTCTTGAACCTGGGGAGCACTTCTGTGTGTCCTTGAAAAGACATGTTGCACTGCATAGTGGAAAACAACTAAGCCAAAGTGAGGTTAGCCCTCCCATAATCACAAACCCAAGCAGCTGATAAGGGTTGCAAGGTGTTGATAAGGGTTACAGGTGGCCAGAAGTGATAAAATCACTGCAGGTGAACAGCGGAACAAGACCGGAGACTGGATGATCCACGAAGTACGTCAGTGCTAGTTCTCTCCACGTCAACCATAACCACCCAACGGTACCAAATGTGACAAAGCTACTAGTGTTTCAGATTGACCAGCATTACTCGTTATGTGCGTGCTTAGAGGCTGGGTCACACCAGAAGCTGTGCCATAGCTCTTGACCTGGGGAGCACTCTGTGGCTCACTAAAACACAAATGTCTAGAAAGCGCCACAATGAAGACCCCGGTGCTTAAAGCTAACATTCCAGGCTACACCCACTATCTTCCAGTCCAACGGGATACAGGTATGGCTTGCAAAGCTGTTGCAGAGGATACATTGATCCTGATAGTTGCTGCAAAGAAAATGGCTCAAGCTGAATTTTTGACTAAAGTCAAAAAATTGCAAAGAAAGCATGGCAGTTGTTTAACAGGAGCTGGCTTAACATTTTTTTTGTTTGCCAGTGTACCAAACTTCTGTAGGTGGCAGTAAAACCTGACAGTTCAAGGATTTCCAAAACTCCATAAGACGATAACATTTAATTTAATGATTTTGGACAGAGAGGGGAAGGATTAGAACTCCTGTCTGTTTTTCACTCCTATCTGCAGCTCAATTAGAGATATTTACATTCACTTCCTATCCTGCTGACATTTTACCTGACAAGTGAGGGGAACTCTGTAATGTAACACAAAAATAAATAATATAATATAGGGTGGTAGGGGTGAGGAGACCTAAATTATTTAGTTTTTCAGAACATGTGGCAGTAAGTACGGTAGACTGTTTTCTAATTGATTTTTCAGGGGTCCTTCTTGTAAAAGCACCACTCCACTATAAGATGCCCAGAATAAGTGTTTTTGTGATCAAAAAGATATGCCAACGTGTTTTCAGGGACTGAAAGGGTACCCCTTTTTTTAGGGATTTAAAAAAATCCTGATGTTCAAGATTTGGACTGGGCTGGAAGATCAAAGAAATAAATAGGCATTAATTGTGTTTTTCTCAGGTCAATAGAGGAGCTGTCTATGCAATGTCAATAGAATATATTTACTTTCTATGATTGTAAGTTCCAGCTAGTGGTCATAATGCAGTATTTTCCTCATTCAGGTTTTTGTGGAAAAGAAGCGCATTATGACCACTAGATGGAGCAGGTAATTGTAGGAAGTATACATATTACACAAATTACAGGGATTATTTGCAATGGCTGTGCAAGTGCTTGAGAAATTTGCACAGCTTTTTTTAAATAAATAGATCCCTATTTGTTCCTGTTGCACATTTTTTTCTCACTTATCTGGTAAAACCATTGTTAAAAGGACAGTAAGGCTGGATTCAGACCTATGCATTTTTAGTGCTTTTTGCATTTTGCAGATTTGCACTACAGTCCATTTAGCATGGTTTCCTATGGAACATGTTCTGTAGTGCAAATCTGCAAAATGCAAAAAGCACTAAAAATGCATAGGTCTGAATCCAGCCTCAGGGAGGGAAAATCTATCTGGATAGCAGTAAGAACTAGAAAGGGCTTCTAATTCCTCCCCAGTCTATGAAAATAAAATAAAAAATAATCAGTTCGACATAAGCTTTAAAGTGGAAGTCCAGTCAAATCCTAACTATACCTAAACCTACTCTCACCCCCATTCTGAGCTTATTCTAACTACCCTCTAATGGAAAGATGTTTATGCTTACCTACGCTTAGAGTGCTGCGGTTTGGTCATATGATTAGCACTCAGCACTGGCTTCAGTGTAGAGGAGGGACAGCTGACATCAGATGCCCCATAGTAAGTTTATTGGTGATCTAATCACCCAGGCTCTGCATCTGTTGTTGGCGATCCCTCCTCTTCTCTTCACTGAAATCATGTGACCGGACCGGAGTGCTCTTGGCATAGGTAAGTATAGACATCTTTTATTTACAGCAGGAGTCTCAAACTGGCGGCCCTCCAGCTGTTTCGAAACTACAAGTCACATGAGGCATTGCAAGGCTGACAGTTACAAGCATGACTCCCACAGGCAGAGGTATGATGGGACTTGTAGTTTCGCAACAGCTGGAGGGCCACCAGTTTGAGACCCCTGATTTACAGGGTAGTTAGAATAAGCTTGGAATGGGGTTGGGAGCAGGTTTAAGTAGAGTTCTGTAAGAGTCCAGGGCTTACTACGCATGCACCAATGGCGCATTGCTGCAAGAGGAAATCCGTGCCAACTGAGCATGCGCCAAAGACGCCTTAGTGCGCTAACCCACACCTGCGCAGAAGACTTGATAGAAAAAGGTGGGGAAATGCCCAGGAGGCACACAGGAAGTGACCTCAAACTTCCCTATATAAGTCCAGCCCAGACACTGCCAAATTGCTGGATTATCTTCAGTCCCCCTTGTTCCTGTGCTAGTGTGTGATCTGTCTGAACTTGTTGTGACCTGGAAACCTATTTGACTACTCTTGATTGCTGCTTGCCTTTGACCTCGGATTTGCACCTTAACCATTCTACTTCTTTGCCCCTTTTGTACTCAGCTGCCAGATTGGAACCGACCCCGGCTTGGATCTCGACCATTCTTCTTCTGATTAACCCTTTTATACTTCGTTGCCCAACTGGACTTGACCTCGGCTCGGATCTCGGACTAAGACTTGTCTCGTGACAAGTTCCTTACTGTACCTCTTTTAAACCTAACTTACTTTGTTTCTTTTTCCTTATACATATTCATCTTAGGCGTCATGTATATATCTGTATAGATGTACTAATTATCTATCTATCTATCTATCTATCTATCTATCTATCTATCTATCTATCTATCTATCTATCTATCTATCTATCTATCTATCTATCTATCGCTTCACCATAGATAGACTCTTACTAGATGACATTTCGTTTGCTAAAGCCCTATTTACTCTTTCATAAAAATTGCCATGGTTTATTATTTTAGAAAGTTTTTTCACCTTTTTTTATCCATTCTTTGCTTCTCAATGCTACTCATCCCTTCAAGCCTCTTTTAGCCATTTCCTTTCTACATGTGTGCACTCCAATGTTAGCTGCACCTCATTACTCTGAAACAGACCACAACTGTGTGATTTGTGTGTAGGCACAGCTGTCCATAGTCTCAATAAGGGGAACAGGGGACAGAGTTACATTGCAGTGGAGGAACTTGTCAGCCCATATCAATAGGAGGTTCCTGTTTGGGTCTTCTTTACACAAAATCATGATGGGGCCTAAAAGGTTAAAGTAAAACTCCAGTCCAAAAAACTATTTCGTTTTATATAGTGTGAAAGGGTTACAACCCTAAGTTAGTCTAAAAAAGAATGCACCATGCCATAGCTGCCCAGATATTACCCTTTATTTGTCACACTGAAAGGTTCTTTAGAATAATTAACAGCCCCTCCAACAGGGCTAAGATTGATTTTGGCTCACTCTGTTTGCTAGCCTAGCCTAGGTTATAATTGTGTGCCTCAAATAATATATCATCCAGATTGCCTCTGCACAGTAAATCTAAGCCCTGATTGAAAGGGACCTCCCTTTTTACCCACACAAATGTTATACTTCTAACAAATCTTTTATTGTGACAAATAAAAAACAATATCTAGACAGCTACGACTTGTCTCACTCTTTTTTAACCTGCACAATTTAAATACCTCAAAGATCCTGGTACAGAGTATCCTCTGGTCACTGGAGAGCTCACTAGACATTATATTTTATTAATCAGGTCTAGCAGATGTCCTTGTGCAAATCCCATTCCAGTGTCAACCATAAACTTTCACCTTCTGTCCCAATGACATAGGTGACCATTAAAGGAGAGCCAAAGCTCGTTGACTGTACTTCTATGGATCACAGGAGCGCAATTTGTTTGACACTCCTGTGACCCATTTTCAGCAAAAGGCGGGCTGAAGTCCGCTATCTGCTGACGTCACAGAGTCAGTCCAGGCTCGGCGTCATAATGACCATGGAGTTGGGATCTGCCCAGATCCCTGGACCGACACCAGCTCAGCCTCTCAGGGAGCATACCTAGGTAAGTATGAATTAAAAAAAACAAACAAACCCATACTTCTCTTATAAAAATAAGGGGGGTAATTTCAATGGGGACTCAGCAATCTGGACTAATGCTTCACCACTTTAAGAAAAAAAAAAGAAGCAAAACCGTTTTGACTGGAGATCAGCTTTGATGTAGCATTACACTCACTTTTTACAAAATTGCTTACAGGAAGCGTTTTAATGACAGAACAGACTCTATTGATCTCTTACATCATAAATACTTATCCCTGCCTGTCATATGGCATGTACACTGAGCCACGCATGCTGTGGTGATGTGACTTTCGTGTGCACATAGGAGAGTAATGTCTTGCGCCCTGACCACTCAATAGGCTGAAAAGTCGAATTCAGAAGGAAGACCGGGAAAAGATGGATGCCGCTGTGACTGCCGGGAATGGTGACAGCGCACTACTGGAGAGCTTCCTTTGACAGGTAAGTCTGTCATAATGTGCTAGTATGCAGTGCATACTAGCACATTATGGCATAAACCTGTAGGGGACCTGGTTAAAAAGAATTTAACAGAGATTAATGCTGTTTTAATACTGTTCCTTTTCCTGCTGCTGAACTTTTGTTGCTGAGTGGGTTGGCAGCTTCAGGATCCCGGGGGTCAGCTGCACCAAAGATGATCCGACAGGGTGTCACTCATTGAGAAACGTTCTTTCACTGAATACACTGCCTGTAACTTGATTTCTAAATGAAGGAGAGTCTGATCAGTCACCGGATTCTTTCTGCCATTAACAGATCATCTTACAAGCAGTGTTACTAGTGAAAAAAACTGTTCCCAGTGGAGGAAAGGGCAGGAGGGAAGGTATCCCCATCAGATCATCTTTAGAGCAGCTGAGCCCAGAGACCTAAAGCTGTTAACCCCTTGATGTTTAGCAGCAAGAAGAGGACAGGGCAGCCCTGCAGTGAAGATTTCTGTTAAAAAAACAAAAAAAAAACAAGACTTTACAATTACTTCAAACCTCAGTGACCCCACAGAACCACATAAGAAATCAAATCGTTTTTTTAAGTCTAAATGCTAACTATGCTAAGAGTGCTAACTCCTGCTTACTAAGGTGTCCTTTGTTGATCTTTATGAGGCCACCACCTTCCAATGGGCTGACTTCATCATGACAGGCTGCTAAGTGCAATAAATAGAGAAGCACAAAAAGATTGGGATTCTCTTCCTGCCTTGCTAGTGAAGGCAGCCCTTCTTGGCCAAACAACTCTGCAATAGAAGATGAAATATTAGCCTCTTTCTGCTGCCATTGTTAAAACCTTGACTGCATTCTTCAGGAAATGCTACGTCTGACCCACAGATAAAGACAACTCCCAAATTCTGAATCATATGTGCAGTAAGAGAAAAAAAAAATACTTGAATCTAATTTACAACACTGATGATCCTACCTATTATACATTTTTAATTATCACAGCTATCATAATGTACAAAATGATGCATGTGTGTCTGTGTGTATATGTATATATATATATATATATATCTCTATATATATATATATATCTCTCTATATATATAAATATATATATATATAGAGATATATATATATATATATATATATATATATATATATATATATATATATATATATATATATAATATAAGAACTTCTCTTTTGGTCCCTTTAGATTTGATATACCAGTGAAAGCATTTTGTTATAGCTGTTTGATAAGCTTTAAGCTTGAGGTGATCTCAGGCTTATTAGTGCCTTTGCAGCAGAATCATTTGAGTACTGTCCGTGATACATTTTTTATATGTACTAACATACAATTTTTCAGGACAAGCTTTTGGGGTATGTCCCCTTCTTTAAAGTCCCAACAGTACTCCTGCTGGGATCTTGCTTGGACCTTGAAGAAGGGGACATATCCCGAAAGCTTGTCCTGAAAAATTGTATGTTAGACCCCTTTCACACTGAGGTGTTTTTCAGGTGCCTTTTGGCTAAAAATAGCGCCTGAAAAAACGGCTCCCCTGCAGTCCCAGTGTGAAAGCCCGAGTGCTTTCACACTGAGGCGATGCGCTGGCAGGACATTAAAAAAACTCCTGCAAGCAGCATCTTTGGAGCGGTGAAGGAGTGGTGTATACACCGCTCCTGCCCATAGAAATGAATGGGCAGCGCCGCCGAACCGCCGGCAACCCTTTTTTGGCTGCTAGCAGGGGTTAAAAGTGCCCCGCTAGCGGACGAAAACCGCAAAAACGAGGGTAAAGCGTTGCTAAAATTAGCAGAGCTTTACCGCTGACAGCACCGACACGCCAGTGTGAAAGCAGCCTTGGTGCAAATAAAAAAAGTATCATGGACAGTACTTAATAAGCTTTAAGAAAATCCCTATTGATCTTGCCAGCAATCTTGGGAGCTAATAACTCCCTGTGCTTGCTGCCTGTACTAACTGTTATTAATTACATTGTTCTGAACTATCTCTGAAGACTACTGATCCATGTTCCTTTGTGTTATGTGGTGGGATTTTATATTCCTATCTTGTTTTGTAGTTCTAATACAGAAGGGTACTAATCCTAGGACCAGAAGTGTTTAACTGGTAGACTCACCAGATGAAAAAAAAAAAACACACGAAAATAAAACAAATGCTGTCACCACACCTAGGGACTAGTAAGCTGCAGTATATGACATATTTGCTTTTGTGTTTAGCTATATATTATTATTCACATGTAATAATACCATAGATTGTTTATCCAGGGGGTATCCTATTGCCTTAAGAAATCTTTTTTTTTCCTTTTGCAGAAAATTGGACCATGCTTTATAAGGTTTTTTGTTTTGTTTTGTTTTGTTTTGTTTTTTTTTTTTGTTGCTGTCCCCTTGATCAACTTACGGGTTTACAGTTGTAAAGACAAAGATTTTAAATTAATATATTTGTGTTTTTTGATTAAACAAACTGGATATTTGTCATTTTTCAGCCTGTGCCTTGTATGTCCTTTGCTTTACTTTACTTTCCTTTGCATTGCTTTACTGTATAACCCCGGAAGTATCTATGCAATCTGCATCTTACAAAAATGTGCTATATATTGCTCATAAGGCCTACTGAGACTTAGCACACAACCACACTTTCCCTTACTATATGCATTAATTGCATGCTTAAAGAACGAATTACACGATAAAATAAGTCCTTTCCTTCTCTATTTGTCAGTTCCATTAGATAAATACACTGGCCCAGGAGCAAATTCCCTTTTGGGTTCTTGGCTTCTCAGCCATCCACTGCCTGTTAAACTTACCTCCTGAAGGCATCAATTGCTGCCAACATTTTAATTAAATTTCCATGGAAACTTAAGCTGGATGGCACACTTATCTACATATCATGCAGGAAACTGAATGCATAGAAGAGACAATGCAGCTATAGTAATAGGATAGCAGCTGAACAAAGGAATACTCTTAAAAGGTCAAGCCCAGCTAATTTTTATAAGATTCAAAATTCAATGAAAAATCTTTACCATAATGGCTATAAGTGAAAAAATTATCGTGACACGGTTGGCCTCATTTTATTCAACTTGCATGAGTTTGGTGCAACTGGATATTACAGTATTTTTTGGATGGTCTGTGCTATGAACAATTTCAGATATCTGTTATTGCATTAACCCTGCAATCTAAATAATTGTCTGTTCAACATTTTTTAATACCAAATATCAGCCTAGAACGATTTTCTACAAGCTGGGAAATCATTTCCTACCTGCAATGTATGTAATTTGTAACCCTTTGTCTGATATCCCCACATATGGAGGGCGACAGACTAGACAACTTACATGTCAAAAAGGTAAAAATACTGCGCTTATCCTATCCTCCTGGTTGAGGCAAATAATAAAAACTGATGATTATTCAAAGTAAAACTGAATAAATAAATAAGGAAAAGCTGCAACCAAAAAGGCCAAACCCCTGATACAAACATATAATATAGTAGGAGCTCACTCTGAGTTCCTGGTTTTGACCTGCTCACTTATGGCTTGTTGAGGAGGGAAAGTGCTTATACACTGGGGCAAAGCACATGTTTCTCTAAATGGGCCCTAGCAATTACAATGGTGAGGACACAGAATGGGTTCAAATTTTAATAGCAAAATTAGGCCCAAGCCATGTGGCCATGTTACATACAGGCAATACTTTTCCATTTTCCGTTATTAGGAAGTCTGACCTCAGTCTTTATGACCATCACATGCCAAATGATGCCAATGTCTGGATGTAATTAAGAGCCTAAGGTCAGATTCTTACCTTGCGTCCAGCCTCATTGTTGTGCAGGTTCATGAGTGTCCTTGCATTCTGCTTGATTTCCCTTGAGTCCACAAAGTCCTTGGAAAATACTAATCCATATCTGATATCGGCAGAACAGCCTCCCCATTTCCAGCCTTCTTCCCTGTGAAATTGTCCTTGTTTCTCCTTATCACACCCACAGTCACTCATGTTTCCTTGAGTACAAGCAGACGTAATGGCGTGGGCCACACTAGCCGCAATGATGGCGTAAGTGAATGCAGCTTCCCTGCTGCCTGTAGAGCAAGATAAGAAATGTTACACAAATTGTACACATCGGCCATTTCAAACAACTAGTGCTTAATAATGCTTACATTTAACATATAGCTATATAACATATAATTCATAATAATAATTTACAATTATTAATAATACAACCCTTTCTAGAACTGGTCATAATACTGATATTGGGTCCACCTTGACCCCATGCTGCCTAGCTTCACTTAAGTAATAAATGGAACCCAAATATTTACTTGGGACTCAGGGCAGTTCTCCAATGGGCCCTCTACATCCCCAATATTTTCTGCCTACCAGCCAAGGAACTGGGGATATTAGAGGCAAAGGCATTAATTGGCTGTTCAAGCAGGGGGCAGTCAACAAGTGCGATTGTCAACACACATTTCTAATTTTAGAGTTACACAGGAAGAAGCAGGGATACAGAGAACCTGAAGAAGGAGCATGCAGGTAAATATATAAATGCTATGTTTTTGTGGATGTAACTCAGTTTCCAACTTTGGAACCAGAGCCTGTAGGTAAAAAGGATAACAAAAAGTATACCTAGCTTCTTTTACATCTACTGCACTTCCTACTGCTGGATCCACTGACAAAAGTCCCTCATGTATTTGTTCTTCTGGGTAAGGGACACTAATGCATGGACTCACTGGCTTCTAAAATGCAGTGCTTGGTGCATGAAGAGCTAACTGCAAGGCTTAGGCACTATTGCATGGGGACCAAGTAATTTGCTTATGTCTGTGCAAGGTTCAACTGTGTAAGTCTATATTTGCATGGGAATTTCAGGGGTTCTAGCTGCAAGGAATAGCTTATAGTACCTGATAATCAGCAATGGACCTATATGTTTTTTATTCCCTACAGGGCTACGTAGAATATATACGTGAGGAAAGTCGAATGTATAGCAAGTAAAATATATAGCATATTTTTGTATGTGTTTTTTTTGATAGTTAACCAAGTTACTTGCGTGAGGTTATTTTTATTTGCTTCCAATAACCAGGTTATTTATTTATTTATTTATTTACATTTCTCATTACTACAACCATACTTTCAATAGAACATAGGTCTGATGCTCTGGAAACCCTTAGTAAATCACTCCTTAGAATTTAAAATAATCCAGATTCCTTCTATATTGTAAGGTGTCTAATGGAAATTCCATTCCATTCTATTATCACCAGACATTTTCCAAATATATTAGAATGGATCTTATCTAATTTTCCAAAGCAAGTTCTTCAAGCTTTTCTAAAAAAAAAAAAAAAGTTTGCAAAGCATTACTCATTAGAATTTAAGTCCTTAAAACAAAAAAGTGTAACCTATTTTCTAATGTGCCAAATCCCAACTAATGTCTTACCTGCTAAAGTGTAATTATATAAAGCAAGAAAATGTCAAAGTAACTAAGTATATTAGAAATATATCCGAACTATAGGAGCAATAAAAACTGCCATATTTATATGCGTTTGAAGTTTCCACACTCCTTGTTAACAATGCCCAGTTATGTCCATATCATTAGATAAGGGGCCATTAATCAAGGCTGACATGAAGTTAAAAATATTGCTAATTTGCTCTTTGGAAAAAACTGCAATGATTATATAAACAAAAAGGAACTTTTTGTGTCATTTAGGAAAAAGGGTTAAAAAAAGAAGTAAATACTTTCCACAATTCATTTTATAATCTTATCACTGATACATTTTAAAGTATTATTGTAAAAATATTTTAAGCCGTTATTAACTACTGTGAAATAGCTTCTGTATGCAGATCACACAGGGTTTAAGGTTTATTATGTCTTCATTAGTAATAGTACTGCACTGTACCCTTTATATTAACATTTCAAGTTTTGATACAGTTACCTAGAACATTTCTAAAAATCTGTTATTTTTTATCTTTATTTTAAAGTTTCTGCAAGTTAGGTCCCTAAATGACCAAGTTGATCTGCTAATTTCCAAGCCAGAATCTTACTACTTTGGAAGGGGTTTGAGTAATTCTTCTATACAGACAAATAAAAATAAAGAATATCGAGTCCACAGAGAAATATGGTGGAAAGTAACGTGTTGCCAGTTTTAATTGCATTGATAAATATAGACACATACAAACTTAAACACACATTTTATATACTGTAGTTGTAAAAATTCATAAATGTATGTTTAAATTCCATTGTCTTTGTCCTAGCCTCCTGTAATCCCCTTCACATTATCATTAGATTGGGAGAGGCAGGAACAGTGCAGTAAGCCAATAAAGGTTAGCAGCATTGCACTATATCGTGACTACACAGAATGGAGCTTTCTAATTGGAAGAGAGAGCTCCGTATCAGTGACCTACTGTTCCTTCACTACCTATTCACAAGCTTGGGATAAATTGTATCCCTTTGATTGCAATGAAGAAAAACATGGTCAAGACCTTGGAAAGCGTCTGGTAGGGTTGTCTGGATTTTAAAACTAGCTTAAACATTTTTGAACAATTGCACATCCTGAGGGATATTACTTTTAGTGGGACTAGCCGAGTCAAAATAAAATGAAAATACAGTTTGGAGCTTGATTGCCATCTTTGCCTTGAGTCCACAGATCCCTCAATGAACCTATAGGTGACGAAAGTTTTGACCTGGAAACATTTTATCCTAATCTTGCAAGATTTTTCAGTACGGCCTCAAAATCTCCCAATTAGAGGGATGGTACATTTAAATCAATTGTGTTTTAAGCTGCTCGTAAGAGGATCCCTTTACTGGCCCTTAACAGTCTCTGGGTGACTGGGTCAGATCTAGCTGGTAAACAAACAGGCCCTCGTTCAGTACCTATTTCTGAAATAAATATGTAGCACATACGGAGGTGATTCTTGATGAAGCATTGAATAATGAATTAATGGAAAATATGATTGTCCCTAAACCTGAGGAGAGGCACAAATGCATTCATGCATAGATGAATGACAATTGTGTGAGATTAGCATTTATGAAGGGGTAATAAATAAAACATACATTTTTTAACATACAGCTCTGGTTTTACATATCTGACATCCCTTTCTTTTTCTGTACGTGACAATAATTTAGAACATATGAAACAAAAGAAATATGAATTGAACATGAGGGTTTTTTCATAAAGTTCACTTGAGCACATCAGCCATTTTGTGTAGTTTTTTTATACTAAGTATGTGTAACCTTTTAAAGATCAATTGTTTAATATAATCATTATTTATTTGTGATTCTGCTTATAACACTGACCCAAATTATATTGCTTAAATACAGAATATGTATTGCTTTGCCTATTATAACAATGACTATAAATGATATATTGTTTTAGATGTCTTTCTTACATAAGACACTCAAGTGCAAGCTAATTCAAAGCAAGCTGCCACAAACTCTGGCAAGTCAAGCAGAGAATATTATGAAACAATGTACAAACTGAGGCTATGAACAGGGAAAACTGAACATTAAAGTGATCAGTTGACCTAAAGATACAGTTGTGCTTATAAGTTAAGATACCCTGGCAGAATGTATGATTTCTTGGCCATTTTTCAGAGAATATGAATAACACAAAAACTTTTCTTTCACTCATGGTTAGTGTTTGGCTGAAGCCATTTGAGTGAGTTGACAGAAGACGGTCGTGAGAGCCATACACACAAGCCAAAACTCGGCTGGTTCCAGCCTTTGTGTACCCAGATTAATTTTATAATTTCTATCTTCAGTCCCTAAGTCTTGTTTTGTGTTGTTAACACTCCCTCATTTGGGCAATCTTCTGTACAAAAAGCAACTCCTTCCTGCAAGGGGTCACTTACCTAGGAGCTAATTGGACAGGCTTGTGAAAGGTCATGCATAGTCTACAGCAGGGATATGCAGTTAGTGGACCTCCAGCTGTTGCAAAACTACAAGTCCCATCATGCCTCTGCCTCTGGGTGTCATGCTTGTGGCTGTCAGAGTCTTGCTATGCCTCATGAGACTTGTAGTTCTGCAACAGCTGAAGGTCCGCCAATTGCATATCCCAAATAGTAGTGATTTTAATGTACTGAGAATGCTGGAATGCATTGGCATTTTCTTTTTTTAACAGGTAGCATGGGCAATTTTATTGTACAGGTGAACTAACCAATTGAAGCTGAACTCTGGGCCATAATAGACAGATGTGAATGCAGCTCTGTAAACATTAACACATTTTTTAAATGCAAGCACCAATTTGGTCTGGTATCATAATTGTGGCCCCTGTTCAGCTTAAGTGCGTAAGTACTTAAGGCTTAAGTGTGGGAAGAAAAAGCAGCAGAAGAAGGCAATCAGTTGTAATCATGTACTGACAAGTAGCATGCTGATAGGATGAGTGGGGAGAGTGGCAGAGAGATGAGCTCATGACTATGCTGCCTCTGCTTTCATTGTCTACTCACAAACTGGGGCAGGTCGAGGACAGTTTGGGCTCAGAGGAAGCAGACTGAATGATACTGGCCATCAGACTGAGGACATCTTGTGGCAGAAAAAGAAGTACTGCAGGGGGAGTTCCTGGTTAAATGTCAATATTTCAACAACAGCTGCTTTTTAATTTTATCTTTTAATGGGCTATTGGTATTTCTGGCTAGGGTTCTGCTTTAATCATCTTGTGTACATGTCACAGTAAGCTTTTGTAAAAAAACAGTATTTATTCAATACAATATTTTTAATTTCTGTATTCTACTGTTCAGTGAATGGCACACTTTTACTACTAAAGAAAAGTTGACAACAAAAGAAACCCTCTTAGGAAAAAAAGGAGGGACGATGTTAGTGCACTGTGTCTCTAGTGACCCATGCATAGCCAATCTTCCATATATATTTCAAAAGAGAATATGGGAAAGTGGCATGGCATTTAAAAATTTGGCAAATTTAATGACAACATCTTTGCACAAATCACAATGCTCTATCTCAATCTATTTCACTGATTGACTGTGGCTCATTATGCCATACAGAAACACTCTCTTAAAAGAAGTGTTTGGCTTCTTTATTTAAAAGAAAATGAAGCATTTCATCCTGAAGAAGACAACATCAAAGCTTAAAGGGAAGAGGCCCAGGTGTCATTTTCTCAGAAGATGCAATGAGGCAGAACAAACGGTGGTGTCAAAGTCTTGGGAATTCTCACTTCTAAAGGCTTGCAAGGCAACCCCACTCCCTCCCCCCCAAGAATCCCTTGTACTCCTTTATGTAAAAGTAATGGACTTTAAAAAGAAAAAAAATCTGAAATATAGGTGTTAATGTTAAAAAGATAGAACGATGTGCAGTGTGGGTACAAGTCTTACCCTAGGTTTACATATCTGTGCGTGAGAAATGCAGGCAAAATTGCATGTGTTCCCACACCACAGTGAAACATGCAGCATTTTTACCAGACACACAGGGTTGTCAAGCATTGGCAACCGTGGAGCGTCTTCACGTAGACCAAACCAAATGGTGCTGCAGGGATTTAAACAAAAAGGGCACAGGACTATTTTCCCCAGGTTTCTGCAGAAATTCAAGAAGTGTGTTAAAACTACAGAACACTTCCCCCTACGTTATGGAGAAAAGAGTGATGGGGAAACCCCAAAACTTATGGGTTTCAGTAACATTTTTACTGCTGAAGCCAGATTGAAAAGTAGATGTCTTTATTATAAAAGAATGTAGTTAGATGCAACCAGTGTGTCAAATTTTTATGATGCGATTATTGCCAGCGGCTATAGCTGCTAGCAATAATCTCCTAGCAGGGAAGGCTCCCCATGCCCCATGCTGGGAGAACACAATAGCTCCACTGGAGGGATTCCCCCATCAACACTGACCTGTGGTTGCAAGAAAGAAAACCGTATCATCTGTGGCCTGCCTACCTCTTGGGTATTGCCAGCTTTAGTTCATTCTCAAACCCAAGAATATCTGTTTGCTCAATATTCATCCTGCATCTTCTGCCTCAGTAGGTACTTGGTCTTTACAGACAGCCCTCCCATCTCTGACGTGACCAGGTTTGGGTAGGAATTCCAAGTGTAGCAAACAAGTTGCCACAGCATGTCCAAGACAAAAAGTGAATTATCTCTAAGTGAGGCTTTGAAGGTATGAAGAGGGGCCCCTTGATAGAACACAGTCTGGGGCATATGAATGTACTAGGACCTCAGAGGCCCCAGAGTAGTGGAGAGAGAGAGTTTTTCTGGAGAGAGAGAGAGTGCCATCTCATGCAGGCTTTCACCGTAACACAGTAAAAGGATATTTCCTTGAAAATCCCATGTTGTAACTCAGAGAACTCTGACACTTCACTAGTAAAGGTCCTTTTTTAGAACAGAATACTGCAGCTGCACATTTCACTTTTAACATCACGTCTGGTAAATTCTAGTTTTGGAGAACAACCAAAATGTATCACTGCTTACCAAAGGTGCATGTATGTACCTAAAGCATTCTTCAAAGCCCTGCTGTTACAGCCACCACTTCTGATAATAACAATGCTTGCACCCCGCCACATTCATGTCAGTCACAGGGGTGCCGACAAACATTTCATGAACATTCCCTGATGGGTCTGCAATTGGCCACATTGAGTGTATGTTTTCTAATGTATGTGAGTATTTTTAAAGGATATGGAAAAAAACTAGCAAATAATAATAATAATAATAATAATAATATAGCATATCCAATTGCTAGACAAGGCATATTGTAATTTAATGTTATTAAAAATTACCTTTCCTTTTCAATCAGTCCGTTGTAGTTTTTTGTAAAATTCAATGCAATATGGTAACCCGGAGGCTGTAAAGCGTTAGTGTATGCAACACCCCCAGTAATTTAATTTCCTGCTTGTGTGATTGGTTCAACAAGTTTCCCAGAAGTCTACACTAATGCCCTGTACACACGGTCAGACATTGATCGGACATTCCGACAACAAAATCCTAGGATTTTTTCCGACGGATGTTGGCTCAAACTTGTCTTGCATACACACGTTCACACAAAGTTGTCGGAAAATCCGATAATTCTGAACGCGGTGGCGTAAAACACGTACGTCAGGACTATAAACGGGGCAGTAGCCAATAGCTTTCATCTCTTTATTTAGTCTAAGCATGCGTGGCACTTTGTGCGTCGGATTTGTGTACACGCGATCGGAAATTCCGACAACGGATTTTGTTGTCGGAAAATTTTATAGCAAGCTCTCAAACTTTGTGTGTCGGAAAATCCGATGGAAAATGTGTGATGGAGCCCACACACGGTCGGAATTTCCGACAACAAGGTCCTATCACACATTTTCCGTCGGAAAATCCGACCATGTGTACGGGGCATAAGACACAACTCACATTTTAGGCATCCTCTGCAACAGTTTTCATGAGAAATTATCCAAGGATTAAAGACTTCTAAAGGGATTCAGACACTGCAGCTTTTCCTATCAGAACACTAATGCCCTGTACACACGCAGGATTTTCCGATGGAAAATGTGTGATAGGACCCTGTTGTTGGAAATTCCGACCGTGTGTAGGTTCCATCACACATTTTCCATAGGAATTCCCGACACACAAAGTTTGAGAGCTTGCTATAAAATTTTCCGACAACAAAATCCGTTATCGGAAATTCTGATCGTGTGTACACAAATTCGACACACAAAGTGCCACGCATGCTCAGAATAAATTAAGAAATGAAAGCTATTGGCTACTGCCCCGTTTATAGTCCCGATGTACGTGTTTTACGTCACCGCGTTCAGAATGATCGGATTTTCCGACAACTTTGTGCGACCGTGTGTGTATGCAAGACAAGTTCGATCCAACATCCGTCGGAAAAAATCCATGGATTTTGTTGTCAGAATGTCCGATCAATGTCCGATCGTGTGTACAGGGCATTAGAGTGCACCAGCTGATTATAATCAACCAGACCCACCAATTGAGATTCAGTCTGCAAAGGAGGACATGGCGACACAAACAGCTTTTTCTTCAGAGCAGAAAATGGTAGGAGTAAATAAATTTGTTAGAATCCTCGTGACTGGCATAACAAAAATTCAACAAAAGTGGACCTATACTTTAAGTGTGCCAGCCTAAAGTAGCAAATAGCATACAGCAGAATAACTGGCACAATGTAAATATCTTTTCAACTTTTGCCAACCAGGGTTCCTCCACAGGTTGCTAGGTGTCCCTTAATTAATGAGCAATTTTTGCATCTCACATTAGTAACCACTGATCTTTTTAGAAATCTGTAAAGAGTCTATTATCCCCCCAACCACAAATGGAAGAAACATTCTGACCATCTTGCTGATGTACAGTGAGCTGTAGATATAGTCCCTATTAACAAGGGTTCCCTGAGACCTGAAAATTATTTCAAGGGTTCCTACATGTTAAAAATAATTAGAAAGGCTGTCTTAGATTATTTATATGGATATTTTAACACATACATTTGTGGATATTACAATACATTTTCCAGTATAGGTTTACTGGTATTTCAGCTTAGATACATCATAGGGCCAACTTGCACTTACTTAAACATGCAAATTCTTGTCAGATACTAATTAACCAACTAGCATGGTTTTTGGACCGTGGGAGAAACCTGGGTCCCCCCGACAAAAAAGCCCACACTTGTGAAAATATAGTTAAGAGCAAGGCTAACTGTATTTTCTAAAGTCACTTAAACAACATCGTATTGTGGTGTCTTTAACATGTATGGATATTATGCTTAACTGAACACCCTTTGTAGAACCTTTACAGCTGTCACAGAGTGAAAAGTGGATGATAATAAGACCTTTTAAGCGTTTTTAGAGGTTTTCAATGGAATTGAGAAACTCAAAGACTTATTAACACGCGAAAAATGCGTGAAAAATTGCAGGACAAAGAAAGTTAAAATATGCCATCCTGATGCATTGAGATTGAATGGATTGGATAGATTCTATAGTACAGAAAGTGATCAAATACAACAAGAAGAATGGAAAATAATGAGAGATCTGCAGTAAATTAATAAAGATGAATATCACATAAATAACCCAATTTAAAAGATGTCTCTGCCAGTCCTCTATATCTAATCGTTAATGCAAAGAGATTTGTTTATACCGAATACCTTTTTCCCACAACTACCATAAAAAGTTACACGTTTATTTTTCCAAATATTAACTAATGTTGGCCCTACACGTATAGATTTTAATTAGAAAAATTTAATTTTAAGAACGTTTGTTTGATTTTCTAACGGTTAGTTGGGTAAGAACAACGTTTGTTTTCTACCACAGTCATGGGACAATTCAAAGGAGCAGGATGGAGAATTTTTCTCGAAACAAGTGTGTTTTCAGATAGCTTATGTGGTTTTCATTTGAGAATTACATTCACTGCAAAATCAAGCAAGTGAAATTCTTGAAAAACATTTATCCATTCATCAAATGTGCAAACAATTTTCGGACAAATGTTCCTACGAACATTCTCCTTCGAAAATCTATTCTATGGCCAGTGTAAGGCTGGCCATACATTTTACAATCTTCTTGAACAATTTTCCTTTAGATTTACCAAAACCATATAATATGAGGTCAAACCTAAACCCTTTTAATTTGTATGCAATCAGGCAGGTCCTTGTACTACATAGTTTAAGGTAAATCTAAAGGATATTGAACAAGAAAATTGTATAATGGCCAGCTTAAGTCCAGACCTCATACCAGGACTTAGATGTACACAGCCTATTGCATTAGGGTGTGCACCCCAAAGCCCAAACACACATGTGCATTATAAAACTGTAGATAAAGATAAAACTGTATTGAGTAATATATACATCTCTGTGTGTGAATGAGGTCTTTGGGCTCATTCACATAGGTGCTGTGGCCTGTACAGTGTGAATCAGTGTTTTTTTTTTAATGTGGCTGAAGCTGTGTGCAGGCAGCCTATGTTATACTATGGGGATGCAGCAACTGTACAAACACAGCCACAGGTCCTAATTTGCAGGCGTGTGGATGCAGGTGTACGGCTCAGACTATAGACAGTATGCATTTGGGACCCCTCACTCACACCTGCACACCTGTCAAATTAGGACCTGCGGCTGTGTTCATATTGCTGCTGCATCCTCATAGAGTAACAGGTGGCTCCAGCCGCACAAATAAACCACTCATTCACACTATATGGGCTAGAACCCATGTCTTTTTTTTTTTTTTTTTTTTTACAATTTACATTTTTGTTTAAATGTTTGTATTGATAGTTATTTATTTTACAATGCTGTTGGGGTGGGGGGCTTTGGTGAAATATCAGGGATCTAAACAGACCCCTGATGTCTCACTTTTGAGACAGATAAAAGGGGCTGAGAATATTAATTCCTCGGTACCTTTCCCTGCAGCCTCAGCTGCACTGGACAGTGAATGAACAGAAGTCTCTGTACAGAGGCTCCTGTTCACAAACTGAAGCATAGTAAACACAGTATACTATGTTTCAGTTATGAATGAGCACAGTGAGTGATGGGTACTCATCACTCACTGTAATAATTCAGAAAAGGAAGGGGCCAGTAAATTACATATTTACCAACCCCTTCCCCCACTCTCCGTCCTGAAGATCCCCCGCCTTTTGTGCCTGCAGCAGCTAGTGGGAGAGGAGTGGAGGGAATCTGGCAACGCTGCAGCCCTGCACTGGGAGCACACAGGGGGACCCAGTCAGCAGGGGGATCAAATCCCAGACAGCCAGACAGGGAGGATGATTGCTGCGGCGGAGGCAATTACAAGAGCCAATCCTGTTGTGTGTCTCTCCCTGCAACAGCTGAACGCTGGAGGGGGTGAGGGAGAAGAGGAGAAGCTGGCTTTCAGCTGCTGCAGGGAGAGACACAATAGGATCGGTTCTTAGACAGGTCTCCACTGCTGCACCAATCTTTCCTGTCCACATACAATTCCTATGCTGTTTGGGCCCCTTGGAGCCAGTGGCGCATGAGGTGATTAGCGTGTGCCCAGACACATCTGACACACCCCATGCGCACGCCTATGTACCAGGAGTTGTTTCATGTGTTAAACAATGCATACTAAAACATCATTAATGATACTCTATGGAGTTGATTTACTAAAGGCAAATAAACCGTGCAATTTGCAAGTGCAGTTGCTCCAAAGCTTAGTAAATATGGTAAAGCTCTACAGACTTCCATCATCCAATCATGTGCAAGCAAATTTTTTTATTTTTTTTTATTTGGCTATTCTTTGTAAAGTGAAGTTTTGCCTCATTTACTAAGCTCTGAAGCAACTATACTTGCACAGTCTCTTTGCCTTTAGTAAATCAAGCTCTATGCTTATGCCAGCCTCCTCAACAGACAAATGGCAGCATATAGGATGCTGATAATAGCATTCTAAAGCAATATATATATATAAAAAAATACATAGTCTGCTATAAATTAATGGGTTTCAATACTTTAAAGCAGAGGTCTCCAAACTGCAGCATGGGGGCCGGATGCGGCCCTTTGCTTGCCTTTATCTGGCCCTTCGGGCACTATTCCATCCACTGACACCAACTATGGGGCATAATTCCTCTCTCACTGGCACCAACAATGGGGCACAATTTCTTCCATTGACACCAATGATAGGGCACAATTCTCTCCATTGTCACCAATGATAGGGCACAATTCCTTCCATTGACACCAATGATGGGGCACAATTCCCTCCATTGACACCAATGATGGGGCACAATTCCCTCCATTGACACCAATGATGGGGCACAATTCCTTCCATTATCACCAATGATGGGGCACAATTTCTTCGATTGACACCAATGATGGGGCACAATTCCTTCCATTGTCACCAATGATGGGGCACAATTCCTTCCAGTGACACCAATGATGGGGCACAATTCCTTCCATTGACACCAATGATGGGGCATAATTTCTTCCTTTGATACCAATGATTTTCTACTCCCAATGTCCCACAGTCCAGCCCCCCTGATGTCTTAAGGACAGTAAAGTGGCCCTTTGTTTAGAAAGTTTGGAGACCCCTGTTTTAAAGCATACCTAAACACCGTCCCCATCACCCCAAATGATAGTGTTGCAGCTTACCGTTCCTTTAATGCATTCGTTCTGCTTTTTTGCTAATGGCTTAAATGGCTAATCCTGCAATTAACTCCTTCCCTAGAGTAACAAGACAGTCATACTTAGTAGCATTGTCACCCTAGTACAGGAGTGTTTTAGGACTACATAACACTATATCGAGACTACATAAAATGTCCCTCTCTTCTGCATAACAGGGGGAGGTGTTTTGTAGCCCATGGAGATAGCAGGGAACAACGCTGATTGCAGTCCAGAGGAAGAAAGCACAAGAAATTATCATTTCACAAGATTTCAGGCTGGATGATTAGCTACCTTTTTTCGCACTTGTCGAACAAACGTAATAAAATGCTTTTGATGGTATATATAACAGTTTAAAAGAGAGCACATAAGAGAGATTAAGAGTTCACATACATTTTAAGACCTCATGCACACAGACACTCTGGGCTGTATGACATAAAATATGGCCATATTTCCCCACCCAGTCAGAGGTGCTGCATACAGCCACTAAATAAATGGCTATAAACAGGTATAGGCCAGTACTTGTGTAAACATGTGCATGCATATGGATATACACCAGTGGACATTGACTTTCTGCATCCAGGGACATACGTCAGTATACATGCACATGATCATGTAAGCACCGTTGTATGCCCACATACAGGTAATGATTTCTATGGCCAACTGTATGCAGCACCTGTGGCTCCCAGGCAGGGAAATACACCCAAACTTTATCCTATATGGCCACAGGTGCCCATGTGTATGAGACCTAAAAGGCAAGTCAATCCAAAAGTGATATTTTACCTATAAGTAGAATGAGATCTCCTTACCAAAGTTTCAGACTCTGTTTCTTGTCTACCTGGAATTTTTTGTAGGTCCTGCACAGCTTTGGGTATTTCAGCTCCTTCACTTGCATTCACAATAATACAAAATTCACATGGTTTCAACTGGAAGTAGGATCTTATGTACATCTTATGTATTGGCCATAACAGGTGTGCAGACCAAAGAACTCTACCAACACTAAAGTCCCCGAGAGGCAGAAGAAACTGTCATGCCCTTTTAATTTCTAATTTAGGGTAAAATATCAATGTAGGATGGACTGACCCTTTAAAATCACAAAAAGGTACACAAACTGGAACAAAAGATAAGTGTTGCTGCTCTGTTTGTGCCTTTAAAGTGATTGTAAAGTCTGTTTAAAAAAAATAAAAATACATGTAATACTTACGTCCTCTGTGCAGTTGGTTTTGTACAGGGTAGCCTGGATCCTCCTCTTCTCTGGTCCCTCTTCGCTGCTCCTGGCCCCTCCCTCCTGTCGAGTGCCCCCACAGCAAGCAGCTTGCTATGGGGGCACCCAAGCCGAGCTGCACCTCTGTGTCTATTCAGACATGGAGCTGCCATTTGGCCCCACCCCCCCTCTCTCTACTGATTGGCTAACTGACTTTGACTGACAGCCACAGGAGCCAATGGCGCCGCTGCTGTGTCGCAGCCAATCAGGAGGGAGAGCCAGGGACGGCCGAGGGACTCGTGGACAGAGATGGCTCTTAGGCAGTGGTGGCTGGTGCTCCAGTGGGGGCAAGCAGACCCTGATTAGCCGGGAGGAGAAGCAGGAAGACAATAGTGAATATTAATTTGCTATTGTCACATAACAGGGTGGGCTCGGGGGACAGTGCCCCGCGCCCTTGAGACAACCCTTTCTTGAAGCCAATTAGAGCCTCAGGCTCTAATCACGTGCTTAAAAAAAAAAACATTGAAATTCATGCGTCCGGTGCCCTGCATGTAGATTAGGGTCTGGGCGCCCTGCATGTAGATTAGGGTCCGGGCGCATGGATTAGGGGGGCAGCCCTCTGTATGGAGCGGCCGCCACTGGTATTAAGGGGTGCTGGGGAGGCTGCTACACACAGAAGGCTTTTTATCTAAATGCGTTCAATGCATTAAGATAAAAACCTTCTGTCTTTACAACTCCTTTAATTTCTTCCATGGGTGTTAAAGGTACAGCTAGTTAATGGAAATCTCCCCAAAGATGTCACAGACATGAATAAAAACTGTCCAAAATGTTAACTCTTCCCCAGTCTTGGCTGGAGTTGAGCTTTAAATCCTGACTTACATCAAACCTTTGTTTCCAATTTTGGAATGAATGGGGAGTGCTACAACTAGGACTAAAATACAAAACCTCTCAAAAGCTCTTTCCTATGCTCTCCAGAACCAAGATCAATGTTATGAAAAGAGCTGAGCCTCATTTTCCACTTGGAAAGCCTATGTATAATACTTACAAAACAAAGTTAGGCAGAGTTCTTTAGTAAGAATGCTACAATCTGTGTAGTGCATTTGGCTGACCTTTGTTCTTATCAAAAATTACATTTAAGTTCTCAATATTGCAAAAAGGAGACCTCTGTTTTGCCCATGCAGGGGAGTAACAGTTTCAATTAATTAGCTGCCCCCACTACCCCTACCCCTACCACCCCTTATATATGTACTTCTGCCACTAGTGAGACATATGATATCTCCCATGGTTGGTTATGGTTGGCCATGGCAGAATTGCAGTGAGAATGGGGAGGAGGCCCTCAAACTTGTCATGTGGGATTGAGTCCTTAGCTCCGTTTAAGCTCCAACCTGTCTGCCTTAGGCTACAACAAGAAAATGGGGTGGTGGGGAAGTGAATGGAAGGTGAACACAAGTAGCAGAGTAGTGCGGCAATGATGCAAACCGTTTTCTGTCCAGCATGGGCAAAACACAGGCTCACAGCCTGTGAACTTGTGTTATACAGCCATAGGAATTTTTTTTGTTATATAATTGTGAAATTTATTGCAAGCTTTTTATATTAGATCATTTTTATTTTAAGATTACAAATGAACCACAGACAAAAAAGGGATATGATCAAATACCTCTAAATGTGTAATTTTCCACACTAAATAGAAAGAAGACTTTCATGAATGACTCCTTGAAGATTCTACGATGAGTGACTCCCCAGTACATGACCCAGTTTTGCAGATGGCTGACTTAGACAGATAACTTTGCTATTGTTCAGAGGTAAGAAAATGACTGAGATGTCAGCTGTACAGTATCAAATCATTAGTAACATACCCACTTTCAGCTCTTTCCCAAACACTGTCCTTTCTCCCAGGGCAGAACAGTTCCAGCGTCCATTTCTGAACTGAAACTGACACTCATTGATCCCCATCTGAGCTCCTTCTCCGATCACGATGATAGCATCAGGTCTGTTGAGACAGATAGTCCTCTGTCTGGGTGCCAAGCCTGGAATCTTGCTGCAGATTACACTGGCCCCCAGTGCCACCACGGAAGAGAAGCCTCTATTATAGGAGACAGGAGAAAGAGTAACATTAGTACCAGTCATTGCCTGACCTAATAAGTCAATCACAGGTCCTTCTACAACGTAGAACTATCATAGGAATTGTCTGTTGCTAGCAATGTTGTTAATTAGAAATAACATCTGTGTTCATTGCTTGTGCATATCACATTTCGTTTGGCTCTTATTCATTACCAAGAGGGTCATCCCATGCGCGACTGATACAAAAACTCAGTTTTTGGTATATGCTTGTTAAGTCAATAACCCACCAGCTTCTCTTACCTCTTAAGGACAAGGTGGTCCTTGGGATCCCACATGCTGAGGTCAGTACAAGCTGATCTCACCCTCCCTTTTGTATTAGTAATATGCTTTATACTAGGGCTGTACTGAAAGTAATGCAAAACTGGACACAACTTTTTTAGTAACTTACTTAGGTCATTCAAATTTCACATGTTGGTACAGTAACTCTTCCTTCTTTTTTTTCATTGCAGGTAAATTACAGATTCAAAGCAGAAGCACCGTGTTGTCATTGAGTTCTTGACGAAGGAGGTGTACAGGCTGTCTGTCATCCACAGAAGGTTACGGAATGTTTACAGAGATGACACCATTGACAAAAGCAATGTTCACAGATGGATGAAGAAGTTTACATAAGGGAAAACCAGCATTTAAGACACACCACACGTTGGGAGACTATCAATGTTGGACAGTCTGTACCCCTCCTTCGTCAAGAACTCAATGGCAGCACATTGCTTCTGCTTGGAATCCTTTATTTACCTGAAATGAAAAAGAAGAAGAGTTACCATAGAGGAAGGATTATTCTACTGACGTGAAATTTGAATGACCTGTGTAAGTTAATAAAAAAGTTGTGCCCACTTTTGCATTTGTTTCAGTACAACCCTCATATTATATGGGTTGCAGAAATGGAATCTCCATTATACAGCAAAAGTCCAGAAGGATTCCAAGGCAATATTAGGAATGGTGGAGAACTATGCTAAGGAAATTTGAGCTGCCCAAGAAATAAAAGAAGCCTGTGAGTGGTTCAACTTAAAATATCACTTCTGGATGAACTTGTCCTTTAATTGTCATGAGGAAGTATAGAGTCTGCTATTGCTGTCCATCTTATGAAAATCCTAGTTGCCTGGCTATCATGCCAAGTCATTGGCTTCATTGCTTTCTTAGTGGCTGGCCTAAAAACAAGAGAGGAAATAAGGAATGTTGACACTTTTCTGACACTCAAACACAGCATGCACATTCCAGGTCAGTGATTTCAAGTATTGTCGCCAAGAATAGGCAGGCAAATAGCATTTTTAGAGGAAGGCCAGCAATGGCAGCCTCCATACTTATCACAAGACAGATGGGTTGATTTACTAAAGGCAACTAGACTGTGCAGTTTGCAAAGTGCAGTTGCACTCTGCAAGTGCAATTGCTCCAGGGCTTAGTAAATGAGATGAAGCTTCACTTTGCAAAGAATACCCAATCACGTGCAAGGAAAATAAAAAAACAGCATTTTTGCTTGCACATGATTTGATGATGAAAGTCAGTAGAGCTTTTACTCATTTACTAATCTTTGGAGCAACTGCTCTTGAAGAGTGCAACTGCAATTTGCAAAGTGTACAGTCAATTTCCCTTTAGTAAATCAACCCCAGAGAGTTCAACCCTGTAAATGATGCACCACCACCTGTGCATAACTTGTATTTGCAGGGTGGTTGCAATGAAACCCCATTCACTTAAATGGGTTGGGTTCAGCACCTGCACTGCCTACGGAATGCAACAGGGGGCATAATTTTCCCATTACACGTGTATATGCTCATCCAGCTGCCTTTGCAGTTCAAAGTATAACCATAGGCAAAAAGTTTTTTTCTTTTTTTCGAGTGGATGTCATATGACGGCTTTCTAGAACGACCACTCTCACGTGCCCGCGGCCACACAGTGTTGCTAGGACACAGCGCGACCCTGAACACTGTAAAGAGCCGCAGCCACGGGTCTTTAAGCATGTGATCAGCTGTGTCCAATCACAGCTGGTCACATGTAAACACGGAGATGCCAGTAATCGGCGCTCCTTGCCTCACACTGACAGAGTGTATGAGGAGAGGAGAGCCGATCAGTGGCATCTCCTCACAGAGGACATCTAGGGATGTAATCAGGGCACGGATCATCTGTGCCCTGATTACGATTAAGTGTCCACCAGTGCCAGAAATGTGTGCCCACCACTGCCAGCAATCAGTGCCCACCTTTGCCCACAAGTGCCAGCAATCAGTGCCCACAAGTTCCAGAAATCAGTGCCCACAAGTGCCAGCAATCAGTGCCCACAAGTGCCAGAAATCAGTGCCCACAAGTGATGCCAGTCAGTGTTGGCTATCAGTGCTGCCCATCAATGCCCATCACTGCTGTCCATCAATGCCCATCATTGCTGACAATCAATGCCCATCAGTGCCACCCATCTGTGCCCACCAGTGCCGCCTATCAGTGCCCACCAGTGCCACCCATCAGTGCCGCTTATCAGTGCTCATCAGTGCCACATATCAGTGCCACCTATCAGTGCAGCATATTAGTGCCTACTCATCAGTGCCACCTCATCAGTGCCCATCAATGCAGCCTATCAGTTCTGTCTCATCAGCGCCCATCAGTGAAGGAGAAAAAATAGTTATTTACCAAATTTACTGACAGAAACTAAGAAAAACTTTTTTTTTTCAAAATTGTTGGTCTTTTTTTTTTGGAAAAAATTAAAAACCCAGAAGTGATTAAATGCCACCAAAATAAAGCTCTATTTGTTTGAAAAAAAAGATAACAATTTTACATGGTTACAATGTAGCATGACCGCGCAATTGTCATTCAAAGTGTGACAGTGCTGAAAGCTGAAAAATGGCCTGGGCAGGAAGGGGATGTAAGTGCTCTGTATTGAGGTTGTTAAAGACTAGATTTGAAGAGCTTTTGTTAACTTTAAAAACTGCTTCTCTCCCCATACAAGTCAATGGGATGTCAAAATATAATAATCTCTGAAGCATCTCAAACTGATGTAGAAAAAACAAACATTCCTTAGCCCCCTTTCACACTGAGGCAGTTTTCAGGCATTTTAGCGCTAGAAATAGCGCCTGAAAACCGCCTCCCAGTCATTTCAGTGTGACTTTTCACACCTGGGCGGTGTTATTGCGGGACGTTAGAAAAAGTCCTGCAAGCAGCATCTTTGGGGCGGTTTGGGAGTGGTGTATACACCGCTCCAAAAATGCCCTGCCCATTGAAATGAAAGGGCGGCGCTTCCAAAGCGCCTGAAAAGCGATTCGGAAGCGTCGCAACACAGGCGCTTTTAACCCCTTCTCCGGCTGCTAGTGGGGGTTAAAAGTGCCCTTCTAGCAGCCGAAAAACGCTGCTTAAACAGCGCTAGAGCGCTGCTAAAATGGGTGCCGCTTTGGCGCTAACGCTCGGGCGGCCCCAGTGTGAAAGGTGTCTTAAACAGAATATATCTGTTTCAACATTTAGGTCAAAGTAAAAGGTTCCCTTGCAAACCCCCCTTCCCCCCACCACCAGCAGCACTTAATGCCCTCGCGGCCAATCACTAGGCCCCTGCACTGCCATGTAGAGTTGAGGGTGTGTGGCGTCGCCTATGTGATAAGATTTAGCAAACACAAATACAAGTAAAACCTTGGATTGAGAGTAACTTGGTTTGAGAGCGTTTTGCAAGACAAGCAAAATTTTTTTTATAAATTCTGACTTGATATACAAGTGATGTCTTGATATACAAGTAGCGTCATGTCACAACTGAGTATAAAAGAGAAGAGAGGTGCCTCAAAGTGTAGCAATATGGTTACAATTAATGAAGGTCCAACATTTAGCAACTCACATGGTTGATGATTAAAACGGGCACATCTAAGTGTGCAGGCATCCAGAGTAAAGCTCTCCACATAGACCATCCTCCGCACCGCCATCTACGTCATCCCTTCCACGCTGTGCTCCACGAGTGCTTCAAGCCTCGCTTTCAGATCGCTCTACTGCAGGGTAGTCTTCCCAGTCAAGATTGCAGACTGACGGTGGTGCGGAGGATGGTCTATGTCGACAGCTTTACCCCGGATGCCTGCATACTAAGATGCGCTTTTTTAACCATGTAAGTTGCTAAATGTTGTCTCTAAGTCTACACTTAGAGGCGCCTCTCTTCTCTTTTATACTCTGTAGCTTCTGCTGGATTTTGCTTCTAATCCCCTTGTGGAGGCTGCCATTTGTGGATGGACATTTTATGGTATGATAGAACCTATCACATTGCTATAATCTTTTTATATGGACTATAAACTGAAGGACCTATGAATATATGGTTGTGGAATGAATCATCTGAGTTTCCATTATTTCTTATGGGGAAATTTGCTTTGATATACAAGTGCTTTGGATTACAAGCATGTTTCCGGAACAAATTATGCTCACAATCCAAGGTTTTACTGTATTTACTGAAATATCAGATGGTGTAGTTATGAATCATGAGAGTGGCAGTAAAAAAAGTATAAGAACAGTACAGTGGCTTAGCAGTTAGCACTCCTGCCTTGTAGCACTTGGTTTGAATCCCAACCAGGATACCACCTGCATGGAGTTTTCACTGTGCTTGTATGGGTTTCCTCCCATTTTCTTAAAGCAGACCTTCAGTCATTTTTTCAACTTTCCATCTATCTAACTTTCAATCTTCTGCCCTTGTTGATTTAACTTTGGATAGTAAAACATATTTTTTTTGCCAGTAAATACCTTATACAGCCCACTTCCTGTTTCTTGCCGGGTCATTAGCCTTGGCTTATGACATCATGCACAGCTCTCTCTCTAACTCTGGTGAGAGTTTTCCAGGAAGGGAGGGGGGATGAGTAATAAGAAGGCCAATGAGAGCTGCAGAGCTGGAGGTGTGCCTCTGTGTAAATTCAGGAAGTGAACAGGCAGCAGCTTCAGCTGCCCACAGTTAAAATGGTTGCAGCCAGACTCAGTGGAGGGAGATTTCTGCAGCATATTTGGCATGTACAGAATCACAGTATATATCAATTAATATGCAACGTGGTTGTAGGGAAGCTTCAGAATGGCAAAGATGTTTTTATTATAAATTATGTGAGCAGACTGCAGTTCCTCTTTAAGGTGATTATAGCCATATTAGTGCACTTGTAACCAAACCGTTGGGTACTGTCTGTGTCTTATTTTATTTAAAGTTTCAGGACAAGCTTTGTTGAAAGGACATGCTGGAAACTTTTTCTTGATCAGTGGCTGCAGGTGCTGATCAGTGTATTCTGACAGCTGTGGGGACTGTCGTTCTAGGTTCACATTAGTGCGATGACAGACATTACATGTGATTCGCACCGCATTACTGTGCAGATCACATGCAATGTCTGTGCACTGTGATTTCAGCCATACAAACTGTGTGGCTGAAATCGCATCGCATTCGCACCAAAATGGTGCAGGACCCTTTTTTTGGTTCATGCCCATGCAATCCGATTCCTGCACCATTTGACAGTTTGCACTGCGATCTGCGAAACAATCTGGTGGTGTCATTAACTTTACATGGACACCCGCAGCGGTTTGCAGATGTCAGTGTAAACCACCGGCGAGTGACATGCATGGAATCGCGCTGGTTCACGCATCGCATAATTGTGAACCGGGACTCAGAATACAATATCCCAGAAGCGGGGATTCCTCCACCCACCTCGTTTGTGTAGATGGAGGCATTTATTAGTTTGTTTTCATTGAGAAAACCAACAGTGTATGACCAGCTTTACATTATTTTTTGCTCAGCCTGCAGGCTGAATTACAAAAATGAGTGTATAGCAAGCCTCAGCTCCTTGTGGGAACAGACTGTTATGAATACACCATATACAAAGCGCAAAGACAAAATTGTCAGGGCTACATAAATAAAATTAATTAAACCTGTACAACTTTAACCTCCAGCAGGTGCAGGCTCAGGAATGTACATGTGCGTTGCCCGGCTTGCTTTCGGGTCTGAGTTTGACAGCAGAATTCAGCCAATGATTTTGGCTGAAACCTGCTGATTAGCTGCGTCCAATCACACACAGCATTCTGTGTTTACAAACACACAGAACTTTGTGTGCTGTGAACAGCAATCTGGCTGTTTCTTCTCCCTAAAAAGAAGGGAGAAAGAACAGCCAGATTAGTAAGTAAAACAGCACACATTGTTAGGCAGTTAATCCCTTGATTGCCCATAGATGTAGTACAGTGTCAGTGTACAGTTTTATCACTGACCACTGCATTAATGTCACTAGCGATGTCATTTATTGACCCTCCCAGCCTATGTCTGTTAGTATCAGATTGGCCGCCACCCTATCACAGTCACACTATAGGTTGCTGAACGCCTTATGCCCTGTACACACGGTCGGACATTGATCGGACATTCTGACAACAAAATCCATGGATTTTTTCTGACGGATGTTGTCTCAAACTTGTCTTGCATACACACGGTCGCACAAAGTTGTCGGAAAATCCGATCATTCTGAACGCGGTGACGTAAAACACGTATGTCGAGACTATAAACAGGGCAGTAGCCAATAGCTTTCATCTCTTAATTTATTCTGAGCATGCATGGCACTTTCTGTGTCGGATTTGTCTACACACGATCGGAATTTAACTGATCGGATTTTGTTTTTGGAAAATTTTATATCCTGCTCTCAAACTTGTGTGTCGGAAATTCCGACGGAAAAAGTCCGATGGAGCCCACACACGATCTGAATTTCCGACAACACAATCCGATCGCACTTTTTCCATCGGAAAAACCAACTGTGTGTACAGGGCATATCAGTATAGCATCTATAGCTGCCTAAATTGCAGTATATATACCATAGTTAATAGACGCTATACCTTTCACACAAACTAAAATATATACACCTATTGCGATTTTTTTTTTTTTTTAACCAAAGACATGTAGCAGAATACATTTTGACCTAAATTTATGAAGAATTTTTTTCTTATTTATTGGATATGTTTTATAACAGAAAGTAGATTTTTTTTTCAGTATTTTTTTTTTTGTTTATATAATAAAGAACCCCGTGGTGATCTAGTACCCCCGAAAGAAAGCTCTATTTGTGTGAAAATAAATTACATAAATGGGCATCAAAAATGCGCGTTTGCATGTTGCTCCCCCAACCACACTTCTAAATGAAGCCTTAAAGTCTTGTTGATGAAACCTGCAGGATTGGATATCCCAGCTGTAATAATAAGTAGGGATCTCCTTTCTTCTCGTCCAGTTCCTCCCTGTTTTATGTATTGCTTGGTTAACCTATTGTCTCCTGCTTTGAGAGACTAAACAATGACAAGTTCATTCAGCTGCACATGTAGATCTGAAGACATTCCCGTCCAAAAGACACCGCCGGTTTTGTGTGCGTTAACGTCTGTTATTAAACATCTTCTCCTTCTCCAAAAGTAGCTCTTGTAATCACAAATTACGCTGGGAGGACGGATTGTGTAAATTTCACGGACAGCTCAACCTCGCCTTTTCCCTATCAGTTTGTGTGTGTTTTTGTGATTTTTTTTTCTTGCTATAATTATAACACCGATAAAAAGCCGGTGTCTTGTGCCAAATCCTGACATTACTTCCTGACTCATAAATCAGAGTGCTCAGTACAAGTGTACAATTACACACACAGGGCTATAGTGGAAGCGGTGCAGGGCGATCAAGCTGCTGTACTGATTTTCAAGTGTGGAAGGAAAAAGTTATTCCTAGTTATCTATAGTGCTACTGTCTTGCAGCTCTAGATCCAGAGTTCAAGCTGGAATGCTAAGAGCCGGTTCACACCGTACCAGCACATTACAAATTGTGTGCACAAAGTCCCAATGTTATAAATTAGGTTTGCGCTGTTTACAGCAGTTTTCCAAAACATGACCTGCCCATTCTGCAGCGTTGTAAGGTGTATGGAATAACATAAAAGTGCGTCATAACACGTTACAATGCGCATTAAAAATCGCTAATATAATGCACACGGGCCAGAATGGGCCCTAAGGGCTTGGGCGGGGTGAAAGCAGGTGGCTGAGCCACGTTATACTGCCTTCTCACCGCCTGTCAAACACCTCTGAAATGAGATCCCCTGCGCATCAATTAAGGATCGAGGATCACTAGGACTAAGCTAGTACTCTTGCCTTGCATTGCTGAAGGCTTGGGTGCAATGCCTCTCACAGATACTATGTACATACCTCTCAACTTTTTGAGAATGGAGGGACACCTATTAGCAAAAGTATGTAAGCATAGGACACACCCCCTACCACGCCCCCTTAAAGGAGAGTTATCCCCAAAAAATGATTAGTTAAACCCACAAGTGTTTTTTTTACTACAACTATTCCTTTATATTGGCTTTTGAAATTTACAAATGCAGCAATTTAGAAATTGGATGAAAGGTTTAGCACTGGAAAACACTTTTTGAAAGGTAAAAAGTGCATTTCATATACAGCTATACAGATCAGACCAAAATGAGGGACAAATGAGGAGGACAGAGGGACTTTGTTCTAAATCAGGGACAGTCCCTTAAAATCAGGGACAGTTGGGAGCTATGTATGTACTACGTTCCCCATGACTAAGCTCCGGAGGGGGCGGAGTAAAATGTGTTGGGGACGTGGCCTGGTCGGATTCCAGGCTAACGTTGCCACTCCATTCATTGCAGCAGGACATCATAAATGTGCGACTTCCAAGGGTCACCCTTCCTTCCTTCCTTCCTTGAACCTTTGCAGGAGCCAGGATGGGTTCCATCCCTTGCCAGCTCTCTAGCAGCAGCTGCGGACGCACTGTCTACATACCCTCCCTATCAAGCCTGAGTGGCCCACACACTTTTCCCAGGTCACAAATACTATGTACTTAGAGTTTGTATTTTTGTTCTCATGCTTTCATGGGTTACATGTTGGTTCCCTAGTTTCCAATCAAAATTCCAAAAAACATTAAAGCGGAACTTCACTCAAAAGGGGACATTCCGCTTGCTTGCATCCCCAGCCACCGAACCCCCTTGGTTTTGATAGGTACCCACTTCTACTTCCTGTTAGATCGCAGTGGCAATCTGTGTGGAAGTTCGTCCCCCTCCTCCTCCCCCACAGTCTTCTGGCACACATCACAGGTCCCAGAGGACTGCGGGACCATTCACAACGTGCAGTGGCAGTTACTTAAGATGCCGACACCTGCACCGATTAAAGAGGACATGCGGGTTCCCTGGACAGGTAAGTGTCCTAATATTAAAAGTCAACAGCTACAGTATTTGTAATGGCTGACTTTAATTTTTTGGGGGGGGGGACTGGAGCTTCTCTTTAAGGATATCTAAACCCAAAACTTTTCTTTTGGGGGAGGGGGGTGACTGGAGTCAAACAGGAACCCTTTGCCCCCCTCCCCCCACTCCAAAAAAAAAATTCAAAGTCAGCAACTACAAATATTGTGGGCACTTACCTGTCCAGGCATCCAGCAGTGTCCTCACCCGAGCCGATTGTCCCTGACTTCACAGCCGGATTCCTACTGCACTTTGGGAATAGGCTGTAGTCTTCTCGGACCTGTGAAGTGTCCCAGAAGGCTGCGGGGGAAGGAGGGGGTGGGCTGAACCTCCAGGTCAGTTCGCTATGGCGAACTGAGCCAGAAGTGGGAGCGGGCACCTTTCAGAACCAGGTAACCTCTCCCTCTAAAGGTGCCAAAATGTGTCAGCAAAGGGGGGGGGCAGACAAGCAGAGCTTCCCCTTTTGGGTGGAGCTCCACTTTATATTAGCACTTGAAATGCTGGGGTTCCTAGAGGCTACCTATCTGCATTGAGTTTGTATGTTCTCAACTTGCACAAGTTAGCTTCCTCCAATAATCCAGTACTAAACTATTAGAACATCGTCAGGTTTTTATTGCTGTGTCCTCACAGAGGAGATTGACCAAGTCTGTTTTGGTAACCATTGTCACCAGGACAGAAAGTGATCAAGAGTACTGAATTTTATTGCTGTCTCCTGAATAAGAGGGGAATTTTCCAATGGGCTCACCTGCCTCTCTGATAACTGTTATAGCCATTCAAATCTGAGCGTGTTGTTGCGCATTTACCCCATCTCCTTATATGCAACAAAGCTCAACACTGGAAATTCCATTCTGTTTTTCTTGAAGCTCAAAAAGGTACATGAGCATTTTGTAAAGCTGTGTCATGCATTTTTGCCCCATAAAGTTTAATAAAAGCACTTGTAAATGAGCAAAACAAGTGTTTTCATGCATTTTTGTGCTTGAACAATTATTTTCCTTTGCTTCCCTCCCACCCAGGAAGCCCAGCTAAAGAAAAAAATGGAGAAGCAAGGCCTTGCTATGCTGGATATGGAGATATTTATCTGTATGGTGCCGGCACACCCCAATCTTTACAACTCCAAAAATACACATTACAAAAGCAAGAGCAAAAGCCAAAGGTCCTGGGAGGACATTGGGAATCCAGCATACTCTGGGAGTCATACTCTGCCATATAGCATGACAGCCATAGTGCGCCTCTATTTGTCTGTAGGCCTAAGTATGCGTATATATGATGTCACAAACTATACTGCTTTACATTGACCCAAACAAAAATGCTTGATCTTGAATACACATGCAAAAACACTTGCATAACTTCCATGCAACCTCCTTTGCATAACTCCCTTGCAAAAACTCCCATTAATGACTTTTACCTATAGGTACTGTAACTATCATCTAAACATACACCGTTTAGGAGATATTTACTTTTCATGCAGCCGGTGATGTCACCAGCACATGCGCTCTGAGTCCTGTGCCGTGGACGGTGGCTCCCATGTCCACTCACACAGCCAGAGTCCGCAAACCCAAAAGGAACACCGGGTTAAGATGGAAGCGGTCTCCAGTAGTGACCGCGCATCGCTGGAGGGCTTTATCTTCAGGTAAGTTTCACATAATGTGCTAGCCTGCGATGCGTACTAGCACATTATGGCATTGCCTTGCAGTTTTTTAAAAAAAGAATCTATGCCCACAAAAGAAATGCTTGAAAAAACGCCTGATAAAAGCTCAGCTCAGGTGTGCATGGGGACTAAGAGGAGATTTCTCCTCATTTTGAAGAGATTTTCTCTCACTTCATGTAGTGGCTTTTTGGTTGACGCAGACACACACACACACAAAAACTGACGGAGGTTAGGAGATTTCAGGTGGTGGTGGTCCTCAAGTGAAGGACACACACACACACACAAAAACTGACGTAGGTTTTAGGATTCAGGTGGTCCTCAAAGGTCTGAGGACTCAGACCAAAAAAGCAGATTGGAGACCCATAGAGAGGCCTGAGGTATCCACTGGATAAAAGAGGCAGGAAAGAGCTTATAGTTTAGTAGGTATCTAAGGTCAAGTTATTACATCAAATAATTTTTATGATTAGTGAAAAAATTACATATGGAGGTTGTGGTCGAAACTATCAACTTTAAATGCAGATGGAGAACGAGCCCTGTCTCCGAGTGGGGTGAGATCAGTCGTTCTCAATGCTGTGACAGTCCCAATCCTGGATCCTTTTATGGGTTCTCTGGTGGGTTTTGTACTGGTAGGATTAGAGGAGGTCAAAAACTTGTTGGGTTTTTGACCTCCTCTCATTCTGACAGAGGTTTTAATTGTTCCTTACTTCATCCAAAGCTAAACAACAAATACTGTATCTCAATCGGTGTCTGATGAAACAAACTCCAGTGTGACTGTGTAGACAGGACATTAGATTGCAAGCTCTTCTGGGTAAAGGGACTGATTAAAGTGACAAATGTATTCTATCTATCTAAGAATTGCTTGTCTCAGTCACCAAGCCCCACACAGACTACTTTGCCTTCCAGACAGGTATGGTATCTTATTTACCTTCCGACAGACAAATGCCAGGACAGTGAAATTACTGTCTCGAGTCTGTTGAGAGCTTCAGTAGTGCCTCAAAGTGGCTCTTATATGAGGACTTGTTCACAAAAGCATTTTCCTTCATTTTGATGCATTCTCCAGCTCAGCCAGCATGCTTCTACTTACCCAAATCCATTATTTTAAACTAGCAAAGCTCCCAGTTGTCCCTCCTTTGAAGACACTGTCCCTCTTCTGGAACCGAATCCCTCTAACCCTTTTTCATCCTTGAATGTCTCTCTGTTAGGCCTGGGGCAGAGATATGAATAGATAAAACATGCTATTTAAAGGTTAAGTTTATTCTGCTTATATTCTGCCTTCCCTGGTACTTCCTTTCCCCCTCATCAACATGTTAATTAAAATTTTAAATGAAACCTTTTTGATTCCGTTAGATACTTTATGTTAGGCCCAGTGATGTCATCTGTGCTTTTCTATGCAATGCACCCAGATTGTGGCTGATGGGAAAGGCTGGGGGGTGCAGTACTCCTCTCAGAAGTAAGCAGTGGTCTGGCTATTGCGAGGAGTTTTGCAAATCTCAAAATGCCTCAATGGGTGGATGGAGACTGCCCTAGGTAAGGCCCACATGTCATGCTGAGCCTCCATGATTAAAACTAAAATCCAATAAATGACAGGGGCAGGCCAGGGACAATAAGGCTGGGAAGGAAAGGGCGAGGTGGTGCTAGAAGTCCATCAGCCAGGAAATGAGGTAGGCTTTATAAGCTTCTAATGCACACTGCAAGAAGCTTACAGTGTTCAGTGAAATCAGAGACAAGCCTGTACAATTGTGCGAGACTGAAGGGAAGGTTGGAGTTCACTTTTGCACCAAATGTTTTTGCTTCCTTTAGATTACTGCACTGCTTCCTATTTAATGTTAAATGCTTTATGCCCACATGCTGCACATACGCATCACTGGGCGGCAAGTGTTTTTGTGTTGAGAACGCCCTCAATGCACTTGGTTCCCACTAAAGATCAGTAGCCAGCGGGACCAGCTCTCGATCATGTGATCACTGTGACAGCCAATCACATCGTCAATCGTCAATCCTTTCTGCCCCCCGGGCATTCAGAATCTATTAAAGAAACACCAGGGCGGGCAGGAAGGATAAATAAAAAGAATTGCAGCAGTGAAAAAAAAAGCCCCAGTGGGTTTTTATAATCATTTTTGTGCAATGAGCTGTCATGGGGTGGGACAAAATCATACTTTGTGCTAAAAGGTGCCCTCTTTCTCATCTCAGGTGGTTGGAAACATCAACTAGAAATTCTCACACCAATGTGCTGCATAGGAAGCCTAAAAGAAACAGGAGGGCGTCATTACTGACCTGAAAAATTCTAGTCACCTGTCACTGACCCGGAAAACAAGCGCACATATTAAAAAGTCGGTGCAACGTCAGAACTCATGATCTGCAAACTTGATTCAGGTGAGTGACTCAAAGTACATAATTAGTGTAGCAGCCAGTCATCTAGCATTTTCAGAAGAAGAGCTCAGCAATAGTAGCCTCCTTATTCTCTCAGTACAGGTCTTCTTTAACCCTTTTAAAAAATAATTTCAGGCCTGATGATTACACAAAATCCACAAATATTATATATTTTCTGAAAGCAGATACCTACCCTAGAGAATCAAATAGTGGTAGTTCCAATTTTTTTATGTCACGCGATATTATCGCAAAGGTTGCACCGAGTAAATAGCTACTCAACCTTAAATTTTTGTGCGCCTGTAAAATGGCGTCAAACTTCTGTACCCTATATTTTCTATCGGCGACACTTCAAAAGCCCCCTATAGGTATCAGTTTAGTGTTACGCTGGAGGTCTTGTGTTAGAATTATTGCTCACACTCCGGCGTGCGCAGCGATATGCAAGATGTGTATCACAATCAACGTTTTCACGCGTAGGCGCCCAGATGCATTACGTTCATGCGTGTGTGTATATGTGGGGGTGGGGGGGGGCTCAAAAGATTGGGGGGAGGGGGGTGTTATGTGCTTGGGTGTTACTTTATTTTTTTGCAATAAAAAATGTATTTTTACTTAACTTTTTTTTCATCACGTAGGGGACAAAAAGTCCCCTATGTGATGTGTTTTTGGTGGCTGGTACTCTTTATTGAGATATGCAGGGTCTAAAAGACCCCACATGTTTCCCCTGTGCTCCACTAAATGTTTTGCAATGCAGATGGCATTTCAAAACATTATTTCCCAGCTGAGTTAGCTGGGGACACTGAGAGCTTGACCCGGAAGCAACATCAGAGACGCCGCTTTCCGGGTCACAAGAAGAAGGGGGGAGAGTGGACGTGTGTCCGCTCTTCTCCTTCCCCTTGAGCTGCCGGCACCCACCATGGAACTCACAGGCCCGCCGATGGGCAAGCGGAGCCCGGTAAGCATGGCACGGCGGCGGGGGGGTAGCGCCGGTACCGGGGGGTGTGCGAGTGATCGGGCGACAACAAAGACGCATGAATGCTCTCACCTGACAGGTAGGAGTCTGCCTGTCAGTTTCACACACAATCCCAGGGGCTGCAGCCACAGGATTGTGTGTAATACACCCCCCCCCCTCAGGTCTGTACGACATACCTGGCAGCGAAAGGGTTAAAGGCAGATATAAAAGACACAGATTATTGCAGCTCTGCAATCAATACATCAATAAGTGTATGTTTTAAATACAAGCAGTGTCTGAAGTTGACCTGATATCAGCCACTTTCTGTCCCTGTACAGCAGAGCTGGAGTGCAAGAGGAAGAAGCTGCACAAGGAGGCAATCAGTTCCTGTGCTGACAAGTAACATGCTGATAAGAGCAGGGAGCAGAGTGTGCTGCTTCTCCTTTCACCGTTCAGTCACAGGCTGGGGCACATTTCAGACAGCCTGGCTCAGGAGAGGTGGGTCGAATGGTGCTTCTCTTAACCACGGCAAAGTGGTTGCGATATCCTGACTGGACGTCATATGACATGGTCAGGATAATAAGGGGGGCGTGCATGGCGGCGATCGTTGTTGCGGCGCGTCAGTCTGACACACCGCAACACTGATCTAGGTAAAGAGTCTCTGACGGAGACTCTTTACCACGTGATCAGCCGTGTCCAAATACGACTGATCATGATGTAAACAGATAGAGCCGCTTATCGGCGTTTCCTTACTCGCGTCTGATAGACACGAGTAGAGGAGAGCCGATCAGCTGCTCCTCTGACAGGGGGGTCTGCGCTGATTGTTTATCAGAGCAGCCCCTCTTGGATGCCCACCCAGGACCACCAGGGATGCCACGAGAACCACCAGGGATAGCCACCACTGTTGACCACCAGATATGGCACCCCTGGTGGCCATGGGTGGCAATGTGCCCCCAGACATGATACCAATCAGTGCCCATGAGCAATACCTGCCAGTGCCTCCTAATCAGTGATGCCAATCAGTGTGCATCAGTGCCACCTATCGGTGCCCATCCATGCCCATCAGTGCCCACCTATCAGTGCCCATCAGTGCCGCCTATCAGTGCCCATCAGTGCCACCCATAAGTACCCATTAGTGCCCATTTGTGACGCCTATGAGTGCCCATCTGTGCCGCCTATGAGTACCCATTAGTGCCACCTATCAGTGCCCATCAGTGCCGCCTGTCAGTGCCCATCAGTGTCGCATTTCAGTGCCCATCAGTGCCACCTCATTGGTGCCACCTCATCCGTACTCATCAGTGCCACCTTATCAGCGCCCGGCAGTGCAGCCTCATCAGTGCCCACTAGTGAAGGAGAAAACGTACTTATTTACAACATTTTATAACAGAAACAAAGAAAAAGTTTTTTTTTTTTCCAAATTTTTGGTCTTTTTTTATTTGTTTAGCAAAAAATAAAAACCGCAGAGGTGATCAAATACCACCAAAAGAAAGCTCTGTTTGTGGGAAGAAAATTATAAAAATCTTGTTTGGGTACAGCGTAGCATGACCGCGCAATTGTCATTTAAACAGTCAAAAAGTCTTACCCTATAGGTACACCAACAGTCAGATACGACAAAATACGGGTGATGCAAAAATGTAACCTCCTAGACAAAGAGGGATGATCTTTGCCAGTAATCCCCATAGAAAGGTTGATTACCTTATCTGACATGTACAGAAATTTTATCAAAACCTTCCAATCCATCAGACATGCCTTACACATCATTTTCCTGTTTTGAATGTTTGTTCTGTCCCACCCCAAACTTTCTAAACAAAGGATCAGTTACTTGTCCTCCAGACTGTGTGGGGGCCGGACTGTGGCCAGCGGGAATATACAATTTTTCTGGCATCAGTGGGAGTAAACAGTGACCCATGTTATGTATTAGGGGGGAATGGTACCCCATTGTTGGTGTAAGTGGGGAAAATGCTACCCCATTGTTGGTGTCAGTGGAAGGAATTATGCCCCATTGTTGGTGTCAGTGGAAGGAATTATGCCCCATTGTTGGTGTCAGTGGAAGGAATTATGCCCCATTGTTGGTGTCAGTGGAAGGAATTATGCCCCATTGTTGGTGTCAGTGGAAGGAATTGTGCCCCATTGTTGGTGTCAGTGGAAGGAATTATGCCCCATTGTTGGTGTCAATGGGCAGACTAGTGTCTCATACCAGTGGGTTGAATCTCTACTTGTGCAGAGTGTCTGGTCTTGTCTCCACCCCCTCTTGTAGTTTTCTACAGCCAGCCTGTAGTGGGTGGAGCTACTGGGCCCCTCCCACAGTTCTGCTCTGCACAGATTATGTCCAGCACAGTGATGATGGCACTGATATATACAAGGTAATATCTGGGTTTGCAAAGGCATTTAATGCACACAAAGTAGGGATGCACCAATTTATTGGGTGCCAAAAATTATTGGCCAATAATAGGGTTATCAGCCGATAAAAGGTGCCGATAATGGCATACTGTGTCCCACTGACTTCAATGCAAAATCGTGTCCCATTGCCTTCAATGCAAAATTGCTTCCTATTGACTTCAATACAAAAACGCCCCCTGTTGACTGCAATTCAAAATTGCATCCCATTAACTTCAATGTAAAATCGCGTCCTATTGACTGCAATGGAAAAATACCCCCTACTGACTTCAATGCAAAGTCGAGTTCCATTGACTTCAATGCAAAATCACGTCCCATTGACTTCAATGCAAAAACGCTAGCCCAATTCATTAATTGTAAAAAAAAAAAAAAAAAAACATTTTAAAAACTGTCGGGTTTTGGTTATCCTTAATTTTTGGTTTCAACACCAGAATTTTCATTTTGGTGCACCACTAACACAAAGAAAATTTAAATAATTTGTGGGTTTTGAAGAACATAAAGGAAAGCTTTTTGTGTTTGGAATTCAAATTTAATGATGGAATGGAATGATGATGGAATGAGTACATGTAGAGTAGGGTTGCCACCTGTCCGGGATTCACCCGGACAGTCCGGGTTTTGAATCATGTGTCGGACTGAAACCCGGACACATTATTTAGACTGGGCTGTGGCTCCCCAAGTAACCAAGATAGTCACACACAAATATGTTGCCATTGGGGAGCTGTGGGCTGTTGTCTGGGGGCAGGTTTGACATCACTGGGGGGCAGGGTGATGATGTCAGCAGGAGCAATTTGGCCACACCCATTGTTCACTGCGGCACGCTATGCGTACCGCATTACTACTCTCCTTGAGGCACCCAAAGGTTTTCCAGGCCGCTAAAGTGTTCAGGTTTGGCTTGAAGAAAAGGTGGCAACCCTAATGTAGACAGGAAGTGACTGGAATAAACTAAAGCTCAGCAGCAAGATGCAAAAAGGATAAAAAAAAAAAAAGTTGAAAGATCAATGACTGTACAGGTATGCACATGGGACATGTAGTTATGTAGTTCCATAAAAGTTCCACTTGTAGTTGATGGATCGACATGGGCACAATCAGCCTGTCCACAGATGGTTCAAATCTCAGCCGGTCCCTGCTGGACCAACCAACATTCAAATCATCTATGGACAGCTTAAAGGGGTTGTAAACCCTTGAGGTTTTTCACTATTCTTTGTATTAAGATGAAAGACATTCTGTAATGCAGCAGCCCCCCAGAGCCCCACTTTTACTTACCTGAACCCGATCGTTCCAGCGACGGGGACAAGCACAGCATTTCCAGCCGCTGTCTCTGGTCTTCATTGGATAGATTGATAGCAGCAGGAGCAATTGGCTCCCACTGCTGTCAATCAAATTGAATGACGCAGGAGCCAGGGGCGGGGCCGAGTCCTGCTGTCTGTGTCGATGGACGCAGCAGAAGGACTCAAGAGCACGTCCGCATGAGTGCCCCCCATGGAATTCGGCTCTCCGTGGGGGCACTCGAGAAGAGGAGGAGACAGGAGCGCCGCCCGGGCACCCCAGAAGAGGAGGATCGGGGCCACTCTGTGCAAAACAGCCCCTTTAAGACATCTTATCATCATTAATTAAATGAAATCATAACTTCTCCTGGTTACAATAGACACTGGATACCCTTTGGGGGCCCATTCCCATTGTTGCCTTTTAATGCACACGTTCCGATGCGCTAAAACACGTGTGTTCTGGTTCCCCATGATTAATGGTGTCTGTTGCCATCACATTTTTAGAAACACATGTCCCTTTTTTTCTGTATTTTAGTACATAGAAGGGCCCATAGAAGTCCATGAAAACACATCACGATGCATATAACATGGATTTTGGGGTGTTGGGTACAGGTTATAATAAACCTTGGTCAATGGTTATTAACTCTATACACTCCACATTCTAAACTCAAAAACACACTGAAAAAGGTGTGTCAAAATGTATATCAGTGTACAAAGGTAAAGCATATTGATGAATGTCTAACACTACAAAGAACGCACCTCTACACACATACATAGATCTAAATGGGCAAAAGTATGTCACCGACTAAAGCCGGCCATAGACGGTTCAAATCTTGGCCAGTTCAACAGGAACGGGTCAAGATTCCATGTATGGGCAGGCTAAATGTACCCGTGTTAATCGATCGATCAACAGTACAACGTACAGTCTGTCAGATTTTGCATGCGATTATTGCCAGCAGCTGTTATAGCCACTAGCAATAATCATTGTGTTTTCTCAGAACTCTGAGAACACAATGGCTCTGCAGGAGGGACACTGTCTGTGGTTGCAGGAAAGAAAATCTCTCCGTCTATGGCCGGCCTTGGTGCTGACAGCAGAGACAGCAAGTGAAAGCTCAGACACCTCCAGTGTATCTGAAGGTCTGGAAACATTCAAATGTGACCTGTGACTAATTTTCTTTGTTGATCCAGGAGGTTGATTGATCAATGCCATGTCAATAATCAGTGCCATATCAATAATTAGTGCCATGTCAATAATTAGTGGCATGTCAATAATTAGCGGCATGTCAATAATTAGCGGCATGTCAGTAAGCAGTGCCATATCAGTAATCAGATGCATGTCCGTAATCAGTGCCATCTCAGTAGTCAGTAGTATTTCAATAACCAATGGCATGTCAGTAGTCAGTGTCATGTCAGTAATCAGTGCCATGTCAATAATCAGTGCCATGTCAATAATCAGTGCCACGTCAGTAATCAGTGCCATGTCAGTAAACAGTAGGATTTAAATAATCAGTGTCATGTCAGTAATCAGTGCCATGTCAGTAGTCAGTAGGATTTAAATAATCAGTGTCATGTCAGTAATCAGTGCCATGTCAATAATCAGTGCCATGTCAGTAGTCAGTAGGATTTAAATAATCAGTGTCATGTCAGTAATCAGTGCCATGTCAATAATCAGTGCCATGTCAGTAATCAGTGTCATGTCAATAGTCAGTGCCATGTCAGTAATCAGTGTCATGTCAATAGTCAGTGCTATGTCAGTAATGAGTGCCATGTCAGTAGTCAGTGCCATGTCAGTAGTCAGTGCCATGTCAGTAGTCAGTGCCATGTCAGTAGCATTTCAATAACCAATGGCATGTCAGTAGTCAGTGCCATGTCAGTAGTCAGTGTCATGTCAGCAATCAGTGGCATGCCAGTAGTCAGGGCCATGTCAATAATTAGTGGAATGTCAATATTCAGTGCCATGTCAGTAATCAGTGCCAAGTCAGTAATCAGTGCCATGTCAATAATCGGTGCCATGTCAGTAGTCAGTGCCATGTCAGTAGTCAGTGCCATGTCAGTAAGCAGTGGCATGTCCATAATCAGTGCCATGTCAGTAGTCAGTAGCATTTCAATAATCAGTGTCATGTCATTATTTGTGAAAGTGAATACTGGATATTACTTTCAGAAACTGCTCTCTCCAAACAGTGACACGGGACAGTAAAATAATCATCTTTATCAATACAATTGATTACCTATCTGTGTCTCTTGTGCCTGCAGAGAATCTTTAATTATACACTATGCCCAGTGGGAAAATGCTTCTGTTTACCAATGTGCACAGTGAGTTTTCATTCATTTATATTGTTTTCATCAGTTACATGTCTAAAAAGTGGAAAAAATAAAGAAAAATCTAAAACTATTAAAATGGTGGTGAAAAAGTATCAATAACTAAGATTCAGAACTTGGATGAAGATGAAGTTTTGGCAAATCTAGCACGTGGGTGTCGATCAGATTAATTGGATAGTTTAGGCAGGTCCTCGTATTACATAGGCTTGGTAAGTCTAACTAATGCATAAAAACAATTGATCTATAGCCATCAATCCATTCAATCGTTATAAAACATTTGTTGGAATACAGGATCTTAAGTAATTGGTTGCATCTGCACTTTCACAAAGTTTTGGCAAATCTAGCACATGCTTTGATAAATCATCAATTTATTTTCCTATTAATCCCAATATGTGCAATCGATCTATAGTCATCAAGCCATTTGACCGTTATAACACAAACGAGAAGGCAGGTTACGATCATTTGTTAAAAGATGCAATCTTAAGTAGTTCATTGTATCTGCAATTTCATGTACAATCTCCTAAATAGATGTGGTGCAGCTGATAGGTGCGGAATCAATCAAAAATGTTTGCACACGATCGTTTAAATCTGATCTATATCAAGTCTTGCTTGATTGCAAGGGAAGTTATAGTTATTTCATGGTTTATTGATTTAATTGGATTATAAAATCGGTCATTATTATCTTTATTATTGGAGAATAAAATCAATCTATAGATGTCCACCACACATAAAAGGAGGATTACGATCATTTGTTGGAAGATACGATCTTAAATATTTAATTGCATCTGCAATTTCATGTACAATATCCTAATTAGATGTAGTACAGCTGATAGATGCGCAATCAACCCATTTGACCATGATAAGACAGACAGGCAGGTTACGATCATTTGTGGGAAGATACAATCTCTTAAGTAATTGATCATATCTGCATGTTCATGTACAATCTCCTAATTAGATGTAGTGCAGCTGATAGATGTGGAATCAATCAATAACTTTTGCACCCTGGCTGATTGACTCACTTTGATCAAATCTGATCTTAGCAGGTATTGCTTGATTGCATAGGAAGTTATTGTTATTTGATCATTTATTGTTAGGACTAGATAATAAAATCGGTAATTATTATAATTTATATCATTATCATTGGATAATAAGTTTGATCTATAGATGTCAATCCATTTGACCATTATAACACATACAAGAAGGCGGGTTACGATCATTTGTTGGAAGATGCTATCGTGAGTAATTTAATCGCATCTGCAATTTCAATGTACAATATTCAAATTAGATGTAGTGCAGCTGATAGATGCAGAATCAATCAATAACTTTCCACCCTGGTTGATCGACTCACTTCGATCGAATCTGATCTATTTCAGGGCTTGCTCGATTGCAGGGGACCATACGGTTATTTCATTATTTTGATTTGATAATAAAATCGGTCATTAGTATCATTATTATCACTGGATAATAAAATCGGTCATTATTATCATTATTATCACTGGATAATAAAATCAGTCATTATTATCATTATTATCACTGGATAATAAAATCGGTCACTATTATCATATTATCACTGGAAAATAAAATCAATCTATAGATGTCAACCCATTTGACCATTATAACACATAAAAGAAGACAGGCTACGATCATTTGGTGGAAGATACGATCTTAAGGAATTTGATCGTATCTGCAATTTCATGTACAATATTTTAATCAGATGTAGCGCAGCTGATAGATGAAGAATCAATCATTACCTTTCCACCCTGGTTGATCGACTCACTTTGATTGAATCTGATCTATATCAAGGCTTGCTCAATTGTAGGGGAAGTTACGGTTATTTCATTATTTCAATTGGATAATAAAATTGGTCATTATTATCATTATTGTCACTGGATAATAAAATCAGTCTATAGATGTCAACCCATTTGACCATTATAACACATAAAAGAAGACAGGCTACGATCATTTGATGGAAGATACGATAATTGATCTTATCTACAATTTCATGCACAATCAGATGTAGTGCAACTGATAGATGTGGAATCAATCAATAACTTTCTACCCTGGCTGATCGGCTCACTTTGATCGAATCTGATCTATAGCAAAGTCTTGCTCAATCACAAGGGACGTTATTCGATTGTTTATCGATTTGATCTGAGATTAAAATTGGTGCACATGTATCTGCCATAAAGTCGATTTTATGGTCAGATTGTAACGTGTATGGTGAGCTTTAGGCTGCTCGCTGATCCTATACCATAGGTATACTTCTTTGTGCATCGAATTCCAGGTACACACACTATACACGGTCTATGATGTATGAGCATCAGTGGACTTGTCATGTGTGTAATACACCTCACACCCTGCACCTCCCAAACTAACTTCAATCCAGTCTCAAAACTTCTCCCCTGCTACAGCCAGGATGAATGAATGAAGTTGGGCACCAGCACTGCGTACTGACCACAGCTCCTGGTCAGCGAACCCTCCCTGGTGGTCATCCTCGCTTGTCATCCTACTTACCCAATCTTAATATAGACAATCCCCAGACTGAGAAAGATATGAAAAATCCAACGTCTCGTCTTCTTGTTCATATTCCTGGATTAGGATGGGGGGATCCAAAGCGGTGAGAGCCGACAGTCTTGGGGGGGAGGGGGGTGGGGGGGGACAGGAGATCCAGGTCAAAGCATCAAAAAAGCAAAAGCACACAAAAAAAAAAAGCCAAAAGCCCTTTTGGTGATGAGATGAGACAGCGAGTGTTTGTAAATCCCAAGGGACTAGAGCCAGGTCCGGTCAGTGTGGGCAGCCTCTTCCCCCCCCCTCCCCCCCCACCCACCCCCCAAAAAACGTCTCCTCCTTTACTCGGGGCTAGCTGAGGATTTTGTATGCCAGTCACATGTGGAGTTGGGTGATGCAGCCAGCGTGCAAAGCTCACCCTTTAGTGATCGCTCTTCACCATCATCCAGTGCATGTCTCCTTTTTTTTTGAAGCGTTGTCTCCCACCGGGGTGTGAATTTTGCAGCGGGGGGGGGGGGGAGAACAAAAAAAAAAAAAATCAAAAAACTAAAAAAAAGCAAAAAAAATTAAAAATCCGCAGGACGTTCACCTGTTTCCTGAAGCTGGAGGTTTGCAGCCGATGTTGGCGGAGAGAGTGGATTTCATGGTGAAGAGCCAGCAGTCTCTTCATGTGATAATCAACAGGTAGACAGCTTGGCCAGTGTCTGGTGAATACCTGAAGTTGGAACACTGGGATCCTGTTTCACGGCGTGCATTCCTCTTGTGTTGTGAATCTTCCAGCTCAGGCTGTCTGTCAGGCGATCCTTTAGCAGGGTGTGTAGTATTCCTCTACTGTAGTATGGACAATGCTGCAGGGGGCTGGTTATATCTGTTTACCACTCATATCACAGCCCCTCCTTCTCCACTTAGGCTTCTGATCTTTTCTTTTTTTTTTTTTTTTTACGGCGGATTCTTCCTAAAGTTATGCCAGGCGTATGTAACATATTGTTCCCTGCCGGGTTCTGACAGCTCCCTCCTCCTTTTTTTGAAAGTCAGTGACAAGCCAGCAGATGAAGACGTCTCCTCTGTCCTGTACCCTCCACTGGACGGAAACCGAGAAAGAGCATCCACCGGAGTCACACCATTCTCTCACTTTTCTGATCACTTGGCTTAAAGTGGAACTCTAGCTGAAAACGTTTTCGAAGAATAAAACAGGTTGCAAGCAACATAAGATGATGATTAACTAAAGGCACCCTGGCTGATCTGCTCACTTCGATTGAATCTAATTAGATGTAGTACGGCTGATAGATGCAGAATCAATTAATACCTTTCCACTCATGTTGATCGACTCACTTTGATTGAATCTGATCTATATCAAGTCTTGCTCAGTTGCCAGGGAAGTTATGGTTATTTGATTGTTTATTGTTACAACTAGATAATAAAATCAGTCATTAGGTTCCATTCACACTAATGCGTTTTTTGATGCATTTTGCATTTTGTAGAAATGCATGGGAATTTTTTAACATGGGTTCCTATGGAACATGTTCACATCAATGCATTTTTGTGCCTCTGCGTTTTTGGAAAGGGTCGGGGACTTTTTTTTCATGCAAAATGCAGCATGTAATAGAATTCAATGGACCCGCATCCAAAAATGCAAAGACCGCGTTATTACCGTGTTTTTGCCGCGTTTTGCGTCTTTTTTTTTCTTTCTTTTTTCGTACACTGTATACAGTATAAAAAAAAACACTGTTAAAAAAAACGCAAAACGCAGCAAAAACGCGGCAAAAACCCCTCAAAAACGCATGTTTAAAAACGCTGCAAGCACCACAAAAAGCACTGCATAAATGCTCAAAAGCAACATGCATAGGTGTGAATGTTGTTTAATTAGATGTAGTGCGGCTGATAGATGCAGAATCAATCAATAACTTTCAACCCTTGTTGATTGACTCACTTTGATTGAATCTGATCGATATCACGTCTTGCTCAGTTGCCGGGGAAGTTATGGTTATTTGATTGTTTATTATTACAACTGGATAATAAAATCTGCCATTATGATCATTTATATCATTATCAATGGATAATAAAATTGATCTATAGATGTCAATCCATTTGACCATTATAATACATACAAGAACGAGGGTTACGATCATTTGTTGGAAAATACGATCTTAAAGAGGAGTCGTCCCCCCTACCCACGAAAAAATTAAAAGTCAGCAGCTACAAAAACTGTAGCTGCTGACTTTTACTACTAGGACACTTACCTGTCCAGGGAGCCCACAATGTCGGCCGCCACCATTCGTAGAAAGGGAACATGGCAGTGAAACCTTTCGGCTTCACGGCCGGTTCCCTACTGCGCATGTGCGAAGTGCGCTGCGCTTTCCTATTGGCGGAGGAAGGAGGAGGAGGGCTGAACTTCCAAGGTACATCGCTGCGGCCCCGTCTCCCCGAACTGTGGGCGGGTATCTGTCAAAAACAGGTACCTGCTCCCCCTGAAAGGTGCCAAATGTGGAACTAGAGGTTGAGAGGAGTCAGTTAAGCGAAGGTTCCACTTTTGGGTGGAACTCCGCTTTAAGTACTTGATCGTATCTGCAATATCAAGTAAATCTCCTAATCAGATGTAGTGCAACTGATAAATGTGGAATCAATAACTTTCCACCATGGCTGACCGGCTCACTCTGATCAAAGCCAACCTATTAGATTGTAAGCTCTTATGACCAGGGCCCTCTTAACCTTCTTGTATTTTATCGTATTGTAGCTGTACTGTCGCCCTTTAGCTTGCAAAGTGCTGCGCAAACCTGAATAATAATAATCTGATCTATATCAAGTGTTGCTCGATCGCAAGGGAAGTTATGGCTATTTGCTTATCAATGTGATCAAATAATAAAATCAGTGCGTGTATATCCGGAGGGGGGGAAGGGAGCTGCCAGAATCCGTCAGGGAACAATATGTTACATACGCCTGGCATAACTTTAGGAAGAATCTGCCTCAAAAAAAAAAAAAAAAAAGTTTAGAAGCCTGAGTGGAGAAAAACAGGTTGAAAGAGACATAAGACTTATTTACTGAAGGCAAATAGACTGATCACTTTGAAAAGGTAGTTGCACTTTGCAAGGGAATTTTTCCGAAGCTTAAAGCGGAGTTCCACCCAAAAGTGGAACTTCTGCTTAATCGTCCCCCGCCCCTCACCAGTGCCACATTTGGCACCTTTCAGGAGGGAGGGGAGAACAGGGACCTGCTTCAGCAAAGCTCGGCCCCCCACTCCTTCCTCCACCACCGGGCCAATTAGAAGTCGCAGGAGGGAACCGGCTGTGAAGTTGAAAAGGCTTCACTGCCGTGTTCCCTTACCAGCAATGACAGCCGATCCGAAGATCGGCTGGGTTTCCGGCATCGCGGGCTCCCTGGACAGGTAAGTGTCCATATATTAAAAGTCAGCAGCTACAGTATTTGTAGCTGCTAACTTTTTTTATTTTTGGTGGGGTGGGCGGACCTCTGCTTTAAGACCTCTTTCACATGAACGTTGCCTGTCTGTTTTTCAGGCAGACCCGATCAGAACCTCCATTCTCCCCTCAGATGTAAACTGACCTCTTGTCCACTTACATCCAATCCATTCTGCTAAAAACAGACGGATGGGTATCCGTTCTGCTTCCGTCTAGTCTAGCGGATCAGATGGCCCATAGAGGAGAGTGGGCTGTGTCCGTGCCCGCTCTGCATAGGTGGAAAGGACACGGACCTGTACATCCACCTGCTCAGCAGAGATCAGCGGATAGATCCTCTTCTGAGCAAGGAGTCTTCTCTGTGTGAAAGGACCCTAAAGTGGCAATAAACCTATAAATCCAGCAATCATTAGATGTGGTGGCTGCATTTGTTTCCTTTTTTTCGAGCTTTGTTCCCTCTGTTTTCACCTGGTGATCTGGCCAGTAACACATCTCCTGTATTAGATGCCTCCACTCTGGATGAAGGCACAACAGAGACACCTTTGGACAGCAGCATTGTCAGTCTGGGGAAAAGGGAATGTAAAGCCAGCCATACATGTATAAAATTCCGGCCAGTTCAGCAGGGACCAGCCACATTTTAATCTATGTATGGGCAGGCTGGTTGTACAAACATTGATCTACCGATCGAGTTCTGTTCTATCGCCTGTCAGATTTCCCCGCTCAGTGAGTGCCGCCAGCTACAGCCAGCAGTGCTGATGATCAGTATATTCTAACGCCAGGGAAGTCGCCCAGCTGTCAGAACACAATAGCTCAGCGGGGAGGATTCCTCCATCCACATTCAGTGTGTTGATGGAGGAATCAAGTCATTTTATTTTCACTCAACTTGCTGGTTGAATGAGGAAATAAAAAGACTCATCTATGGGCTGTTTTAGATGTACTAGCAAATTGACGTTGTAAATACACTAAACAAATTAAAGCTGAACTCCAGCTAACACTTTTTAAGTAGTTAAAGCAATCAGTTTTTTTCCTTTTGGGATAAAGATTTTACATGAATAAATAAAAGCTGATCCTTCTAAGTACCTCTGTCAGCAGTAAATGGTTTGTTCCAACCCTCTAACTGCTACATCTGCAGGACAGCTTGTTCTGGTCAAAAACTGGCAGGATCACTAGGTGAAAATAAAAGAAAGAAAGCTTCAAAAAGAAAACAAATGCAGTCACCAAATCTAAAGCCGGCCATAGACAGTTCAAATCTCCATTTGTTTACCAGATGTTCCTTCATTACTTTCCCTATACACACAATGGGAAGGGAGGGGAAATCTCTGCAAAGTGAGGAAAATCCTGTCTTTTGCCAGCCACAGACGGGTCAAATCCATCAATTGACTTGGATACAACCAGCATGTCGGATTTTTAGGATGCGATTATTGCCAGCAGCTATAGTCGCTAGCAATAATCACTGTGTTCTTCCAGCAGGGACGGCTCCCTGCCCCCCCCCCCACCGGGAGAACATAATGGCTCCATGGGAGGGATTCCCCCATCAACACTGCCTGACGATTTTCTTTTCTGCAACTAGTGGTTCGTCTATGGCCGGCTAAAGAGTTGGTAAACTGCAATATAGTAAATGTTTGCTTTTGGGTTAAATACCACTTTAAAGTGATTGTAAAGGGAAAAGTTTTTTTTTGTTGTTTTTTTAATAACAAGCATGGTTTTGCACAGAGCAGCCCCAATTCTCCTCTCCTGGGGTCCCCTTTGCTCCTCCCCCCTGCTGAATGCCCACATAGCATTGGCACACACAGTGCAGCTTCACCCAACCCCCCTGCTCCATCCTCACTGGCTGTGATTGACAGCAGTGGAAGCAAATGGCTTGTCTGAGCCAATAAGGAAAGAGAGCAGTGATCCTGCTCTTGTGCACAGCGCTGGATTGACATCGGGCTCAGCTAACTTTATGAGGAGGCTGGGGGGTGAACAAAAAAAGTAAGATTTCTCCATTCACGCTATACAGCGCAGATGTGCAATGGCACCTATTAAATTCTGACAGCATGCACTGGTTGTCAGAATACCCAAACAGTGTCTGCATCTGATTTAATGCAGCTGTTGTTCACCTGACAATTTTCTGGCTGGCTTCTTCGATTTTTCCACCAAAGGATGCTGGGCTGCAGAGGGCCAACAGGGCCACCCACAAAGCAAATTTCAATTGGTCTATTGGTAGCTGGACAAAATTTGCTCTGTATATTGCCAATTTTATTTTCCTACTTGCAAAATGATGGCGTTTGAAAAATACAGTCACACAGCTACAATATCCTTATCCTCCTGTTTGAGTTTTATGAATTGAGCCTACAGTTGTCAGATTGCATAGAACAAAGCTAAACAGACCATAATCACCTACAAACTAAAAAAGATGGCTATTAACCAAGTCAGCCCCAGAAGGATTTACTCCCTTAATGACAAAGTCATTTTTTGCGATACGGTGCTGCGTCGCTTTAACTGACAATTGCGCGGTCATGCAATGCTGTACCCAAAGAAAATCGATGTCCTTTTTTTTCCCACAAATAGAGCTTTCTTTTGGTGGTATTTGATCACCTGCGGTTTTTATTTTTTGCGCGATAAACAAAAAAAGAGCGACAATTTTGAAAAAAAAAAAAAAACAGTATTTTTTATTTTCTGCTATAATACATATCCAAAAAACAAAAATAAAAAAAAAACAAATGTATTTATCAGTCTAGGCCAATATTTATTCTGCTACATATTTTTGGTTTAAAAAAATCGCAATAAGCGTATATTAATTGGTTTGCGCAAAAGTTATAGCATGCAAAATAGGAGATAGATTTATGGACTTTTTTTTTTTTTTCTATGTTTTTACTGGTAATGGTGGCGATCTGCGATTTTTAGCGGGACTATGACACTGCGGCGGACAAATCTGACCCCAAGTGACACATTTTGGGGACCAATTACATCATTATAGTGATCAGTGCTAAAAAAAAAATGCACTGATCAATGTATAAATGACACTGGCAGGCAAGGGGTAAACACTAGGGGGTGATCAAGGGGTTAACTGTGTTCCCTGGGTGTGTTCTAACTGTGTGGGGGCTGGGCTGCCTGGGACAACAAAGGGATCGCTGTTCCTGATTACTAGGAACAGCAGATCTCCATGTTGTCCCATGTCAGAATAGGGATCCGCCTACCTCTCTGTGCAGCGATCATGGGTGGCTCGCGGCCTGCAGCGGGCATGTCGCACACGCCCACACTATCTAATGCACGGACCGACGTACAGGTACGTAGCTTTGCGCAGCCGAGCCGTCTTGCTGCTGTAATCTGTGGAAGGCGGTCACTAACACTTTATAAGTTTTTCTTTTGGGATAAAGATTTTACATAAATAAATAAAAGCTGATCATTGTAAGCACCCCTGTCGGTGTTACACGATTTGTCTCATCCCTGTAAACTGATACATCTGGAAGAGAGTTTGTTCTTTTGAAAAACAACAGGCTTACTGGCTGGATCACCGGAAGAAAATATAAGGAAAAAAAGCCTATAAAGGAAAACGAATGTAGCCGTCACATCTAAGAATTGGTAATAAATGTTTGCTTTTGTGTTCAGTACTGCTTTAACATGTTACAGCTTATCTCCAAATATTAACCCCCCCCCCCTCCACCCCTCTCTCTCATCCTCCCAGCCCATCTGTTCTTGTTTTACCACTAACCTTGTGAAGATATGTCCCCCTCTGTCTGCTCTCTTGGTCTCTCAGGGGGACAGCTTCAGCACTGTGGATCCAGACAGTCTACTTGCTCTTGCACGGACGTCATCACTGCAGATTCCTCTTCTGGATCCCGAGAGTACCCCACTGCTGGACAGCCAATAGGAAGTGTCTACGCAACAAGGATACCTGAAGGCTCCTGTAAACAGAAGAATAGAGAGGAGTTGGGACTGAAGTGTCACATGACAGGGGCCATAGGTGAGTAGAAGGGGCATTCAGGTAGTTTTTTTTTTTCTTCAGTGAACAGTTTGAAGGGGAAAGGTGTTGGGGATAGGGGGAGCCCTGAGATCATCTTCAATGTCATTTCAAAAGTCATTTTCAATATTTCTTAAAATCTGCAGCTTTTAGTATAATAAACATTTCTGGTGATTTTGTGGTGCAGGTTGGTATTTGGGCACCTTCTATAATAAAATGACCACTCTCTGCTTCAATGATGCTCTGATCAAGACCGGTCATTTCAACACACATTATGCAGGCCTGGACTATTGTTGTCACCATCAGAAAACTCTCCCAGAGAAAAGCTCTGCAGCCATCGCTGGATTCTGTGCATGTTTAAAGGAAGTGACTGCAAAGAGGATGCATGAGATAAGCTGCATTAAGCTGCTGTTCTGCTGGGAGTTTTTGTATCAGCTCCTTCGACAAAAGTCGATTTAAAAATCGGATTCTGGCAAGTGGATGTTGTCTGACTTAGCAGAAATCAGACCAAATTTGAGCAGTGTATGGCTAGCTTAAATACTTAGGACTAAGCATTACTTTAAAGTCAACCTGTTAGGTTCTACACATGATCTTCACTAACAATATTGGTCAAGTATGGGTTATTCTTTAGCTCAGTTTCTATGTCACTGGCTTTCCATGCCGGCATGAGGCTCACCCCTTCAGGCACTAAGCCCAACCACTACCATTCAACATCCAATATCCAATAAGGCTTCTACTGGTCACTGAGCTTCGGCAATTGATTTTTGAATGGCAGGAGCGAAGCTTGATTCCAGGTTGGATTGTGGTTTAGTATAGGCTTGAGAAGTAGATACAGTATATAGCCTTTTCTCTCTAATCCAGAAGATGAATCACCGCACCGAAACCGAATTCAAGTTTGCAGTACAGTATTACAAATTAAGTACTTATACAAAACAACAACACGTATACCTGAATTACAAAGGTGTTTCCCTCCCTGGTTTCTATATAGAAGCCCGAAATAGCAAAACATTAAACCTTTTTTTGTTAAGTTTATATTTGTCCACTGTGACCCAATTGGGCTGGTATATAGTAAAGATAATGTTATTGACCATTAGGACCATCTTTGTTGTCCCTGTGACTCTGTAACAGAGAAATATAAAGATACATCTTGCATTTGTGGGACATGAGTGTGAAAAGTACTATTCACAACTGTAACACAATGTGATGAGTGTTGTTCTGAATGTAACAACATTTCAGTGTCTACCACGGCTTGTTGGTTGTCATACAGGTAGTCTCCCCATAGCTTGTTGGTTGACATAGTCTCCTCATAGATTGTTGGTTGACATAGTCTCCCCATAGCTTGTTGGTTGACATAGCTTGATCTCTGGTATGGTCTCCCTATAGCGTATTGGTTGCTCGAGGGGTGGATATACTAAAGGCAAATAGATTGTGCACTTTTCTCTTGTAAAAAAAAATAGATGGTGCACTTTGAAAGTGCAGTTATTCTCTGCAAGAGCAGTTGCTCCAGAGCTTAGTAAATGAGCAGCAGGCCATTATCCAATCATGTCCAAGCAAAAATGCTGTTTTTTTTTTCATTTTCTTTGCTCGTGATTGGTATTCTTTACAAAGTGAAACTTTATCTCTTTTACTGATCTCTGGAACAACTGCACTTTTCCTTTGGTAAATCAACCCCATAGTCCGTCCAAAGCTTGTTGAAGGACATACTCGTTCTGGGTTGTTGGTGGACATAGCCTTTCCATAGCTTGGTGGCAGACACAGTCTCTTCATAACTTGAGGGTGGACATAGTTGTGGTGGACATAGTTGTAGAACATAGTGTCTCCATAGCTTGTTGGTTTTCTCTCCATAGTGTGTTATTGGATAAAGTCTTTCAATAGCTTGTTGGCAAATATAGTGTAAAGTCTAGTACATACTATTCGCTCTTTTTCGCTCAACCCAGCGGTTGCCGCTGTACTAACCATTTGATGTTGGTACAGTGATCTCCCTACTAAGTTATTGTGTTCTGACAGGGGGATGGCCCCCCTACCAGAACACACCAGCTGGGTGCCGATCGGTAGACCTTTTCTGGTCATGCTCCTTTGACAGAAGCCAGCCAAACATCTGGCTTCTGTCAGACCAACTGCCATACACACGGGCTGAATGTCGTCCAGTTTCTATTGAACCATCCAATGCCACTCAATATTCCACCCATGTGTATGGCCCTTAACCCTAGCTTATTGGCAGACATAGCCTCTCAATAGCTTGTTGGCGGAAATAGTCTAACCATAGCTTGTTAGTGGACATAGTCTCTCCATAGCTTAATGGTGGACACAGTCTAACCATAGCTCGTTGGTGAATATAGTCTCTTCACAGATTGTTGCCTGACAGTCTCTCCATAGCTTGTTGGTGAACATAGTCTCTTCACAGCTTGTTGGCTGACGTTTCTGCAACAAATGAAAGAATTAAAAAAAAAAAAATGTCAAAGATTGCAATGCAGAATGAGCATGATTCCATGTCCTATGCCAAATGTATTCAGAGTTAGTATTGATGCTATTAATCGCTTGGATCAATTAATAAAGTGTTGATGCTATTTTCCTATAGCAGCTTCTCATGATGAGTGCAGTTACCTGAATTCTGAATGTTTTACATTTCTGTACTGGCATATCCCCTGGGCTCTTTGTTTTGTTTATTGAATAAGATTACAGATTCATGTGTAAATGAACCCTAATCATTAACTTCTCTTGTTTGCTTTCTTTAGGTCTGTTAAATATACCACTGAATTTTTTTTTCCCTATATCTGTTCAATAAATACAAAAGTACCCATCCATCCTGCCAGAAATCTTGTGAGCTTATAACTTCCTGAAGAGGAGAGAAGTAGATGATCTGTAGTCCTGTCCTCGGTTGACAATGCTGCTCCTCCTTATATACAGTACAGTGAGTAAATGTTGTCACCCTAAGACAGGAAGTGTATTATTGCCAGGTAAAAATATCGTCTGCATGCTGTCTGCATTCAGGGACACGCACGGCTATCAAAAAGGGACCAGCGGCTGTGATCATGCAGCTATTACGTCCCAATAGATATGAATGGGAGTGCCTGCATGCTGATGCATTGAACACTTCTACATCCGGTGTGGGCAAAGCCAACCCCTCGCACAGATGTACATGTACACCCATGTGAATGAGGAATCGAGAAAAAAAGTATAAAAATAAAACTAAAGTAACCACAATGTCTAAGGTATGGCAAGCTGAAATGTATTACATTGTTATTGTTTGTTGGGTTTTATGTGTGTTTTACCTTCTTTTGAGTCCCTGATTATTTATTCTGTTGGCAGAATGGGCACCCAGGTCTATAGCTCCTATCAAGAAGAATAGTCACTAGTGTTCCAGGTGTTATTCAAGAGATGCTGAGAAGGCTCTCTCCATTTCCAAGTTATTCCGGCAATGTAAGACTCACGCCATGATTGCTTTCTAAAGCAAACACTAGAAGTGAGGTATGAATTTGTGCAATTCAAGGTGCTGTAAAGTGGCAAGTAAGCTTAAAGAGGTTCTCTGGACTCAAGGAAGAACAGGATACTGTGTTACCCATCTTACTTGTAAAGGTAGAGAAAAAAAAAAAAAAATTTCGTCTAATGTTTGACTTCTACAAAAATCCTGTGCTTGTACCATCCCCTACATTACATTAGGCCGATTGACAGTACAACTTACAAAAGCAGATTCAAGCCAATTCATGCAATGTTTTGCATAAACGCAGCCTATTTATTTCGAATAGGCTGATGGTTCACATCAATGCACAAAAAAAAAACTTGTATCATTTTTTGCACTACAACACATATATGGCTCACATCTGCACATTTTGATGCACTACAGAACACATAGGTTTTGCTGTACTGTATAAGCCCATTGGGGGTCATTTATTTATTATTTATTTATTACAGGTACTTATATAGCTACATCATTTTACGCAGCGCTTTACATATACAGTACAGTATATTATTCATTCACATCAGTCCCTTCTATCAAGGAGTTTGCAGTCTAAGGTCCCTAATTCATGCTCATACATACACATACCAGGGCCAATTTAGACAGGAGCTAATTCATTTACCAGCATGTCCTTGGAGTTTAGGATGACACAGGAGTACCCGGAGGAAACCCATGCCGGCATTTACTTATTCCCTAAGGCCCCTTTCACACGTGTGAGACTTGTCCTGCGACTTGGGACTGCAAAGTCGCATGACAAGTCGTACCCCATGATTTCCAATGAGTAACATTCATATCTGTGCGACTTCAAGTCGCACCAACTTCAAAAGTAGTCCCTGCACTACTTTGGTCTGACTTTGATGCAAATTGAGGTCCATAAACCTCACGTTTACACAGGCATTCCCTGAAACCGCGGCAAAATCGCATCAAAAGCAGCGTGAAAGGGGCCTAAGCAAAGCTTTTTTGCATGTAAGCAGAGATTTCTCTCCTGATGCACATCAGGGATTAGACCTTCACTGATACAATCTAGCAAAGCATACCCGTGTTCAGGACCCTTTAAAGTTGTGCTGCCCCTCCCCTACATCTATAATATTCCCAAAAAACTTCCTCATTCAGGCCAGCTGACCCTAATCCGATAAATAATGCAATGATGCTGGAGCACTGTATCAAACCTGTATAGAAGTGCAGAAAGTAGCCAAAGTACCAAAGAGGAAAACTTATCATATACCTCTTCCTAGAAATTCGCACAGTAATGCTTAAGCCTCCATTCACATCCGCGCAATTTGACATGCGATTTGACATGTCAAATCGTATGCCAAATTGCAGCCAATTCCCGGCAACGGCACTGTCCCAATCGGTGCGACGCAGACTTTGCAGCGCAGCACCGATTTCCAAAAGTAGTTTCTGCACTACTTTTGGCGATTTTAGGGGCGATTTGAATAGATATCTGTGTATAAATCTGCACAGATGTCTTTCAAATCGCCCCCGAACTCGTACTGAAATGCAGGTTTAAAATTGTGCAAGTTCATCTGAACTCGCACGATTTCAAACCCACATTCAGTGTGAACGCTGGCTCAAGAAGGAATGGCCCTTCGACTGATGCACATCTTTTACTCTTGCAAAACATAATAACATATAAATGATAAGCAATAGAAAAAAATAGCACTGGTAGAGGATTGTCTGGTAGGATGACTTACGAGTGCTTTACACTCTAAGGGCTCATTAACACCCGAGTTGCTCTTTGAAGAGCGGTCCACATTGGATCACTTTTCACAGAGTGGCACTGGTGTGGCCTATAGGCATTTAAGAGGCAATCCTGCCAACTCCTGAATGCCTCTTATTTTACCTGTTATAAGGAACATCTAGAAATGTTAAGTGTGCCTGAGCAGCACCCTAACATTGTATATTTTTGTCTTAATTTTCCCCTGAAAAATAGCACTCTCACTTCTTGTGCCTAAAGTATCATAGCTATATATCTGCAGTGTGAGATCATCTAAGGCACTGTTCCTGGGTCTGCTAGTCTTAGTATTTAGAGTGGGATTAGTTGATATCACTACTGTGCTGATCACTGTTCTCCCTGCTGGAGAGGAAGCTGTACCTGATGACCTGCAGTGCAAGGATCTCCCTGCTTCTGTTTCATTCATTCCATGAAATAATCACTTCTAGCACAGGTGTGTTGTCATATGTATGGTAACCCAATTCTTTCTTTGAGCGTTTAGATGTATCATTGGGGTAAACTAGCATATACACTAGTGGACAGTCATTGGTCAGTGATTCACTAGGCAGTAAAGCCAGGATCAGGATGAGGAGCCTGTGCCTTTTAAAAACAAGTTAACAAATGCACTTTTCATATATCTATCTCAATATACTGTATTTATCACATATATCTAATTGTCACTTTTATTATCTGCACTATTCGGATGTACAGCTCTTTGCAGCTCGGGTGAGTACCCCCCCGTTGGGTTTTTACTGTTGTAATAGATGAAAGAGACTGCCGAATAAGAAGTCCTAATTTTTTTTGTTCCACTAGTTACAATAAGCACGGCAAAAGACTCCAATGCATTTTGATGGCCACACAATCCCCCTTCATTAGGGCCATGCAAACCTTGCCACTTTTACTGTGAACCGGCACTGACTGTTGATTATAACATACTTTGCATACAGATCAGTCTTTTTAGGAGTAATTTGGAGTCCATTTACCATTCACCCCATTTGGAGTCCATTTACCATACCATTTCACTCAGCCCTGCTGACGGGAGATTCTGTGGCCCTGTAATGCGTTGAATGTCCTTTATCCTGATTGTTGTAACCAGTTGAACAATAAAGACTTTGGACCCCTAAGGTATTTTTATTTGGCACTCTCACTTGGATTTTTCAAATGTTGTGAATGTCCTCTCCTGGGGAGGGTGGAGGTCCTGTCTCAGTGGTGAGCTGCCAAGAAGTAAAAGTCTATTGGGTTCAAGTAAGGACTTCATCCATGATTTGACAACCTGTAAAATTCTGTGCCCAACACCCCTCCACCATTACCTCCTAGGATTCACTCCCTTGTCCTGATCACCAATTTCACCAGGAACCAATTGTGAGCTGCCACAGAATAGAGGGGAAATTCTCCATTGACAGCACTTGTTCCTGTTACAGTTATCTAATACAGGAATTCCCTCACGTTTGAAAGATATCCTCCCACTTCCTGTTTAAGTCTACAAGACAGGAAGTGAAATCTTCCTAATGAAAGACAGATGGCAAAAAAACAAACAAAAAAAAACCAACAATAGTCTATATGCTGAATGCTGAAAGCCAACGCTACATAGTCATGATCTTTTGGGTCCTCCTTGAGCAGCTTTGCCTCTGCATACTGAACACAGGAGGTCGCTCGCTCAGGCCCTCTGCCATTCATATTTTCAATATATACAAAGCATCCTCTGATTGGATGAAGGTAGACCGTGATGTCTTGCCATTCCTATCTACCTTGTCCAATCATAAAACGACTTATATTCAATAGAAAAATACAAGGCGTTATTTGATTGGTGTTGGAGCCAAACAAGCGACCCCCTGTGTTTAGTATGCAGCAGAAAAGCCGCTAGAGTGGCACCTGAAGATTACAGCTATCACTGTATGTAGCCTGGACTTCTACTGTGGCTTACAGTATCTCCTACAGCCCTCCACAAGTTGGCAATTAAAGATGACTTCTGGAGTTCTGGAGTGTTACTAAACCCAGGACCCTGCATTCACTATATCTGGTCTCCCACAGTACACAGAACATGGAAATTCAATCATTTTAGTAAATATAAACTGCTAAATATCTTTTCTCATCAGCAGTATATAGCAGTCTTGTGACTTCTTTCAGTGCCTGGGTAAAGCTTGTACTGGTTGTCCTATCAGGATGCATAACTCTTGACCCTTTGTCTGGACAGTGATGATCACATGCACTCTCCAAAAAAAAAAAAACTCTAGTAATACAAAACAAAACTGAGCATGTGCAGAGTGACTCCAGTAACTCTGTCTTATCCAGACATGTTATGGAGACAATGCAATAAGGGGAGGATCAGAGAAGACAGGATCAAACAACCTTTTTACACAATGCAGATGATTAACCCCTTAGGTTCCACAGTATAAATTGCAGGACAGAAGTTGGACTGGAAAAGTATGAAAAGATTTTTCACTCATCATGATAGCAAGCCAGCAAAATATCAGTTGGCCAACATTGTTCACTGAATGCACATTTCCAGGAGAATAATGAAAAAGACTGGAAGAGCTCATCCATAAACACCCTTCTCTTTATGTGCGTGAATGCCAATCAAAATGGGCCATGGTTGGTCTTCCTTATATAAGGATATCGCTCAATGAAGAACTATATGGGTGTTTGACCATCACATAAAAAATGAACATCTTTGTATGGGTAAAATGAGCGCTAGTTTTAAAATTGACTACTTTCCACTAACCAGTACATTTTATTTTATTTTTATTTATTTTAAGAAAAATTTCTTGATATATTCCATGACATAATGTATGAAATACAAATAGAAAAAAATGACATTAACATTTTTTTTTTTTAAACGGAATGTAAAAAATGCATTTCATCTAAATAACTATGTGAGTTTTTTGTCAGCTCAGTGCCTGCTAAAACTTGTAACAGTTGCAGTGCAACGTAATTTGTATGTTATAACTTTATCAGTGTGCCCTCTTCTGGACAAAACTAGGTAGTGCTAGTTCCTTAACCATCAACATTGCAATGGAGAGATATAAAGTATAGTACTATTTGCCTTTTCCAAAAACAAAGGAACATGCTTGTCATCAATTCAACACAGACCCAAGAGAGCTCACAAAATAATAATAAAAAAAAAATATTCTTTAAAATGTTATGTCCTGACCATAATAAGGAAAAAAAAAAACTTGTACACAACCACTGTAGGTTTCCTTTATGCTGAAAGTATACCTTTCCATAGGTTTTCATGCAATTTCATGCGTTTTCATGCAATTTTACATGTGTTATCAGCGTGGGTTGACACATGCTTTAACGGGCTGTCATTACTAGGCCCATTAATGTGTGTCAATACGTTGTAGAACAAACAGGGACTTATTCAGCTACCGCATATCACACATTTATAAAATTATGTAGAAAAAAAAAAAAAAAAAAAAGAAAATTAACAAGCCAGTGAACATGCATTGATGTGTTTAAAAAAAATGAGTGTTAAAACACATAGGCTTCAATGGGCCCATACCGGCTTCACACCTTAGCAGTGCATGAAGACAAACTCATTAACAGACATTACATTGCATTAACCACTTCAGCCCCGGAAGATTTGGCTGCTCAATGACCAGGCCATTTTTTGCAATACGGCACTGCGTCGCTTTAACTGACAATTGCGCGGTCGTGCGACGCTGTACCCAAACAAAATGGACGTCCTTTTTTTTCTCACAAATAGAGCTTTCTTTTGCTGGTATTTGATCGCCTCTGTGTTTTTTATTATTTGCGCTATAAACAAAAGAAGAGCGACAATTTTGAAAAAAAAAACACAATATCTTTTACTTTTTGCTATAATAAATATCCCAAATTTAAAAATAAATAAATAAAAAATTTCCTCAGTTTAGGCCGATACGTATTCTTCTACATATTTTTGGTAAAAAAAAAAATCGCAATAAGCGTATATTGATTGGTTTGCGCAAAAGTTATAGCGTCTACAAAATAGGGGATAGATTTATGGCATTTTTATTTTTTTTTACTAGTAATGGCGGCGATCAGTGATTTTTATCTGGACTGCGATATTGCGGTGGACAAATCAGACACTTTTGACACATTTTTGGGACTATTGACATTTATACAGCGATTAGTGCTATAAAAATGCATTGATTACTGTATAAATGACACTGGCAGGGAAGGGGTTAATACTAGGGGGCAATCAGGGGGTTAACTGTGTTCCCTAGGTGTGTTCTAACTGTAGGGGGGATGGGAGTGACTAAGGGAGGAGAGAGATCGGTGTTCATACTTAGTATGAACACACAATATGTCTCCTCTCCCCTGAGAGAACCGGGATTTGTGTGTTTACACACACACATCCCCGTTCTCGTTCTGTAACAAGCAATCGCAGGTGCCCGATGGTCATCGCTTTGGGGACACTTCGGGCACTTGCGCGTGCCTCCGGATGCGTCTTAAAAGGCCGATGTACAGTATAACTGCGGCGGCTGGTCCAGAAGCGATTAAACTGCACCTGACCCATTTTTGTCAACACACTGCGGTTGATTTACTAAAACTGGAGAGTGCAAAATCTGGTGCAAATCTGCATAAAAACCAATCAGCTTCCAGTTTTTTTTTTTTTGGTTAAAGTTTAATTAAACAAGCTGAATTTAGAAGCCGATTGGTTACCATGCACGGCTGTAGCAGCTTTTGCATTCTCTAGTTTTAGTAAATCAACCCCACTGCTTGGCAAATTATTATCGCATTACCACGCATTGCGCAATGTAATGAAGGCAGGTTGCTTTAGTGCACAGGGGCACTGTTCAGCATGATCAGGAGTTGCAGCAAGGCAAATGTTACTCCAACGCAATGGTGTAAAGCCGGCCTACAACAAACCCTCGCTGATCTCTAGCTGCAGGCACCATAGAATTATTCATCTACGTTCATAAGTGAAGCACTGCACACTTTAGGATGGATTTACTAAAGGCAGACTGTGCACTGCGCAAGTGCAGTTGTCCCAGAGCTTAGTAAATGAGGGGAAGCTCTGCTGATTTCCATCATCCAATCATGCAAGAAAAAAAAAGCTTTTTTTTTTTTTTTTTTTTTCCCTTGCATGTGATTGGGTATTCTTTGCAAAGTGAAGCTTCATCTCATTTACCAGGCTCTGGAGCATCTGTACTCGCAGAGTGCACAGTCTATTTACCATAGCAAATCCACCTCTTTGTCTATGCAGACTTAGCTCACCCGACTCCCCCTCCCAGCAGTGACTTTGCAGCTTTCCATTCTAATGTAAACAATGAGCAGAAACTCTGGGAGGAGAAGCAGAGCTGCTGAGAGAATGACTTAGGCTCCATGCACACTGGGCTTAAAAAAAAATGTCTGTTCTCTTGGTTCTCTTATGCCCCGTACACACGGTCGGATTTTCCGACACACAAAGTTTGAGAGCAGGCTATAAAATTTTCCGACAACAAAATCCGATCGGTTAAATTCCAATTGTGTGTACACAAATCCGACGCACAAGGTGCCACGCATGCTCAGTAATAAATTAAGAGACGAAAGCTATTGGCTACTGCCCCGTTTATAGTCCCGACGTACGTGTTTTACGTCACCGGGTTTAGAACGATCGGATTTTCCGACAACTTTGTGCGACCGTGTGTAAGTTTGAGCCAACATCCGTCTGAAAAAATCCATGGATTTTGTTGTCGGAATGTCCGACCGTGTGTACAGGGCATTACTCTTCTAGTAAAAAACGCTCATATAGAGCATTTTTCGTACAAAGTCTAGACAAGTTTAGAAGAGTTTTACGTTTTTTTCTGCCAGTGAGCTCCAATCAAAAACGTGAACCAGAAGGGGTTTTTTTTTCCTACTTTTAAACGTTGAACTCAAAATATACCTGTAAACGTCCTAATATACATGGACACATAGGAGAACTTTGAGCTGCTTCTAAGGGCAGAGCACAAAACTTCTGTAGAAGCAACGATTTTTAAGCCAGTATGCATGGAGTCTTAGGCTTCGACAATTTTACAACCTCTCCTGAACGATTTAACTTGACAGTTAGTAACCGACGTTTAAAATGTGAGTTTTGCTGCGTTTAGCGGCGTTTTGATGCATTTTGCTGCATTTGCGTTTAGAGGCGTTTGAAAAATATATACATATATTCATTTTTTTTCAACATAGCCAAAAATGAAAAATGCCTGTAAACGAAACGCGGCTAAACGCGAGTTACCGCGTTTAGAAGTGTTTGGCTCTAAACTCAGCTTCTGAACCCATTTTTTTGTGCTCCAAACAATGTTTCTAAACTCAACTGCCTAGAAACAAATATAAACGACCCTGTGTACATGTACTGATAAGATAACATAGAGGAGAGTTCAGGGGCAGCTGAAAAAAACTCCCAAATGCTCCTAAACGTCCGTTTAGCAGCAGCAGCAGTGTACATGAGGCCTTAATCACTTGCCATCCGCTGCACGCCATTATACGTCGGCACAATGGCAGTGGTGGGCAAATGGGCGTACCTGTACGTCTCCTTTAATTGAAGTGGCTAGTGGGCGTGCACCCACCGCGTACAGCGTGACCGTGCCCGTGGAACCCGCAGGTTCAGTGTCCGGCGGTCTCACGGCGATCGTGTAATGGAGCCGCAGAGCAGGGAAGTGTTGTAGACAAGGCATTTCCCCATTCTGCCTTGTGACATGACAGAGATTTACTGATCCCCGTGATCGCTGTCATGTGAGTAGAAGCCCATCCCCCCCACAGTTAGAATCACTCCCTAGGACACACTTAACTCCTTGATTGCCCCCTAGTGTTTAACCCCTTCCCTGCCAGTGTCATTTACACAGTAATCAGTGCATTTTTGTAGCACTGATCGAAGGAAATAAATAACAATGGTCCCAAAATGGTGTCAGAAGTGTCCGATGTGTCTGTCATAATGTCGCAGTCACGATAAAAATCTCAGATCGCCGCCATTACTAATAAAAAAAATTAATAATAAAAATGCCATAAAACTATCCCCTATTTTGTAGAAGCTATAACTTTTGCGCAAACTAATCAATATACGCTTATTGCGTTTTTTTTTACCAAAAATATGTAGAAGAATACATATCAGCCTAAACTGAGGAAAATTTTTTTTTTTTTTTATAGTTTTGGGGGATATTTATTATAGCAAAAAGTAAAAAATATTGCTTTTTTTTCAAAATTGTCCATTTTTTTTTTTAATAGGGAAAAAATAAAAACCGCAGAGGTGATTAAATACCACCAAAACAAAGCTCTATTTGTGGGAAAAAAAGGACGTCAACTTTGTTTGGGTGCAATGACGCGCGACTGTGCAATTGTCAGTTAAAGCGACGCAGTGCAAAATCGCAAAAAGTGCTCTGGTCAGGAAGGGGGTAAATTCTCCCGGGGCTGAAGCGATTAAAGTGGTTCTAAAGCCTTCGTGTTTTTTTCACATTAATGCCTTCCCTGAATTAAGGTAAGAAACACCCCACTTACTATTTCCCTCCCACTCCCTCTCTCAACACTTACCTGAGCCTTGTCACCGATCCAGCGCTGTGTCCAGCTTCACTCTTCTCTCCCCTGTCTTTCTCTTCTCACAGGGACTTGGGCAGAGGCGGGAGCCATTGACTCCTTCTGCTGTCAGTCAAATCCTGTGAGCAGAGAGCAGGGGGTTGGGCTGAGCCATACAGTGTGTGTCTATAGATGCACACATCGCGGTGCAGGAGCGAGCCCACAGGTGTGCCCTCAAAGGCAAATGGCTTGCTATGTGATCGCACCAAGAAGAAGAGGAGCTGGGAGCGCTGGCAGGGAACCCGAGAAGAGGTGGCTTGGGGCCGCTCTGTGCAAAACCACTGCACAGAGCAGGTAAGTATGACATGTTAAATATTTTATGAGAAAAAAATGAGAGCGTTTAGAAAGACTTTAAATTATTTCAGCTCTTTTTTGATCTTTGAGTATGAATGACTCCACAGGGTCTGCAATGACAGCTTGTTAAGAGTATATAAATACTTGAATGTCTCTAACCTTTATTCAACTTAGAAGACTGAGAATATGTGAAGGCGGAAAAGTAGTACTGCTGGGGACAGTGCCGCATTAAAGCAGGCCATACATTATACCAGTGGTGTCACTAGGGTCGCTGTCATTCGGTGCAGGAAAAATTGGTATCACCCCCCCTCCCCACCGACTATAGTGCCCCCTCAGTACAGACCCCCCTCCACTAACTAAAGACCCCTCTCTTAGTATAGACCCCTCCACTAAGTACAAACCCCCCTCCCGCAGTATAGACCCCTCTCCCTTAGTACAGACCCCCTTTCGTCAGTATAGACACCACTCAGTGCAGACCCCCCTCCATGAGTATAGACACCCCTCACTGCAGACTCCCCTCCATCAGTATAGACACCACTCAGTGCAGACCCCCCCTCCATGAGTATAGACACCCCTCACTGCAGACCCCTCCATCAGTATAGACACCCCTCAGTGCAGCCCCCCCCTCCATCAGTATAGACACCCCTCACTGCAGACCCCTCCATCAGTATAGACACCCCTCAGTGCAGACCCCCCTCCATCAGTATAGACACCCCTCACTGCAGACCCCTCCATCAGTATAGACACCCCTCAGTGCAGACCCCCCTCCATCAGTATAGACACCCCTCAGTGCAGACCCCCCTCCATCAGTATAGACACCCCTCAGTGCAGACCCCCTTCCATCAGTATAGACACCCCTCAGTGCAGACCCCCTTCCATCAGTATAGACACCCCTCAGTGCAGCCCCCCCTCCATCAGTATAGACACCCCTCACTGCAGACCCCTCCATCAGTATAGACACCCCTCAGTGCAGACCCCCCTCCATCAGTATAGACACCCCTCAGTGCAGACCCCCTTCCATCAGTATAGACACCCCTCAGTGCAGACCCCCCTCCATCAGTATAGACACCCCTCAGTGCAGACCCCCCTCCATCAGTATAAACATCCCTCAGTGCAGGCCCCTCTCTATCAGTATAGACACCCCTCAGTGTAGACCCCCTCCATCAGTATAGACACCCTCAGTGCAGACCCCCTCCATCAGTATAGATATCCCTCAGTGCAGACCCCTCTCTATCAGTATAGACACCTCTCAGTGCAGACCCCCCCTCCATCAGTATAGACACCCTTAGTGCAGACCCCCTCCATCAGTATAGACACCCCTCAGTGCAGACGTCCCTCCATCAGAATAGACACCCCTCAGTGCAGACCCCCCTCCTGCTGTATAGACACTCCCTCAGTACATGTGCTAGTAGACCCCCCCTCTCTCTTCCCATAGCACCCCTCCAACACATGTCCATCTACATTACAATACACTGTACAGACCTCAGAACAGTGCGGGACATGCACAGCGGTGTGTCCCTCTCTCTCCTCCTGTGTATATGTAAATAGAGAGGAGGAGGAGGCCACTTCGGTCCGCTCCGCTGAGGGACACAGTTGGCTAGACGCAAATCAGTGTAGGGGTGCGGACCGCGCAGTGTTAGCAGTGCTGCTGCCCACAACTGCCACCCTTCTGGCGGGTGTCACCCGGGTGTGGCCCGCACCACCGCACACCCCCCCCCCCCCCCCCAGCGACGCCACTGCAATATACAATTTTCTTACTCAATTTCCTTTAGATTTATCTCCAACTCTGTAGTACAAGGGCCTGCCTGATTGCATACAAATTGAAGGTGCTCAGGTTTGACCTCATATTATATGGTTTTGGTTAATCTAAAGAAAATTGTACAAGGGAATTGTATAATGGTGTTAGCAGTGTGGAAGCAGCACTTTATCAATTTGGAATAATACACTGCCTTCAAAAAGTATTCATACCCCTTGAAATTTCCCACATTTTGTCATCTTACAACCAAAAACGTAAATGTATTTTATTGGGATTTTATGTGATAGACCAACACAAAGTGGCACATAATTGTGAAGTGGAAGGAAAATTATAAATAGTTTTCAATTTTTTTTCAAATATTTGAAAAGTGTGGTGTGCATTTGTATTCAGCCCCCTTTACTCTGATACCCCTAACTAAAATCTAGTGAAACCAATTGCCCTCAGAAGTCACCTAATTAGTAAATAGAGTCCACCAGCGTGTAATTTAATCTCAGTATAAATACAGCTGTTCTGTGAAGCCTTCAGAGGTTTGTTAGAGAACATAAGTCAACAAACAGAATCATAAAGTCCAAGGAACACACCAGACAGGTTAGGGATAAAGTTGTGGAGAAGTTTAAAGCAGGGTTATGTCATAATAAAAACATCCCAAGCTTTGAACATCTCACGGAGCACTGTTCAATCCATCATCCAAAAATGGAAAGAGTATGGCACAACTGCAAACCTACCAAGACATGGCCATCCACCTAAACTGACAGGCTGGGCAAGGAGAGCATTAATCAGAAAAGCAGCCAAGAGGCCCATGTTAACTCTGGAGGAGCTGCAGACATCCACAGCTCAGGTGGGAGAATCGGTCCAAAGGACAACTATTAGTCGTTTACTCCACAAATCTGGCCTTTATGGAACAGTGGCAAGAAGAAAGCTATTGTTGAAAGAAAGCCATAAAAAAATCCCATTTGCAGTTTGCAAAAAGCCATGTGGAGGACACAGCAAACATGTGGAAGAAGGTGCTCTGGTTAGACGAGACCAAAATGTTACTTTTTGGCCTAAAAGCAACATGCTATGTGTGATGGAAAACGACATCACCCTAAACACATCACCCCACCGTGAAAAATGGTGGTGGCAGCATCATGTTGTGGGGATGCTTTTCTTCAGCAGGGACAGGGCAGCTGGTCAGAGTGGATGGGAAGATGGATGGAGCCAAATACAGGGCAATCTTAGAAAAAAACCTGTTATGCCACGTACACACGACCGGTTATGCCGTCGGAATAAACTCCGAAGGTTTCTCCGATGGAACTTTGACAGAATTCCATTCAAGAGGTCTTGCCTACACACGGTCAAACTAAAGTCCGACCAAAGTCCGACTGTCTAGAACCCGGTGACGTACAGCACGTACAACGGGACTAGAAAAAGGAAGTTCAATAGCCAGTAGCCAATAGCTTCCGTCTTGTACATGCATCGTTTTTAGTCCGTTGGAACAGCATATAGACGAGTGGTTTTCCAGATAGGAATTGGTTCTGTCAGAAATATTTAGAACATGTTCTATTTCTAGGTCTGTCAGAATTTTCCGAAAAAATAGTCCGATGAGGCCTACACACGATCAGAATATACGATGAAAAGCTTCCATCACACTTTTTCTGTCGGACATTCCGCCCGTGTGTATGCGGCTTTAGAGTCTGCAAAAGATTGGAGACTGATGCGGAGGTTCACCTTTCTGCGGGACAAGGACCCTAAACATACAGCCAGAGCTACAATGGAATGGTTTAGATCAAAGTCCAGACCTAAATCTAATAGAGAATCTGTGGCAAGACTTAAAAATTGCAGTTCACAGACGCTCTCCTTCCAATCTGACAGAGCATGAACTATTTTGCAAAGAAGAATGGGCAAAAATGTCACTCTCTGGATGTGCAAAGCTGGTAGAGACATCCCCAAAAAGAATTGCAGCTGTAAATGCAGAGAAAGGTGGTTCTAAAAAGTATTGACTCGGGGGGGGGGGGGGCTTCATACAAATGCACGCCACACTTTTAAGATATTTATTTGTAAAATAAAATGCAAAAACCATTTATCATTTTCCTTCCGCTTCACAATTATGTGTTGGTCTGTCACATAAAATCCCAATAAAATACATTTACGTTTTGGGTTATAACATGACAAAATGTGGAAAATTTCAAGGGTATGAATACTTTTTCAAGGCACTGTATATTTAATAGCAGAAATGGGGTACACAATATCTCCATCCGTTTAAATTAGGTGTCACCAAGCAGTTCCCTGGCAATATATGGAAGAATTGACAACTTTTTGCCAATGGGTCAAACAGAAATAAGTGGCCTGTAAAGAAAACACTACAGCAAATGTGTATAATTACAGGTTATCGCTAGAGGAATGCAGCAGAAAGACTGTACCACGGGCCTCCACAATTGTTCTTGTACAAGTTAAGTACGTCAATGCCTATTTCCTCTGCAGCCTTTAGGGGATATCTGCTATGTGACAGCTGGTTTTAGCCAGACACAGGTGCTATCTAACTGCCAAGCAGGTAAAAATCATTTATCCTAGACAATTTTCCTACAAGCCAGGCTTTGCATACATATCAGACATTGCCCAGGTCAGGCATGCATTTCTAGCTACACATATTAGTTGAAGTAACACAAGTTTGAACAGCGCAATAACATACCTCCCAACTTTTTGAAATGGGAACGAGGGACACCTATTAGCAAAAGTATGCAGGCATAGGACACACCCCCTGCCACGCCCCCTTAAAGGAGAATTATACAAAAAAAATGATTGGTTAAACCAACAAGTGCTTTTTTTACCACTACTTTTCCTTTATACTGGATTTTAAAGTTTACAAATACAACAGTATAGAAATTGGATGAAAAGGTTTAGCACTGGAAAACACTTTTTGAAAGATAATTAGTACATTTTATAAGTGAAAAAGTATAAAAACACAAAGCGCTGTGATGCTTAATAACTGATAAATACACATAAACCAAGTGAGGCTGCTATCAAAAAAGTGTTTTCAGGGTCACTTAAAAAAGAATAAAATATGGTGTTTGAAGCGCTTCACAATGTAATATAATGAATGAGTAAATGGCCTATAAGCCACTAGTAAAATGCTCAAATGAATCCAGCAGTGAGTAATTACAATGGTAAAAATCCCTAAAATAAATCCAGCAGTAAAAATTGTGTGTAATTATATAAAAATGGTGACACCAAATGTGTAAAAAAATAAATAAAAATTAAATAATAATGTGTTCAAAAGAGTTCAATCCATAAAGTGTATAAAACAATCCGACTGACATAGAGCCTTGATCTAGTCCCACTAGCAAAGTTCTAGAAAATAGCACACACTTGCTTAATTGGGGTGCTCATTGATAGTATTCAGCAACAATGTTTCTATGCTTTTGTTCACATCAGCTGTGACGATCACAAACAGACCTCACAGATACAACAGATAAGAGAAAAAAGAGATCATTGCGCAATAGTCTTGATACCAGGTACACAGGCAAACTTGTATGTAATCCACTCACGTGTGCCTAATACTGACAAGGCATATGCAGGTTTCTCTATAGCAGTCAGCCGCCTCAGACAGGAGCAGAATCGCTGCAGTGCACTGTTCGATACTGCCAGTCTACACAGAGCGTCCTTGGCTCCTCCCACGCGTTGCGTGACCGTGACGCAGTATCGAACAGTGCACTGCAGCGATTCTGCTCCTGTCTGAGGCGGCTGACTGCTATAGAGAAACCTGCATATGCCTTGTCAGTATTAGGCGCACGTGAGTGGATTACATACAAGTTTGCCTGTGTACCTGGTATCAAGACTATTGCGCAATGATCTCCTTTTTCTCTTATCTGTTGTATCTGTGAGGTCTGTTTGTGATCGTCACAGCTGATGTGAACAAAAGCATAGAAACATTGTTGCTGAATAGTATCAATGAGCACACCAATTAAGCAAGTGTGTGCTATTTTCTAGAACTTTGCTAGTGGGACTAGATCAAGGCTCTATGTCAATCAGATTGTTTTATACACTTTATGTGTAGTACATTTTATATACAACTATATAAATCAGACCAAAATGAGGGACAAATGAGGAGGAGTGAGGAACTTTGTTCCAAATAAGGGACAGTCCCTCCAAATCAGAGACAGTTGGGAGCTATGCAATAATAGTTGTACCCATAGAAAAAGCACCGTCACAATGACCTGGCGGGGAGGGGGGCACATATATGAAATCCAGCCCTGGAATACTACTATACTATGGATACATAGCTCCGAACTGTCCCTGATTTCGAGGGACTGTCCCTGATATGGAGCAATGTCCCTCTGTCCCTCATTCCTCCTCATTTGTCCCTCATTTTGGTCTGATCTATATAGATGTATATAATAGTTACTTTTTATCTATCAAAAAGTTTTTCCAGTTCTAAACCTTTCATCTGATTTCTAAATTGTGCATTTGCATATTTCAAAAGCCAAAATAAAGGAACAGTAGTGGTGAAAAAAGCACTTGTGGGTTTAACCAATCTTGATTTTTTGTACAATTCTCCTTTAACTTCCCTGGCGGTATGATTATTTCGGATTTTAGGTGCTGAAAGCGGTACAATTATTTTGCATGGAAATTTTATATTGTAGGCCTGTAATTCTTAACAATAACACACTTAAATCTGTCCACCAAGAGTCTAGTAGATATCCCGGGTATGATGAAGTTTGAAACACAAAAACATAAATTATAATATAATAAATAAATATAAATAATTAAAAAAAATAATAATATAATAATAATAAAATAAATTTCCCCACGATTCACTATCGCTCAATTCTGTAAGTGTTCTTATTTACTATCGCTCTTTTCTAGCTGGTCTAAAGCCACTTTTGACGTAAAGGGTCACTTTTTGGTTGCTATGGACAATCTCCAGTTTCCAGGCAAAAAGAACAGTATATATAATATAAAACTGCATGCAGGGCATTGGACAAAGCACTGGGGACAAAAGGAATGTGAAATAATTTCATACAGTACTGTAATCTGTAAGATTACAGTACTGTATGTGTTATGATTTTTCCTTTTTTTTTAATTTGTCGCCAGGCTCCGCCCCCATGCGTCACAACGCTCGCAGGGAACGGAGCCTGGCACAGAGAGGCTTCGGAGGAGACAGAGCCCACAGACACAGCGGGGGACATCGCAGGATCCTGGGGACAAGGTAAGTAACACCGCACCAGGATCCTGCAGTGTAATCCCGAGTGTGGCTCGGGGTTACCGCTAATGATGCTGAAATTTAACCCTGAGCCACACTCGGGAAAACCGTCAGGGAGGTTAAGGGGGCGTGGCAAGGGGTGTGTCCTATGCCTGCATGCTTTTGCTGATAGGTGTCCCTCATTCCCATCTCAAAAAGTTGGGAGGTTTGTGGATACTACTATTGCTACTACTACTTGCAGCTTGTATATGAAATGACAGCTGGTACTATTGTTAATGCTGCTACTACTATTACAGGCAATGTTACTTATACTGTTACTGCTGCGATATAATGGCTCCTCACAGCCTGTCAAATATGGATCGCTCTTCAGTGGCACTGCACTCCACTGCGAGTGTGAAAAAGCCCTTATACACCTGTTCCAGATTCGACAAGATATTATCCATGGAGCTACAGAGCCGCTTGTCAAAATCTTCTGAGCTGTATCCCCACATGGGCTGTGCATCTTCCATTCAATCCTATAGCTAATTTACACTCCACTGGATCTCCCTGGATTAGGGACAGGTATGTATAAGACTGGCAGGGGCCTGGGGGAACAGAAATCTACAAAAAAAGTGTAGAAGGCTCGGTTCACACTGCCGCGACTTGGGATCTGACTTGCGAGACCCCAAGTCACGTGACATGTGAAATCCAATTTTAGTCAATGAAAGCTGTCTAATTCCGTGTACACATGGGTGGACTTTTCGGCATCAAAGGTCCAACGGTCTTTCCGACGGACTTTTGACGGACTTCCGACGGACTTTCGAACAAACTGACTTGCCTACACACGATCACACCAAAGTCCGACGGATTCGTACGTGATGACGTACGACCGAACTAAAATAAGCAAGTTGATAGCCAGTAGCCAATAACTGCCCTAGCGTCAGTTTGCGTATTTTTCGACTGGACTCAAGTCAGTCGGAAAGATTTGAAACGTGTTTCAAATCTAAAGTCCGTCTGATTATCGCTCGAAAAAGTCCGCTGCAGGTCCAATGAAGCCCACACACGGTCAGATTGTCTGACGGATTCGTCCCGTCAGACCAGTCCAGTCAAAAAGTCCGCCCGTGTGTACACGGCATAAGGCTCGGTTTACACTGCCGCGACCCGAAAGTCACGTGACTTACAGTGTGAATTTGCCAGGCGACTTCAGCGTGACTTGGCGCGACTTTGAAGAGACTTCAGGGAATGCCTGTGAGATGTTCCTGTAATATCGGATCCAAATCACATTAATATAGATAAGGATCCGACTTGGAGGTGACTTCCAAAGTGTATAGGCACAAGTGGGATAGAAATCGCCTTGAAGTAGTACAGGAAGCTTTTCTAAAGTCGAAGCGACTTCAGTAGTGCTAATTAAGACCGCTGTCATTGACTAACATGGGATTTCACATGTCACGTGACTTGCGGTCTCACAACTCGGATCCTAAGTTGCGGCAGTGTTAATTAGCACTACTAAAGTCGCTCCGATTTTAGAAAAGGTTCCTGTACTACTTAAAGGCAACTTCTATCCGACTTGTGCACATAGACTTTAATGGAAGTCGCCTCCACGTCAGATCCTCATCTTAATGGATGTGATTTGGATCTGACATTACAGGAAGATTACACTGGCATTCCCTGAAGCTGCTTCAAAGTCACTTCAAGTACAGATTGGGATGACACCATCACAGTCGGATATCACTTCCTACTGGATGGTGTCGCCCCTCTGATGGGTGTCATCCAGGTGCGGTCCGCACCCCCATAGCGACGCCATAACTGCTAGGAATTAGCATTATGGTCAGATATGAGAGTTTCTTTTAGCAATGCCTAGTTTTATACTATTTACACATAATCATCAACCCTACATTAGGTTTTAGTCGCTACATGCAATGATACATTAGAGCAGATTCAGGAGGAGAGAAGTAGAGCTTATAAGAGACATTGGGGTTGATTTACTAAAGGCAAATATACTGTGCACTGTAAGTGCACTTTGCTCCAGAGCTTAGTAAGCCCAGGTTCACACTGAGCTGCGGGAATGAAGCTGTGCGAGTTCAGCTGAAATCACACGATTTCACTCCCGTATGTCAGTCCTGATTTCAGCCGCGATTTCAGAGACATCTGTGCAGGTTTCTGCACAGATGTCAATGAAAATTGCAGCCCGAAATTGCAAAAAGTAGTACAGAAACGACTTTTTGAAATTCGTGCAGCGCCGTAGATGTGGCGTTGCACCGATTAGGACAGTGCCATTGACGGCAATTGCCGCTGATTTGACATGTCAAATCGCATGTCAAAATGCTCCAATGTGAACCAGGGCTAAAAGAGGTAAAGTTTCACTTTGCAAAGAATACTCAATCACACGCAAGGAAAATAACAACAGCATTTTTGCTTGTACATGATTGGATGATAGAAATCAGCAGTGATTCAGATTACATGCAGCCTGTTCATTCTGGGGTTTTGTCTTTTCTTATGCCCCGTACACACAATAGGATTTTCTGATGGAAAATGTGTGATAGGACCTTGTTGTCGGAAATTCCGACCGTGTGTGGACTCCATCACACATTTTCCATAGGAATTTGAGAACTTGCTATAAAATTTTCCGACAACAAAATCCGTAGTCGGAAATTCCGATCGTGTGTACACAAATCCGACGCACATTGCTCAGAAGTAATTAAGAGATGAAAGCTATTGGCTACTGCCCCGTTTATAGTCCCGACGTACGTGTTTTACGGCACCACGTTCAGAGCAATCGGATTTTCCGACAACTTTGTGTGACCGTGTGTATGCAAGACAAGTTTGAGCCAACATCTGTCGGAAAAAATCCATGGATTTTGTTGTCGGAATGTGCGATCAATGTCCGACCGTGTGTACAGGGCATTAGGAAAATGATACAAGCTTAGAAAAGAGAGAATGTAGAATCTCATGCTTACACAATTAAAGTTCATAATTGGTAGACATCTGAGCGGAAACTTTGGTTTAAATCAAGTATGTACGCTGTTCTTCCAAAAACTATATAAGTTATATACAAAGTGCAAATGCTACACAAAGTGATTCAATATATTGAAAGAACATATTGAAAAAACATACAGTGGTATACTCAATGACTACCCACTGTAAAAAGTGACAATAGTGCAATATATAAGAAATAAAACAATATAAAATAAAACATATATATATTGCTTGTGATAAATATATGTGCATAAAAATCAGGAATAAGTGAATGACGAAACATTGGTTTGCTATCTTTCTTATTATAGTTTGCAAGGGTGATCTGAAACACCGCTGGAGAATATGTAACTACCTACCTAACTGTGAAAGAATGAGTGGCTTGATTAAAGGCTGATATACCAGCTGGTCTCCCCTGAAACAATAAAAATCAATATACTGTGTTTCCGATTGACTTACTATAATATTTTCAAGGTAATTCATAAAATAGCCTCTGTGCTATTTTTAGTATGTAGTGAACTCTACTCTAAATGTTTATCCATATATCAATTGAATGGTGGCCTTTCAAGAATTTTAGCTATTTAAATAGATAGATATGTCACATGGTAGTGTTTAATACAATATCCCCGCTTATGATACAATGTCGATACAGGTCTTCAACTGACCAAGTAAACCCGTTTTGTACACAATAGTGTCACAAGGCTATGTCAGCATGGGTTCACGCCTTGTATTAGAATGATGAAAATGTTTAGGTCTCCATAATGCTTAAAGAGAGAGTGAAAAGTCAGAGAAGTAAGTATTAAAACCAAAGTTAGCTCAATATATATATATATATATATATATATATATATATATATATATATATTAGCCAGTATGGTAGACTAAATTTTTGGGAGGAGTCCGGGGGGGTATTTAACCACTTCCATACCAGGCACTTCCCCCTTCTTGCCCAGGACAATTTTTAGCTTTCAGCGCTGTTGCATTTTGAATGACAATTGCGCGGTCATACAACACTGTGCCCAAACTACATTTTTATCATTTTCTTCCCACAGATAGAGCTTTCTTTTGGTGGTATTTGATCACCTCTGCAGTTTTTAATTTCTGTGCTATAAACGAAAAAAAAACAAAAAAAAACTGATGGGCACTGATAGGCAGCAATGACGGCACTGATAGGCGACACTGATAGGTGCCACTGGATAGGCAGCACTGATGAGGAGCTACTGACAGGCATTACTGAGTGGCACTGATTGGCACTTTGATGGGGCACTGACAAGCATTACTGATGGGGCACTGATTGGCACTTTTTTGGGCACTGATCGGCACTGTTGTGGGCACTGACAGGTGTTTATTATGGGGACAGGCTGGCAGGTGTTGGGCACAGATTGGCAGCTGATTGGCACCTTTTGATGGGGGCTGTGCTGATAATCAATGTGCTGATTATCAGCACAGACCCCCCCCCCCCACCTCTGACTGGGAGAGACGCTGATCGTCTCTGTCAGCACGAACCACGGAAAGCCGTTTACCGACACTTCCTGGTTCACGCGCAGCTGTGATTGGTCACAGCTGATCACGTGATAAGAAGCCTCCATCAGAGGCTCCATACCATGATCAGAGTTGTGGTGTGTCAGACTGACACACAGCACCTCTGATCGCCACGCTGCGCGCCGGATGTGTGATCCTGATCACCTTATATGACTTCCGGACAGGATATCACAACCACTTTGCCGCCGTCATTCTGCTATATGGCGGGTGGCAAGTGGTTAAGCAGCCCACTCATCTGTGGTCTTTGTCAGTTCCTGTTCGCGATACTAAACGTCACTAGGCTAACTCTTCCCAGCTCACCTCATGTTCATGAGTCTGTGCATTCGATCACAAGTGTGTTGCGGCTTCTCCGTTTGTGGTTTTCATCAGCGGTTCTCGCTCACTGTTGCAGGTAGGGTTCAAACCTTTTCGTTCATGCGCAATGTTACGATTCGTCATGTTTCCTATCCTGCAAACTTGATTTGCAGGTTCCCTCTGCATGGTTTGTCATCCCACCGTCAAACATACAATTCATTCATTGATCCAAGCCTCCGAGCCACTGTCGGTCATTGTCCGATATCACTCGATACAGGCTTCATCACTCATAGGATTCACTAAGGATGAGCTCAGGCGTGTTCGCACACTCCACATGCAGAGCCCGCCAGGAAGTCGGCCCGGCGCTGCGCTAATCACAGGCAGTGAGACATTTCCCGAACTCTGCAGCCGTGCATCGGGAAAATGTCTCACTGCCTGTGATTAGCGCAGCGCTGTGCCAACTTCTTGGCGGGTTCTGCACGTAGAGTGTGCAAACACGCCGGAGCTCATCCTTAGGATTCAGGGTCGGTTCACACTAGGGCAACACGACTTACAGCGCGACTTAGCAAGGCGACTTGGAGGCAACTTCAACGCGACTTTGAGTGATTTACAACACAACTTCAAGTCGCCCCCAGGACAGGCGACTTTGCCTGTGGTCAATCAGAGCTAATCAGCTCTTGTGACATACAGTACTTGCAGGCGAGAATGTGTTTCCAGCGCGATCCCATCACGCTGGTTCTCAGCGACAGGGTACTGTACATCTCGCGCTGGCTGCATTAGGAAAAACACATTATCCTATTGCAGCGAGCGCGAGAGAGAATTCCCCTCCAAGAACATACCAGGCTCTTAGGTCTGGTATGGATGTTAAGGGGAACCCCCATGTCGAAAAACGGCATGGGGGTCCCCCCAAAATCCATACCAGACCCTTATCCAAGCACGCAGCCCGGCCCCCCACACTATGTGAATTAGTATGGGGTACATGGTACCCCTACCCATTCACCTGGGGGAAAAAAGTGTCAATAAAAAAACACACTATAGAGGTTTTTAAAGTAATTTATTAGGCAGCTCCGGGGGTCTTCTTCCGACTTCAGGGGTCTCTTCCGACTTCTCCGCTCTCTCTGGCCTCTTCTCCACTCTCTTCTCCCACTCTCTGGCCTCTTTTCCCGGTGTCCAGTTCTTTTCCAGCTCTCCAGTTCTTCTCCCGCTCTCCGGTTCTTCTGCCGGGCTCCTCCGCTATCTTCTGCTCTTTTGCCGCTCTCTTGCTAGCGGTGGCCCGGTCTTCTCTGTTGTCTTCCTCCTTCTTTTCTTCTTCCGATGTTGATACAACGCTCTCTCCCACTGTAATGTCGTGTGCGCGGTGCGCAACGACTTATATAGACATGGGGCGTGGTCACCAGGTGATGTCACCCCGTGACCCCGCCCCTTATGACGTCACAGTCCCATCATGCAGAAGAACCGGAGAGCGGGAGAAGAACCGGACACCGGGAGAAGAGGCCGGAGAGCGGGAGAAGAGAGTGGAGAAGAGGTCGGAGAGAGCGGAGAAATCGGAAGAGACCCCTGAAGTCGGAAGAAGACCCCCAGAGCTGCCTAATAAATTACTTTAAAAACCTGTGTAGTGTGTTTTTTTATTGACACTTTTTTCCCCCAGGTGAATGGGTAGGGGTAAAATGTACCCCATACTCATTCACATAGGGTGGGGGGCCGGGATCTGGGGGCCCCCTTATTAAAGGGGGCTGCCGGATTTCGATAAGCCCCCCGTCTGCAGACCCCGACAACCAACGGCCAGGGTTGTCGGGAAGAGGCCCTTGTCTTCATTAACATGGGGACAAGGTGCTTTCGGGTGGGGGGGCGGCAGGGCGGCCCCCTTCTCCAAAGCACCTCCCCCCCATGTTGAGGGCATGCGGCCTGGTACGGTTCAGGGGAGGGCGCTCGCTCGGCCCCACCCACCTTCCTGACCAGCCGGGTTGCGTGCTCGGATAAGGGTCTGGTATGGATTTTGGGGTGACCCCCATGCCATTTTTTCGACATAGGGGGTTTCCCTTAAAATCCATACCAGACCTAAGGGCCTGGTATGCTCTTGGAGAGGTACCCATGCCGTTTTTTAATTTAAAATTTGGCGTGGAGTTTCCCCTCTTGATCTTTTCTTTTTCCTGTAAAGTCGCTTCACTATAGATGAGGATCTGACTTGGAGGCGACTTCCATTGAATTTAATGGGTACAGGTCGCCTAGAAGTTGTCTTGAAGTAGTACAGGAACCGTTTCTGAAGTCGGAGCGACTTCAGTAGTGTACATTAAGACGGCTCTCATTGACTATAATGTAATTCCCAATGTCAAACGACTTGGGGCGACTTGAGGGCTGACAAGTCGGATCCCAAGTCGCAGCAGTGTGAACCGACACTTACTGTCTATGGGGTTGCCGTCTCATCCATTTGGAGATGAGCATGTGTTGTTTGCACGGGTTCTGTGTCTGATCGAGGTGGTAATTAGACCCAACTGGTGCCTTGTCTGCACTTTGATTTGCCTCGGGGGCTGGGTGGTTGGATGGGTGGATGTGTTCGGTTTTTAGAGTAAGGGGTGGTATACACTCTGCAACCGATTCGTATTGGATTCATTTTATACATCTTACTACCGATTCGTATCGGTTTTACGTCATAAATTTTTCATCCAATTTGTACCGGAGTCATCTCCCTTTGCAATCATATCCATACTTCCAGGTTTGGATTTTTTCATTCGTAGTTTTCATAGATCGAGTCTTGCTCAACTGTCGCAGGTAGAATTCCTATGTCATTTCTTCTTTTATTGTGCAGTCGTTGTTAGGTTCCCCCGTATCATCGAGGCCCTGCAACGGAACTTGCGAGACATTCATTAAGTCTCCGTGCGTGCAAGTGTCTTATTTAGCCTCGTGCAAACCACAAACTCATGGCTCAGTTTGTTGCGCACAAACCCCGAGCTGGTTCATATCAGTTACATTCGTACATTCCTTGTTCTTCGTCGTTACACGCTACAAAGTCGGTCCATTTCATTTAAACACTGTCTATCATTTCAGTTAATTTATTTTGTTATTTTAGTTTGTCCAGTCGTATCAGCCACTCGCCAATTTGCGTCGGCTTATTTTCAGTCATTTTATCTCATTTCATTCCATGCTCCACAGTCCGTTTCACTGTCAGCCACAATTTCGGCACACCGATTCATGCCTATGTCATAGCAATCATTCTATTCCGCAAACCCTGCACTCCGATTCGAATCCAGTCGCATCAGCGACGCACCGATTCATGTCGGCTCATTTTAGTCATCTCGTCTCACGCCATTCCATGCTTCACAGTCCGATTAGGCATCAGTCACAATAGCGGCACACCGATTCGTGTCTCTGTTATGGCAAATCATTTCATTCATTACATTTCCCATACCCTTCACTCCAATTCAAATCCAGTCGCATCAGCGACGCACCGATTCATATCGGCTCGATTTAGACCTTTTTTCGTCTCATTCCATTCCATGTTCCATAGTCCGGTTTGCTGTCAGTCGCAATTGCGGCACACTAATTCATGCTTCTGTCATGTCAATCATTTCATTCACTTCATACCCTACACTCCGATTCGAATCCAGTCACATCAATGACACACCGATTCGTGTCGGCTTGTTTTAGTCATTCCATCTCATTTTCATTCCATGCTCCATAGTCTGGTTCCTGATTTCCTGTCTCTGTCATGGCAATCATTTTCATTCATTTCATTTCATATACCCCACAGTCCGATTCAAATCCAGTCGCAGCAGCGATGTACCCATTCATGTCGGCTCGATTTAGTAATTTCGTCTCATTCTATTCCATGCTCCACAGTTTGGTTCATTGTCAGTCGCAATTGCCTCTGTCACGGCAATCATTCCATTAATTTCATACACCCTACACTCTGATCCGAATTAGTCGCTCTGCAGAACTTTGATTCCTGTCGACTTCATTCGGTCATTCCATACTCCACAGTCTGGTTCCTTGCCAGTCGTAATTGCGGCACACCGATTCGCACCACTGTCACTTCAATCATTTCAGATTGTCATATTTGCATACTATCTGCCAATTTCTCCTATAGATACGGCACTCGATTCGTGTCAGTTCATGTCAGTCATTTCGGTTCTTCTCATCTCATGTCATACGCTCTATAGTTTGGTTCGTTGCCGGTCGCTTCAGCGATACCATGATTCGCTTTAGTTTCAGATCATTGCATGTTATTTCACGTCATTTTTGGACACTCTACAGTACGGCCCACTCTTTGGTCCATTTCAAATCCAGTCGCAACCACGGCACATTGACTCACATTGCTTTCAGGTCGACTGTTTCAATTAATTTCATTCAATTTTGTATTTGCGACTATCTGGTTCGAAGCCAGTCACTGCAGCAGTACACCGGTACTCATCGGTTATGGTATAACATTCCAAACTTCCTTCATACACAGTCGCAAATAGCGACACTAGGACTTTAACTAGGTCCGTGCCATTCACATCTGTCCCTCGTTGTTTCATTTCGGTTTCTACACTTACAGTCCAATTCGAGTCTAGTCGCACGTTGTAGCTCGGATTCACATCAGTCGTCACCTCATACGTTCGTTCATTTCATTTCATACACTCTTCAGCCCGATTCGAGTCCTAGTCGCATCAGCAACTTAACGATTCGTACCGCTTTCACATACTTTCGTGGTCATGTCAGACACTCTCAGTCACAGTCGCTGTCATTCACGATCACAGCCCGTTCCTAAATACTCCAGTTTCCGCTACCCTCGTGGTTCACCTTCTGATAAGGTTTCTCTTGCAGTCATCACAAGCATATTTCAAATGGCATATTTCAAATGGATGCACAAAGCAAGGTCCATAAAGACATGGATGAGTGAGTTTTGAGGTGGAGGAACTTGACTGGCCTGCACAGAGTCCTGACCTTAACACGACAGAACACCTTTGAGATGAATTAGAGTGTAGACTGCGAGCCAGACCTTCACGTCCAACATCAGTGCCTGACATCACAAATGCGCTTTCTGGAAGAATGGTCCAACATTCCCACTGACACACTCCTAAACCTAAAAATGTGCGGTTTTGTTAATTGCTAAAAGCGGAGCTCCACCCAAAAGAGAAACTCTGCTTGTCTGACTCCCCCCCCCCTCCCCTATTGGGGGGAATGGGTACCTGGTTTTGACATGTATGTGCTCCCACTTCCGGGGAGAACTGAGCCAGAAGTTCGGTCCCCCCTCCTTCTCCCGAAGCTGGCCCATTCACAAGCGCACTGTGCTTTGTGCAGTAGGAAACTGGCTGTGAGACCGCAAGGCTTCACTGCCAGTTTCCCTTAGTCAACATGGCAGCACCAGCACCCGATAACAGATTGAAAAATCGGCTTGGGTGAGGACACCGCTGGATTCCTGGACAGGTAAGTGCCCTAATATTAAAAGTCAGCAGCTACAGTATTTGTAGCTGTTGACTTTTAATTTTTTCTGAAGGAGCCTGGAGCACCCCTATAAATACAGATAGTCTGACGGGAACACACCCCTCCTTCCTCCTCCTCTTCCTGAAGACTCGAAACTGAGGCAGCGCTGGAAGTTCAAAAACAGGAAGAGGACAGGCATCCCTGCAGTGAAGATTCCTCCAGGATCCAGGTGTCTGCACAACATGGGACCTACTTCATTACAGGTAAGTAATGTAACTAGAGCTGTAAGGATTTTTTTTTCTCTTGTAAGCAGTTTTTTTTTACATTTTCCGTATATCGAAAAAGTCACTTTAAAAGGGTGAAGACATCTAGGTCATATTTTAATGCCCTCGTGGCCAATATACCCCCAGAATCAATGGTTTATAGTACAGATAAAACTTTGTACTTGTTAGGTCTTGTCAGCCCCGAATGCATGAGCGACACAAATATCTATGTGGGCAAACTGATGAAAATGATTCCAGCTGTGCCCATGGCCCTAATTGCCTACTGGTCATCTATCCTCATAGAAGACACCACTGGATATTGGCCAAAATATTCCCCTAGTCTGGCTGAGTTTCTTGCTGAATGGCTTGGCAGTAATGAAACCCAAAACCTTCCAGTCCAATGCTTGTAGAGACAATGGGAATATCTGAAACAGTTTATTCAGCTTTCTTTTTTCATCCAGCATCCATCCATTGTGCACTGCATAGCAGGAGAATTGAAAAAGAGATAAACGAAATCCTGAATAAAAGGTCAATGCTTTATATGTCAGAACGGTAGCGGATGTGTAGAATTAATACCAAAAAAAAAAAACACGAGTTAATAGCTTGGTTCATTACTTTAGTGAATGAGAGATGTTGATAAATAACCTTCTCTGATGTATTCTGGGTATGAGAGCTTCAAAGCCAGAGAGCTCTTTCACTTGTTTAGTCTGAAATTAACTTTTGAAAAAAAAGACTTTTAATATCCAAACTGCTGTTTTAGCGAAAAAGTGACCAATGGATAACAAACAATGTGCTTAGTACGCTTAAAAATGCAGAAGCTGTCTGTCCCTGCTGCCCAGCATTATGAGGGTGGCTCCCTACAACAGACCATACACCCCCAGGCCTTTGAGCCTCATAACGCTACACGGTCAACTACAGCAGTAGTACATCCAATTACTATGCTCCCGCTGTGCGTTAGGACCTGCTGAAACAGAAACTATCCACTTGCCGACCGCTGCACGCCGATATACGTCGGCACAATGGCAGCGGTGGGCAAATGGGCATACCTGTACGCCCCCTTTAATTGGCGGGGCTAGTGGGCACGCACGTGCGTCCTCTGCGTACAGCGCGACCGTGCCCGCGGGTCCCGTGGACTTGATGTCCTCCGGTGATCGTGTCACAGAGCCGCAGAACGGGGAGATGCCTATGTAAATAAGGTATTTTCCCATTCTGCCTAGTGACATGACAGGGATCTACTGCTCCCTTTAATCGGGAGCAGTGATCGCTGGCATGTTAGTGGTAGCCCATCCCCCCCACAGTTAGAATCACTCCCTAGGACACACTTAACCCCTTCATCACCCCCTAGTGTTTAACCCCTTCCCTGCCAGTGTCCTTTACACAGTAATAAGTGCATTTTTATAGCACTGATCGCTGTATAAATGACAATGGTCCCAAAATAGTGTCAAAGTGTCCGCTGTGTCCGACATAATGTTGCAATCACGCTTATTGCAATTTTTTTTACCAAAAATATGTAGAATAGATATCGGCCTAAACTGAGGAAAAAAATGTTTTTTATATATTTTTGGGGGGATATTTATTATAGCAAAAAGTAAAAAATATTGCTTTTTTTTCAAAATTGTCGCTTTTGTTGTTTATAGCCCAAAAACTTAAAAACGCAGAGGTGACCAAATACCACCAAAAGAAAGCTCTATTTGTGGGGAAAAAAAAGACGTCAATTTTGTTTTGGTGTAATGGTGTTCCATGAAGATTTCCCTTTACTTCCTGTTCAGGAGAGGTAACAGAACGCAAGAAAAAATCCCTACAAAGTGAGGTAAATTCCCCTCTTATAGGGCGTACACACGGTCGGACTTTGTTCGGACATTCCGACAACAAAATCCATGGATTTTTTCCAACGGATGTTGGCTCAAACTTGTCTTGCATACACACGGTCACACAAAGTTGTCGGAAAATCCGATCGCTCTGAACGCGGTGACGTAAAACACGCACGTCGGGACTATAAACAGGGCAGTGGCCAATAGCTTTCGTCTCTTTATTTATTCTGAGCATGCATGGCACTTTGTCCGTCGGATTTGTGTACACACGATCGGAATTTCCGACAACGGATTTTGTTGTCGGAAAATTTTATCTCCTGCTCTCCAACTTTGTGTGTCGGAAAATCCGATGGAAAATGTCCGATGGAGCCCACACACGGTCGGAATTTCCGACAACACGCTCCGATCGGACATTTTCCATCGGAAAATCCGACCGTGTGTACGGGGCAATAGACAGGTGTCACAGGAACAGTCCTTCCCATTGGTAGATTTATCTTCCTCTTGTACTGGGGGATATATACATTTTTGTATCTCCCTCCACTGTTTGGCTATACATACACTTTAGTCCAACCTTTCTCAACCTTTTTACCTAGAGGAACACTTGCAATAATCCTCAGGTCTCAGGCAATCTGGTTAAAATTATACAGTTGTTGCTACATTAGATCATGCAATACCCAAAATATTTGGCACGCGATGTGGATTATTTTTCAAAATCTCCCTGCTCTTGTACACTGTCTGCTTTCGGGGGCACGCAGGGGGGTCAAATTGGGACCAGCAGCTATGTGCATCCCAACAGACATTAATAGGACTGCCTGCATGCGGATGCATGAAACATCTGTGCATCCCGTTCAGGAAAAGACGGCTCTTCGCACAGGTGTACAGATAGGTACACCAGTACGAATGAGGCCATAGCGTGAACGGGCCTTGAAACGTGATGTGATGAGCTCTTCCCTCTGTCGCTTCTTCCTGCTATCAGCATGCTTCTTGTCTGCACAGATTGGCTCCTCATGCTGCTTTTACCTCCCACATTCCAGCCCTCTACAGATGTATGGTGTGAAAGAAGCACAGAGAAAATGATTATACAGGATTTCACGAGGACACGTGACGTAACGCGTAGGATTCACATTAGCTGAAGCAACCGGAAGATAGTACCCTGTGACCCAGTTGTTTTTGTTGCGGACCAGAAGTTTCATATTAGGTGACGGCGCCACGCCGTCTTGTACTGTGCTATGCTCCTTGCAATGCCCTGTACAGCGCTTTTTACTTAATAAATTTGGATTTTACTACTAAACGATTGGAGGCCCCCCTTTTTTTTCCTTTCCCTGTCTATATGGATATCCGGCTCTTGATGCAAGCCTGACTCAGCCCTACAACCGACATCCACCTACCGGAGGCAATCAATGGTCCTTACTGCCATCTAGCAACATCGACTACTAAGGCATTTATCTATGCCTTTTGAGGTAAGGGCTCTGTGAGCACATCCTTATACCCACTTATCCCCCACGGGATCACTTTGATTCTCAGCTTAGAATTTCCCATGTAGCAACCAAGCACTATAATTTCATTGTTTCACATGTTATTTATTTTTTATATTTTTCATTGTGACATGTTGCTGTCAGCAGTGTTCTGCGCGAAATCACTTTGTTGTTTATTCATAGGATTTATATAGTGCCAACTAGGGATGAGCCGAACACCCCCCGGTTCGGTTCGCACCAGAACCCGCGAACGGACCGAAAGTTCGCACGAACGTTAGAACCCCATTGACGTCTATGGGACTCGAATGTTCGAAATCAAAAGCGCTCATTTTAAAGGCTAATTTGCATGGTATTGTCCTAAAAAGGGTTTGGGGACCCGGGTCCTACCCCAGGGGACATGTATCAATGCAAAAAAAACTTTTAAAAACGGCCGTTTTTTCGGGAGCAGTGATTTTAATGATGCTTAAAGTAAAAAAAAAAAAGTGAAATATTCCTTTAAATATCATACCTGGGGGGTGTCTATAGTATGCCTGTAAAGTGACGCGTGTTTCCCATGTTTAGAACAGTCCCTGCACCAAATGTCATTTTTAAAGGAAAAAATCTCATTTAAAACTGCTTGCGGGTTTAATGTAATGTCGGGTCCTGGCAATATGGATGAAAATCAGTGAGACAAACGGCATGGGTACCCCCCAGTCCATTACCAGGCCCTTTGGGTCTTGTATGGATATTAAGGGGAACCCCGCACCCAAATTAAAATAAGGAAAGGTGTGGGGCCACCAGGCCCTATATACTCTGAACAGCAGTATACAGGCGGTGCAAACAAGACAGGGACTGTAGGTTTGTTGTTAAGTAGAATCTGTTTGTAATTTTGAACATTTTTAACGTGTTTAGCTCCAGCCAAAAAATCTTTTCTAAGCTTTTTGGAAAACATAGGGAAGGGTTATCACCCCTGTGACATTTGTTTTGCTGTCTTTCCTCCTCTTCAGAAGATTTCACCTCACTTTTTTGTCCCAATGAAAAATGTTTTTCGAAAATTTGGGTTTTTTTGTGGAACAAGGATTGGAAAGCATCAGTGGAAAGGAGAAATTGTTTTCCCATATTAACTCTTACAGGAGAGAATTTCCCTTCCTAGGGGTAGATTTCATCTCACTTCCTGTTGTCTCCTTCCGTTTGCAAGTAGGAGTCGTTTGTAAGTTAGATGTTTGAAAGTAGGGTCCTGCCCTATATACTCAGCAGAAATTTGGGCCTTAGGTGTTGCTGTGGCCACAACACTGTAAGCCCTCACAGGGCCCTGCTGTGAAATATTAGATCAAGAATTGTAATTACATGCCCCTGTTGAACAGGAGCTGAAAAATTGGGCCTTAGGCACTGGTGCTGGTGCCACAACACTGGAGCTAGGGAAGGAGTCACTGATGACATTGAGCTGAGGGAAGAGGCCGCTGCTTTGCCAGACAAAGCACCCTGGGCATGGGTGAGAGAGGATGAGGAGGATGAGGACGGCTTGGTCATCCACTCGACCAAGTCTTCCGCATGTTGCGGCTCAACACGGCCAGCTGCCGAAAAAAAGGCCAAGCGTGTCCCATGGCCACGTGCTGATGAGGATGCACCGTCTTCACGACCAGCACTAGACACAGAGCCTGCTTGCCCTCTCTTATTGGCTTGTGACTGTCTGCCTCCCCTTCTTGGCCTTCCAGACATACTAATGGCCTGTAGCTGCACTAAGCTGGGATAGAACACCTGTAATTTTCTTCAGGTAGCTTTATATACTGTAACCAGACAAGCCTGCCTGTCAGTAGGAAGATAACAGGAACGGATCTAGCTGAACACTGTGAGCAGGACGCACTGCACTAAATGTAAATAGTCTAGAAGATAACAGGAACGGATCTAGCTGAACACTGTGAGCAGGACGCACTGCACTAAATGTAAATAGTCTAGAAGATAACAGGAACGGATCTAGCTGAACACTGTGAGCAGGACGCACTGCACTAAATGTAAATAGTCTAGAAGATAACAGGAACGGATCTAGCTGAACACTGTGAGCAGGACGCACTGCACTAAATGTAAATAGTCTAGAAGATAACAGGAACGGATCTAGCTGAACACTGTGAGCAGGACGCACTGCACTAAATGTAAATAGCAGGAACGGATCTAGCTGAACACTGTGAGCAGGACGCACTGCACTAAATGTAAATAGCAGGAACGGATCTAGCTGAACACTGTGAGCAGGACGCACTGCACTAAATGTAAATAGCAGGAACGGATCTAGCTGAACACTGTGAGCAGGATGCACTGTACTAAATGTAAATAGTCTAGCTGCCTGACCGTGGTACTAATAGGATCAAATAGAACACCTGTAATTTTCTTCAGGTAGCTTTATATACTGTAACCAGACAAGCCTGCCTGTCAGTAGGAAGATAACAGGAACGGATCTAGCTGAACACTGTGAGCAGGACGCACTGTACTAAATGTAAATAGTCTAGAAGATAACAGGAACGGATCTAGCTGAACACTGTGAGCAGGACGCACTGCACTAAATGTAAATAGCAGGAACGGATCTAGCTGAACACTGTGAGCAGGACGCACTGCACTAAATGTAAATAGTCTAGAAGATAACAGGAACGGATCTAGCTGAACACTGTGAGCAGGACGCACTGCACTAAATGTAAATAGCAGGAACGGATCTAGCTGAACACTGTGAGCAGGACGCACTGCACTAAATGTAAATAACAGGAACGGATCTAGCTGAACACTGTGAGCAGGACGCACTGCACTAAATGTAAATAGCAGGAACGGATCTAGCTGAACACTGTGAGCAGGACGCACTGCACTAAATGTAAATAGCAGGAACGGATCTAGCTGAACACTGTGAGCAGGACGCACTGCACTAAATGTAAATTGCAGGAACGGATCTAGCTGAACACTGTGAGCAGGACGCACTGCACTAAATGTAAATAGCAGGAACGGATCTAGCTGAACACTGTGAGCAGGACGCACTGCACTAAATGTAAATAGCAGGAACGGATCTAGCTGAACACTGTGAGCAGGACGCACTGCACTAAATGTAAATTGCAGGAACGGATCTAGCTGAACACTGTGAGCAGGACGCACTGCACTAAATGTGAATAGCAGGAACGGATCTAGCTGAACACTGTGAGCAGGACGCACTGCATTAAATGTAAATAGTCTAGATAGAAGATAACAGGAACGGATCTAGCTAAACTGAATACAGTGTATATATATATATGCAACACCTGGGATGCATATATATACACAATACACTGTAAGTGCAGCTAACTGACTGACTGTTCTGCCTAATCTATCTAACTCAAATCAAATGACACTGTCTCTCTCTCTCTCTATCTCTCAGCACACCGGAACACACACTACACAGGGCCGCCGTGCAGGCGGCCTTATATAGTGTGGGGTGTGTACTAAATCCCCTGAGCCATAATTGGCCAAAGCCACCCTGGCTTTGGCCAATTACAGCTCTCTCTACTGACGGCGCTGTGATTGGCCAAGCATGCGGGTCATAGTGCATGCTTGGCCAATCATCAGCCAGCAATGCACTGCGATGCCGCAGTGAATTATGGGCCGTGACGCGCCACACGAATTTGGCGCGAACGGCCCATAAAGTTCGGAATTCGGCGAACGGGCGAACAGCCGATGTTCGAGTCGAACATGGGTTCGACTCGAACACGAAGCTCATCCCTAGTGCCAACAGTTTACGTAGCGCTTTACAACTTGAGGGTAGACAGTACAAATACAATACACTTTAATACAGTAGGAATCAGAGGGCCCTGCTCCTTAGAGCTTACAATCTAAGAGGGAAGGTCAAGAGATACAAGAGGTAATAACTGTGGGTGATGTGCTGATTGAGAAGATAAATGTACAGTTGTTAGGTGGGGGCCAGATATTCTTCCCTGAAGAGATGAGTTTTCAGGGATCGTCTGAAAGTGGATAAAGTAGGAAAAAATCGGACAGATTGGAGTAGAGCATTCCAGAAGATGGGAGAGGCTCTGGAGAAGTCCTGAAGGTGAGAGGCGAGCATGGGATGAGGTGACAAGGGAGTTTGAGAGCGGGAGGTCTTGGGAGGAGTGAAGAGAACAATTAGGTTGGTAAATAGCTGTTTTCTATACGCCCTGCCGCCAAGCCTGTGTTGGTCTATGCAGAGCAACTCAGCTCAACTGACATGGTGTAAACAAGACCTTAGGAGAAGACAGGAGGATGTTGGCTTGGGGTCTTTTGAATTATGAAGGGACATATTTTAGACATATTTCTTGTGTCCTGTGGTTTGGGAGGCAAAGTAGTTATATTATAATTTATTAAAGTGGAAGAAAATCCTAAGCCTCACTATTCTTAAACATTTCCCTCCACTAACTCCTACCTAACCTGTATATAAAAAGGATCTGTATACTTACCCATTTTTATCCACTCAATTCTAGTCATGTGATCCTACAAGGAGTGCGTGAAAGTGAATGGGACATCTGGGAGCCGTGATGTCACCTGTAATAATCCTGTATAACAGTGGTCATCAACCCTGTCCTCAGGGCCCACTAACAGGCCAGGTTTTATGTATTACCTTGGGGAGATGCAGACTAGAATACTGCAATCACTGAGCAGCAAATGATATCACCTGTGATGGATTTCAGTTATCTTGCAAACCTGGCCTGTTAGTGGGCCCTGAGGACAGGGTTGATGACCGCTGCTGTATAATAATAATAATAATAGGCTTACATAGCCCATCCATTGATCGGCCCTCTCTCCTCTCCTCAGGAGCAGCTGCCACAGGGGAGCCGAAACTGCAGGATCATGGAGTAGACTGAAAATAGGTAAGTACACCAATCTGATTTTTTTTATAAAAGTTAGGCAGCATAGGTGAGAGGAGAGAACATTTTTAAGAAAAATGTTAGGGATTGCTTCCACTTTAACAAGTTCAGACATCCATGAGTATATCATAACAGGAAGAGGAACTTGAAGAGAGTATAGAAAATATAATCCATGTATGTAGTAAGTAAGGCATTGCAGGCTTACCAGAGAGTGAAATGAGCAGGCTGCTATAGAGATAGCCAAGACAGCTTCTCTACCAATCTTGTTGGGTCCTGTAGTCTGGGAGGCAGAGTAGTCATAGAGTACCTTATTAACAAGTTCAAGGCATCCATGAGTATATCATTACAAAAACAGGAACTGGAACAAACATGAGTATAGAAAGTATTCTATATGTAACAATTGTAAATTGTGACATCTACAGGCCAGAGGTATGAACAGCACAAAATTACACAAGTGGAAGAGAGATAAGCTATCCCTGATATAGGTGTCCATTTATGAAGCAGTGAAATCTATTCACTGCTTCCTTCTCTGGCATTCACAGTGAAGATCTTTCTCCTCTGTGTGCCAGTTTATGAAGCTTTGTAGATCGCTTCACCTTTGGAGGAGTGAAGTGATCTACAAACACTTCAAACAGTGGAGAACGGCCCCTGATACTGGAATCTTGTGAGACTTTACGAGATTACAGCACCAGAAATTCACTGAAACACTGAGATGTCAGTTTATTAAGCGGTGATAAATTATCACCGCTCAATACACGGACAGACGGCATGGATTAATGTTAATAAAATAATGAGACCTCCTACATTATATACATATGTATACACACACACACACTATATATATACATGTATATACATATACACATTATATATATATATATGTATATATATGTATACACATAAATATGACAGGGGGACATGCTTACAGTTTTGGGGGGTCTGAACGAGGCATAAGGAAGTTAAAAATCTTCCTCCTTCCCCCTCAGATCCCCCCAGATTTCCTCTTCACTCCCCGATTCACCACCTCTGAGCTGGTGAACCTGGGAGTGTGAATTCTGACTCAGATTGCCAGTGAAGCAGTGAGATCACCGCTTCATAAACTGGCCGTTACTATGTCATTCAATGAGGATTCTCCATGTGTAGAGATAATCGGCGGGAGAACAAGTTCAAACACTTCTCCCCCGATTATCACTGTTTCAAAAACTGTTTATGGACTGTGATCAGCGGCGATCCTCGGGATCACCGCTGATCACTGCTTCATAAACGGACACCTGTGATCAGCGGCGATCCTCGGGATCACCGCTGATCACTGCTTCATAAATGGACACCTGTGATCAGCGGCGATCCTCGGGATCGCCGCTGATCACTGCTTCATAAATGGACACCATAGAGAGTAAAGGTGCACTGTGACAGCAAAGCAGCAAATGTGTGAGGTAGGTAGAATGACAACATTATTTACAATTATTTATTTATTTTTTATGACTAGTGTAGCCCTCTTTTTTTGGGGGGAGAGGGTTTATGAGAAATGGCCCTCTCCAAACAGGTTATTCCGCTAATCCTGTTGGTAAATAAGAGACCCGAAACCTTCACTAAGTGGAAGAATGTGTTTATTAATAAAGTTGGCAGTTACTCCACTCAGGTCAGGGCCCCTGTGAATAAAGGGGATATCCTTCCTGGGAGATTAACCAATAATTGAATCAAAGTAATTGCGAGTAAAGGAACTACCGCAACCAGCATATAACATTAACTATAAGTAAACTGATGTATGCCAGTATGGAAATAATGCAAGCTTTATATACAGAAAATATTAAAAGTACAAACATCCAGTGTACAAACAGGTATTATCAGGAGTCCTGGTGGAATTGTGCACATATATCCAGGTATATATAGGTATTAATAAAGATACTGACAGATGAATGTTGCAGCAAAGTCTAGTTGCAGAGGTCCCTGGGGATGATGTCTGTCTTGATGTCTGGGACATTAAAGAGGAAGTAAATGCTGGTGTGTGTATATATATATAATTTTTTTTTTTTTTTTTTTTTTTTTTTTTTTTACTTCCCTGCAAAGTAAGCACATTATGTGACACCTACCTGCAAACGAAGCCCGCGTTGTCCCCACTGGAGGCCGCATCCATCTTGGCTCGTCTTTCTTCCGGGGCCACGGACTCCGACTATCACTCCCATGCATACGCACGGGAGCCGTAGATCACAGCATTGACTTCTGGGTGGCCGTGCCTTCAGAGCGCATGCACCGATGACATCATCAGCGCAGTATACAGTAAATATCTTCTGAATGGCACACGTTTAGGGGATATTTACAGTACCTATAGGTAAGCCTTATTCTAAGCTTACCTATAGGTATAATGACTACAGGAAGGTTTACAACCTCTTATCAGCAGTCATGGGGGGTTCCTCCAAACTCCAACCAACATGGAAAGTGACTTCTCACTGGCAGGAACTGTGGTGCAACACTAGAACTCAGAGTCAGCCTGTCTGCACTTTAGTCTCTCCCTAGTAGTTCATTCACCTCTGAAGAGAACTTTGAAGCAACAGTCTAAATACATGAAAGACGATGGGAATGCATTGCACCTAATGCCACGAGAGTTCAGGGTTTCCAACACTGGAGGATGGATGAAGGTGTCACAAACAGAGGACAGGTCAAAGAGAAAAAAGAATGACAAAATGATCTGCTATAGTGAGCACAATTTCAGTTGAATGTGAAGGAAAGAACAACATTTCAATCAGTGTGCCTGGAGGCGAACTCTGAATGACGGTGGGCAAATTTAAATTCCTGTCACAACTGGGAGCCTGCTTTTACGGTAAAGATGAACTTTAGGTAGGATGTTTATTGAATAGCTACAGCTTAGGCTAATTTACCTATGCATATATCATACCTTTTGAGCCTCTGGATAAGCTGACAATTACTGTAGTAGTCGGTGCTACTACAGTGATGGCCGCAATCTTCTGGGCCCTGTGCCACTCCATACTGACCACATGGGGTTGGTCGCTCACTCCACCTTGCCCATTCAAAAAATGCCTCGTATTTCTTCTCAATGAATTTAAGGTGTTCTCTGATTGGACAAGGTGGAGGGGCAGTGACTTGCAGTGCTGTGCAAGCAACCCTCTATGGTCAGTATGTAGTGGGGTAGTCACTCGGTCCAGGACCTGGAAGATCCCAGGAAGATCACTGTAATGGCAGTGATTTTCAGCTTCCATGCTGGACCCTTTGGTATGAGATATGCATTCTTGCATTGGTCCATGTGTAATTATGCAATTAAATGTGAATATGGGCGTGACTGCGCTAACTTCAAGTGGGATAAGAAAAAGCAGCTACAAAAATGTGACAAACATATAAAGCATAAATGGTGAATGGTGTAGCGCTAATACATGTACACATCAATATTCAAATGAAACCGTGCAAAAGGTCAAGCATATGCCCCAGTTGAAGGCCTTTTTGGTCAAAACGCGTCAGCCACGATTATCGCTCCTCACGTTGCCCAAAAACTTTTAACTTGTGATCACAGTTTTTTTATTGTTGTATGCCGGTTTTTATAAATAAAAAAACATACTTTTTTGATCTTCACTATTGAAAGTATTCCCTTTTTTCATACTACCCGGATGAGAGATTGCCCTGCTGTCCAGTAGGGTTCTGACCTTTTGGATCCAGTTCTGGTGTCTTTCCCATCTGAGGTCAGTTTGGTGGCCATCCCTAACGTTGGTGGAGGCTGTGGATCGTTTGGAGTTTTGTATGTCCGCTGATTCCGGCACCCATGCCTATATGACTCTTTGTCGCTGACACTTGAGTCCACCAGTTCTGGTAAGAAGCATAGATACCTCTTCCTTCTATTGACCAAGCACCATCTTGATATTTTCCTAGTTGGACAGTGTCAACACAATACGTCCTTGTTCTTACCATGCTTTTGTGGATGACATATGGGCCATCTATAGCAGATTCAGTTTATTCATTGAACTTTTTCACATTTGTCCTTATATATTTGTCACTTGAACACTTGACCTTTTGCACGATTTCATTTGAATATCGATGTGTACATGTATGAGTGCTACAACATTCACCATTGAAGTTTTCCTGGTTGGACAGTGTCAACACAATACGTCCTTGTTCTTACCATCCTTTTGTGGATGACATATGGGCCATCGATAACAGATTCAGTTTATTTATTGGACTTTTTTCACATTGTCCTTATATACTTGTCACTTGAACACTTGACCTTTTGCACGGTTTCATTTGACTATTGATGTGTACATGTATTAGCGCTACAACATTCACCAAGTATGCAATTAAAGCCAAGCACCGAGCAAACAAAATTGAGGTTCATTTTGGAGACACATAGCACTGGGTGCTGGAATGTTCATTTTGATTTATTTATTTATTTATTTGAATCCAGTCTATGCATGAACTTTTGTTATTTTTTCACAAAGAAAGTGTTGTGCTTCACTGTATTGTACAAGTATGTTATAGGGAACATAATATAATTAGACATGTCAATTCCTAAGCAGTACCTTGAACAATTCTACCTTTTTCCTCGAAATACTTTTGCAATGCACTTTCTGATAGATATATATATATATATATATATATATATATATATATATATATATATCTGTTTCATAGACACCTTCCTGGAGCCTCATACTGTATATGTATATCTGCTGTGCGAGATCATCTAAGGTACTACTGTCTCTGACTGCTAGTCTCACCAGCTTTGGAGTGGAATTTTGTAATGTCACTACTGTGCTGCTCCCTGCTTTCCTTCTTTCCCTTCTGTGGGTCTGTGCTTCCTTGATCTCACCTGCTGTTATCAGTCTTTAGACCATCTGTCATCGGCTCTGACATGAGGAAGAAAAGCTTTGCTCCTCTACCAAGAAGGCCACCTCCACTCTGAGACACAGTGCAGTCAAGCCACGGTAGTGCATGAACATGGTAGTCAGTAATGGGGAAAAGGTCATCTTCAGACCGACCACTGTTACTAGTCCATTGCCCTGCTTGCCTTTTTCCTTTGGCAGAGCTTTCACAGTTCAGGTCCTCTTGAAAGCAGAACTACACTGCATCTGAGCACCAAATTAATTATTTTTTTATGTTTAAAGCAAAATCCCCCATCCTTCCATCTCTATGCTTTATATTGTTGAGAAATCACTTTGAAAAACATCCACTAGCATTTCTGGTCATGGCCATCTTGAGTAAGGGCAGATGATTCATGTAGCAGACAGGTGTCAAACACAAGGCCCACGGGCCGAATCCGGCCCTCCAGGCCATTTCATGCGGCCCTCGCACCTCTCCTGCAGCTGCAGGAGAGCTCCAGACCTCCTCTGTTCCTCCTCCAGGCCCCTACTTTCTGCATTCAAGTAATGCATCCAGCTTCTTCCCAGCAGCAGCATAAGGAAGGAGGGTGCACTGTGATGTTAGGGAGAGTAGGGGACTCAACTTCTGATGGTGGGGTGGCTCTTGACATCTAATCTTACAGATACAACCGGCCCTTTTGAGGACAATCATAATGCTGATGCAGCCCATGATGAAATTGAGTTTGACACCCCTGATGTAGCATTTACTTCCTCAATCCATCTGCCCTTAGTTGGACATGCAAGCAGAAGGGTGTGCTTAGCTGAGAAAACCTTTCCTCCTCTCTTGAAAACTACTAGGATAGATGGCATCACTTACCTAGGCTTGGAAACCAGGAAGTAACTGAAGAACTGTAAAAAAAAGTTTAAAATAAGTAAATATACTTTCATATCTATTTACTAATGCTAGCAGCATGAGGATTACAAATAGTCAATGTTGACTAAAAGAATGAAGTTCCGTTTTAAGTGCAAGTCTTCTATACTGTATACTGATGAATGTCTTCAATGTTCTATTCAAAGTTAGTATCAGGCAACGGAGGTGCAAGAACACAAAACCTCATTAGATTGTTTGCAGAGCTGAATACCTGGAGAGTAACAAAGCATTTCATTTTAACCATTCCACCTTGACATTGTGTTTTAGTCAATTTGATTCCATCAAGCAAGACAACAATGCTTTGACTTCCTATAAACCTGACCTGGAATTGACATGACCGCAGACAGGAAGAAAGAGCTGTCCCTATATAGATTATTGCAGATAACGCTGTACACTTTACAAAAATGTCAAATGCAGGAGAGGTTTGGAAAAACCTGCCAATGAATTCATATGTCTCATTGTCTGAATATTTTGTTTAATTAAAGGCACAGTAGATGGAACATAAAATTTAATTTGGAAATAGGGGGAAATCCAAGAACACATTTATTTAAAGTGTATGGAAACCCTAAATCTATATTTCAGAACAGCTTTCTGAAAGCTGAAATCCAAACAGCTAAGTACACAGATAATACAGTATATATTGTGTGTGTGTGTATATGTATTTGTGTGTATATTTATATATATATATATATATATATATATATATATATATATATATATATATATATATATGTATGTATATATATATATATATATATATATATATATATATATATATATATATATACTGTGTGTGTGTGTATTGCCCCGTACACACGATTGGACATTCCGACAACAAAATCCATGGATTTTTTCCGACGGATGTTGGCTCAAACTTGTCATGCATACACACAGTCACACAAATCTTGTCGGAAATTCCAAAGGTCAAGAACGCGGTGACGTACAACATGTGTGACGAGCCGAGAAAAATGAAGTTCAATAGCCAGTGTGACTCTTCTGCTTGATTTTGAGCATGCGTGGAACTTTGTGCATCGGAATTGTCTACACACGATCAGAATTTACTACAACGGATTTTGTTGTCGGAAAATTTGAGATCTCAAATTTTGTGTGACGGCAATTCTGATGGAAAATGTCTGATGGAGCCTACACATGGGTGGAATTTCCGACAACAAGCTCCCATCGAACATTTTCCGTCGGAAAATCCGACCGTGTGTACGGGGCATAAGTGTGTGTGTGTGTATGTATATGTACAGTACATGTAGATATATATATATGTGTGTGTGTTTGCGTGTATATATGTATGTATATATGTATATGTGTGTGTATGTATATATATATATATATATATATATATATATATATATATATTTCTGTATATACAGCTATTTACCTGACAAATAATTTTTTCATTTCTATCCATTCAGTCCTAAGATTTTCATAGCTCTACCACACAACTCAGGGCAGGAGACCTGATTTCAGAAACAGTAGCTCAAAAACATGTACAGGTCACCTCCCAATTACCATCTTGTGGCTGTTCAGTAAAACGAGAAGCAGCATACTCATGAGCTCAACTGTCTGTAACTCTTGCTCTCTCCTTCCATCAGCATGCTCCTTCCAACTGATTGACAACTTGTGCTGCTTTTCCTGCAGTCTTCTTCTGAAAGCACACTGAGCTGTACATGCACAGCTCAGTATGCATTCCTGACACACTCCAGCTATGCTGGAATGACTGACTCCCATACACATGCACAGGATGATGTCACTCCCCACAGGCCAATCAATAGAATAAAAACATGGCAGCTGGAAGTATGAGTATTTTTTAGAGTGTAACTAAGCTTTAAGCAAATTATTTTTTAGGAAAGTGTTGGACCGTACAACTTTTTTTTCATATCAGACATTTTTGGACAGATAATCTATCTTATTATCAATCATGTAGTCACTGCAGAACTCCAACTTGTTGAAGTCCAAATCTGTTGAACAGGATTACACAGCAGGGTGTTAATAACAGGAGGTTGTAAATAAGGATTAAGCTCCTGGGAGAATGTTCTGGTATAGCCTCCTGCTGTGGTTTATAGTTAGTAGAAGCACCCCCAGACCCCCTGTGGAGATGAAGATAAGAATACCCTATGAGCTGTCACTGAGAAATCAAATGGCAAGCTGTGGCCTAAATGTTGACTTAAAGGAATTTGCCTGCAGTGTGATGAAGCCATCTGCTGGAGGATATCAATAAATGGGGCAGAATCCATGAAAATTATGGGTTGGATAGAAGACTTTCAAGGGATGAGTGAGGGATGGAGATATGGCTGGTGTTCGATATGCATGTGTGTTATAAATGGCGAATCAAGCCATTTTGTCTTTCTGTTGTTTTTGGTGCCCAGCCACGGTACCAAACTTGAGGATGGACCTACATAAAGTATTAACTTTGCTCTTTACTATTAATTACCTATTTTCTGAAAGGGTTCATTTATTTCTTCTAAATTGGGCCACTCCCTGTCAGGAAGTGAATGTTCTACCCCTTCTAGCAAATTCTGTTATATAGGGCAGATGGAGTTTAGGTTGGTGGTGAAGTCGATTTCCAGAAAAGCACAATGGAGGGAAGAGTTAGTGAAGCAATGTTTGCTGACCTATTGGCTGGCCTGAAGGCAACAACAACCTGAAGATTATACCAGAAGATATGGGTGTAAGGTCTTAAATAGAAAACATGAAATACTAATAAAGTGCCTTTTTATATACTGTATACCATGATCTGAAAAAAAGTGTTATTCTTATGCTTCAAGTAAAGAAGAAGAACTTGGCTTCTGGCTGGAGTTGCTGTCCTTCATAGAGGATGCCCAAGTATTTAAGTGTCAATGAAGTGAGTCTGGACACAGTTGAGCCACAGGTAGCCATGGTATGGAGAACATTCTCGTAATATGCTGGAATGGAAATAGTGTCAGGATTCTGAAAAAGAAGATACATGGTGTAAACCTGATCAGGTGAAAAGATGATGGTAGCTAAGAGAAGAGGTCACCTGCCTGTTGGTGAAAAGAGGACCCTTCTAAGAAACATACATCAGGTGACATGAGCCCCCATGTTTCATGGGTACTCAGATGCATTGTTGGACCTTTTGGAGTTAGCCTGAAACCAAGGAATGCGGGGCCCTGCAATATAAATAGCTTACGGCTGAACAGGGGGGTCAGTACTGCAATGGACCAGGGGGATGATGTAGTGGGGCTTTAAACCCACCATCCATACACACTGGAGCAGATAGAGTGGGCCTGCTTTGGTCTTTTATGGCTGTGAACAAACTAAACAGTCCAGCCCCTGAATAGCCCTGTCTACATGTTACAAATGTTCTTACCTTGAAACATGCCAGTAACAGCACATCCATATAATGGGGGATTAGCTAGAGGAGACAGGGAAAATTTGATAAGCTTTAAGCGACCCATTAGCTCATATTATACACAGAAAAGAAATGTTGTTTTCCTTTAAAGGTCAAACTGCTTCTTTAATGCCAATGTGAACATTTTAAGGGAACTCAATGTCAATAGCTACATAAACTAATGTGCCCAATCTATTTTTGTTTGCAGAAACTAAAAATAGTTGATAGAAGATTGCAGACTATAAAGGCAGTGAGAATGAGATGTACAATCAGCAGAAATTTAAGTCTATATTTACAAGTGAACCAAACCCAGTAAACTCAGATGTACAAATTGTTTTGAGGGTATCCACTTGTCTAATTTCAGGATGAGATGCCACATTTTATGTGCTGGTGGAATATAGCAGCTTTTGCCATGTTGTATGGCCTTTGGTTGTCTGGGCGCAATCCGAACATACCAAAACAAGAGATAATTCCTATTTATGATAACTACAGTGTCAGTAAACATATTTGCTTGCTTGCACTATTGCAGTAATCCTTTTGATGACCTCCTCCGTCTGTTGATTTCAAAGTCATAATTTTGGGTTAAGCAGTTGGCAGGCAGCCTGGCTGTTTTACACATAATCTCATAAGTATAGCACAGAAAGAGTTTGTGTTAGTCTTAACACGTACAGTGGGGACGGAAAGTATTCAGACCCCCTTAAATTTTTCACTCTTTGTTATATTGCAGCCATTTGCTAAAATCATTTAAGTTCATTTTTTTCCTCATTAATGTACACACAGCATCTCATATTGACAGAAAAACACAGAATTGTTGACATTTTTGCAGATTTATTAAAAAAGAAAAACTGAAATATCACATGGTCCTAAGTATTCAGACCCTTTGCTGTGACACCCATATATTTAACTCAGGTGCTGTCCATTTCTTCTGATCATCCTTGAGATGGTTCTACACCTTCATTTGAGTCCAGCTGTGTTTGATTATACTGATTGGACTTGATTAGGAAAGCCACACACCTGTCTATATAAGACCTTACAGTTCACAGTGCATGTCAGAGGAAATGAGAATCATGAAGTCAAAGGAACTGCCTGAAGAGCTCAGAGACAGAATTGTGGCAAGGCACATATCTGGCCAAGGTTACAAAAAAAATTCTGCTGCACTTAAGGTTCCTAAGAGCACAGTGGCCTCCATAATCCTTAAATGGAAGACGTTTGGGACGACCAGAACCCTTCCTAGAGCTGGCCGTCCGGCCAAACTAAGCTATCGGGGGAGAAGAGCCTTGGTGAGAGAGGTAAAGAAGAACCCAAAGATCACTGTGGCTGAGCTCCAGAGATGCAGTCGGGAGATGGGAGAAAGTTGTAGAAAGTCAACCATCACTTCAGCCCTCCACCAGTCAGGGCTTTATGGCAGAGTGGCCCGACGGAAGCCTCTCCTCAGTGCAAGACTCATGAAAGCTCGCATGGAGTTTGCTAAAAAACACCTGAAGGACTCCAAGATGGTGAGAAATAAGATTCTTTGGTCGGATGAGACCAAGATAGAACTTTTCGGTCTTAATTCTAAGCGGTATATGTGGAGAAAACCAGGCACTGCTCATCACCTTTCCAATACAGTCCCAACAGTGAAGCATGGTGGTGGCAGCATCATGCTGTGGGGGTGTTTTTCAGCTGCAGGACAGGACGACTGGTTGCAATCGAGGGAAAGATGAATGCGGCCAAGTACAGTGATATCCTGGACGAA